>NC_081316.1:110847498-111447498 GCF_026419965.1 Kogia breviceps | reverse complement strand
TACATGGCAAATAGTGCAGGTAAGTGATGGAGAAAATGTGAAATAGGGCAGGAGAAAAATGTGGGATGAGAGGAGGTGGGCAAGGGAAAGAAAAGTCCTATGAAGATTTATTCAGAGGCACAGATTGGAAGAAAACCAAGAATGTGTGTTGATTCAGAAGTCACGGGAAGGAAGGAACCAGTGTTTGTTGAATGACTACTGCCAGCCAGACACCGGGCAAAGTGCTTCACACACAAAATCCCATTCAACCCTCCCAACCACCCTGAGAAACAGACAACAAAAGTCCCATGTTAGGATGAGGAGAGATTTTTTTAAAAAATATTTTTATTATTATTATTATTTTTTGCGGTACATGGGCCTCTCACTGCTGTGGCCTCTCCCGTTGCGGAGCACAGGCTCCGGACGCACAGGCTCAGCGGCCATGGCTCACGGGCCCAGCCGCTCCGCGGCACGTGGGATCTTCCCGGACCGGGGCACGAACCCGTGTCCCCTGCATCGGCAGGCGGACTCTCAACCACTGCGCCACCAGGGAAGCCCAAGGAGAGATTTTAAAAGGTGCCTGACTTGCCCAAGTTCACAGAGCAAGTGGAAGAGGAGCACAAATTTAAACGAGGGTCTCCCTGCTTTAAAACTCATGCTTTTTCAATTACACCACATTTCAGAAAGATAAGTGATGCCCAATGCTGTAATGAAGTCAGGCAGGAGGAAGACTGAGATAATCCCATTAGATTTTGTAATTGGGTCGTTGGTGACCTCTGAGGGAACAGCGGTGGCGAGGGCAGGAGATGGAATGCGATTGCTATAGGTGGAAGAGCACGGAGCGAAGCAATACCTGGAGGCTGCAAGAGACCGTGCTTTCCAGAAACCAGGAAGTGGAAGGAGTGCCTTTCATTCCTATTCGTTCCTAAATATGTTAAACACGCTTCGAGGATCTGGAGTTAGACTGGGAAAAGTGTGTGTGTGTGTGTGTGTGTGTGTGTGTGTGTGTGTGTGTGTGTGAGATTGTTGGCAGATGTTATGTTTCAGAGGAACAAAATGTGACTGTATGATTATGCCATTTAAAATGGAGTTCTGCCTATATCTGCTAAGAAAATTGAAGCTTGGGGGTGTACCTGGTAATCTAGCAAATCAATCAAAAAGTATTTAATATGCCCAGACTCTAAGCATACCATAATACTGGGTACTGTAAAAGGTTTCTGAAAAGTTTCTGCAAAACTATTTATTTATTCCTCAAAATAATTTTTGAATGTTTATCAGAGATGACCCTGGCCTCAATTGCTTCAAATCTTGAGGCACGGGGGAGAGCAGAAAACTAATCCAAGGACTACAGTTTGGTAAGAAAATACACTTCAATAGAAGCATGTACCAAATGCAGTGTGAGCCCACAGGAGAGAGAGCTTGATCCTGAAAGAACTTCATGGAGGAGACAGTACCTACCCAAGGTGGAAGGTTAGCAGAGGAGTTTTCCAGCTAGACCAAGGGGGCATGCTTCCAGGCAGAAGGACCACTTGTGCAAAGGCACTGAGGTGTAAAAGAGAGCAGGGTATATTCTTGGAATCACAAAAAGAACAGCCTGGATCATAATGTTCCATTAGGTGAGAGATGAGAGCAAGAGATTACATCTACTATAAATCTTCCTTCATTCACCCATTTAAACACAAATTGATTGAGCACGGTATGTTCTAAGTGCTAGAAAACAAGGTGGGGGTGTGTCTGTGCACATAATCAAATCTGTGCCCTGGAGGAGTTTACATCCTGGTGATCACAAAATTCCAGAATGATGGAGCAGAGATTTCAAGAATCTGACCCAACCATCACTTTATCTCCACTGTTCCTTCTGTTTCAGAGATTAGAGAAGGAGGCACAGGGAGGTTACAGACATTTACTAAAGTCGCCTATCAAACAGCCGAGGATTCACAAATGACAAAGTGCTTTGCATGCAAAGACCAAGACAAAGACCTGGAGGCTTAACTCACTCAAAGAGAAGGGCCCATGGGCTTCCCTGGTGGCGCAGTGGTTGAGAGTCCACCTGCCGATGCAGGGCACGTGGGTTCGTGCCCCGGTCCGGGAGGATCCCACGTGCCGCGGGGCGGCTGGGACCGTGAGCCATGGCCGCTGAGCCTGCGCGTCCGGAGCCTGTGCTCCGCAGCGGGAGAGAGGCCGCAGCGGTGAGAGGCCCGCGTACCGCAAAAAAAAAAAAAAAAAAAAAGAGAGAGAGAGAAGTGTCCCAAAGCTCTTGGAAATGATTTCTTTCAAGCACTAAAGCAACCACCTAAGGCGTTTATTTCTGACAGAAACTCCACCTCCCTTAAATCAGAAAAGTAGCCCCTTTTACAAAGACGCAAACCCGGACCCAGAGCAGTAGAGATGTTGGAACAGTGCTTCCAGGGTTGACCAGAAGCGTGATAACTTCTTGCCCTGCGGTATGACGCTGAAACTGTAAAAGCTGCCCAGTTTGTTCTGATGGATACAACCGCATGTTTGCCAAGCATGACAGGAACACTAGCCTTTACACACCACTTCAAACCAAAAATTAGAGTTATTTTGTTGTGACACAGGAAGGGGCTAAAGAAGGCTGGGCTCAGGAGAGGCTTTTCAGCTGCAACCCCTGTAATCCACATCTGGACAAAGATTCCCACTGCAACCTGAGTTGTTTATCCTTCTGCAAGGAACACATCTGGAGGGAGTAAGTATAGATAATTCATTCCTGTAAAATTCCGCATTTAGTGTGAGCTCTTGCTTTGAAATGAAAGTCACACTGTCAGATGTTCCCACTTTTCAGGAATAAATAGTCCACCACCCTCTACCCTGGCTGTACTCCGCCCGCAACTGCCCCCTAGTGGCAACGCCGGTGCTTGCATTCTCCCACCCCTCCTCTAGGAGCTGAGACCCTGGACCACTGCCCACAAAATTCACAATTCAGTGACTGCTTGGTATTTTAAACACTCTGAAATTGGGATTTGGGGATTGGTTATGCTGGGTGATCTCTGAAGTCTCGATTGTAGCTCTCACAGTCTATGAACTGGAAAGGTCTACTTTGCTTTAAGCAATCCTGGTGTATGAAAACACAGATTTAAAAAATGTATGCACTGGGGGGTGGGCTTCCCTGGTGGCTCAGTGGTTAAGAATCCCCCTGCCAATGCAGGGGACACGGGTTCGAGCCCTGGTCCGGGAAGATCCCACATGCTGCAGAGCAACTAAGCCTGTGAGCCACAACTACTGAGCCTGCGCTCTAGAGCCCGTGAGCCACAACTACTGAGCCCAAGTGCCACAACTACTGAAGCCCACGTGCCTAGAGCCCGAGCTCCGCAACAAGAGAAGCCACCACAATGAGAAGCCCACACACCACAACGAAGAATAGCCCCCCTTGCCAAAACTAGAGAAAGACCGTGTGCAGCAACGAAGACCCAACACAGCCAAAAATAAATAAAATTAATTAAATTAATTTTTTAAAAAATTAAAAGGTATGCACTGGGGGGGGGACTTCCCTGTTGGTGCAGTGGTTAAGACTCCATGATCCCAATGCAGGGGGCCCGGGTTCGATACCTGGTCAGGGCACTAGATCCTACATGCATGCTGCAACTAAGAGTTCACATGCCACAACCAAGGAGACCACCTGCCGCAACTAAGACCTGGCATAACCAAATAAAAATACATAAATACTTTTAAAAAATGTGTGCATTGAAATGATCTTATAATACAAAGCATTTGTTGTACAAAAAGGATACATTAACATAGATTGTTTCTTTAGGTGTAGGCACATTTTTATTCAATTAATCGACTTGAATACAGCACACTCTATGAGGAGACCACCCATTGAATACCAGATGTCCACATGAACCTGAAACATCATTGAATGCTGAGTGATCTTGTTTCTTCATAGTTCCAGGAAAAGAAAGAGCTCCGTTTCCCATCCCCATAACCACTCCCTTGATGTAAGTTAGTACTTTGACAGTTGGAAAGTTTTATGAGCAACAGAACTTCCTTAGGCAATAGAATTATAGGCCTGGAAGACACATCAGATAGTTTGTCCAATTTCATTAGCTATTTGGTCCATTCTTCCTCTGCCCTGTCCCACCCAAGGTCACAAATGAGAAACTGAAGCACTGGTAAGCTCAATCTTGGACCAAGGTCATGAGGCTGAAATGGAAATTGCTTTCTGCTAAGTCAAATATCTTTTGGTCAAATTCCACCTTAATTACTTCCAGTGTTGTTTTGGAGGTAGTATTCTGACCTCAAAGAATAATTAAAAAACAAATGGTACTAAGGAATCCAGGTACTCATTTTGCTTTTGTCCACACACTCTGTGTGCATCTAATTCCCTCATAAACCCACGGAGAGCAAGAAGTTAATGAAACACAAACACCTCACTAGAACTGATCCCAACACGTGAACGTTCAGATTTGCACAAAAGACATCACAGTGTTTATTGCTTTTGCAAAGGCCTTTCGGCTTTACACAAATAGAATTCCTTTATGTGGGAAATTCCCCTCATGCATTTCAAATATTGCTCTATTGATACACAATTTTGCAACAATACTACTACTTAATGAACGTAAGTCTGTGAATGATCAACTTACATGCTCATATCCTTTCATTTCAAAGCAAATATATGATAATGATGGCTTGAACCAAATGAAAAATCTGTTTCAGCTAAGCATAGATTAAAAATGTTCCAAAGGCCTAAAAATTTGCAGATTCATCTAAAATTTCTCGAGCCAGGCACTGTATTTTCTCATTTGAGCCTCACGAAAATCCTGAGGTCGTGCCAATTTTCCCATTTTAGAGATGAAGAAGACGAAGCCCAGAGATATCAACTTTAGGTGCTAAGATGCAATTCAAACCCAAGTAGTCTGAATCCCAAACCAGTGTTTTCTGCACTCCTCCATATCACTCTATTTCAATTTCCTGTAAAAAATATATTGTCAGTCACTATTCAACTGGTTCTCCCTGCCATTTTTTGTGAAGACTTTGGTTTGCAATTTGGTAAATAAATTGATACTTGCGATTGTGATTCTGCAAACTGAGACACTGTTTTCCTGTCTAATTCGGTCAGTTTCTATTTGTTCCCTATCTAAAACACACCCCAAATACCAATTTCCTTGGGTCTTCCTATTGAATTCTAAATACCCTGAAAAGAAACTCTATCCCAAACATTTAGGAGAATTCACTTGGTAGAAGTGCTTGCAATAAATACTTTATTTATTTTTGGCTGCTGTTGGGTCTTCGTTGCTGCGCACGGGCTTTCTCTAGTTGCTGCGAGCGGGGGCTACTCCTGTTGCAGTGCACGGGCTTCTCATTGCCGTGGCTTCTCTCGTTGTGGAGCAGGGGCTCTAGGCGTGCGGGTTTCAGTAGTCGTGGCTCGCGGGCTCTAGGGCACAGGCTCAGTAGTTGTGGCGCACGGGCTTAGTTGCTCCGGGGCATGTGGGATCTTCCCGGACCAGGGCTCGAGCCGTGTCCCCTGCATCGGCAGGTGGACTCCCAACCGCGGCGCCACCAGGGAAGCCCAACAAGTACTTTTTATTGGCACATTCTGGTCACGTAAGCAGTTTCTCATTTGCAACTAAAGAAGTCAGTGAAGCCCTAATTCCTAATTTGTACCCAAGTGTCTCTCTAACACCTCTTACCTGTTAAGAAGTCCACCTGTAGATCTCAGGTGAGTCAGCAGGGCTCTGCAGGTGCTGGTGCCTGGAGGCTTCTGTTACTGAGATTTTTCCACACAATGCTCCAAGCAGGGCCTGTGCACAAACAGGGCAGCTCGAGGCTCCACTAAGTTGGTTTGCTTAAAACGAGGCTTGCCACCTTCTGCTGAAATGGTAGCTTAGTAAACACTAAAGACTTTTACAAGTATCTTCTCTGTGGTCCTCGGGTCCTAATTTAGCTTCCACAGGTAGATCTAACTTGTTTCCAGGACTTAGGAAGGCAGTAGCTTCAACCTTGCTAGCCAGGGCAAAGTCTCTGTTCTTGAAAGCTGGCTCACATGATCTCACTCTGTGCAAGTTCCCCCTTGCATCCTTGGACCTTGGAATCAGGACATTAGACTCCATCCCCACCGAAATAAAATCTCCCAGCTTAACCAAAGAGCGACTAGTCAGCACTCATCAGTCCCACTGTCTTTCAGGCAGGGCCCCACCAGGACGCTGAAAACCTAGGCTACCAGGGGCCCTGTCTCTTCCTCACTCCCCGTTCTCCTTCTTCCCTCTGTCTCTGTCTCTTTTTTTCTCTCTCTCCTTCGCGCGCGCACACACACACCCCACTCTTAGAGCTTCTCCCCCCTTCCTTCAATGACCAGACACTGTTCATCCAAAAATAAATGGTGGGTTCCCCATCGGGGAGGTGTCCAAGCAGAGACTGAACGCGTGCAGGACATTCTCACACTGAGGTTGAGACATGATTTCGGCGGGCACTTCCAGGTCGAAGGTCTATAGTACCCCAGAGGTTCCAACGTGCTGCAACAAGTCCACAATAGCTTCTAATTGCCCTTTTATGACTTCTCCTTCTTTTCTTTTTTTTTTTTTTTTTTTTTTTTTGCGGTACGTGAGCCTCTCACCGTTGTGGCCTCTCCCGTCGCGGAGCACAGGCTCCGGACGCGCAGGCTCAGCGGCCATGGCTCACGGGCCCAGCCTCTCCGGACGCGCAGGCGCAGCGGCCATGGCTCACGGGCCCAGCCTCTCCGGACGCGCAGGCGCAGCGGCCATGGCTCACGGGCCCAGCCTCTCAGGACGCGCAGGCGCAGCGGCCATGGCTCACAGGCCCAGCCGCTCCGCAGCACGTGGGCTCTTCCCGGACTGGGGCACGAAACCGCGTCCCCTGCATTGGCAGGCAGACTCTCAACCACTGCGCCACCAGGGAAGCCCTCCTTCTTTTCTTTTTTGAGAATGTCCTTCCACATTCATTTAAATCAATCCTTACTTGTATAAAAAGACCTTGGCGCACTTTACCCACACTGCTTTGCAACACATCCTTTTCCACCCTGTATCATAATTACTCGTGTGCCTTTTCCACATCCCCTCAGGCTGTAATGCCACCAAGGCAAGATTTCTGTCCCATTCATCTGTGTCATCCTGTTATGGAGCTCACCGCCCCACATGGTGTATCTGCTCAGTGAACGTCTGTGAGTGAAGAAATGGTGGGTGGGGCAGTGCCGGTGGAGGGGAGTCAGGAGGGCTGAAGAGGCACCCAGTGCAGATGGCTTCCCAGCCCCATGCTCTCTGGGGGTTGCTTGCCCTTCTGGAGAGACGAAGGCTGAAGAACACAGTCCATCTCAGCCCTGCAGTGTCCCTTGGGACAGCTCTGACCATAGTCCTACTTTCCCTCAGATCATCACGACACACCCGTGCTACATTGCATAGGAGGTCTCAGGAGAAGCCACCTGGGACTACATGCTCTTTGCCCAGAACATCCATTCCTGATTAACTAAAAGCTCAGGTTTCTTAGGTAAGGGTGTTTGGGCTATGAATCTTTGGGGAGCGAGTAAAGGAAGGAACAAGAATGCATTTGAAAACAGCTGCTTACCTATCAACTCTTAAGAAAACACCCTGAAATGGAGTTTCATCAATTCTCCCTCAGGGACTGGTGAGGGCCTCAGTTTAACCACTCCCGTGAGAAAGGATTTCATCCTACTCTCTTGCGAAGATCTCCAGATAAGCCCAGCTCCCAGCTTCCCCTTGTGGGAAGCCCAGGCCCACTGGAGTTCTGTCTCTGCCCTGCACTCCAGAAAATAACCACCCTCTTCCATGGTTTCCTGTCCCAAGGATGTTTGCCAATCTTGATGATAAGGCCAATGTTAAGTCATGATTTAGTTCCACAATTAAATGACTGTTCATTCCGTTTGAGTTTCAAAGGGGAAAAAATACCTTAGAGGAAGCCACCCGCCACATTTCACAGATAAGGAATTCAGCTCACGAAGTGCCTCTCTGTTGGCTGCCTTTGTTATCCTGTTTGCTGCGGTACAAAGACAAAGTTAATCCATTAATTATGGAGGAGCTGAGTCCAGAAACACAGTAGCACATACTTTGTAAAAAATAAACTTGAAGAACAGTTTTTGATTTACTGAAGTTACCACCTACTTCTACACCTTAAACTGCTTCAGCCTTCTTGTTACTGTTTTACTAACAGTGCTCTCTACAGCACACTGTCAAAATAATTTGTTTTCCATTTTATGGGCACTAAGTGCTTTATAGGGTAAGAGTTTGGCCCAGGTTCCAGGAACAGTTTGCTTGTTTTCTGAGGGGAAATGTTACAAAGAGCTACTGACGTACACAGGTTCTATGCTGAAGGTGGGAAGGGAATTTTATTTAAACTAGACCAATCCAAACACAATCACAGTAGGACTAGCTAACATTTACTGCACACTTACTGTGAATCAGGCATGATCTCAATCCTCAAATCACCCCAATGAGGTAGCTGTGACCCCCATTTTCAAATGAGAAAAAATGAGGCTTGGAAAGGTCATGTAAAGACACACAGCTAATCAGCAGCTGGGCTGGGGTTCAAACTGCACAATTGAAACCGAGCAGGACCCTGCGGGGCTCCTGGGCACGAAGCCTTTCTGTGTCCCCCGTTTCTTGTTTGTAGGGAACAGACTCCAGCCTCCATGACCTTCCCTCAGTGTCAAAGGGCGGATGTGAGCAACTGTTAATCAGGGAAGGGAGGGGATGCAGAGACAAAGGAGGGGACTACCTGAGGCCAGAGTAAAGGGACTAGAGAAGCTCATCAGGAGACCACCTGCGGCCAGATTAAAGCAGTGCAGGCCCTGCACACACCCTGACTCTTATTAGCAACTCTGTCCTTGAACCGCTGCTATAAAACTCACCAAATCCCCCAGGTTGGGACACAGAGTTTTTGAGGGGCAGGAGCCTGCTGTGTCTGCCTTAGCCTGCAAAGCAATAAAGCTATTCTTTTCTACTTCACCCAAAACTCTGTCTCCGAGATTCAATTCGGCACCAGTGCACAGTGGCCGAGTTTTCGGCATCACAAGCTGATGCCAGATTTTGTGCTCTCCCATGGTTGGCCTGGTCTCTCCTCTGGCGTGGAATGATCTCTGTCTTCAATGTCAGCATCTTGGTCCTAAACTGGTACCTGATTTGATAACTCGTTCATACACCTATCCTACACAGTTATGGCACATGCCCTGTAAAAATATGCATTCTTAATATCCATCACATGACCTGTCTGAGATAAATGTCAGTGCTGGTATGTGCAGATACGAATTCCCAAAGCTGGCAGACATATCTGCATATCCTTGACATTTACAGCATACTTTCCAGTTACATTGAGCTTATAATACTCCTTTATTTCCTCATGTATGGTTGACAGTATGACCTAGCAGTTACGTGCAAGGTTCTGAATTAGAATGGCTGGGTTCAAAGCCTGGATCCACCATTTATTAACAAGTTAACTAATGTCTCAGTGCCTCAGTTAACCCACATGAAAAATCAGACTGTTAGCCACAGTGCCTGTGTTATGGGCTTGTTGTAAGAGATAAACAAGATCATACACATAAAGCTCTTGGCACAATCCCTAACACATAGTAAATGCTAAGAAAAGCCCATGGAGGTGTAACTTTTGCACCCGCCATTGTGTGTATAAGCATTGCACACTCATCGCTAATGTAATAAGGTACATTGAGCAGCAAGGGATGTCTGGTTTCACAGACACATCATACATACACCAGGGAGCCCTATAAAAATCCACTTCGCTACACAGCCTGCTACACAGGCTGCATGTATGAAATCCACTTATCGTTTCAGTAGTTCCCCGCTTACAAAAAAAGAGATGGATAAAGACGGAGGTCAACTGAATAGCTTAAAATACAGGTTTTTTATTTTAAGGCCTGTGGAGAAGGGGGGAGGTGGAAAATGGTAACAATTGGAACGATTATGATCATGATCATTATCACTAGTATGAATAGAACTCTCAGCGCCCAGCATCTCAGATTTCCGTACTTGCCTTTTCTAAGCGAACGAGAGAATGCTTGATTGCTTCCTAACAATGGAATGGTTTTTGCCCGTTCAATTATCAGCTCCATCACACTCCACAGAAGTTAAAAGATGGCATTTGGGTCTTCTGTTCAAGCGGGTGATCTTTCTATCCCTCTCATTACAGGAGAGGCAACTGGTAAAGTTAATGCAATGTACTGTAACTAATGCCTTGGAAATACCCCGGGCACGACAATCTTAATCCACTTTGAAGGCTAACTGTATTCAGAATGTGAGGCTTTATATTAAGCTATATATTATAGTAAAATCAGCTGCAGGGGAAAATCCTCTTTGAACCAAAGAGAAACCATTTTTATTTATTTCTATAACTTACAAGACACTGATGCCAGAGGAAAAAACCCCCCAAACAAACCTCAACAATAAGATACCAATTTAACCCTTGGCTGGGCTACAGCAATGGCAGCCGTGTGGATTTTGCACAAAGTCCATGTGTGTGCATGATATCTGGAACCCTTGTGGGCATCACGGAGTCAACAATTAACAGGGATTCTTAATGGGAAATACTTAAAACAAAACTCAAAGTCCAGTTTCACCAACAAAGCAAAATGGCAAAAGTTAGCGATTAAATGGTGACTAACAAGAAAGCACTCTTGCTCACCATGCAAGTTCTAAGCTCCTCAGAGAGGACCCAGCACACGATCCCTCCTCACGTGCTTCGTGGAACCTTCCATTCATTCCTGAATTTCAACAGACAAAACGGGATGTGCAAATGGTCCCTGAGTTCTTGTGGAAGTTTTCCAATGCCTCCTCACCCCCCCTTCCCCCGTCCCATAATTACGTTTCCTCATGTTGGTTGATCGGTTCTCTATTCCAGACACGTTCCCCCAGCACAGCCACCAATGCGATGAGGGAAAGGCAGGAAATATCACAGCAGAGTGCCCCATAGCTCTCATTTTGACAGTATATGTGCTTTGCTGCATTTCTCAAAGGTATAAGGGGTGATACCGAATAAAGAAGGAAGTGGAACTTTTCTCCATTGCTGGTTTGGAGGGCAGGAAACCACGTGTGTCCCACCTTCCAGTAAGGGTGAGAGTCCTTACCCTTAGGTGAACTCAAGGCAGACTGTGATATAATTGATGTTCCTTTGCAGGCAGGTAATATTCAAACTCAAGATGAATTCTGTCTAAAAACAATACTTATAAGGTAAGGAAGAGAATGGATACAGGTCTTTGAGTTTCTTAGCTTAAAAAATGAAGTCAGACAAAGTTATGGGGAAAATAGTATACTTAGGGAGTGGGGCTTTATATAATAGCACCAAGCTTTTGGAAAGCAACATGGAAAAATTTAGTTAGAGCCTGACACCTTTGCCCTTACGTTCCTGCACTTATGAGCTTTGTTATTTGGAGGAACAGGGTTTGGGAGTTAGGGAGACCTGAATATAAATCCTAGCTCTAGATTCACTGCCTACGTGACTTAGCCAAGCTACTTACTTTCCTAGGTTTCACTTTTTTTTCTGTGCGAAAGGAGAAAAATAATACACACTTCCTGGGTTTTGAAATTAAGTGATACACTACAAGTAAAGTGCCTGGCACATAATAGGCACTCAACAAATTGCTTTAGGTTTTGTTTCTCTTTTTACAACAGTAATAATAATTATTTCTTATGTAAGAGAGAATGTTTATTTAACAGTGAAAAGTTGCCAATAACCAAAATATTAAAAACAGAATGACTAAGGAAATCATGGTATTTTCACTCCAAGGAGAAATGCAACTATTTAAAAATATAAACATACATCTACTATATATTTAATCACTTACGGTTATTTGTATAGATTTGTATATATTTGCTGGAAGTGGAAATACACTGCACATACACTAAAATTACAACGTCGTGTTTGTGTGTGTGATTTTCTATATTGTACTAAGTGGTGTCATTATAGATTTCACCTGCTCATAATAATTGATTGTTTTTAAGGTAATAAAATATTTTTAAACTAAAAAAGGTCAAAATTAAATTCATTCCTTAACTTAAAAAGAAGAAAATTAGGGATGTGCAGATCGTCCCCAGGTAGCTCTCAATCTCTGGCGAAATATAACTTAAGCCAGTAACACCAAGCCCACACCTGCCACATCAAGACTAAACAATAGCAGATCAGTTCCAGAGCTGACATGACATCTAGAGATCTACCTGCTGGATTCCTAAAAAGAAACCATCATCTGCCTTGTTTATTTGATTATTAGATGCCTGTTGCAGATATCTGTTATGCCTGCTGTACTCTAGGTACCACGCTAGGCGATAAATCTGTAAGTATCCTGCCCTTGAGGAGCATATCACCTACTAAAGAAGGTAAACTGTCCAAATATTTAAACAGAAGGCCCTGGGAAAGTGCCCTAAGAGGTAGGCAAGGCACTTGAGGGATAGCATCCATTGTCTTAATAAACCACAGGTAGGCATGAAGGTGGAGGCGTGCTTCACAGGTAAAAAAAAAAAAAAAAAAAAAAAAATTAAACCTTGCCTGGAAGCCATTTAGCAACTAAGGGGCAGAGCAGGGGAACATGATCTCTTGTCTTCCAACGGCACACTCTCTGCTCTCATCACTTCTCACAGCCTCTCCCTACAGACAGTGATCTGGGAGTTCTCCTTGCCAGCATCTTCTCTCTAGGTCTTCCCTGTCCTCCTCAAACCCTGAGAAAGCATGTGACGTTCCGGCTCTCAAGAAGAGGCGACGGCTATGCTTTCTTTTAGGGATGTGGGATGCAGCTGCCACTGCCTGTTAGATCAAGGACGAGCAGCAGGGTGTTCCTGGGTCGGTGGAGACCTGGGCACTCAGGAGGCTGGAGTCCCTGACGGTCTTAGAAGCACAGATGGCACATCTCAGGGGCATCTGGGCACAGCTGGTTTAGCTCTAAAGTGTTTGTCTCTGCTCTGTCTCAGTAGGAGGCTGGAGCACAGAAGTCTCCCAGACCCTCATCTTCCTTCCTCCTTTTACCCCATCCTGATTCCCTCACTCCCCTCTTCCTCCTCCATTTCTTTCGTTTCTCCCTTTCTCAGGAAGATTTCTTCCCCTCTCTTTTTTGCCCATTTCTTCTTCTGCTTCTATAAACTCCTTTTTTCCTAGTCCTCAAAGCTTCCAAAGGGTCTGGTCCCTGTCCTCATAATCACAGCTCTCCCACCTCGGCCTCCCTGAGCTTATTAGAATCAGAGATGTCCCGTGGGCGGTGGACATGGAGAACCCATTTCTAAAGTCTCATCTAGAGACTCAATAATGCTAACTCCACAGTTCGAAACTAACTGAAACTCAGTGAGGGTAAGTCACGCACCTGTTACTGACCTCGAAAGACAGGGAAGAAGGCTAACTACCTATGAAGAAAAAAAGACTGTACATGCTCTGAATGTTCGCTGTGAGTTTTGTTGTTGTTGTTACTTTGTTCCTTGTGAACTCTATTTTCAGGCACCTAAGTCACCAACTTTGAAGGTGGAAATAAGGCCCATTTCCCCCAAGCAGATGTTAACAGGAAGCCATGCTAGCTGCAGACAAAGGTCCTTGACTTTGGAGCCAGCAGGTAATTAGGCTGTGTTATTGGTAACTCAGCACCGACAGCCTGGACAAAGGGCATATTCTAAAAACCAAAGACAAATAAACAATTGACGATCAAGTCTCCTTCTCAGAAACTCCGTCTGTGTGTCAGGGCAAGAAAGGGCAGGCAAAACAGATAAGACCAGAGGAGACCCTGAGGGCCAGGTAACAAAATAAAAACCCACATCTGTATAGCCCTTTGTAATTGAAACACTTCCACACAAATGAGCAATATGATTTTTACAACACCCCAATAAAGGAAGTAGAATAGGTATAATGTTACTTTATAGACGAGAGGGCAGGATCAGAGAAATTATAGGACTTGTATGAGTCCCACAGTAAGAGGCAAAGGCGGCATTTCCAGCCAGGTGCGCCCTTTCCAAATAACCATAATTATGGAAAGTGCTTACCTGGTACTTAGGCGGTAAGACAATGACAGGTTGGGGCTTCTAATTCCCCTTCAAAGGTCTTTTCACCACCGAAAAATGCCTACGTCATCAAATTATGTAATCAAATTTCTTTGTCTCTGGCTTTTGGTAAAAATTATTCTAATCGGTGCTGCCTCCAGGCCAATAACAGATAAAATTAAAAAGAGCACGAAGACTATAGACCAGTTCAACCTTAGGCTATTACTTCCAGTCTTCTTGAAACAGTTAACTATTGCACTTTATCTGGAGGTTATAGAAGCAGCGTTCTACTTTTGCCTGCAGTGCGCTTTCAACTAAAGAGGACTACTAGTCTTCAGAGGTCTGGCCTAGAGGAAGCCCAAGAATCTAAACTTGACCCGCTGGATCAGTGTTAGTATTAGGAGGCAGGGTTATCTATCCCTGCATGAATTCATGCTCAGCCATTTAGAGACAGTCCAAATCAACCTAGCAGATTCCCTGTACATCCCAGTTATTGCACGTAATTATAAATGCTCATTACCCATCAGTGCCTTCATGCATTGGTAATCCTGACAAACTTTTTCAACGTGACCTATGGGCAATACCCACCCCCCAAAAAGTCTGGGAGAAGTGCGTCCCAGAATTCTTCCCTTGTTCCATTCTATTTTTAAGAAAGTAGTGAGCTATAGAACATGTCATCCATTTACACACTCAACTCATCCAAGTTATTGTGAAAAATAAAATAAAATCTGATCCCTTGGTTGGATAATTATTGACTTCTGGGTTCCAATACTATAGTTTTAACATAACCTAGACCCTGTGTCTACACCAAATAAGAGAGGTGGCAGGGGAGCTACTAACCACACAAAAAAACCACCAGCTGTAAACACATAGCAAAGGGTCTAGCAAAATCCCTGTGGGGATTCTAGACCGGTGTAATGCCCCACGATATCATGCTCTTCCATCTCACTTAGTTTTCTATTAGTGTCCTGGCCTTTTCTGAGAGCAGCTGGGAAAACTTGGGTCCAGAAAGATTGATCAGTCCTGCAAGTTTACAACAGCAAAACAGTGATTCCTGACTTAGGAGTCACGATCAGCCTATACAGTCTGCTCCAACTGGGGTTTGAAAATTTAGCTATAATACCAAAGGCATTTCCTAAATCTCATTGAGATCTATATTCTGTCACTTGAAAATGTCAAGATTATGATCCGCACGCCTAGAAACTTCACCTCACTATAAGAAAACAGCCTCATAACCTTGGATTCAGGACCATGTGAAACCCCCTTGGGGGCAACAAGCCCTTTGTCTGTCATTTATGGAAAAACCTAGCCCGTGAGGTCCTGGAGAGCAGAGGCTTTGCCTTGATGAAGGTTGGATTTGCACAGTCCAGCTCAGTACTTGATACATAAAAGGATTCAATAGATACCTTTTGAATCAGTGAATGGACCTGCACGTTTAATTTTGGGAGATGAGAGAGAGGAGAATCAGCCAACTGACTGCTTATAGCCCTAGCGTTCAGGGGCTCTGAGGTGGCCGGGCATATTTTGAAACGGTCATTTTACCAGCCTATAACTGCAGGCTAAAGTAGACGGGAATGGAGATCCATTGGTGGTGTGGAAAAACAAGTTCTTACTGCCCCCTGGTGGTCAGGATGATTTCAGATTCCAAAGTCCTCCAGCACTCCTAACACTGAATTTAAGCATCCTGGTAGCCAGGAGTCTGCAGGTTTCATTTACCCAACCCCGTCTCCAAACAGTAGAGTTCTCGGCTTAAAGGCCAGAAAGATGCCACCCCAATCCCAAAGTCCTCGAAGGAGGCTTTTCATCTCTATGCTGAGAGAAGATGAATATGTCAAGGAGCTGAATTTGAACATTTTAAAGTGAACTGCCTTGGGCTTCCCTGGTGGCGCAGTGGTTGAGAGCCCGCCTGCCGATGCAGGGGACATGGGTTCGTGCCCCGGTCCGGGAAGATCCCACGTGCCGCGGAGCGGCTGGATCCGTGAGCCATGGCCGCTGAGCCTGCGCGTCCGGAGCCTGTGCTCCGAGACGGGAGAGGCCACAGCGGTGAGAGGCCCGTGTACTGCAAAAAAATAAATAAATAAATAAATAAATAATAAAAAAAATAAAAATAAAAATTAAAAAAAAATAAAGTGAACTGCCTTTCAGTGAATGGTCTGTGGTTTCAAGAGCTCCTAGAAAAAACGGAAAATATTCAAGGAAAATAATAATTTCCTGTCTGGAACATTCAAATGTCTATCTATTTAAGATTATCAGGTCAGGTCACCCTTCTGAGCAAAAAAGACATTCTGGAACCCTTTCAGACTTTGAATTGTTAGCATTGCATGATTGCATTCCCACGTCAATGAAGGAGAAACTGAGGGTCCAAACCAATTTTTGGAAAAGTGATAACTATCCTCTCAAGTCTACAGAAGGTTTTCAGTTTTATTTTGTTTTATTTTAAGTGTATGGTAAGTGAAAACAAACAAACCAACCATAAACTGCTACAGAGATTTCTAAGGCAGCATCACATGTGCAGGGATTTTTGTGTTTTATCCCACTTGTTGCCTCTCCAGGACCCAGAGCAGTGTCTGACTCATCAATACATATTTGGTGAATGAATGAATGAATGAAGCCTAAAGAAAAAGAGCTATTTTTTAATGGAAATTATTGCTTATTGGAGAGGATGTCATCTCCTTCCTTGAGAATCTCTACAAACAGGTTGAATTCTCATTTACCTTAAAAATTATAGAATCTGAAGCTGGAAGGAACCTTAGAAATCATCAGTTTAATTTCCTCATTTGGTTTCATTCATTCACTTCACAGATGAGGAAATGAAGGTCAGAGAGGTTAAACAACTCACCATAGGTCACACAGCAATTTCATGGCAGAACCTATAGTGACTCCAAGTCTTCATTCCTGACACTTTCTTCTTCTTTTTTTTTTTTTTTTTTTTTTTTTTTTTGCGGTATGCGGGCCTCTCACTGTTGCGGAGCACAGGCTCCGGACACGCAGGCTCAGTGGCCATGAGCCCAGCCACTCCGCGGCATGTGGGATCCTCCCGGACCGGGGCACGAACCCGTGTCCCCTGCATCGGCAGGCAGACTCCCAACCACTGCGCCACCAGGGAAGCCCTGACACTTTCTAAAAGAGCAATGATGTTCAAAGTTTTTGGCTGTGACTTACAGTAAGAAATACATTGTGACCCAGTACACACCCACACAATTACACACACACAACACTAAAAAGAGTTTCGTGAAACAATACTCACCTTCTCCATGTACTAACATACCTTGGTCTACTGTCTACTCTATTTCATTTTTTTAATAATATTCTGATCACAACTCACTAAATTAATTTCACAACTTAAAACATTATAACCTCTTAGGCTGAAGTCCTTCAGAATCTTCTTCCAAGGAGAAAAGAACTAGAGTGATCAGCTTCTTGGGACTCCTTGGCCCAAAGATCCCAGTTTTATGACTCAGTAGAGGCAGTAGTATCTCCCACTACCAAGTTTCATTTCACTTCCAAGAATGCAGTCCAAGCAACCCTGCTCTCCAGCCAGGGTGGGTAACCACACTACTGTGTTTCAGGACACAGACCAGGGCCATTGGTAGCAGCCTTGTCCTTGCCCTTGACTGGCTCTCTAACCCACAACTTAGCAGGGATGTGCATCCTTACATAAAAGAGCGTGTCCTTACCTCTGCTGCTGCTGTCACTCTCCCCTAGCCTAGGAGCCTGGGGGGAGGGGACGGAGAGGGAAGCAGGAAGAAGAGGGGCAGGGAAGGGGAAGAGCAGGACAAGTAGGTGGGTCTGAGGTCATCAACTACGTAAGTAGGTGTGAACACACGGAGTGCTGAACAGTCTCCAGGAGCCAGGCAGCCTCCCGCCACCCCCACACAGTGTTACACAGAGCCTCCTTCTCCTAACCTCATTTGATCATTTCCCCCCATCTCTTCCCCTGACATCCTCTACCAAATAGTCTCCCTCTCTCTCTCTCTCTCTCTCTCACACACACACACACACACACACACACACACACACACACACTAAGATGCTAAGATCGTTAACATGGTGGGGAGATGGCTTCTCAGCTATTTCCCTTCTAACTGACAGGTTGCAACTTTCTCCTCTGACTTCCCACTTTCCCGCTGAGAATCAGCGAGACGGGATCTGGCAGGGGCCTGCTTTGCGGCAGCCAGGGCAGAAAGCCTCCCCATAGCAACCTGGGCACATTCCCACGACTCCCTGACACAGGTGGAATTTCCAGGGCTGGCAACTCACCCCCTCTCAGAAGGAGTGCACAAGCTGCAGGCTACCCCACCTCCCTTCCCAGTGAGTCTCAACCTAGCTGCAGGGCCCACCCAGTAGTGAAGGCAATAAGCCAGGAAGGGAGCTGGACAATGCTTTGAATATTTATTGGCCCTTTCAGATATCCTCAGACAGCTTTGGAGTCTAGGGCTCCAGGTCTTGGGTTCTGCTTGTGAAAGGGGAAGATTAGAATGAACTGGGAGGCAGGAGAGTACTACCCAGCTCTGCCATCAATGTGCTGTGTGATGTTAAGTCAGTTACTTAACCTCTCTGGCTCTCAGTTACCTCATTTTTAACATGAGAGATTCAGTTTTTTAAAAAATGACTTCTCAACATTTCTTTATTATATTGCTATGCTTAAATAAAATTGTATCATCACTCTCACAGTATACAAATCCCAGATTCACAATGAAGACATGCATCTTTACCAAAATAAGTACAACATAATTAAAAGTCTGTTTCTGGAATTGGGCATTTTCCCCCATAATGAGATTTTTAAAATTTAACCATTAAAAAAAAAACTGAAGTCTAGTTAATTTACAATGTTGTTTATTTTCAAGTTACAGAAAAGTGATTCAATTATATGTATTTATATATACACACACACACATATATACGTATATATATTTTTTGATTTTAACATTTACTCTTTATTGTGTTGTATGAAGTACCATGTAATGCAAGTATTACTGTACTAAAATACCCATATTTCCAAATAACATTATGTGGTGTAGCCCACAGTCTCTGCAGAAGCATTGTGAGTAACCTGTGCCTTTACACTTTACAATCCATTGTTGGCTGCTGTGAAAAGTATGGTAACAGATGAAGAAAAAAAAATAAAGCTAAGTATGAATACATTTTTCCAAACATACACATACACAGCTTACAGTGGAACCCCAATGGAAAGTCAAAACGACCGTATTTGATGTAGTACCTATAAAATGTAGACTCTGCAATAAAAAGCCAAAGGCACATAAAAATATATATATATATATATATATTTTTTTTTTTTTTTTTTTTTTTTTTTTCCCTTTTCTGCGGTACGTGGGCCTCTCACTGCTGTGGCCTCTCCCGCCGCGGAGCACAGGCTCCGGACGCGCAGGCTCAGCGGCCATGGCTCACGGGCCCAGCCGCTCCGCAGCATGTGGGATCTTCCCGGACCTGGGCACGAACCCGTGTCCCCTGCATCGGCAGGCGGACTCTCAACCACTGCGCCACCAGGGAAGCCCAAAATATATTTTAACTTTAAAAATAGTTACAGTAATACTTTGCTTGTGTCTTACCAACATGTAGTGGACAAAGTTTTGCAATATAGATATAATATATAGGGATATCTAAGAGCTACAAGCAAATCCCTGAAACCCATAAAGTTGTTCAAATGTGAAAACAGAGAAAAGTTTGGTGGGGTTTTTTTGCGGTACGCGGGCCTCTCACTGTTGTGGCCTCTCCCGTTGCGGAGCACAGGCTCCGGACGCGCAGGCGCAGCGGCCACGGCTCACGGGCCCAGCCGCTCCGCGGCACGTGGGATCTTCCCGGACCGGGGCACGAACCCGTGTCCCCTGCATCGGCAGGCGGACTCTCAACCACTGCCACCACCAGGGAAGCCCCTGAGAGAAAAGTTTTAACACGGAAGAATTTGCTATGGTGAGCCCAAACAATATAATATAGAAAAGAGTCTAGAAAAAAGGCGTGGGTGTTAAATAAATTTTGACTTCCTCATGCTCAGAAAATTCCAGAGTACTGTAAAGGTCCTTAATGTGACTAGCACAGCCCTTCATAAGCAGTACCAGTCCTGGCCAAGCCAGATTTCTTACATGTCTGAAGGTCTGAAAACAAAAAATGTGAGCTGTAAATCATCAATGCTCGCCGAAAATGGGTTCTGACTCACTTCCTCTCTTTGCCAGGAAAGGTTTTTTTTGTTTCTTTCACTGTTTTTGCAAACAGGGCATACCAGGTAAAAAAATATTCTGTAGCAACGTCATTTTAGAAAACCCATCACGTGACTGCGAAGTATAGCCAGTGAAGCTCTTTTCTTTTGACTGTGGTTAGTTTTGTTTTGTTCCGTTTTTTGATACCTTTTATCCCAAAGGAAAAGAGCGGGTGGTGTCCCGTTACTTACTTTTTAATCCATGACATTTTTTTTTATCCATGACATTCAGCACCTCATCCAGAAATGAGGGCCCAAGATCGAGCTGCATGGAGAGGAGGGAACCCGTGAGATCAGAGAGGGACTCCTCTGATTTTGTCTTTTCCTTGACGAGCTCGCACGGGGCGGAATGGTCACACTTGTCCTCGGCCGCCCAGTCGGGTACTGTTCGGAGAGGCTGCCCCTGCCCTGGCTGGACTGCGATGCGGACCCGCTGGACCCCCACGAGACGTCCCCCTGGTGGACTGTCCCGTTCTCCAACAGACTGCGTTTCTCCGCGGCCTTCTCCTCCATGACGGGCTCACAGCTAAGCCGGGGCAGCCTTCCCGGCCCTAAGGACTCCTGTTTGGAACTGAGTGTCACCGGTGACAACAAGGGCAACATGAGTGCTTGGGACCCTCCGATGGTTGGGAGGGAGATGGCGTTTTTGAGCACCGGGGAGGGCATTTCTGTGAACATGGAGTCGGAGGTACTGTTGGCCCGGAAGAACCCGTTATGCCCAGGGAACTGGCCCGTGCGTGCTTTCTCCTGGTTTCCAGGTAGAAGCTCATTTCCTTGAAGAAAGGAAATGTCTCCAAAGATGTCGTGCTGGCCCTCTTTGCCCATGTGAATGGTGTGGCGGAGGTCTCCAAGGGGAGGGCTGATCATATCTGGAGACAAGATGTCCCTCCGTTTAAATGTCTTTCCTTTCTTGTTATTGGCAGCTTTCAGGTAAATTGGGGTCTTGCATGGCATTTTGGAGTTTGAGGATGTCGATTTTGCAAAAGGGAAAAAGGGCCACTTTCTTCACAGATGTAATAGGTTTCCCAATATCCATTTTTTGTGTGTGCGGTACGCGGGCCTCTCACCGCTGTGGCCCCTCCCATTGCGGAGCACAGGCTCCAGACGCACAGGCTCAGCGGCCATGGCTCACGGGCCCAGTCGCTCCGCGGCACGTGGGATCCTCCCAGACCGGGGCACGAACCCATGTCCCCTGCATCGGCAGGCGGACTCGCAACCACTGCGCCACCAGGGAAGCCCCCAATATCCTTTCTGATAGGACCGGTCACATCATTTTTCTCAAGTAGCTTCAGAAGTGGCTCTGAAACGAGATGGAGGTCTAAGAGGCCTTCCTGGACTTATAGCCAATCAGGGGTTTCTGGAGAGCCGGTTACATCCGCCAGTGCCTTCCACAGCATGGAGAAACCAGCGGCGCCAAGGATCCCAGCCGCTGACCCTGGGGCCGGGCGCCCGGCACCGACAGTCCCCGAAGGCGCACGCAGTCCCTGCCCGCCAAGCGCAGATCCAGCTGGGGCAGCCGGCGGCGCAGCGCCAGCTCACAGCATTATGCGCTCCGAGACGGCGTGAAGGCGCCCAAGGCCGGGGTCTCCGGACTCTTTTTCAGATTTTTTTCCATTATAGGTTGTTACAAGACATTGAGTTCCCTGTGCTATACAGTAGGTCCTTGCTGTTTATCTATTTTATATATAATAGTGTGTTTATGTTAATGCCAACCTCCTAATTTGGAGAGCTTCAATGTTTTTTTGAATTTTATTTTATATATGTTTTATACAGCAGGTTCTTATTAGTTATCTATTTTATACATATGAGTGTATACATGTCAATCCCAATCTCCCATTTCAGCCCACCACCACCACCACCACCACTACCACCCCCTCTGCCGCTTTCCCCCCTTGGTGTCCATACATTTGTTCTCTACGTCTGTGTCTCTATTTCTGCCCTGCTGCAAACCGGTTCATCTGTACCATTTTTCTAGATTCCACATATATGCGTTAATACACAGTATTTGTTTTTGGAGAGATTCAATTTTTAAAACAACAAAAATTAATTGGTCACCTTCAGTGGTCCCTTCAGTAGTCAGGGAATTAATTCATTATCTTGAAAACTAGCAAATAAATGAAACAGTCAACATTTACTGTTTTTTTTCTCCATATCAACTACAACACTAGATAATCAAATCGTTGCCAAGGGGAAGCACCTCCATTTTAAAGTATTCCAACAAATACATAAAAAATAAATGATGGGACATCACCATTTTGCAACATCTGATGAACTGATGAATCTAGACAACGTGTCAATGATTA
This sequence comes from Kogia breviceps, assembly GCF_026419965.1. Classification (NCBI taxonomy): domain Eukaryota; kingdom Metazoa; phylum Chordata; class Mammalia; order Artiodactyla; family Physeteridae; genus Kogia; species Kogia breviceps. The sequence continues at coordinate 111,425,056 of NC_081316.1, read as the reverse complement.
CTAAGGTCAATGAAAGAGAAACAGATGTTATGTGCTTCCCATCCATGAACTTGCTGAAAAGATCTACTCAGATCAAACCTAATCAGGTCAAACTTCTGGGTCCAGCAAGAAATTTGCAGGCAAAAAAGTGGACAGAGAACTGTTGAACTGCATTGTGTGTGTGCAGGCAGCACAATCCAGACTGCGAGAAACTCCACAGGCCACGTGCCCCAAGTTCCTCTCAAAATAAAGTGTACGGAAAAGAAACTGATGAAAAGTGAACCTGGGGCTTCCCTGGTGGCACAGTGGTTGAGAGTCTGCCTGCCGATGCAGGGGACACGAGTTCGTGCCCCGGTCCGGGAAGATCCCACATGCCGCGGAGCGGCTGGGCCCGTGAGCCATAGCCGCTGAGCCTGCGCGTCCGGAGCCTGTGCTCCGCAACGGGAGAGGCCACAACAGTGAGAGGCCCGTGAACCACAAAAAAAAAAAAAAAAAAAAAGTGAACCTGGAGACGAACAGGGACTCAGGAGACAGGTCAACTTTTTAAAATGGAAAACACTACACTAGCATGTCGAGAGAGTTGTGGTCAAACGATAAAACTAAAAGGAAACACCAGAAAATTACGACAACAGGAGTCAGCAGGGCGATTACTTTCAGGGCGGGGAGAGTCTATGGCTGGAACAGAACTGAGGTGGCTGATGGAGTTCTATTGCTTGGCTGTCCTCCCCTGCATTTGTATTTTAATTCATAATAAGGCGATTTTTTAAAATGAGAGAGTAGAAAAATCACCTTTACTTCCTGACAGAGCTAGAAGGCTGGGTTCTGGAATTCTAAATCTGGAAAGTGACAGGTGTTGCGATGACGAGGTTGGTTGTGGGACCGCTAAGCGGCAGGAGGTGGGGGGCAGGCCAAGGATGTTCTGGCTGCAGAGCTGCGGAGACTTGGCCTTGACTCCTGACTGCCACTTCCTGGCTGGGACACCAGAAAACTCAGCTAACCTCTCTCATCTCATTTTCCTCATCTACTAAGTAGAGATAATAGTTCTTGCCTTGTCATTGTGACAGTCAAATAAGATAACTCATCAGAGTTCATAGTGCAGAATCTGGCACACAGTAAGTACTCAAGACGATCATCCTATTATTATTACTAGTACTACTTCTACTATTGTTATTATCTATCTGATTATTAGGATGCCCCTAATGTGGACAGAACTAAACCAGAAGGTGGATTTCTCCTTCAAAAAGGGAATACGAGAACATGGCCCCTTTGGGACACTAGTGACCGGGGTGGTTGTAGAAGGTGCAGCTTCGCAAGCCTTCCGCTGGCTCTCCCCAGTGTGACATGTCCCCAGTGGACATGCTTCCTACTTGATCCACTCATCCTCCTCCCCATTAAGCGCTCAACCAGGCTTCCACTCGAAGCCGCGCCCATCAGAAGCCATGCCCAACATAAGCCACGCCCATCAGAAGCCACGCCCATCAGAAGCCTCTCCCATCAGAAGCCACGCTCATCAGTCTGATGGCTTTTCCTGTTCTTGGTTCTCCTGCTCTCCGGGGGGTGCAGAAACCTCAGGGCACCACTCACCGCATCCATTGGTCACTGGAGCCACTCTGTGTGAGGAAGCCTCCGGGACAAGCAAAAACCGCGAGAGGCAGGAGAGCCTGGTGGCTAAGGGCATGAGCTCTGCACAGGGCTGATGACCCACACCTGTCCCCAGGTGACCTTAAGGATGAAGTTCTGAGTGGACACACACAGCCTTTGGAATCTGGGGAGCACCAGACCCTTGTCAGGAATTGCTGTGATGCCTCTGGCATCAGAATGGCCAGATGTCTTCTGCTCTCCTTACTTTAACTTCTTGGGCAGGGAAAGTAATAGACTCCTGTGCCATTTGGGGCTAAGCTTAGTCAGTCTTCCTTCAAGTTATTATTCAGACAATTTCCTCTTATCTGTGAGACCATGGGCAAGTTATTTAACCTCACTGTGCCCTCATTTCTTCATCTATAAAATCTACATAAGAGAATCTGCTTCATATGGTTGTCATGGAGATTAACTGAATTAAAAAAGACAAATTGCTTTAAACAATGCCTGGCACGTTGTCTGTTAGAAAAAGTATCCGTTTCACAGTTTTCTGGATTCAAGTACTAGCTCTTTCCCTTATCAGTTCAATGACACTGGAGAAGTTGCCTTGCTTCTCTACGTCTCTGCTTGTTCATCTATCAAATGGGGATAATAATAGTGCCATGCGTGCTAGATTGGCGTGAATATGAAATAGATAATGCAAAAAAGATCCTAGCTTACATTAGATATTATTATCCCTATAATACCAGATAATAAGCAAAGTTTTGTTTTTCCCTCGCTATCCAAAGAGAGCAAAATGCACAAAATACTCCAACAAGATCCTGGGTAGAGATCCTCCAAAGCAAAGTCCTCATCTCCAGGCACTCAGATAGTCTCACAGACCACGAAGTGGCATCGCTGGGATCAAGGATAGGCAGGTCTCTCAGGATCCATCACATCTCGGGGGACAGTAGAGCAGTGAGACACATGGTGTGGCACCTCTAAGCTACAGGAAAAGGGGATGGATAAAGGGGAACCAGCAAGCAGATTTTTCCATGGAAGGATGGTGAGTAAAGGGAGGAGGAAGGTGTGGCAAAGAGGAGAGAGGCTTCCTTTCCACCATATGAGGTGCATTCATCAACCCAGCCTCATTGTTCCAAAGAACGACCGAACCATTATTACTGAGAAACAGCAGCTACAGCCTACTGGGGTAACAGGATTCTCAGAGTCTTGATCTCTAGTTGCCTTTTCATTCTGATACTTCATTTGATTCTCTCAACAGTTCAGCAGGACAGAAAAAAAAAATGTGAATGGGAAACCCTATTTCACAGATAGACTGCAGACAGAAGAGAGAGAGAAACTTATCCAAGGTCATGAACATCTTGGGTCTCTTCACCCGCTACCCAGCGCTCTCTGGCTGAGCACAGGTGTTCTCATCCTGGGCTACTTGTTGGAACCACCTGAGGAGCTCTGAAAAGTGCTGGTGCCCAGGTCTCCCTGATGGAGATTCTAATGAATTTGGTTTGATGTATTTGGTCTGGACATTGGGATTTCTAGACACTCCTCATTCAGTTCTAATGTCCAGCCAAGGTTGAAAATTACTACTTGAACATATTTGATTTCGTGGATAATAAGTTAAATCCACACTTCACCCAGGGCAGCTCTGATATCTCCTTTGTCCTTTTGGGTAAGGCAGGGAAAAGAAACAATGTAAAAATTAATTCCTTCCTTGAGAAATGAATCCAGGCATCTTTTGGTTATCTACCAAGAGGGGTGGTGTATCTGAAAACGTCAAAGGAGGGAAGGGTCCACTGTTTCCCTCTATACATTTCCAAAATTTTACTACTTAATTTCATTTGTGTTTCAGCTGAAAAAGAAAACCACTTTTAACAGACTAGCCCTTCCTTAGTATGAAAATCAAGATTATCTTTCCAGAAACTTTCTTTTCCAGAACCTGTTTGATTTCAATAAACTAAAATTTATTAAGGATCTACAATGTTCAATGGATCATGAAACATTTATTGAGATTTTGCTAAATGAGTGTGACATCATTCTACACTCAAGGGATTATAAACTTGTAGGGAGGACAGGAAAGGTACACAGATAACTACCAGCAGAAAGTTATGCCAAGTGCATGGAAGTAATTAGGACACTGCTGATCACACATAAGGTGCTCAGTCATTATATGGGAAAAGAAGAACAGGAGGGGTGGTGAGATGAATTGGGAGATTGGTATTGACATATATACACTGTTGATACTCTGTATAAAATAGATAACTAATGAGAACCTACTGTATAGCACAGGGAACTCTACTCAATGCTCCGTGGTGACCTAAATGGGAAGGAAATCCAAAAAAGAGGGGATATTTGTATACGTACAGCTGATTCACTTTGCAGTACCGTAGAAACTAACACAACATTGTAAAGCAACTATACGCCAATCAGAATTAATTTTAATAAAAAAGAAGACAAGGAGAAAAGAAGAGAGGTGGGAGGAAGGGCTGGAAGGATGGGAGAAGTAAAAATTTACCATGGAGGTTTTGAGATGAAAGCCCATAATGTGTTGGGATGGGGCTGCAATGGCAGCTTTGAGAAGAGGTTGGAGTCACGAGGTTTGGAAGTGGAGAGGCAATTCCGTTTGGAGGGAACAGTACGCACAAAAGCAGGAATGTGCAAAGGCACGACTCTGTTTTTGTTTTGGGGTTTGTTTAATATTTATTTATTTGGCTGTGCTGGGTCTTAGTTGCAGCACGCGGGATCCAGTTCCCTGACCAATGATCGAACCCAGGCCCCCTGCATTGGGAGCGCGGAATCTTAACCACTGGACCACCAGGGAAGGAAGGCATGACTATGTCTGGGAAACACAAAATGGTGTGACTGGGGAGAGAAGGAATACCAGCACTGAGAGAAAGTGATGAAAGACAAAGCTGTTGCCAGTATGAAAGCAATGGACAGAATAAGGTTCTTATTCCTAACTGGTAGGCAACAGGATGACAGCAAGTCCCGGTTTTCTCAAGACAGTATTCATTTACGTCTCTGGTTCATGCATGATTACTAAGAACACCCTGCTTCACTCTCAAAAGTGCTATGGTTTGTTTGTTTGTTTGTTTGTTTGTTTTTTTGGTGTGCGGGCCTCTCACTGTTGTGGCCTCTCCCGTTGCGGAGCACAGGCTCCGGACGCACAGGCTCAGCGGCCATGGCTCACGGGCTTAGTTGCTCCGCGGCATGTGGGATCTTCCCGGACCAGGGCACGAACCCGTGTCTCCTGCATCGGCAGGCGGATTCTCAACCACTGCGCCACCAGGGAAGCCCCCAGTGCTATGGTTTGGATAATAAATTATATGATCATCTTAGCAACAAGAAACCTTTAAGCTCCTTTAAAAAACAGAGGGCAGAGAGACTGGTTCAAGATGGCAGAGTGGAGGGGCGTGTACTTGCTCCCTCTTGCGAGGGCACCGGAATCGCAACTGACTGCTGGACAGTCATTGATGGGAAGACACTGGAACTCACCAGGGAGGATACCCCGCGTCCAGGGACAAAGGAGAGGCCACGGTGGGATGGTAGGAGGGGCGCAATCACAATAAAATCGAGTCTCACGACTGCTGGGTGGGTGACTCACAGACTGGAGAACACTTATACCACAGAAGTTCACCCACTGGAGTGAAGGTTCTGAGCCCCACATCAGGCTGCCCAACCTGGGGGTCTGGCGACAGGAGGAGTTCCTAGAGAGCCAGACTTGGGGGCTGGTGGGATTTGATTGCAGGACTTCGACAGGACTGGGGGAGGCAGAGACTCCACTCTTGGAGGACACACACAGGGTAGTGTGCACATCGGGACCCAAGGGAAGGAGCAGTGACCCCAGGGCAGACTGAGCCAGACCTGCCTGCTGGTGTTGGAGGGTCTCCTGCAGAGGCAGGGGTGGCTGTGGCTCGCCGTGGGGACAGGGACACTGGCAGCAGAGGTTCTGGGAAGTACTCCTAGGCGGGAGCCCCCCCAGAGTCCACCATTAGCCCCACCAAAGAGCCGGGTAGGCTCCAGTGCTGGGTCGCCTCAGGCCAAACAACCAACGGAGAGGAAATCCAGCCCCACCTATCAGCACACATGCAGATTACAGTTTTACTGAGCTCTACCCACCAGAGCAACACCCAGCTCTTCTTTCTCTAGAAGAAAAGGTGGGCATAGAGGGAACCTAACTCAACATAATTAAGACCATATACAACAAACCCACAGCATATATCATTCTCAATGGTGAAAAACTGAAAGCATTTCCTCTAAGATCAGGAACAAGACAAGAATGTCCACTCTCGCCACTATTATTCAACATAGTTTTGGAAGTCCTGGCCACAAGCAATCAGAGAAGAAAAAGAAATAAAAGGAATAAAAATTGGAAAAGAAGAAGTAAAACTGTCACTGTTTGCAGATGACATGATACTATACATACAAAATCCTAAAGATGCCACCAGAAAACTACTTGAGCTAATCAATGAATTCGGTAAAGTTGCAGGATACAAAATTAATGCACAGAAATCTCTTGCATTCCTATACACTAACAACGAAAGATCAGAAAGAGAAATTAAGGAAACAATCCCATTCACCAATGCAAGAAAAAGAATAAAATACCTAGGAATAAACCTACCTAGGGAGACAAAAGACCTGTATTCAGAAAACTATAAGACACTGATGAAAGAAATCAAAGATGACACAAACAGATGGAGAGATATACCATATTCTTGGATTGGGAGAATCAATATTGTGAAGATGACTATACTACCCAAAACAATCTACAGATTCAGTGCAATCCCTATCAAATTACCAGTGGCAATTTTTACAGAACTAGAACAAAAAATCTTAAAATTTGTATGGAGACACAAAAGATCCTGAATAGCCAAAGCAGTCTTGAGGGAAAAAAACGGAGCTGGAGGAATCAGACTCCCTGACTTCAGACTCTACTACAAAGCTACAGTAATCAAGACAGTATGGTACTGGCACAAAGCCAGAAATATAGATCAATGGAACAGGATAGAAAGCTCAGAGATAAACCCACGCACCTATGGTCAACTAATCTATGACAAAGGAGGCAAGGATATACAATGGAGAAAAGAAAGTCTCTTCAATAGGTGGTGCTGGGAAAACTGGACAGCTACATGTAAAAGAATGAAATTAGAACACTCCCTAACACCGTACACAAAAATAAACTCAAAATGGATTAGAGACCTAAATATAAGACCGGACACTATAAAACTCAGAGGAAAACATAGGAAGAACACTCTATGACAAATCACAGCAAGACCTTTTTTGATCCACCTCCTAGGGTAATGGAAATAAAAACAAAAATAAACAAATGGGACCTAATGAAACTTAAAAGGTTTTGCAAAGCAAAGGAAACTACAAACAAGACGAAAAGACAACCCTCAGAATGGGAGAAAATATTTGCAAACGAATCAACCGGCAAAGGATTAATCTCCAAAATATATAAACAGCTCATGCAGCTCAGTATTAAAAAAAAAAACAGCCCAATCGAAAAATGAGCAGAAGACCTAAACAGACATTTCTCCAAAGAAGACATACAGATGGCCAAGAAGCACATAAAAAGCTGCTCAACGTCACTAATTATCAGAGAAATGCAAATCCAAACTACAATGAGGTATCATCTCACTCTATTAGAATGGGCATCATCAGAAAATCTACAAACAGCAAATGCCGGAGAGGGTGTGGAGAAAAGGGAACCCTCTTGTACTGTTGGTGGGAATGTAAATTGATACAGCCACTATGGAGAACAGTATGGCGGTTCCTTAAAAAACTAAAAATAGAATTACCATATGATCCAGCAATCCCACTCACTACTGGGCATATACCCAGAAAAAACCATAATTCAAAAAGACACATGCATGCCAATGTTCATTGCAGCACTATTTACAATAGCCAGGTCATGGAAGCAACCTAAATGCCCATCAACAGACGAATGGATCAAGAAGATGTGGCACATATATACAATGGAATATTACTCAGCCATAAAAAGGAACGAAATTGGGTCATTTTTAGAGATGTGGATGGATCTAGAGACTGTCATACAGAGTGAAGTAAGTCAGAAAGAGAAAAACAAATATCGTATATTAACACATATATGTGGAACCTGGAAAAATAGTACAGATGAACCAGTTTGCAGGGCAGAAATAGAGACACAGATGTAGGAAACAAACGTATGGACACCAAGGGGGGAAATGGTGGGGGGGTGTGGTGGTGGTCGGATGAATTGGGAGATTGGGATTGACATATACACACTAATATGTATAAAATAGATAACTAATAAGAACCTGCGGTATAAAAAATAAATAAAATTTTAAAAACACAAACAACAACAACAAAAAACAGAGGGCAAAGGAGCTGAATAGGGATGATACTATCAGAGTTGTATTTTACCAAGATTCATCAGGCACTTCTATGGGATTTATGCTCAGTAGGGAAAGAAATAAGATAGGGACGGGATGATCATTCAGAGGCAATAGCTTTATTCTACGCAAAACTTAAAAGAGCCTCAACTGAGGTGGTGGCCAAATGTGGAAGGCAGCCTCTGAGCTAGTCCCAGTGAGCCCTATCCTTCTGCCTGAATAGGGCTACCTGTGTAACTAACAGGGTATCACAGAAATGACGGAGTATGACTTCGGAGGCCAGCTCATAAAAGACACTGTGGCTTCCTTCTTGTTCTCTCCTTCTTGGATCACTTGGTCTGGGAGAAGCCAGCTGCCATGTTGTAAAGACCCTCCAACAGCCCCATGAAAGGTTCATGTGATAAGGAACTGAGATCTGTCACCTCCAGCACAAATTCACAAATCTGCCAGCCCTCTGTGTGAGCCAGCTTGGAACTGAACCCTCCAGCCTCAGCCAACACTTCAGCTGACTACGGCCCTAGGTCCCATCTAAGTACAAACTCACGAGAGCTCCTCAGCCAAACCACCCTGCCAAGCTTCTCCTGATTTGCCAACGCACAGAAATTGTAAGATAAAAAATGTTTATTACCATTCTAACCTGCTAGGTTTTGGGTAATTTGTTATGCAGCAACAAACACTAGATCCTAAAAATAAAAAGGAAAGGGTTAACTTGAATTGCATATGGAAACCTAGAGTAACTGGCATGTGAGTTCTCCTCCCAGTTCCTCCTTCAATTAACTGTGTGATGTTGATGAAATTACTTAACATACAAGAGTTTTGGTTTCCTCATCTGCAAAATAATCAGGCCTGACCAATTACCTTCAGTGTCCCTTCCAGCGTGCAAATTAAATGATCCCATTCTTCTAAAAGCACACTGATTAGTCTTTGAGCAGGGATTAGAAATTATCCCATTATCCGGAGGGCTCTCCATGTCTCTGACCTCATCCTGTTCAACCATCTTATCAATGACTGAATTGAAAATACAAAAGGCATTCTTGTCAAAATCAAAGATCGGGCTTCCCGGGTGGCGCAGTGGTTGAGGGTCTGCCTGCCGATGCAGGGGACACGGGTTCGTGCCCCGGTCCGGGAGGATCCCACATGCCACGGAGCGGCTGGGCCCGTGAGCCATGGCTGCTGAGCCTGCGCGTCCGGAGCCTGTGCTCCGCAACGGGAGAGGCCACAACAGTGAGAGGCCCGCGTACCGCAAAAAAAAAAAAAAAAAATCAAAGATGATGGGAAATTCTGAGGGAAAGCGATCACTCTGCTGAAGCAATATGCTTAAAAATCTTGAGATTCAGGAACAATGAACCAAGCATAACAAAAAAATGCAAGACAAAAAAATGTAACAGACTCACAGACAGCCTGTGAAGGTCTGAAAATTCATCCCTAGGAGCCTAAGAGTGTGGTAAGAGTGACATTTACTCTCAGTCAACTGATCATAGGTAACTCCTCACGAGGCCACACGTGAAGGCTGCGGGAGAGAAGGCAGTCTAGCAGGAGCAGGAACCATGGCCCTTTGGGCCACTTCTTCGTGTAACTTACTTGTGCCTTAGGGCCTGCTCTGGACCAATCACATAAATTCCACTTCCATTTGATGATGGAGAATGGCCACGCATGCCCACCTTTACGGCTTGATGCGTCAGATAATACGCATTTTGTGAAGACCAGCCCGGGTCTCATGATAAGTTGGTGGCCAGTGGTCAAGTATTCAGTCTCTGCTAAGGACCAGTAGAAAGTGAAGAGCTATTTCTTAAAAGGAGAGCAGTTATCGGTAGAGGATGGCAGGGTCTTGCTCCAAAATCTCAAGGACGTGTGTTGCAATTCACCTATAGAAACCTGCCAAAGGCTCCCAACAGCACCCTTATCTGCCTCTGACACTTCAGGCACCACCGGGTCTGCTGGATCATAAGGCCCCAGTGGCAGAGCTGCCTGCACAGCAGCCTGGACCTGTTGTAGAACCTTCTCTTGTTCTGGGCCCCACTCAAAACTAGCAGCTTTTCAGGTCACTCAGTCAATGGGCCAGAGCAGTACACTCAGCTGAGGAATATGCTGCCTCTAAAATCCAAAGAGGCCACTAGGCCTTGTGCCTCTTTCTCGTTGGAGGAGGAACCTGATGCAGCAACTCATCCTTCACCTTAGAAGGGACATCTCAACATGCCCCATTCCTGCTGCCAATTCGTCTTAATCCACTCGGGCTGCTAAAACAAAAATACCATAGACGGGGTGGCTTATGAACAACAGAAATTTATTTCTTATGGTTCTGGGGGCTGGGAAGTCCAAGGTCAAGGTGCCTAAAGGTTCAATGGCTAGTGAGAGCGTCCTTCCTAGGTCACAGATGGCTGCCTTCTCCCTGTGTTCTCACAAGGTAGAAGGGACACGGGAGCTCTCTGGGGTCTTTTTTATAAGGACACTAATCCCATTCATGAGGGCTTTGCCTTCATGACCTAATCTCCTCCCAAAGGTCCCACCTCCAAACACCAGTTACACTGGGGATGAGGTTTCAGCATATGAATGGGGGTGGGGGGGCAATGCATGTATTCCATCTACAGCACAAGGCCATATAGGGTACCTGGGGGTCTGAGCAGACTGATGCTTGTTTGTATGCAGACTGAGAGCCAGAAAACAGAACTCTGAGACCTCTGGGCACCCTAGAGCCTGAATCTAAGAAGTCAAGGACTGTGTCATCCTGTGCTTTGTGGAACCCTAAGTGGAGAGCGGAAGCTGGCGTGGGTGCTCTGTCCTTCGAAGCCTTCAAAACCCAGTCACCTTAGTACAAGACCTCACACCCCCCGAAATGACCATCTTTAATTTGCCATGCGAAGAATGCTAATTCAGTGTCTTCGGGGACTTTTTGGTTCCTCCTTTCCTTCCAAATCGTCTGTCTGTGATGATAAACAGTGGGTCCCATGTGCGTGTGCGTAGGCCTGTGTGTCAGCAAACATGCTGCCTTTCTGAAGGGTGGGGCAGGCCGCTGTGAGCCGTGACTCCACCCACCAGAGGACTGTGACAAATTAGTCCCTTTCTGAAAAATCTTCCCAGGGATACTTCGCATCCAGCCATTACTCATGAAACCAGACGATGCCTCCTAAAACGCCAGCATCTTGGTACTCAACAGATTCGCACACCCCAACTGGGGTGACCTGTAATTCTACTGAGAGGCACAGAGACTGCCTCTGGCAGCCTGGGACTCTCTCATCCCACCTGCCTCCTAAAAGGAACCCAAACACAAACCACTGCCGAAAGGCCCTCTGAGCAAACAAATGCCTACAACCTTGGTCAGCCGGCACCCAGCAAATGCATGGTGCACTCATTCAATGCATGTAAAATGGAGTAGGCATCCCTTTCTGCTCCCTTCCCACACATCTAAGATAGGGGCTGATGTTACCACCTCCACCTACAGATGAGCCAGAGGGCTTAAAAGATCTGCTAAACATCTTGCAGCCGATGCAAGGGGTTCGTCTGGTGAACATTTTCTGGCTAGCTGCTGCTACTTCCCATCCGTCCAGGCCAGGAGACACTGGGCAGCTTTCTGTGTTTTAAGACGGAAGTACATTGTGAGTCACATTCAAAGTGAAATTCTAAGAATCTGGGGTTGGAGGAAGTTGAGTGCCTTGAAAGCACAAAGAGAGGGATTCCCTTTGGGATAGAAGGCCCTTGGAGTCCACTCAGGAGTCTCCTGTATAGAATGCTAGAAGTGACCCCTACAAACGAATCTGAAACTCTTTAGAAATAACAGAGAAAAATATATGACAGAGGGAAGGCAGATAGGGATGGGGAAAATATGTATATAAAACCTAATTTCAGGGGCTTCCCTGGTGGCGCAGTGATTGGGAGTCCGCCTGCCTATGCAGGGGACACGGGTTCGTGCCCCGGTCTGGGAAGATCCCACATGCCGCGGAGCGGCTGGGCCCGTGAGCCACGGCCACTGAGCCTGCGCGTCCGGAGCCAGTGCTCCGCAACGGGAGAGGCCACAACAGTGAGAGGCTCGCGTAACACACACACAAAAAAAACCCAAAAAACTAATTTCATCCTCATAGCAACCCTATAAAGTTGGTATTAGGATCTCACTTAACAGATGGGAACACTTAGAAGCAGAGAGGTTTAATAACCTGTCCAAGGTCAACAGCTACGTCAGAAACTAGAACTCCAAAACTAGGTCAAAAACTAGAATTCCAACTCAGGTCTGTCAAACTTCAAAGCCTATATAATTTTCTGATATTTAAGGATGTTTTCCTGACAGAGGTGGATCAAGAAACCGAGACAGTAGTTTCCCAGACCTACTTTGGCCCCGTTACAAAGCATCATGGTGAATCCCAGGAAGGAACCAAAAGAGGCAGATTCAGGAAGAACTGTAATTGCACAAGGACAGACATACAGTGATACAGTCAAGGACCAAGGATCTCCACCAACCAATGGGACTCATCCCACAACCCCAGTAAAGGGTCTTTTGGTTAAAGATGTATTCAATTCAACAAACAATACCTCCAGGTGCAAGGCCCAAAATTAAATGTGAATCTATAAGGATGAGTAGCCCTGCCCTCAAGAAGCTTGCCACATTAAGGAATATTGCCAAAAAAACTCCTGGGCAGGAATATTGAGATAGGCCACTAGGAAACCTAGAAAGTACACCAGCCCAGAAACCAAAACTAAGGAGGGGAAGAGAGGTGTAAACAACCAACCAACCACACCACAAGGCAGAATGGGAGTAGCAAAACATGTGATTCACTCAGGCTGGCGAGGCTGGGGAGGGCCTCCAAGTAAGTAGGATTTGATCTGGGTGCTAAAGCATAAAGATTTTCGTGGGCAGTGGAGACAGGAAGCATATTCCAGAATGAAAGGAGAGAAAGAACAAACACATGAAGAAATGAATGGAAGCCAAGGAGAGGGTGAAGAGGCTGGAAACTCTGTTAAAAGATTTAAGCTGGGGACTTCCCTGGTGGCACAGTGGTTAAGACTCTGTGCTCCCAATGCAGGGGTCCTGGGTTTGATCACTGGCCAGGGAACTAGATCCCACATGCATGCTACAACTAGGGAGCCCATGAGCCGCAACTAAGGAACCCACGTGTTGCATCTAAGGAGCCAGCAAGCCGCAACTAAGGAGCCTGCCTGCTGCAACTAAGACCTGGTGCAACCAAATATTTTAAAATTTTTATTTATTTTATTTTATTTTCAGCTACATTGGGTCTTTGTTGCTGTGTGTGGGCTTTCTCTAGCTGTGGCGAGTGGGGGCTACTCTTTGTTGCGGTGTGCGGGCTTCTCATTGCGGTGGCTTCTCTTGTTGCGGAGCTCAGGCTCTAGGCGTGCAGGCTTCAGTAGTTGTGGCACGTGGGCTCAGTAGTTGTGGTTCACGGGCTCTAGAGCACAGGCTCAGTAGTTGTGGTGCATGGGCTTAGTTGCTCTGTGGCATGTGAGATCTTCCAGGACCAGGGCTCGAACCCATGTCTCCTGCATTGGTAGGCGGATTCTTAACCACTGCGCCACCAGGGAAGCCCAATAAATATATATATATATATATTTTTTTTTTTTTTTTGCGGTATGCGGGCCTCTCACTGTTGTGGCCTCTCCCATTGAGGAGCCCAGGCTCCGGATGCACAGGCTCAGCGGCCATGGCTCACGGGCCCAGCCGCTCCACAGCATGTGGGATCTTCCCGGACCAGGGCACAAACCCATGTGCCCTGCATCGGCAGGTGGACTCTCAACCACTGCGCCACCAGGGAAGCCCCCAATAAATATTTTTAAAAATTAAAACTGACAAAAGCACAAGCAAACCTGATAAATTATTTTTTTTTAAAAAAAGGAATTTAAACTGCAGTTGGCAGGTAACAGCAAACTGGGAAAGGTGTGAGAGGAGTGAGTCAAATGGCTCAGTCAGACCTGTCCAAGAACGACAGGGATCAGTGATTAGGAGGCAATGCAGTCATCAAGGCAGAGTTAATGAGAGCTTGAGCAACAGCGGTGACTGAGTGAGAAAAATTACAGAAATAAAAGGGTCAGAATTTAGTTGTTGATTGGCTTGGGGGAAAGAAAGAGTAAAGATGAAGCTAACTCGGGTTTCCATCCTGGATGACCAGAAAAGTAGAGATGACAGAAACTGAGCAGAAGTATCACACAGCAAGTGGAGGGGCTTTTGGAGAATGAAGAAAGAGAGGGTAATAATTTCAGGTCAGACAAATTGAATTTGAGGTGCCATTAAGTCAATCATGTGACAATACCCACTGACTGGAAACACAAGCTAGTGAAAGGGTCTGCCAGTTCTGGCCCGGGAGCAACATGTTTTTGTAAATAAAGTTTTATTGGAACACAGCTACACCCGTAAGTTTATTGCCTGTGGCCACTTTCGCTCTACAACAGCAGAGCTCAGTAGTCATGACAGAGACGGGGTGGCCTGAAAGCCTGAAATGTTTACTTTAAGAAAAAGTTTGCTGACCTCTGATCTAGAGTTCAAAAAAAAGAGGTCAGAAACGTTTATTTGGGGAGCATGTAGTTGAGAAGAAGGCTAAGAAAGAAACACTGGAGGAATATTATAATCCATTCAAATAGTATTTGTAAAAAACTTTTTATTGGAGTGTAGTTGATTTACAATATTATGTTAGTTTCTCTGTACAGCAAAGTGAATCAGTTATACATATACATATACATATATCCACTCTTTTTTTTTTTTTTTGTGGTACGCGGGCCTCTCAACCACTGCGCCACCAGGGAAGCCCCTCCACTCTTTTTTAGACTCTTTTCCCATATAGCTCATTACAGAGTATTGAGTAGAGTTCCCTGTGCTCTACAGCAGGTCCTTAACCTTAACAATGTTTGTTGATCACTTACTCTAGATCCAGCACTGGGACACTGGGCTAAGGTGATGGGAACAACACAATAAGCAAGACATACAAGCCCCTCCCCCCCAAACTTTACAAGAGAAGCAACAGGAGGAAACTATCAGATAGCAACCAGTTATTTTAATAACTATATTTTTAATAACCGACATCTATATTTTGCGGGTGAGAAAGAAAAAGAGAAGTGAATGGGAGGGAACACATCTGGGCAGGACTACTGAGATAGGCCAGCAGGAAACCAAGAACATACACCAATCAGCACAGAAACCAAAGACAAAGCATCTTTCAAGAGGAAAAATGGGATTGGGCATGTCAGATGCTGTAGACCGAGGTCAAGAAAGAGGCCATCATTGGATTTGGCATTTGGGAGTTAATTAGAGAGTTCTGAGGCGATATTTAACACAATGGTGGAAAACAAGTCTGCGAGGAGTCAAGTCAAGGGGGCAGCGAGGGACTTGGGGAAATGAGTGTGTGATGATTTTTAAAGAAAATCAGAATAGAAGGAGAGAATAGTAGCCAAGCTACGGCAGGTTAGAGAGGCATTAAATGTGAGAGAGACGTTCCTCTGTGAGTATATTTATAAAGAAGAAAGAAGCACTAAAGAGCAAGGGATGGAAAATTTAGGAAATAATTCACTACCCAGAGCACAGGCAGAGGATTTATGAGAAAAACAGCCAGCATTTATTGGACACTTAGCATGAGCCAACCACCGCACTGGGAGAGCTAGATATTGGTACAGATAGTTAAGAGATAAGTAGTCTTTAGATCTCTGATCAACCATGAAAGTTTAGTATTACCCACCTTGTACAGATCAGGCAACTGGAAGTTTAGAAACTCTCCCAAAGCCCACATGTAGTAAGGAACAGAACTGGGATTTTAAGCTACTATTATTTAGCTCTTGAGCCCGTGTACTTTCCACTTAACCGAGATGCCACATTTTGGAAACAAGGTTCCTCCCTGCCATGAGAGGAAAGAAACAGAATGGGTGAAAAGAGAGATTCTGAAATAGAAACACTTTTTCTTTTTAATTTTTCTTTTATATTGGACTATAGTTGAGTGACAATGATGTGTTAGTTACAGATGTACAGCAAAGTGCTTCAGTTATACTCATACAAGTATCCATTCTTTTTCAAATTCTTTTCCCATTTAGGTTATTACAGATAATGCAGCCGAGTTCCCTGTGCTATACAGTAGGTCCTTGTTGGCTATCTATTTTACATACAGTAGTGTGTAGACGTCAATCCCAAACTCCCAATCTATCCCTGCCCCCCCTTCCCCCTAGTAACCATAAGTTCATTCTCTAAGTCTATGAGTGTAGAAACACTCCTAAGTGCAAATCCAGGTGAGCCACGGTGGACACCTCAGTGTTCTCAGAAAACAATCTCACCTTACCTGCAATTACACATTTGACTCTGGCCAAGGGCTGGAAATTTTCCATGTGTGCTCCAGATCTATTGTCTCTATCTCACCATCTCGCTCTGTGACCCTGGAGGCTGACTTTTAGGAACAATATAACTGGCTCCCTTGCCTTCTGGCTTCTGATTGGGTCCTGCCAAGGGAGGGCAATGGCTGGAGACAGGGGAACAGGGGATGGGGACATGGATTGGACCCCAGCTTCCTCCTTGCCATGTCACCACGGATTGATCACATCCTTGTACTAAAGGCCACAGGTCTGGTCAGGTAGCCCTCTCCTACAGCAGTTGCCACCCTTCAGGGTGCTTTATTATCCTTTGCCAATTTCCCTTAACTCCCCCTACATATCTAAAAGAATCTCTTTATTAAACTCTCTGCCATTACCCTGTCCAAGTGCGACATCTCTGTCCTGCTGAGCCCTGACAAGCCACCGGGTCACATACACTCCTGGATGCTCCCTCACAGTGGATAATATAGTCACCCTGACATGCATCCGTTTCCCACACACTTAAACATCACGTTCATATGTGTACATCAACCAACCGCAAGGTCTTCAGAATGGAAAAATTGAGACATTTTTCACAATATAAGCTGAACCTTGGAGTTCAATATCAGTTTAAAACTAACACCCCAAATTATTTAAGAACCAATGAGGTGGGTTTCCCTGGTGGCGCAGTGGTTGAGAGTCCGCCTGCCGATGCAGGGGACGCGGGTTCGTGCCCCGGTCCGGGAAGACCCCACATGCCACGCGGAGCGGCTGGGCCCGTGAGCCATGGCCGCTGAGCCTGCGCGTCCGGAGCCTGTGCTCTGCAGCGGGACAGGCCGCAGCGGTGAGAGGCCCGCGTGGCGAAAAAAAAAAAAAAAAAAGAACCAATGAGGTTTAATCACGGACCTTAGTATTCTCAACACCTCTAAAAATCCCCTAAAGAAACTAATCCTGGATTTGACTGACTCAGGTTCTGAAGCGGAGAGAAATGCGCCAGATCTGAAGCTACAATTAGATTCAAGTTCAAAGCTCTTCCCAGTTCTGGCCTTGAAAGGGAGGCTAGCTAATCTTTCTCTTATGATTCACACTCTGTGATAGAAACTTAATTTAAAATATTAATTTGCGTCATGCTGAGTGAAGTAAGTCAAAGAGAAATAGCGTATGATAACACTTACATGTGGAATCTAAAAAGAAATGATACAAATGAACTTATTTACAAAACAGAAACAGACTCACAGACTTAGAGAGCAAATTTATGATTAGCAGGGGCAAAGGCAGGGGGGAAGGGATAGTTAGGGAGTTTGGGATTGACATGTACACACTGCTATAGTTAAAATGGATAACCTGGGACTTCCCTGGCGGTCCAGTGGTTAAGACTCCATGCTCCCAATGCAGGGGGCCCGGGTTCCATCCCTGCCTGGGGAACTAGATCCCACGTACCACAACTAAGATCCCGCACACGGCAATGAACAACCGCGTGCTGCAACTAAGGACCGGCGCAACCAGAATAAATAAATATTTTTAAAAATAAAATGGATCACCAACAAGGACCTACTGTACAGCACAGAGAACTCTGCTCAATGTTATGTAACAACCTAAATGGGAAAAGAATTTGAAAAAGAATAGATACACGTATATGTATAACTGAATCAGAATCACTTTGCTGTACAACTGAAACTATCACAAC
This sequence comes from Kogia breviceps, assembly GCF_026419965.1. NCBI lineage: Eukaryota > Metazoa > Chordata > Mammalia > Artiodactyla > Physeteridae > Kogia > Kogia breviceps. Next base: position 111,407,179 of record NC_081316.1, on the reverse strand, counting down.
ATTGCTAATCAACTATACGCCAACATAAAATAAAAAGTTTAAAAAGAAAAAAAATATTAATTTGCTTTTCAAAAGGGTAACGAAAAACTGGATGCCCTCAGAATTGCTGCTTCTTTGTCCACCCCTCTCTTCCCCCACCACCACCACCAAAAAAAAAAAAAAGACCCTTAGTTTTTTTATCGATGTCATTCACTTATTCTGGGAAGGTGAAACCACCCAAGCTTTACTTTTTTATTTTTTTAATAAATTTATTTATTTATTTATTTTTGACTGCCTTGGGTCTTCGTTGCTGCGCACAGGCTTTCTCTAGTTGCAGCGAGCGAGGGTTACTCTTCGTTGTGGTGCACAGGCTTCTCATTGTGGTGGCTTCTCTTGTTGCGGAGCACGGGCTCTAGGCATGCAGGCTCAGTAGTTGTGGCGCACAGGCTTAGTTGCTCCGCGGCATGTGGGATCCTCTGAACTGGGGCTCGAACCCGTGTCCCCTGCATTGGCAGGCGGATTCTTAACCACTGCACCATGAGGGAAGTCCCCAAGCTTTACTTTCAATGTGTCATTTCCTTCTTGGGCTCTGAGCGAGCACTGCCAGGCTGGTCAGAGGAGCCCCCTTTGCACCAGGGATGGCACCTCCCACAGTGTGGGCGTGCAGAGCAGTGGCTCCTGACTCCAGCACTGACCCTGCCCCAGGCCTCCAGGTCTAGCTTGTCACTTCAGTCCAGTCACCATTTCACTCTTTCTTTCTCTCTGAGCCCCCGGTACTTCATTTGTAAACTAACAGGTTTACATTAAATCAGTAGTTCACAATTTTTTCAAGTATGGGGAGTTGCTTTTTATCATTAAATAGAGAGATGGTGGCTGCATTTATGGACCTGGTCTGCAGGTCCAGTGCGGGCATGGCTTTGTAGTAATTCCACAGCCCTCTGGGAACATTTAATACATGTTTAACACGTCTTAGCCACACGTTAGAACCTCTGGACTCCAAAATCTCCTCCAGTTCCAGCACACTGGGTTTTTTGTGAATGCCTAAGACCTGGCATTCATACAAAGAGCTGGCACTCGAGAATCTCAACATCTTCCCATGCCAGGCTTGGCCCAGGACACTAAAAGGAATGGCCCTAAATCTCAGGGGTGCAAGTCTCTAGTTAGAGGCAGACCTTATCTACTCAAGGCTTGGGTCAGGTTTCCCCCAACTCTGGACCTCCTATCTAACCGAAGCTTAGATGTGCATCTCCGAGGCAGTCAGAGATTTCAGAGGGAAGCAGTGCAGACATTCTCTAGGGAAGGGCTATTTAATGCCAAGGAGGAGGCCCCACAACAGGCCACAGCCCACACATCTATCTGGATTTGCCCCAGATCTCTGGGAGAACACTGAGGGTTGACCTATATGGCTCCCACTCAAAATAACCCAATTTTAAAAAAAAAATCCCCATTGTATGGGACTAGATTCTTAATCCCAGTTCAAGGTTTGATCAACCCAGGTGTCAGCCTCCACACCCCAAATTCCCCTTCGGATTTCAAGAAGAGCTTAGCCCACATAGAGGGAGGCGCCTAGATAAGTTAGCTTAAGCGTCAGATTAAATGCAGTGCCATCAAGAGGCGCAGAAATGGCTGTGATGACTTCCATCTCTGTGCAATAACGTGAACACAATGGTGGTAATCTGGGACCCAATTCTTCTAACCGGGACTTGCCTCATGACACAATAGGGAGAGCTTGGACTGTCACTAAGAACCTGCCCTTTTCCCGTGAAACACACCAGATTCAAGTTTTTCTCTTTTAAAATTTATTTATTTTATTTATTTACTTCTGGCTACTTTGGTTCTTTATTGCTGTGCGTGGTTTTCTCTAGTTGCAGCGAGCGGGAGCTACTCTTCGTTGCGGTGCACGGGCTCCTCATGGCAGCGGCTTCTCTTGTTGTGGAGCACAGGATCTAGGTGCGCGGGCTTCAGCAGCTGAGGCGCGCAGGCTCAGTAGTTGTGGCACACAGGCTTAGTTGCTCCGCGGCACGTGGGATCTTCCCGGACCAGGGCTCGAACCCGTGTCCCCTGCATTGGCAGGCAGATTCTAAACCACTGCGCCACCAGAGAAGCCCAGATTCAAGTTTTTCTGAAGCTGCCAGACAACCACCAGCAGCAGCGTCCTCCTAGAGCTGCAACTTTCAGGGCCATTGTCACCACCATCTGTTCAGTCCTAAGACACAAGTCTCCGGGCTCCTAGAGCGTCATACAAAAACAGATCCAAGAGCTGCCCAGGGAAGAGTTGGGGAGGGAGAGGAGAGAGGAGTGAGGGAGACATTCTCAGAGCCCCACAGAAAGGAGCAAAGCTCTATCATCTCACCCCTGTTCAAAAGTCCCCTACCTCTGGCCAGGAGTTTCCATGGAAACCTCGTAAGTCCTATCTATAGGAAAAGAAAAAAATTAAAAAGAAGAAGCATCCTGAGGTATGTATGAATTAGCTTCAAGGAAGGCAGGCAGAGGAGGAGGGAGTGGGGGGTTCACGCGGGAAGAAGCAGAGCTGATCATTATCCTGATACATAAAAAAGGCTCTGTGAAAACCAGGCTGCCTCCAGTCACAGAATCAGGAGGGAGGTGGGGTAGACAGGTAGGTATGAGGCACTAGGAGGTTGCCGGGGGTGGGGGGGCAATAGCATGTGAAAGTAGCTACAAGGAAAGGAGGGGACTGAGAGTCATCTCATTAAGGATCTCAGGCCAGAGGTTCTTTCCAGAGGAGGAAGGACAGGACAGCAGGCAGAGAGCAGAGCCGGTGGTACGTTTAGACGGCTACAGACAGCAGCCTCCTATACTCTTCATCACCTCGGGCCACCTGCAGAGTCAATCAGTCTAGCACCCTAATTTCCATGTTTGAACACCTTAAAATAATAATAAAGTGTCTGGACGTGTCCTGTACATCTCTGTCTTATAAAATTGCAATGCTTTGGGTCACTTGTAAAGAAGAACTCTGTTAAACTCTTTTTCTCTTAATCTTGATTTTAAGATGAAATGTGAGTGAGGAGGGAGTCTCTGAGTCTTAAATGTCATGCAATTTGCTTTTTAAAAATAGACCATGAGGAGCAAAGAAATAAATGTAATAGCTAAAACTTTTAAGCTCTCCAAAGAAAACATAAATAGGCATAAATCTTTGTGACATTGAACTAGGCAGTGGTTTCTTAGACATGACACCAAAAGCACGAGCCATAAAAGACAAATAAATTGGACACCATAAACATTTAAAACTTTTGTGCTTTAAAGGACACTCAAGAAAGTAAAAAGACAACTCAAAGAATTTGAGAAAATTTCTATAAATCGTATATCTGATGAGGGACTTGTAGCTAGAACATATATATAAAGAGCTCCCACAAGTCAATAATTTTAAAATAAGCAAAGGATCTGAACAGACGTATCTCCAAAGAAGATATACAAAAGGCCAATAATTACAGTAAAAAGTACTCAACATCAAAAGCCATCAGGGAAATACAAATCAAAAACACAATGAGCAGGACTTCCCTGGTGGCTCAGTGGTTAAGAATACGCCTGCCAATGCCGGGGACACTGGTTTGAGCCCTGGTCCGGGAAGATCCCACATGCCGCAGAGCAACTAAGCCCGTGTGCCACAACTACTGAGCCTGCGCTCTAGAGTCCACAAGCCACAACCACTGAGCCCAAGTGCCACAACTACTGAAGCCCGTGCGCCTAGAGCTTGTGCTCTGCAACAAAGAGAAGCCACTGCAATGAGAAGCCCACGCACCACAACGAACAGTAGCCCCCGCTCACTGCAACTAGAGAAAGCCCACGCGCAGCAACGAAGACCCAACACAGCCATAAATAAATAAATAAATAAATAAATAAGTGAATTTAAAAAAAAAAAAAGAGGTATCACTTCATACCCACTAGGATGTAGTTATAATAAAAATGATGATAACAAGTATTGGTAAGAATGTGGAGAAATTGGAACCCTCATACATTCCTGGTGGGAACATAAAGTGATGCAGCCACTTTAGAAAACAGTCTAGCAGCTCCTAAAGAGCTTTTACATAGTTACCATATGATCCACCAATTACCCAAGTATATACCCAAGAGAAATGAAAACATATCCGCACAAAAACTTCATAACAGCCAAAAAGGAGAAACAACCCAAATGTTTACCAACTGAAGATTTGATGAGTCAAACGTGGCATAACCATACAATAGAACATTATCCAGCCATAAAAAAGAATGAACTACCGATACACATGCCAGAACACGGATGAACCTGGAACACATTATGCCAAGTGAAAGAAGCCAACACAAATGACCACACATTGTATGATTCCATTTATAAGAAATGCCCAGAATAAGCAAATTCAGTCCATAGAGACAGAAGGTAATGTAGTGGCTGTCTAGGACTGGGGAGACTGGGGGGAAATAGGGAGTGACAGTTAATGGGCACAGGGCTTCTTTTAGGGGTGATGAAACGTTCTAAAATTGATTGTGGTGACGGTTGCACAACTCAGTGAATATACTAAAAACCACTGGAGTCTACACTTTAAATGGGTTATTTGTATGGTCTGTGAATTAGAGTTCAATAAAGCTGTTATTAAGAAAAATAGGGCTTCCCTGGTGGCGCAGTGGTTGGGAGTCTGCCTGCCGAAGCAGGGGACGCGAGTTCGTGCCCCGGTCCGGGAGGATCCCACGTGCCGCGGAGCGGCTGGGCCCGTGAGCCGTGGCTGCTGAGCCTGCGCGTCCGGAGCCTGTGCCCCGCAACGGGAGAGGCCACAACAGTGAGAGAGGCCCGCGTACCACAAAAAAAAAAAGAAAAACAGACCAGGAGAAACTGTAATACTGATCTTGTCATTTAGAGTTTTGATATTCAGGATTTTTTTGCATATTATTATTTCAAAAAGTATATTGCGGGGCTTCCCTGGTGGCACAGTGGTTGGGAGTCCGCCTGCCGATGCAGGGGACATGGGTTCGTGCCCCGGTCCGGGAGGATCCCACGTGCCGCGGAGCGGCTGGGCCTGTGAGCTATGGCCGCTGGGCCTGCGCGTCCGGAGCCTGTGCTCCGCAGAGGGAGAGTCCACAACAGTGAGAAGCCCGCGTACCGCAAAATATATATATATATATATATATATTGCACTAATATTTTATCTTGATAACTGAGATTTTTTGTTACCTTCTTAGATTCTGTGCTCGAGGCCAGTGCTTCACATGCATCACCCTAGCGCAGCCCTGAACTGGGCGTGGTAGCAAAGACATCATCCTTTAAAGAGCCTTTTCTGATCCCCGAAGGGGTCTGTTGGAGGCTTCCTTCCAATTCCTCAGTTTCCTCCCTCTGCCTCCGAACCTGAGTTGTCAGATGGATGCTTCACCATTAACCCTCCTGATGCCCTTTTGCTGCTCCTTCATATACACTTTCTCCCACTGGCTTTATGTGTGCATATGTACGTGTGTGTGTGTGTGTAATTATGAAGAATAAAAACGATTATGTAAAACTGAAAGTGGGCAACTACCCCAATTTTTTAAAAATGAGAAGAAAAAAAAAAGCACATTCTACAAAGTATAGACCAGTAAGCATGAACTGGATCTCTAGCAGAATTCCAAAACTAGATTACTTCACAAGACGAGTTTATAAACACTCAGAAAGCGTAGCCGCTTCCAATAGCAGCCAGGAAAGCTTCTCTAAAACCGAGGAATGTCAAATGAACCTCACTGCCTTTTTTTTTTTTTCCCCAGTACTTAGGCCTCTCACTGTTGTGGCCTCTCCCGTTGCGGAGCACAGTCTCCGGACGCGCAGGCTCAGCGGCTACGGCTCACGGGCCCAGCCGCTCCGCGGCATGTGGGATCTTCCCGGACCGGGGCACGAACCCGTGTCCCCTGCATCGGCAGGCGGACTCTCAGCCACTGCACCACCAGAGAAGCCCTCTCACTGCCTTTTTTGACACAGTTATTAGACTACAATAATAGATAAGGGAATTGCAAAACAGTAAATATTTAGACTTTAATAATGCATGCAGCAGTATCTTTACATCATTGCTAACAAGATAAGAAATGTAGGTAATACCTAAGGAGACAAAAGACTTGTATGCAGAAAACTATAAGACACTGATGAAAGAAATTAAAGATGATACAAATAGGTGGAGAAATATACCATGTTCTTGGATTGGAAGAATCAACATTGTGAAAATGACTATACTACCCAAAGCAATCTACCGATTCAATGCAATCCCTATCAAATTACCACTGGCATTTTTTACAGAACTAGAACAAAAAATTTCACAATTTGTATGGAAACACAAAAGACCCCGAATAGCCAAAGCAATCTTGAGAACGAGAAATGGAGCTGGAGGAATTAGGCTCCCTGACTTCAGACTCTACTACAAGGCTACAGTAATCAAGACAATATGGTACTGGCACAAAAACAGAAATATAGATCAATGGAACAGGATAGAGAGCCCAGAGATAAACCCACACACATATGGTCACCTTATCTTTGATAAAGGAGGGAAGGATATACAGTGGAGAAAAGACAGCCTCTTCAATAAGTGGTGCTGGGAAAACTGGACAGCTACATGTAAAAGTATGAAATTAGAACACTCCCTAACACCACACACAAAAATAAACTCAAAATGGGTTAAAGACCTAAATGTAAGGCCAGACACTATCAAACTCTTAGAGGAAAACATAGGCAGAACACTATACGACATAAATCACAGCAAGATCCTTTTTGACCCATCTCCTAGAGAAATGGAAATAAAAACACAAATAAACAAATGGGACCTAATGAAACTTAAAAGCTTTTGCACAGCAAAGGATACCATAAACAAGACCAAAAGACAACCCTCAGAATGGGAGAAAATATTTGCAAATGAAGCAACTGACAAAGGATTAATTTCCAAAATTTATAAGCAACTCATGCAGCTCAATAACAAAAAAACAAACAACCCAATCCAAAAATGGGCAGAAGAACTAAATAGACATTTCTCCAAAGAAGATATACAGATTGCCAACAAACACATGAAAGAATGCTCAACATCATTAATCATTAGAGAAATGCAAATCAAAACTACAATGAGATATCATCTCACACCGGTCAGATTGGCCATCATCAAAAACTCTAGAAACAATAAATGCTGGAGAGGGTGTGGAGAAAAGGGAACCCTCTTGCACTGCTGGTGGGAATGTAAATTGATACAGCCGCTATGGAGAACAGTATGGAGGTTCCTTAAAAAACTACAAATAGAACTACCATACGACCCTGCAATCCCACTACTGGGAATATACCCTGAGAAAACTATAATTCAGAAAGACTCATGTACCAAAATGTTCATTGCAGCTCTATTTACAATAGCCAGGACATGGAAGCAACCTAAGTGTCCATCAACAGATGAATGGATAAAGAAGATGTGGCACATATATACAATGGAATATTACTCAGCCATAAAAAGAAATGAAACTGAGTTATTTATAATGAGGTGGATGGACCTGGAGTCTGTCATACAGAGTGAAGTAAGTCAGAAGGAGAAAAACAAATACCGTATGCTGACACATATATATGGACTCTAAGGGAAAAAAATGTCATGAAGAGGTTAGTGGGGGCTTCCCTGGTGGCGCAGTGGTTGGGAGTCCGCCTGCCGATGCAGGGGACACGAGTTCGTGCCCCGGTCCGGGAAGATCCCACATGCCGCGGAGCGGCTGGGCCCGTGAGCCATGGCTGCTGAGCCTGCGCGTCCGGAGCCTGTGCTCCGCAACGGGAGAGGCCACAACAGTGAGAGGCCCGCGTACAGAAAAAAAAAAAAAAAAAAAAAAAAAAAAAAAAAAAGAGGTTAGTGGTAGGATGGGAATAAAACACAGACTTACTCGAGCATGGACTTGAGGATATGGGGAGGGGGAGGGGTGGGCTGTGTCGAAGTGGGGGAGTGGCAGGGACATATATACACTATCAATTGTAAATTAGATAGCTGGTGGGAAGCTGCTGCATAGCACAGGGAGATCACCTCTGTGCTGTGTGACCGCCTGGGGGGGTGGGATAGGGAGGGTGGGAGAGAGGGTGATGCAAGAGGGAGGAGATGTGGGAGCATGTGTGTATGTATAACTGATTTAGTTTGTTGTAGAGGGAAAACTAACACACTATTGTAAAACAATTATACTACAATAAAGATGTTAAAAAAAAAAAAAAAAGAAAAGAAATGTAGGTAAGATGATTGCATATTCGGAAGAGTTGTAGCCATCTGATTGATGGTATGCAAATTTAGTTCACTATAAGCTCACTATATGTCAAAAGCATAAAGCAGCTGCAAAAAAAATTTAAGTTGACCTTGGGTTACATCCATGTCCAAATGTCTGAATGCCTGCTCTACTCTCCAACTGATTTCCCAGGAATACTGTGCTCATTTCTGGGGGTTCTACTTTTTAAGGGGACACCAACCAAGTGAAGTGCTTCCAGAGGACAATGAGGCTGGAGTAGAGAACCAAAAGATTACAAAACATGTTTAATAAAAAAAATCAAGGTCAGGCCTTTCCTGTACAGTAGTGAAGCCATAAGTGGAACATGATGCTACTTTGAAATATTTGAAGGACTCAAATAAAGGAAAACAAAAACAAAAACGGAATCAAGTTAATGTAACCCAGAAGGTCCAAATTAAAGCCAGACAACAGAAGTTTTTAAAAAAATCAGCTCAACTGAAAGAAGGGCCCATCCCCCCAGCCTGAGCTGTCCTGCAGTCAGATGGCCTGCCTTTGGGAGGGAGACAGTTCCCTGCAAAGAAAGCTTTCAAGTTAGAAAGCTTTACTGGGATGTTGTAAGGCTTGGGATTTAAATAATTAAATAAGGTCGGAGCTCACGCCTTACTGGGTCCCTTCAAATCAGAGACACTATGAATCTGTGTTTCTTTTCTTCTCTCCTTTCTAGCCTTTCATATGCTTTCTACTGCACTGAATATTTGAAAGCTGTTCTGAAGCCATAACCCATGGTTTTGACCTAATTCTATCCCTCTAACTCTGCTCTCCAGCCCTCCTTCCTCCCTCCCTTCCTCCTGGTCTCCACCTTCCCTCATCCCTCTTGAGGCTGACACAGTACAATGCTTCAAGCTCCTCTGACACCTCCCACTGAAATTGGCTGATGTGAGGGAAAAAAAGAATAGGAAAGGACTTCTCTGGTGGCGCAGTGGCTGAGAGTCCGCCTGCCGATGCAGGGGACACGGGTTCGTGCCCTGATGTCAGAAAACACCTAGCATAACCCCTCCATTTGACAGATGAATAAACTGAGGGCCAGAGTGAGGAAATACTCAGCTAGGAAGTAGCAGAGCTGGGAATCAAAACTAGCTCTTCTGGTTTCTGACAGACAGAGTGTCACAGCAATAGAAAACACAGCTTTTGGAATCCCATGAAACTGGGTTCCAATGCCAAGTCTTCCTCTGACTAATGCCATGATCTTGGGCAAGTTAATCAGGGTCTCCAAGCCTCAGTGTCTTCAGAAGTGAATGGGAAAGATAATACCTTCCACCAAGTCACCAGCACACAGGATACACTCAGTAAGAGGGAGCTCTGATGACTATTACCAAGTCCAGTGCTCTGACCACAACCCACAGGCCCTTGGCTTTGTGCCTGTAGGAAAAGCCATATGTCTGTGCTAAGTGGAAACAAAAAAGATGGGGACACAGCAGCCCTGAGTGCCTCCCATATGCTAAGCACTTTTCCACGCTCAATCTAAAACACAGAGGGGCCACATACAAAGCGGCAAAACCACCGCCATCCACGTGGATGCCCTCTTTCAGCTGGGAGCACATGGCCGTGAAGGGAAATCCACTTCATTCAAGTTCAATATCTTTTGTGGGTCTTTTCTTTGGGTATCTGACCTTTCTCTTCAAGTCCCTACGTTAGGACCTCCCTTATAGAGAATAACAGAGAGCCATTGAAACTTTTAAGTATATATTATCTTCCAGCTATTCTGGGTGGTACTTGTGGGCACAGGGCAGGGCGCACGTCCAGTTCAGAGATCTGTCGCTGTGGGAGCTTAATAAAAGCCAGGAACAGTTAAACAGGGCATGTGGACAACTCACAACCTTCCCTTATAGCTTGCTTCCTGCCTCCTCCTCTGCTGCTTCTGATGTTTCCCAGACCTGGTTCCAGCTTCCTTGGTGACAGAGTCTCCTTCTCCTCTTTTTTGATGGCATGACTGCTGAGATGTCACACTCCAGAGACTCTGTGACTCAGTTCTTCCAAGGGAACTCCCCTTTTTCCTGCACCCAGCCCACACTCTGCCCTCTTAGCATTAATGCTTAGTCCACCCAGAACTTCTCATTCAGTTTGCATGAGTGAGATAAATTCTGGAATTTGGCTGCCAACGTTTTGAGGCATTTATCTTTAGATTTTCATAACAGCTATCATCCCGGTGCAACATGCATAGACAAGACAGAGGAGGTGCTTCCCAAGATAAGTCAGCCTAAAGGAAATGAATGCAATAATCTTGTCTTATTGGATCTATTTATTCTACTGTCGGAGGAATTCAGGAGCTGAGAAGAGGAATGGTCAAAGGGAGGTGACGTTTGTTTGCCAAAGTAGACACTGGTGTTCTTTTACAGCAGCTCTTGGGAATGATTCAAGAGGTAGGGATGGGTGGGAGAGAAAAGGATGACGTCGATTAGTATGGTAGGTGGAACCCCAGGTAAATTTTGTGGGTGTAAGACTTGCAGAATTGAACTACAAGAATGGTGGACTACAGTAATTCCACATGTGTTACTTTAGTTAACTAGCGGTTACTGAGTTTCCAAAATCCCATGGTAATTCTGCAACAGAGCAACTACTTGGATCACAGAGTGAGCAGGGATAGCAACCCAGACACAATCCTTGTGGAGGGAGAGAATTCCGATTCCAAGAACCTGGTCCAAGTCCCTCACTTCCCGTAACCCAGAAAGTTCCTGTTCCTTGAATAGCCACCAGAGCAAAGGGCAAGAGTTGGGCAACTAGAAACGAAAAAGAGAATCGTGCCCCTGGTCACGAATGAGAGAGAGACTGTCTTTGCACTTAAAGTGGTTCATCTTCGGGTTGCAGAGGACCACAGTGACCCTTATCTCACTCCCAACCATCAGGGTTCCAATTCTTGTCAAGTCTCCTGATTCCACGCTAAGATATTTCCTATTGTCTGTATCAAAGCTCAAAAGCTACACCTTAGAAGTAGTGTGCCCCCAAATCTGCATAGCACCCACTGCTAATTAAATAGAGAAAACGGATAACAATTTATAGTAACGACAACGGGACTGAAGTACTACACCTTGTTCTTGTGAAGACTATGCATAAATATTCAGCTACTCAACGTATTTTTACAAGCTCTAACTCTGTAAATAAGCAGGATGCAAAACTGTGCCCACTTCCTGATTACAAGCATGCAAAAAAGCATTACTTCCATGATAAAAACTACATGAGATGACACCTCCGTTATATTAGGGAGGTAGGATTATGGGCGATTGTCCATTTCTTCCAGACATTTCTGTAATGCTGTCATACTGCTTTGATATTTTTTCAAGCTGAGAAAGAAATCAACTGAATGGGTATGCCAGCGCTATGCTCTTTCCTTCTGACATGTTGGCCATGCAAGAGGGACTGGAGACATGGTATATACTCCAGCAAGCACGTGTGTATCTGTGAAGGTAAGGTGGGGGGATGGGGCGCTGCCGACCAGAGACTGATTCCTGACACGCTGGCATGAGGCAGACCAGCCAGACAACTCTGCAAAGTAGTGCTGAGAGAGGTGCAGTGGTGGCACCTGACCTTGAATCACTAAAACCCAACCTGCGAGAGACCTGTGGGCCCAGGCCTGGTTGCTGACACTATACGGACCATTTGCTCCCATCTTCTCTTATACGATGTTGAAACTGTTCCATATAGAGGTCATGAGCAACCTGAGGAAGGACATGGTCCTTATTATTCTGCTGTTACATCCTTAACTCCATCCTGCACAGGCTTCAACAGTATCTAGCATCATTCCAGCACGAGAATAAATCATTATTAGAGCCCAGTGAGGCATGCAAAGAGGTAAAAGGGAAGTCAGTTCTATGGCAGAAAGCTGGAGCTTGTCCATTTTCAACAACCAACCTGGTCACGAACCGGATGTGTACTGGTTCAGCCGGGAGAAGGTCATTACCCAGGCCACAACCTATGCTGATGGCACCCAAGCCCCCCTGCCCTTCCTTCCTGGCTAAAATAACTGAATGCTTCCTATAAAACCGTACTTTCTTTGGCCCCTATGACTTTGCTTATGTTTTCTCTGCCTAGGTGGTACTTCCCACTTTTCTTTGCCTACTCTGTCTTACCCTTCAAAATATAAATGCTTAAGCATCACCTCCTCCAGGACATTTTTCTCCATACTCCAGGAAGGGCTGAGTGTCTTCTCTATTACTAGAGCACCTGGACATACTTCTATCTTTGCCCTACTCGTGTTAGAGATAGAGTGTCTCTTTACAAATCTTAACTTCTCCCCTAAAGAGAGAATTTCTCTAACAACAGGGCCTATAACTTTACTCTTCTTTGCAACCCTAATACTTAACACAGAGTCTGGGACACATGAGCTTCTACTGTGTTTCAGGTGTGTGTATATACACACATACATACATACATGTTGCTGGGTGGATGAATTTTTGTGCCAAATATTCATTCATTCATTCATTTATACGAAAGAGAAGAGCTTCAGTAATCCAACAGTCCTGAGCCATGAAGAACAGGAGTCTGAAGCAAACAGCCAACTAGACAGAAATTCTTTAGAGTGTTGTAAACACAGTCAACAAGAAGTTCACTTGCTTGAGAAAAAAGACGGTTCCAAAGGTAAATGAACAATCACTGCCATATGGTCCCCATCCAGTAGCAGGCAAGTTTAAGGATAATATGCACTTATGGTTTAAGGGCAGAGAACTGAGTGGGGATATGGGAAGGAGGTAACAGCTGGTACCAATGAAACCAGCCGGTTTTTAAAAGTTCTACTCATCCAGGTATCATTAGAATATAATGCTATACAATCCCAGCTCACAGACAGGAAGCGCTCCCTTCCACCTTTGTAACAAAAAGTTGTTACATCTTTTGTTTTCAATTGCTTCAGTTTCTTCTTCTGTCTATATCCTACATCTTCAAATATGTACTGGTGTAGTCCATTTTGAGAAAAAAAATCTCTGATTAATTCTGTGACCCTGTTATTAGTATCTTCACGCTCTCCTGCTTTGGCCGTTGACCTTGTAAAATGGGCAGGTTGTACTACTGTGACCATGTCCTCCCCTTTTGCTCATTGTTCCTCTGCAACAGGGCTACTGTCCCCACTGCATTATTGAAACGTGTTCTCTGAGGTCACTGATGGACCAATCATCAAAGTCAATCATCAAACTTCTCTTGGTCTGCAATCTCCTTTTTTCTCCTTGTTGCATCTTAACACCCATGACCCGCTTCCCTCCACACTTTCTTCAAACTCTCTCCTTCTGAGCTTTGGTGACTTGACAGTAGCCTAATTCCCCAACCGGTCCTTCTTTGACTTTTTAATAGGCTCTCCTTCTTCCCCCACACCTTAAACATGGGCATTCTCCATATAGATAACCGGATGTCTTTGTCAGAGGGACGCCCACCCCTCAATGTGAAGTCCAGAAAAACTTAAGGAAGGGGGACGTGACAGAGGCAACCAGTTTGAAAATTTGTCAGAGGAGGTTTTCAAATCCATCTGTAACTCCTAGCCTACAGCCTGAAAACCTTGAGTCTACAAGAGAAAGTCCCAGCTCCTGAGCTTTATATCAGTGAGGCTCTAATCTACATTTTCAAACTTATCTCTCACCCTTCCCCTCCAGAACACCTCCACAGAGTAGACATTCATTAAATATCTTTGACCAAACAGATGAGTAGACAAATATTTCATTCATAGATAACATCATCTACCCCAGCCCCATCATCCTCCACCCTTCAACAATATAACGTGCCTTGTACTTGTTCATCCTTAAGATCTGTTCACATCACCTCCCCTGGATGAAATGCTTTTCCTATTTATTTCTCATCTATGTAAATCTTGCCCGCTGTTCAAGGCCCAGCGTGAATCTCACTTTCTCCAAGACCTCCCCTCCTTATTCATACAATATTTATTACGTTTCACCTTTTGGGCATTTAGTGTATTGTTAATTATTTTTAAATGACTTCTTGCCCAACAACTTTTGGAGCCATGTGGGGATGGGGGGGGGTATCTTATGCTTCTTTGTGCCGTCCATAAGCCTAACTTCGTACTTTTGATGCAGGCAATGCCCAGTAAGTAGTTTCCTAGAGCTTTGTTTCATGTAACACAGCTGTGTTGAAAGCTCAGGCTTGAAATCAGACCTAGATTAGCATCTCAGCTCTGAATGCTAGGCAAATAACCTTGAGGAAGTCACCAAATCTTGGTTTTTCTTATCTGTGAAATTGGGAAATTAATAGTAGTGACTCATGGTGGAGCTGTGAGCTAAGTGAGACCAGGAATGCATGTGCTTAGCGAAGGGTTTGGCCCATGATAAAAGTTTCAATAAAAATTGCTGATGATGACGAAAAGGATGATAATTCTTCAGATATAGATTAGACCTAGATCAATGCCGAGGCCAAATGGATACCTTTTATCAAAACTCTGTGACTACGTTGAGGGAAGCTCACTCACAGAAGAGGAGTACTTTCTTACTCTATGTGACACTGAGGAAGACAGATGCCATCGTGCCCCACCTAAGCTGTGGCAACTAAGCAACAGAGCTTTAAATGATGTTTTATATAGCTCATTCCTGGGGTTGCTTCTCCCACATCTGTCGTTAAGCACTCAGCACAGAGTGACAGCCCATCAGCTCTACACTGGGTGATCTGGAAACAAAAGCAGAGGATCACCGTCAGTTGCTCCATGACAATTTAACCAAATGGCAGACGAGTGCACCAGGAGGCTGTTACCAAAGTAAGACATGAAGGCTGTCAACCTGTAGGGTCAGTGATCTGAAGGATGCCAAGACTATCTTTAACTTGCCCTTCCTGCATTGGACGTGAGCTAGGCTGCTCTCTGGCTTTTATTCCAAAGATAGTAAATCTGTGGTTATAAATCTCTAGACCTTAACGACACCCACGTTTGAGAGATGGCTCCTTGAAACTCTGGACTGTGGTTTCAGTTAAGAGCTCAACAGAGACAGTGGTTTATCGTAAGAAAGGGGCCTCTAAGTAGTAGAGTAATGTTTACTTTGTGTTCACATTTTCCATCTCTGAGACTCAAGAGCGAAATGGTCTACCTTGGAAAACCAGATTCAGTTTGACTGGGGCAGGGGGTAACTGGGCAGACAAAACACAAAATTACTGAACGAGTAAATTAAGAACAGATGGAAACAGTAACACGGATAACATAGGGACAATCCAGATAACAAACACATACTTCGTAACATTTTGGAAGCAGTTAATAGCATTTGAACAAGACCAGGAAAACTGTCAAAGCATAGAGACCATCAATATATTGAAACACCTACCACATCTCACATTGCTCTCCACAGCTAGCAGGTCTAACTACACACTCAGTAAAGCTATTAACATGGATGGCTACATGGCTGTTAACTGATATTTTGTCCAGATGGGATTCTCCCTGGGGAAACCAAATCAGAGAACAAAATAATCAGCAAATAGGAAACAATTCTCCAAATGACCATGAGTTCTGTACAGCTAAACTCTTAGGGACCTCAAGCTCTGGCAAAAAAAAAAAAAAAAGCCTGGATGATTTCTTTGAGGGTTCCACAATATAGGTTATTAACTCATGTTTCGAGGAGACAAGGATGGGAGACCAGAAAACTTTCTCAGCAGACTTCCATGATTTTCTTATGAGCGGTTTAATGGGTTTCCATATCTATGGTCAAATGATCTTCTCCAACCTGTATATGTAAGAGGTATACCTTGTAGAGTTCCTTCTTTCTAAGCATGTTTTACCCTTTTCCAGCATGCCTTTCCTGGGGAATGACAAAAGTCATTTGCTTAGTACCAGCTTCTGCAGCCCTAAGTATGTAATCCATCCGACCGACTGACAAGGCAGTGATCTGGGAGAACTCCTACTTTTTCTGAAAGGGAAAGCACTGACTCAGATTCCCCTGCGAGGGCAGGTCATACAGGGAGACCATGCCATGCTTTAGCTGGCCGGAAGCTGGGTAACTGGTGACTAGCCATCCCGGAAATCTGTGCCCACGCTATTGAAAATTCATCCACACCCCCAAACCCTTCCAGCTATAAGACCAGGCAAACTTTACTGCCGCTGTGCCTGGTTCTAGTCTCTCTGCTGAGTAAGAAACTAACAATGCTTCAGAAAGGGTCAGCTCGCAACTATCAACACAAGTTATCAACGTGGATCTCTGACTGTGAACAGAGGGTGATGCTATAAATAATCAGGTGATTAATTTTTATTTGCTGCTAGTGTGCATATGATTTTTTAAAGTGTGGTGGTAAAACAAAATTTACCTGTTCAAATTGCTCTGCCTTAAACATACACCCACAGACAACGAGGGGAAGAGGAGACAGATCCAGGGAGTGCAGGATGAAAACTTTACAAGATAATCTACACAGAAGGCAAACTGAGGACCAGAATACCGGACAGGTCGCCCCACAGGCTGTCACCGAAATGGGAACACCATTCTACCCTTCTTCAAAATACCCTCCTTCAGCCACGGGAGATTCCATTAATGACCCTAAACTCTGTGTCTGGAGATGTGCGCGCTGGTCCAGGGTCTGCCACCAACCAGCTTTATGGACTTGGATGACCGACTTTTCTCTGAGCCTCATTTTCCTCATCTGTGAAAGGTTAAAGGAGATGATTCTAGCCTCCTAAATTGCCAGGAATACATGACAGTGAAGCCAGAGAAGCCAACTGAGATCTTAATTTTTAATATTTCTTATCCAGAACTCATCATAAAACTAAGCAATGACCGAGTCATTAGAAGGACACTCTTACAGATTGTTTCCTGGGTAATGTGCCTGCACCTACATTGAAGCCCTACATTTAGTCTCCTACTGGAACAGCAGTGGAAGAAATGAGAAATACCTGGAAGAAAGGATAACAGACTGACAAAGAAAGGATGTTTTAAAACCTTGCTTCAGTGCTCTGTGCTTGAAGTAAACAAATAAACAGGCAGATGAAACAGAGCTGAGACATTTTTCTCCCCTTTTTCCCCTTCAAGCTCTTTTTGGATGACATCAGCTGTTTACAGATACCTAGAGACTTGTGTTCTTCTGATTTGCATATAGAACAAAGACAGGGAGTCGCACCAAACTACAGATGTCGTGATGATGCAGCAAAAGACACCTAGAAACAGGGAGGGGGAGGGGACAGGGACAGGGAGTTAGGCTGGATAAGCCACAGAGAACTCTAACAGAACAAGTCGGCAAGGGCCAGACAGCCCTGCTGGTGCTGTTCCCTGAATGACAGAAAGATCCTTTGTCTGCCTCAGCAGGCCCATCATTTGCGTGGCTTCTGGTGACAACGATTGTAGGAAGCATGTGGCTCAGCGGTGAACCAATCCTACAGAACAGGCCAGCGTGGATGACAACGGAAACCATTATGTTACCTGGCTGGAATGGAGGTATAGGGAATGGTCTAAAAAATTCACTTCATGAACCTAAAGTTTCATACAGTGAGAGCTAAGAACTGTTCTCTGGAAGGGACAAATTTATTTTAAGGCATTGATGATGTAAAATTACATTAAATTAAATTAATTAAGTTTAAACGCCCATTAAAAAAAAAAAAAAAGATTCTGTGGCTTGGACTTTTCAAAAGTCCAGGTGGAAAAAGCTTGCAATCCCATGTTTTTGAAATTTTTCAAAATACGTGTTAATTGGGCTCTGCAACTGTACGTCATCAGAAGACTTAGCGGCAGATAGCCCATGAGATGTCATCCTGAACAGCATGCTGTTTCCAGTGAGGTCCACACCTAGCTAATCCCAGATGGATGGGGACTACCCAATGTTGAATTCACAGCCTTTCTTGGTCGCCCACCCAACAGTAAGGAGCTCCACCTCTTGATAATACAATCAAGGCGATGCTAATTTAAGGGAGATGGTCGCTGGCATGCAGCTTGCTGAAACGACCTTTTATCCAGATATCAACCCTAGAATCTCAAACGACCTCTGAGATGTGTCACCAGGATCTCAAACTCAAACCCTTTGAAATTTCTCATCCTACTCCTCCCTTCAGTCTCTTCTCCTTCCTCATCATTCTCCCAGTTTATCGGTCATCTTCTGGCTTCACTTTCCTCTAGGTCACTTTCCCCAAGAATAGGCTCAGCAGCACCCTCGATGCCTGTGGTTTTGCCAAACCTTCCCAGTACATCTCCTACCCAAGAGAAAGCCAACCAACTGCTCTCTCTGCCCGGGTATCAGCTCTGTACGGAAGTGTCTTCCTTGCCCACAGTCAATAACCTTGAACTAAAACTGTTCCATTCTTCTTGAACTCACTACCCCACTTCCTACTTTATTCTCAGAAGATGGTTTCACCTCTTCTTCACAGAGGACACAGAAGTTACCTCTTCAAGTTACCCCTGAACTTATCTCACCTCTTCTTCACAGAGGACACAGAAGTTACCTCTTCAAGTTACCCCTGAACTTATCTCTTGAAGTGACATCCAATGGTCCTTCACATCTGCACTTCTGAAAGTAGCACTCATCTTTTGCTACTTTCCTATTTTTTCCAAGAAAGGGGCATTCCTTCTCCACCCTTACAGGGTTTTAATGAGAATTAAATCAATCAATCAATAAATGTAAGATACCTAGCACAATGCTTAGCAGGCCGTAAATAATATCGGTTCTTTTTAAAAAATATTTTATTGACGTATAGCTGATTTCCAATGTTGTGTTTAATTTCTGTTATACAGCAAAGTGACTCAGTTATATATATATATATATATTCTTTTTCATATTCTTTTCCATTATGGTTTATCACAGGATATTGAATATAGCTCCCTGTGCTATATAGTAGGACCTTGTTGTTTATAATATTGGGTCTTAGCCATTCTTCCCTCCACAATTTAATCTCTCCTATCTATCTACCTATTTTTTTTTTTACTAGATTCTGTTACCTCTTGAGTTCTTAGAGACCCTATTCTCTTAGCTGTCTCTTCTCTTTCCTGTATCTTTAATCTCTCCCTTTCTGTCTAGCTGCCCCCTTTCACAGACAGACATATTCAAGTGCTTCCCCTCTTTTTAAAAATCTTGTTTTTATCCTTACTTCTCTTCTAAAGGCCCTCCTTTCTTTCAAACACTGAGAGCAGTATTCCTCAACTCTCTGCTGCCTTCAGCTCTGGGCAATGGTACTCTCTTGTTCTTGCTCCATCTTCCTTTACAGCTTCAATAAAACTGTTTTAGCTGAGTTTACGAACGACGCCCTGCATCTCTACTCCAATGGCCTGTTTTCAATACTCATCCCGTTCCGATTTTGATCTCATTACCCTCCCTTTCAACTCTGCTTCTTTTCTGATACTTCGTATCTCAATTTATGGCTACTGACCTAGTTAGGATAACATCAAGCTAGAACATTAAGGCAAGCCACGGCTCCTCCTCTTCCCTCCCTCAGCCTCTACCATACCTCTGCTACCAGATTTTGATGACTAATTTTTTAAACTACTTCTCAAATCTGGATAGCCTATTCCAACCTTTCTTGCCAGAGCTTAGACCCCATGTGAGCTTCCCAAACCTCACCTGAACTACTCAGCAGCCCCTTTAGGGCAACTGGTCTTCAGACTCTCCCTGTTTTGGTTATCCTCCACATCGCTGCCAGAGTTAGTTTCCTAAACACGATAATCTGTTCTTCTCACTCTCCTGCTGGAGAACGTCTGGGGCTCCTACGTGCCTCTCTGAAGGACAGCTATGTAACTGCACCTTCAGAATCCGACTCCAGTTCACTGCTCCAGGCTCATCACCTCTCCTACAGCACCCCTGACGGTCTGAACACGTCAAACACCTCACAACGCCTGCTTTCTGCACAGGCTATCTGACTGACCGATGATTTCACCCTTTCCCATCTAGAGCCTGCCTACGCGCCATTAAAGCCCCTGCTCAAATATAAGCTCTTCTGAAAAAGGCTTGTCAGACCCGCCCAGGCAGCTCCGCTCACTGCTCCAGTTCCGGTGCCACCTTATCCTTTACCACTTTGTGGGCACTAACACGTTGTCCCTGACTCCTTCACGCTGCTTACCTTCCTCACTAGACCGTGAGCTCTTTGAAGAAAGAATTATCATATGCAACTCGGCATCCCCAATACCCATTTGGTTTCTTGCTTAACAAATGTTTGCTGCAAGAATAGAAAGAGAGGATGTGGTTTAAAAAAAATGACAGAAATAAAGAAGAAGAGAATAAAATTGTCGTGAGAACGCGTTACATCCTGTCCACAACTGGTAAAGATAATATATCCTAGTAGAAAAGGACGAGAGAGAAGGATGCTTCATCAGTGCTCGGAAAAACCTACATTCCCGTCCATCAACTCATATCTTTCCATAGTCGAAGACAGGAATCAAATCCATAAAAAGTTAATGCCTGTATTCTTCTCTCTCCGATTTCAGGCTTGTGGGTACCACTTTTTATCCTCTCCCAAGATCAGCTGTCCAAACTTGATCATGGTAACGTCATCAGTGCAGGTATACAAGATGTCCAAAGGCTGGGGACTTCCCTGGCAGTCCAGGGGTTAAGACTCCGTGCTTCAAATGCAGGGGGCCCGGGTTCGATCCCTGGTTGGGGAACTAGTATCCCACATGCCCTGCAGCGCAGCCGAAAAAAAAAAAAAAAAAAAAAAAGATGCCCAAAGGCTCAATGTCTAAATTAAATTTGGCTGTTGCTAAGAGATATCAGGCTTCAGACAAAAGAGTCAAAACCTGGCACTAGAACTGAACTCAGGTGCAGGAGGCATCCAGATGTGTTAAGAGTGATCATACTTGGGGAGAAAATAAATAGGTACGATTATTTTAAACCAATTTTACAAATCCTCTCATCTCATCCTTCATTGGGCAAACACTAAGAAAATAGACCTGTTGTCCCTGCTTACCTGTTCTTGCTTCATGACAAGCCAAAATATATCATTCAGATTGGGGAAGGATAACTGCTAAATAAAGCCATCAGCACAGCCTTATTTACCTGGGTGGAGCTCATGCATGAAAAAGAGCAGCCAGGACCAGAAATTAACATTCTCTATTGATTGTTGCCAACTGAATTCAAATGGAAGGAATGGCCTTGGCAAAGATGAAGAAAGACCTCAAAAGGCCAAGTAATAGAGACTTGAATCCTAAGGGCTCTCTTTTGGAAGTGGTAGTTTCCCTCAAGTTCTAACACTTACAGAAATTTATTTAGCCACTGGTTTAGCTGGAGCAGCCCATGGGGTAGAGCTCTTCCTTCAGGATAATCTAGGAGGAAAGGAGGGATAACATAGTTATGAGAAGTAGGTATAATGCCAGCTTTCATTCAGTATTTTCTTTGACTTAAATGTCAAGAAAACTTGGCAGTGGGTTAACATACCAAAACCTAAAAGAAAGGCAGTAGGTGTCAAGGAAAGTAATACAGTCTGCCTCTCTGTTCTAAATTCATTTGGTTAGTTTTGCATGGGTGTCCATACCTTAAGGAATCCCTTGTATACCCCTACCTGCTGAGATATAGAGAACTAATGAAAGCTGATCAGAAAGGCTGAGAAAAAAGATGGCATTGAAAATTTAGGGTAGGATCCACAAGCGAAAGAATGATACCATGGTATTTAAGAATGGATTTTAGTGTTTAAAAATAGAACATTGGTTTAAGTCCTGGCTCTACCACTTCCTGCCTATGTGATCTCTGGCATCATGTCTGTATGTCCCAGTTTCTGCAACTATAAAATGTGGATAATAATAATTTATTCTACATAAGGTTCTCATGATGATTAAATAACATAATAAAAAGCTCTATATGATACAAATGATATTTTAGTTGTAATAAAATAATAAGAATGAGGAGTTCAAGGTACTTTGTTTACTTCCAGACTCATGAGACGGCTATGTCAGCCTCACCAGGAAAGGGGAAATTGTTGGATAAAGACTTTGTATCAGCTCTCCACTTCCAAACAACTTGAGGAACTTGTTCTGAGGATTCAACTGAATAAAGACTTGAGCATGAAAAGCTCAGGGTCCCAGCATAGAAGTCTGGGGAAAACATAAGACAAAGCAATGATGGAGACCGTCACATTCGGCTACAATGGCTACGGGGCTGACACCGTGGAACTGTGTTCAATTCTGAGCACAGCGCAGCTGAGAGGCCTGACTGAGGGACGGGGGCTTTATAGCTGGGAGGCCGTACTTTAAACCTGATGGTAATAAAAGAAGTCCTGACTTGAGCTCATCTTTTTTCCCTTTTCCCCAAGATGCATAAAAGTATCCTTGGCTTCAAAACCAGGCCAAGTAAACTGCCCGAACCAGATAGACAAGAAAAAAGAATACAGAGAGAAAACACACACAGACGCCCCATTAGAGAGAAAGGAAGGAAACTGGCTTCTGCTTTTCTCTTAATGGACTGTCAATCCTTCGTTTCCCCAGGTCTTTGAACATACATCCATAAGGCGCATGTCAATGCTCTCAATTGCTCTCTGCTTCAGAGAGGAATTTACAGTCACTGCAGGGAGTATTCTCTGACTAGTAAGCCTGTTTAGTTCTGGAGGGAAAGGTCAGTCTCTACAAGGCCAGCCGGCAGGAAGAAGAGTTCCTTTCTGAGTCTCACTGTCCCATCCATCCCTCCTTCTTAAGTCAGAACTGACTCAATTGCAGTCTTTACTGTTATCCACTCTTGACTGCTAGACTTGTCAAAACAGCATTTTAGAGGTTAAGAGATGGTGAATCATATAAACATTCAATGCATATGGCAAAAGAGCTCATAAATACCCTATGAGATACAAACATGTGCACGGGAAGGGACAAGTCTTTTGAAAAACCTGACATTTTCACATCTGCCCAACCAACCTTGTCTTATTAACCAGTCCCCTTAACACACAGTGCTGCTGTTGTTGTTTTTCCTCCAAAAGAATGGTTATGTGCAAAGGGACGTGCATTTAGTTGCTACTCAACCTCCTGGGACTTAAGGAAGTAAGTCTAAACCAACCGTGTCTAAGCCAACAAAGCATTACCTGCTCTGTGTTCTAACCAGGAACTAGACGTACAACATCGTAATTCTTGCCACCTAAGCACTGTCACACCAGCAAAGTACACACAAGCTTCCCTGACCTGACCAGCAAACAGGGCAAGCACCCAAATTCTAAGCAAGGCTTCTACTCAGGGCAAGTTCAGCCAGAGTGAACCCTTTTCTGCCAGCAGTGAGATCTCCAAGGAGAACTGGACCAAGTCTCACAAAGGCTGGAATCAAAGCCAGTGCAAAAAAAAAAAAAAAAAAAAAGTATGGAAGGGGAAACACTGGGCTCCTCCAGAATTCAGTTAACTGGAATTTCTCCTGCTAACAAGCCCAAGTGAGCCAGTGGACAAGGTTCCTTTCTGGCTTCTGTCCACCCTCCTCAAAGCAGCTCTTCTGAAAGCCCGGGCTTCTCCTCAGGATGCCTTCTTATCTGATTAAAGGGAATATTATGCGAAATATTCAGCCACCCCGGCACTGGCTGTGTGGGTGTGCTGGATAAAATCTTCATGAAAATGCCATCACAGGTCATTTGTTTAATTTCAATTCTGCACAATGTAAAAATAGAACGAGCTGCCATGAAGGGTTGAGGCGTGACAGCTTCAATGAGAAGGCTCCAACAGCCCCAAAACCACGCTGTTCTGCTGGATCGCCTGCTTCCTCCCCCTGACAGAGGAAAAAGAGGAAGAGAAAAAACCTGAAAGCAAGGTACAGCTTTCAGGATGTTCTGCTCTTTTCCCCCTTCCTTGCGCTTCTCCACATTTTCCTCTTACTCCAACTGTTCCCTCCCCTGTCCTCCCACTTGGCTCGCTTCCTCTCTCTGTCGCCCCACTCGCCTGCCCCTCCTGCATCATTTCTATGTGTCATTTCTTTCTCTCCTTCCCGGGGACTGGTTCTCCTCCCATGTTCCACACCCTCACCTGGGCTGCCCCTGCCTCCCGGGGCTGCCCGGCTCCCGGGGTCTCATAAAGTTTTCTAGGAATTGCTCTCCTAGCCTGTTCCCCTCTTTAACCCCTCCCCCTCCCACCAAGTCCCAGACACTGAAAATGGTTAGAAAGATGGAATTTCAGAGGTCAGTTAGATCAGATGGCAGATGGGCTTCAGGGGCTGCCTTTTTACATACTCCCTCATCTAGCCAAATGTGTTTATTATTCATTGAGCTCAGCAGCTCCTGGCAGGTGGGCAGGCAGGAGGCACCTCACTGGTCTTGAGTTCTGGACAAATCAGTTTTTAATTTTATGAAGTTTTAAAAAAATAAATGCCCAAGTTGTCCTCTCCAATTCTGACCCCTGAAGCCCGTAACCACCTCCACATCAACCTTAGCACAATCCCCGCTCAGAAAGGGAAACTTCTCTTTAACCAGGGGCTCCAGAGCTGTGCCAGAAGTCCACATGGGTGCTGAGAGGGGAGACATGCTTCCTGCTTCATTCACCCCCACTGGGGTCTCAGAATGGTCCCACTATTTGACCTAGTTTCAAACCAAAGGATTACACTGTTCCAAGTCTGTTAATACGGCTAATGGAACCAACGCAGTTGAGGTCCTTCTCTGTGCCCAGAACGGGCCCCTCGCCTGTGGAGCCATCTTTCTCTGCTACAGTGGATTGCCAGGGACTTCCTCTCTGAAGACAGAACTTCACAGTTGCTTTGAGGAAAACCTATCAGAAAAGGTGGTCAGTGGATCACTAACTCACAGATTCATCAACGTCAACCCAGTCTAAAAGAGCACTCCTATTTTTATTGCCATCTTCCAGATCTGTACTCGAGTCCAATGCCAAGTGTTCCCCTATCTAAAGAACCTTACTTCACACACACCAAATGAGGCCTCAGTAAGTCAGGGGGACCCTCATAACAGCATATCCCATTTCCTAAAACACCCTGTTCTGCTGTAACACTGTTTCCATCCTCCTGCCTTTTATTGGCTATGTTCATTCCATAGGCAGATGTGCAATGTGTACCCACAAAGCAGAGCGGGTACTAGGGCATCCCTTAGAAGCCAGAGTCTTGTATACACCAAAATAAAGGGCATATGGAACCCTGACATCTCCAAGATACATGTGGTGTTTCTGTTTTGTGCCTGTTAGGGTTCTGGATCACATCAAGGACATGATGATTTTAGTACAATTTGAAGAATAATCATGCCTAGGCAGAAAATGAAATGTGGTTTCCGAGGTACCAATCCACAGGTGCAAAAGGGGGAAAGGAGAGGAAGAGAGAAAGGATCCTGATCAGGGTAAAAGGACCATGAAAGTTAAAACAGAGTATGAACCGCAGCAGGCACCCCAAGAGAAAGAAAGCACCCTCTTGGCCGGGCAATCGGAATGGGTGATAATTCCTAGCAAAATTGTAAATAGCAGCCCCAAACCACAAGCAGCTGAAAACAACGTGCCGCCTGTGTGAAAGAAGCAGACAGTGGAAGCAGAGCAGTGGAAATGCCTCTGGACAGCAGCTGCAGCCCCGGGCTGGTGGTTTCAGTTATAGATGTACACACTACACATGTGTCTGACCACAGAGCCCTGATGGGGGAGTCAACAGTGAGCTGAACTGCAAAGACATAATGTGACTGTGACGGTCCGAAAGCAAAGACAGAACGGTGGTGGCAGGGACCCCCTTTAATATGTGGTCTCCTTATACAGACGAGATTTCATTCAAGGCCTATCAGCCTTGAAAACAACTGAGCAAGACACCAAATGAGGCACTCACATTTGGTGACGATGGCACATCGGGGTATTATAGTAGCGCCCCAATTTGGCTAAGTGTCGATCAGTTGCTCATAATGGTTTCTTTCCAACACTAACACCAAAGTCTGGTCCCAAATCTCCAAAACCTAGCAGCCTTTGAGTGTGGACAGGGGAAACCAGAACTTCCCCATGTCCACTAGAGACCCTGGATCTCCTGAACACCAACACCAATGCCCCAAAGAGCTCTTGGCCCAAGTTGCAAGTTGAGGACAAGGTCTTCTGAGCAAGTAATGAAGTACATGAGGCTAGGGCAGGGGCCTCAGGCAAACACTGGTGACCTCACTATACACCATCAACGGCAGCCAGTTCAAGTTGCAAGAAGCAGCGAAGGTGGCATGGATAGGGACATCTGGTACGGGCAAGAGACCTGATCTTCCAGTAAGAAAGAAAGGCAGAGGCACCACTGAACAGGCAGAATAAACATTATCCTCAGCCAGAGCACAAGACTGAATTCCTCACACAAGAGATTCATGTCTATACGTTGCCCTCTAACCTTCTAAATGCTGTTTAATGAAAAAAAGAGACAGAGGGGAACGGGTCACATCAGAACAGTGTGGACACCCTTCTTTGAGTGCACCTGTTCCACAGTGAGCCTCGAGATCAGATTAGGGGCAAAGTGGGACAAAAATGCAACATTTCCAACTTGTTTCCAACATTAGTTTCCCGAGCTCAAAGAGACAGCCCCAGCTGAGATACTTCCCTCCTGAAAAGCCCCCAGGCAGAGGGCTCCTCATCCGTAAGACATCCTTCTGTAGCTCCAAAAGGTTATGTGCCCACGTGGGCACTGGCAGGGGAGACAGCTCAGCCCTCTGTACTAATGTCTGTTCTCACCCAGAGTGGTGGGAGTTTTACATCTGTTGCTGTCATGAAAACATTTTATTATTTTTTTACAAGTTTTTTCTTTTTTCTTCCTTGGATAAAGCTAGGGATCTTCCAAGTACATGTGGTGTGCAGAATTCTCCCAACCTACTCCAATCCTGGGTGTGTGACGGAGCTGCCTCTCACAGCTGCTCTGAGGTCCACCAGCACTCAGAGCCTGGGGGTACGCTCTCAGCTGCTGGTTTACACAAGGCCTTGGAGCCTAGGCACCTGCTAAGGAACTTCTGGGAGAATGAAGTTTCTCCACTCGTAAGGCTGGCCGATGGTTGCAAACAAATTGTTTGAACTCTATCACCTTCATTCCAATGGTCACACCTTCTCAACCCTTCATCTACTGCGTAAGGGTAACTCTGTTTCTTCTAGAACGGGACCCGTGCATCCTTAGGTCCAAACCAGGAATTCCTCCAATTACCAGACCTCCACTTCCACACTACGAGGAAATTAGGAAAAGCAGGACCTGTCCCTAGTCTTATTAGGTACCAGCAGATAAACCTCATGATGTCTACTTTGTCTCTCTTCCAAATCTAGGACTTTCACCAGGCGAGGAGAACACGCACAGACTGATGGGGGTGGCCAGGTGGGGTCAGGGAGGCACTGCCCAGAACAAGGAACGCCAGTGTCCCCAGTTCAAACTTTTGCCAGAAATCTGGAGAGCAGCAGACACAACCCCGTGCCCACAGCCCTGCCCTCACCACCCGCCTGAGCACGTCTCCAGAACTGAATGGACAATGAAGCCAGTTTAGCTATCTCTGGAAATTCATGAAGAAACAGTCGCTCCCAGGGGTGTCCTGGGGACTCCAAGTCTCAGGCGTGGACACCACAGCCGGGCCACAATCCATGTTAATAGCTTTACTGTGCCCTCTGGTAACTTTGAGGTCGCTCTAAGAAAATTCAGGCGAGAACGACACGCCCGCCCCACCCTATCTTCCCACAGCCTCCAGGTTCCCGGGGATCCCTCAGCCTCTTCCCCAGCATCCAGGTGGGCCCCTCGTGGGGCTCAGGAAGGTCTGGAAGTTCTTACCTGGCTCTGCTGGGAGAGGCACTCATGTGGCCTGGCGGGCCGGGCGCGCCGGTCGGCGGCGTCCAGGGCACTCGGGCTGCCGGCGACCGCTCAGCACGTCTCCCCGGGAGCCTGGCTCTGCGGACAGGAGAGCCAGTGCCACCTGGGGGAGGAGGAGGACGAACGCGGAGCCCGAGGACGCGGAGCCCGGCTCGGCTGGGGCCGCGGGGCACCCGGGCGGGCGGCCGTCTGCGCCGGGGGCGGGGGCGCCGGGGGAGGAAGAGGAACCCCTCCCCCTCCGCGGGCCGCGAGGCTCCCGCTGGCTCGGCGTCTACGTGTTGCTGCGTAGCCTTCCCGCTTTCTATAAATATATATTTGCCCGCTCCCGGCGCTTCTGCGCTGCTCTCCGAGTCGTCCCCGACTCTACCTCCGTGGTTTCCGCTCCCCTCAGCCTCTCCCTCCTCCCCTCCCCCTCCCTCCGCGGGTGAAGCCGGCCGCCTGCCTGGATTTTCCCGGTGTTGCCTCGCTCCAACATTTAGCACTGCAGTGTAACTCGGGGACACGCGACCAGACAGTTCCTTTAAAACCAGACCATCAAATTAGTGCGGAAACCAAGCCCAGAAGTGCAGCTCCCCGTGGCTGGGAGGAGACGCTAGCCCATCTGAAAGCCAGATCTACGCGTTCCACGCAAAGCTATGAGCAGGCATGTGAGGAAGGCGAATGGCAGGGATTAGCACGAGTCCACAGGTGACCTGCAGGGTCTCCAGAGTGGGGCGGAATCTGGATGGGTGGTGTGGAAATCTGGGTACTGCAAAGCAGGACAGGGCTTGAGGAGTCATCGGGTTCAAAGCCCTCATTTTGCAGCTGAGGAAACTGAAGCTCAGAGAGGTGCATCGACTGGCTCAGGGTCACACAGCTGGTGAGGGAAGTGGAGACCTTTAGTTAATGCGATTGTCAGGGCATCCACGTTTGCATACCTAAAAAAGAACTGTCTGGGTGTGGAGGGGCCCCAGAGAGACAGTGTCAATCTCTTTCATTCACTCTTGCCCAGGGCACCCGTGTCTCAGGGAGGTCACCTGAGCCCAGGAAGAAAACATAATTAGCCAATTTACAGGTTAACACTCCATTCTCACCAGAACCACTTCTAAAGCCACCCCTTCTTCCAGGAAGGCTGTGAAGAAGGAAAAGCACCAAAGGAGCAGCAATGCTTAACCCACAAAAAAGTGAAATGGCAAATCCTTCTTCATTGCCATCTTCCAGAGACCCTGCTAACAAGATCTGCTTTTAAACCCCCATTTTCCACTTATATTTTCCACTTTCCTCTCCATCCTGCACATCATTCTGATCACTCTCTGACACAGATATTTACACATTACGCACAAAAGAGCACACACTTTCCCCCATCTACTTCTTACGCCTACACTAATACTACCTGGCAGTATCAGCCTAAAAATCAAAGGGGCTTTCTCAGTGGAAGACTGGTGAGGGGGTCCTAGCATTAATTCCCTTCGCAGAAGATGCTATTATGCCTGGCAGAGTCTTCTCACAAATGTCCTTCCCTCGGGCATTTCACGACCTCAGTGACAGAAGCTCCTCTGGAAGGGCTTCTCAGGGCAATGGTATGTGAAGCCATTCACACCTCCTTCTGGCCAGGTGGGGTCCAATATTTTGGATGCACTCACCTACTCTCTTTGGGGAGGTTATGACAGCTATTTCACAAGTATGTGCACCGAGGTAGCTCAGAGAAAAATGAAACCTCCTCAGGAGTTATACTGTAAATCAAGAAGGGGTCCTTTTGTCAAACGCCATTAAGAAGGAAGTAGCAGAGGGAGGAAAAGTGAACTCTGAGTAGGTCCCCCAGCACCACCCTTGACCAGATTTGTCAACTTGGACAATTTACTTAACCTCTCTAAGCCTTAGTTTCCCTAAATGAAAACTGGAGAAACTAACCAACCTTGCCTCAGGAGTAAATGAGATTCTGAATGCAGACTGCCTGGAATGTGATACGTCTTAGCTGTTATTCATATTGCTTTTCAGGGCCAGACAGTCCTCTTAGAGACCTCATACTTACACTTACTAGCTAGGTAACTCTGACCGAGTTGCTTAATCCCTCCCTGATTCTCTCTTAATCCAAGCTATCTTAATCTCCAAAATGGGGATAATTACATGTCCTTTGTAGGACTGTTAGAGGATTAAATTAAATAATGCATGTCAAACTCCTAGCATGGTACCTGATACATAATGAACATCCAAGATAATATATTCGTTCCAGCCTCTTCATCTCCAGTTACCAAATGTGTATTCCTGCACAAGTTACCTTCTCTAAGCCTCATAGGATAGCAAAGATTAACATAACATGTGCATATTATCTGGCACATAGTAAGTGGCTGAATATATGTTAATTACCTCCCTTCCTTTTGAAACTGCTCAAAATTTACTTTTACCTGGAAGCATTCCCACCACATCTCAGTCACTCATGATCTCATGCATTCTTTAGTTATACCAATTTTGTTTCATTTAAATGTGTTTACATTTTTCTCACATCACCTCATTTATTTAGCAAAAATTTCTTGAGCACTTATGTGCTGCCAGGCACTGTGCTTTGCTCTGACATGCATGTATTTCTTTTGAATGATTTTAAATTCCCAGGAGCTGGGAACATGTTTTAATCTTTCACCACCTCCTACAGATGTAGCCATAGTCAGAGAGTCATTGAGCTAGAAGGAGACCTAGAGATTATATTGGTCGACATTCTCACTTTACAGCCCAGAGTGGATAATTGACCTATACACGTTTTAATGCTAAAGATGGTGGTTTCTTGCCTCCTTAGCCAGTGCTCTTTGAACTATGCAAACTGTTCCATGAGCACAAGTTCTTGCCAGCTGTTGCATGAACACTAATTCCTTGGAATGTTAATAGGTGGCACTCCAATAAAGAGTTCTATGGCCAAGTGTGTTTGAGAAATCATGGGTTAAAGAAAGTAAGCCAAGTTTTATTTTGTTTGTTTGTTTGTTTTTCCTGCCAAACTTTTCAGAACCTTTATTATGTTTATGAGCATTGTGAATGTCCAAGGGATATAGTGCACCTCACTTGTTCAATGCAGTCAATCAGGAAACCCTTTCTCATAAAGCTTTTGGGGAACTAGGGATCGAACACACAGATTTAGGGAACACGATGATGAACACTGGAAATACGACCAACCAATGTGACTGCTGTTTGCGTGACCTCCAGAGAAGAGTCTAGTGTTAACACATCCTGAGCGTTCGTCAGTCCCCTCTCGAGGTCTAGAAACTTGTCTTCTAGATGCGATCCTCAGATGAAGGGGGCATGAGTCGCCATGGGTCCCCTCTTCCCTGAGCAACTTGCTTGGCGCGGGGAACAGGACAGACTCATCACAGCTATTAGGACACAGTTCTTCCTTCCCTGCTTGGATTCAGAGCAAGTTTCCAGGCTGCTTGGGCTACAGAGCACAGTGGTTTGAAAGTGGGCTTTTGAGCTAGACAGTCCTTAGGTATCATTCCCATCTCTGCTTCTCACTAGCTGTTGGATATTTATTAGGCAAGTTGCTGAGCCTCTTAAGCCTCAGTTCTTTCATTTATGAAATTAGCATAATGATGCTGGATGCAAATATTGCACTCAGACCCCTGGCGCAGTGCCTGGCACAGAGGAAGCACCCCCAAACTCTGGCGGTTTACTAAGAATGACAGTGGTGTGTAGAGTAGAGTACTTGTGGCACTTAGTTGCCAACAGACAGCACAGTGATACAGCTGAGTTTTGCTGAACCCCAAAGCTCAATCCTTCTCCTCTTTCTTCTCCCCCCTCACAGGGTTATATGCCAATTACAGTCACCCCATCAACTACTCTGCTCCCTCAGATCTGGGAGGAAATGAGCGGTAGATACTCTTTGAGCAAACTCAGAAATGAGCTAAAAAAGATATTAATCACTGACATAATGAAAAGCTTCCTTTAATTGAGCAGCTGCTAAACATCAGACACTGAGCTAAGTGATTTCTATTTCTACTTCTGTTCATTATCTATTTATGTCTCTGTCTGTCTGTACTGCTTAACAACCACTTGAAGGGGGAAGCATCCACCTCCCCATTGTGAAAATAAAAAAACTGAGGTTCAGAAAGTTTATGGGGCAAGAGGCCAAATTCACCCAAAAGGGCAAAATGAGTAACTTCCAGTTCCCTGTTGCCATTCCAGTCCTTGGGGAGCATAAGTACATTGTGTGTTGACGTGCTGTGGACTAGAATACACGTTGTGGGACTTGGCTGAGCTGGGACGATCTCTCTCTCTCTCTTATGGATGGGGCAGCTGTGGAACAGATGTTAATTAATGCCCAGTTAAGTAAGAAATGGAGCCAAGAGAATTCCTTTCTCAGTTGCTTCCTCCAAGGGCTCATTGACTGGACTCTCTGCCTGTCAGCCTATTATATGGGAAGGATACAGGACTCCCATTAGCCTACTGGAAGGTGCCATGCTTATTGTGCTAATCTTCTCACAATGTATGTAAGTTGAGTCATTATGCTGTACACCTCAAGCTTACACAGCGCTGTGTGTCAATCGTATCTCAGTAAAACCAGAAAAATAAATAAAAGGAACTATGGTGTCGGCGGATCAGAGAGGACATTTTATATAAACAGAGAAATGAAGACATAATTTCTTCCCGCCAGTAGCAGGAACCCAGGCATGTGGAACCAGGACAGTGAATTAATGCTTCCTCTTTCCCTTTCACTCTCACCCACAGTATCCTTTCAGAATCCTGCACCCCCACCTCATCCTTCACCCCTGGCAAGAAAGCCATGCCCAGGGTGAGCATGTGACTCCTTCCAGACTAAATCTTCCTAATAACCTGTAGTTCACTCTTCCCGGTCTGCTCCTGATGGAGTCCAGTCGAAGCACCAGACACCCTTCGGCTGCATCCTCAGCTGAGAAAAGGACTGATTCTGCCTCTTCCAGGAGGTCAGAACCCTAAAGGCAGCCATGGCTGGCTCCAACTCCTGGCAGAAAACATAACCAGGCTATTTTTTTTTTTTTCAAGGGGATCTGGAAAGAAACCAAGCTAATAAGAGACAAAAGGCACAAGAAGAGAGAAGAACTTTGCTATTTCCTCAGACAAAATATAACGAGAAGCTTCTGTGATAAAAATTGCACCTGCATGGCTGAGATTGGAGGGTACAGAACCTCCCAAAGTCCATGTTCTCTCACCAGAGAATTCTACTGTGTCTGTGGTTCTCAGAAACACCTGCTGTGTGGCTGTGTGGGCTGCATGTATTAAGGGGCTGGGGCGCAGGATGGGCATAACGCTAACATCTTATAATAACTACTACAGTGCATCAGATCTTGTGCTGAATGCTCGCAGGATAAGATTTGCTGGGCTTCCCTGGTGGCGCAGTGGTTGAGAATCCACCTGCCAATGCAGGAGACATGGGTTCGAGCCCTGATCCGGGAAGATCCCACATGCCACGGAGCAACTAAGCCCGTGCGCCACAACTACTGAGCCTGAGCTCTAGAGCCCATGAGCCACAACTACTGAGCCTGAGCTCTAGAGCCCATGAGCCACAACTACTGAGCCTGAGCTCTAGAGCCCATGAGCCACAACTACTGAGCCGGCATGCCTACAGCCCGTGCTCCACAGCAAGAGATGCCACCGTAATGAGAAGCCCGCACACAGCAATGAAGAGTAGCCCCTGCTCGCCGCAACTAGAGAAAGCCTGTGCACAGCAACGAAGACCCAACAGCAGCCAAAAATAAATAAATAAATAAATGTATTATTTTTTTTAAAAAAAAGATTTGCTGCCATTCTCATTGTAGTCCTATGAAGTTACTTTCATTATCCCCGCTTCATAGAAGAGAACACTGAGTTTATCAAAGGTTAAGCCACTTGGCCAAAGCCACGCAGTATTTGATGTGGGAATCTAATCCTGTATCTGTGGCAAATAATCATCTCAGCTACCTCACATTTCAAACATGTGCTTCCTGGACAGTGAACAATCTTGTGAGGTCCATCAAACACTTCTCCCAATGTGCACAGCGAGGAAACTGAGGCTCAGAGAGTGGAAGGAAGACTATTGAATTCAAACAGGTAGAAAATGACATAGTTGGAGCTTGAATTTTAGGCTTATTCTACCACTGAGTCACGCTAACAAACAGAGACTTTCCAGGTTTGGGGATCCTGATGCCCCAAGAATCAGAAAACACGTCACTCCTTGAACAATGCCCCTGCTAATATTCCCATGGCCAAGCTAGTCACCGTGAACAACAAATGCTAGAGGGGACAAAAAGCCACAGAAGAATCCCTGGGATTTCCAGTCACTGGGCAGGAGGTTCCAGGAGCCGGATCTTCTTTGTTTCTGTCTCTCACGGACCTTGAGGCCAAATGTTCGGTTTTTCCTGTGTAGACAAAAATATGAAACGTTAATGATCACAACAATAAAAGCATACCCTCTTACAAATTTCAGGCACTGTTAAAAGGGATTTACATTTTATTTACTCATTGAATCTGGAGTCATGCTATGATACAGGGACGTTATTATCTCCATTTTGTAGATGGGGAAAATAAGGCACAGAGAGGTGAGGGAACTTGCCCAACTGCAAACGCTGCTAGGAAGGATAGAGATGGGATTTAAAACCAGGGAGTCTGGTGCCAGGTTCCAAGTGCAAAAGAGCTAGAGGCTATCCAGGATATCATTAGCTGCTCTGATGAGGTCCTCTGGGCACCAGTTTACCGGAATAGGTAAGGGAGACCCTGGGGGTAAATGCCTGCATTTGAGGGAGGGATGCTCCGGGACCATCCTTCCCCCTCCTGCAGGCTGGTCTTTGCCCACAGGCAGTTGGCTAATTCCTTTGCCCATCTACCCGCCAGAGTCACCAGCTGCCCCTGGTCACCCCCAGCACAAAGGGAAGCCACATTGGCTGGGGGTGGGGTAGCAGTGCCTCGCCCTCCTCTTGCCAAGCACGGGACTTCTCTTCCCCTCCCCCTTCTCCTGGGAGCGCCCATCTGGCCTATATCACCAGCTGATGTGTGCTTTGTAAAGCCTGCTTTCAAGTGAGGGCAATGTGATTCAGTTCCCGGAACCATGTCTGTTAATCCAATCAGGGACATTTTCCCTGATTGTGAACATCTCGCAATCCTGCAAGATCTACTGCTTTGAAACACAGCACCACCGGGAGTCCAGCCACAGAGAGGGATCGGGCATCTAGGCCTCTCTTCATGAGCACATTTGACCTCACGGATTTTAGGATGACTTCCTCCACACACACCCCTTTCCCCACTGGGTGTTGTGACACATTGTTGAAAAATAGAGGCAAAAGGACATGGGTGGGGTATGGAAGAATGGCAGCCTGAGGTGGTGGGTAAGTCAGAGCTCAGGAAGCCCAAACTCAAGTCCGAATTTCGCCAGAAACAAGCTGTTTGAACTTGGGAAGATAATTTCCCTTCTTTAGGCCTCACTTTTCTCACCTATAAAATGGGAGAGTGGGATTAGATAGACCCTGTGAGATTCCTTCCATGTTATATGAAATGGAAAGACTCCTCTAAGGGGACTTTTTTAAGGAGATGATGGGAAAGGTTGCTCTCCATCCCACGGCTCCTTCTCCTGGGGCATCTCCTAAAACACAGAACTCCTGTCCTCCAGGACTCCACCACTGACAGGACGTGGTAGGTGCTGGGCAGGCTGCTGGGCCAGAGTCCCTATTCCTGGAGGAGGGACTACAGGCCTTCACTTTGATTCCAAGCAGCAAGTGCTCGGAGTCTGGGTTCTAAGAAATATCCTGTCCCAGGCTCACTGATCCTCTCAGCTGAGCCTCCTTGGCTGCCAATCTTAGAGTCAGGTCTTTATTTGCCTTCTGACTTTGCTGTCTTCTTCTGATCAATACAAAGAAAAAATCCTGATGGGCCCTTACGGGTACAGGCAATTAGCTAATCAGAAATCTGGTTAATAAGCTTTGCAACGTGAAGTGTCTCACAGAGAAAATCTATCAGGCTCCTCAGCCACGTCAGGCTCTCTCCCTGACAGGCAGTGGCTACTGAGGACCGCAGCGGGTTAGATGCTTTATTTTTTATTTTTATTTTTTTGGCGGTACGTGGGCCTCTCACTGCTGTGGCCTCTCCCGTTGCGGAGCACGGGCTCCGGACACGCAGGCTCAGCGGCCACGGCTCACGGGCCCAGCCGCTCCGCGGCACGTGGGATCCTCCCGGACCGGGACACGAACCCGCGTCCCCTGCATCGGCAGGCGGACTCTCAACCACTGCGCCACCAGGGAAGCCCAGATGCTTTATTTTTCAAAGGCTTTTTCTGGCTCTAATTTCCTGTAGTCTCAAAGAAATGAGACAAGGCTTAAAAGAAAACCAAATCAGAGCAAATGAGGGAAAAGCTGAATCAGGAAACCAACATAGTATCTTGGGGTGTACTATAAATCTCAGGGGTGGGTGCTGAGTCTTGATTGGATGGCTTCGAACCACACTAAGTATAGCACCAAACACCTAGGAGCAATCAATAACGGCTTTTAGTGGTGAGGACTGGTGATGAAATGGCCTGTCCTTGTCAAAGTCCCATCACTCATTCTCTGTCCCCAGGTGTTTCGCCTAAAGGCAGGGGGCACCAGAATTGGAGTTTGGCTGCAGGACATTGCAAACAGAGTCTAGGACCCAGTAGGTAAGTCTTCTGCCACAGAGGAGGCCTGTGCTTGGGGATAGATATGGCAGCAGAGAAAGAGAAAAGCCCATGCAGGCAGATGGCACGTGACATCTGGAGGGGATGGCAACAGGCGCCAGGCAGTGACCCAAGCAGGGAGGCCCCCAAACAGGAGATGCTCTGAAAGGAGGAGAACAGCGACGGCAACAGGAAGGTCTGTGGGGTGCCCAGCCTCTGGATCCCACTCCAGAAAGGGCTACGGAGCAGAAAAAAGGGTCTTAGCCCAGAAAAGCTGGGTACTGGGAAGGTTACAAAGTCAGGACCATTTACAGAGGAGAAAACTGAAGACCAAGGTTACATCACCGGCACGTGGCAGAGCTGGGATGCAAACTCAGGCACCCAGAACCCAGATCCCGGAGACTTCACCCCTCTACCACTGACTCCCAGAGCAAGGCTGGGGCTATGTGTTTAAGCAGTTTAGGGGCCTGACGGGGGAGCATGGGAGGTCATTACAGACTCCATCCTGCAAAATGTTTACTGAATGACTATAAACTATTACGTAAAGAGCCTCTCCCGAGGGTTCTAACGGGATACTACAGGCTCAGAAGGCACACGATAAGAACCAAGAAGTGAAACCTCAATTCAGTGAAGAGACACTAAGGAGAGCCTCTAGTCACTCTAATTCCAGGGTCCAGGCTCAGACAGTTTCATCCCAGAGTGCCGAAATAACGTACCAAATGCAACCTTAGACCCAGAGTCAATAATTCTGAGAAATCGTAGGAAAGTGAAGGACAAAAATCCCTGAGCTAAATTGTAGTTTCCAGAAAAGTGGAGATTGGAGAATCTCTAGTGAGGTGCTAGGAGCTAGGAGAGATGATTAAATACATAACTTAATGCTAGCAAAGGAGGGTCAACCTAGAGTCTCTAGGAACCAGTCATGCCAACAAAAGTTAATTTGCCATTTGGATAGACTTGCTATGGAAGTCAAAATATGCTTGTTAAATCCTTGTGTATATCTTTCATTCAACAAACATTAATTGAGAATCTGCCACGTGGGATAACATTAATTAACAAGACAATTAAACACCTTTTTGTGCACTCCTATATTCATCGCGGCACTGTTTACAATAGCCAAGATATGGAAACAACCTAAGTGTCCATAGATGGATGAATGGGTAAAGGAGATGTGGTGTATATATACATATATATATACAATGGAACATTACTCAGCCATAGAAAAGATGAAACCTTGACATTTGTGATGACATGGATGGACCTTGAGGGCATTATGCTAAGTGAAATAAGTTAGACAGAGAAAAACAAATACTATTTCACTTACATGTGGAATCTAAAAAACAAAACAAATGAACAAACAAAACACAACATAACCAGACTCATAGGTACAGAGAAAAGGTGGTGGTTACCAGAGGGAAGGGGGTTGGGGAGTGGACAAAATGGGTGAAGGGGCTCAAGAGGTATAGACTTCCAGTTGTAAAATAAATAAGTCATTGGGGTGTAATGAACAGCATGGGGGGGGTTAGTCAATAACATTGTATTACCTTTGTATGGTGACAGTTGATAACTAGACTTACTGTGTGATCATTTTGCAATGTATATAAATGTTGAGTCACTGTGTTGTATACCCAAAACTAATATAATAATGTATGTTAATTATACTTCAATTAAAAAAATCTTGGGCTTCCCTGGTGGGACAGTGGTTGGGAGTCCGCCTGCCGATGCAGGGGACACGGGTTCGTGCCCCGGTCCGGGAAGATCCCACGTGCCGCGGAGCGGCTGGGCCTGCGCGTCGGGAGCCTGTGCTCCGCAACGGGAGAGGCCGCAACAGTGAGAGGCCCGCGTACCACAAAAAAAAGAAAAAAAAAAAAAACCTACTTTTCTCTCACTGAGTCTCCTGGGAAGAGTCAGAAAACAAACACATAAACAAACAAAATTTCAGGTAAGGGTAAGTGCTAAGAAGAAAATTAAGCACAGCCATGGACTAGAGAGTGATTGTAAGTGAATTCTTAGCTGGCTGATGATTATTAGCCAGAACGATGGGGAAGCTTCTCTAATGGCATTTGAGCTGAGGCTGGGGTGATGAGAAGGAGTCAGATGTGTGGAGATCTGGGGGGAAGTTGTTCCAGGAAGAGGAAACAGTAGGTGCAAAGTTCCAGATACTTGAGTGAGTTTGGCAAGTTTCAGAAACCCAAAGAAGGCCACCGTGTGTGACCTACAGCGAGGGAAGGGGACGTCGCCCCGGTGAGGCGGGATTCGGGCAGCTTGGCAAAGCTTTGTAGACTGCAGTCAGGAATTCAGGTTTTGTCCTCAGTGAAATGGGAAGCAGTTGAAGACTTTAAGCAGGAGAATGACATGATTGAACTGACTTTTTAAGAGATGGCTCTGGCTGCTCTGTGGAGAGCAGTTGGGAAGTAGAGCAGAGTGGACACAAGAAACCAGTGAGAGACCCAATGCATTTGTTTAGGGGAGAGAAGTTGGTGGCTTGACCAGGGGTGGTCCCAGTAGAGAAGGTGCAGTGGGTCAGATTCAGGGTATATTTTGGAGAGATAGATAATACCTTCAGCTTTTGAGCAAATACAAATTTATTTTTAATTTTTATATTTATTCTTTTTAATGAGCTGGAGCTCCCTTGGGCAGAATTCTGAAGGAGTGCTACTAGATTTTGGCCTTGGCCTCCTCCTGTTTGTCAGTACCATGCACCCCCCGTTAGGGTTATTACCTGCACAGTAGCTTCTGGTACGGTGTCTCCCTCATGGCCATCCCAGTAACAGGCCTAACCTGGCTCCCGTATTTGTGAGCTGCGGCTCTGATGGGATACAACACACTTGCACTGCAGCCAATCTCTAACCAGCTCTGGCCGGGCTGATGGGGGGTTAGGTGGGCAGTATATAATGTGTAGCATATAATGGCTGTTGCAGAGGGGAATCCAGTACCGGGTGAGCACTTATGAGTCTCTGGCCCGTTTTACCATGTTTACAGTCTAACTGGGTTTCTCGATCATTCCCATGGTTTCTAAGCTACAGATATGGTTGGCCTACTTCTTCCTAGACTGTGTACCATTTACATACAGTATTTTGTCTTTTCCTGCACCACCCACAAAAGCAGCCTGGATGCATGTGGCTCTTTCATTAACTGGGCACAGAAAGTTTGGCTATCACTAGGCCCACAAAGAGTGGAGCCAGTTGCTGTAGTGAGAAAAAAGGGCTTCTGGAGGATCTGAGGTGTTCCTTTTCCTCTCAATATGCCTGTGAAAGAGAGTTCTAGCAGGGGGGAAAAAAACTTTTATGAAGTTCAAAGATTATATAAATGACCAGTCTAATGCCAAGAAACTAACTTCTGATTTCACTGGAGTTGCAATTACTGAGTCTACACTAGGAACCTATTTGTCTTGCTAAGAATCTGGCATCTTTTATTACCCATTCCCCCGAAAAAAGGAGCAGCTTGCTCTGGAGACAGAGAATCAGGTAGGATAATAATCCCAGCAGACAAATGAGAGGAGACAGCAATAATAAATATTCCTGCGAAAAGAGCATAAAGGAAGTAAAAGCTTGGAGCACCTTGGGAGCACCAGCTGCTTAATAATAAAGGCAATGATTCCTTGGCCAGGCTGCAAACACAGTTTTTAGTTATAGGTGTCAAAACCCGAGTGTCAGGCCCTTGTTTCATTACTGTCATTTAGTAAGCTGTTGGTGTCTACTCCCAGCACAGACATTTTTCTCTGATACCAGAAACACAAGGCTTTTTCTCTCTGAATTCCCCAAGTCTCCCAATCCTGAGGCCCATTTCCTTCTCAATTTTCTCCTAACCCAAGATTGTCTGGTTCTTTTGCTACAAAGAAAAAGGAACCTTGCTTTCCAGAAAGGCTTAAATGATTGCATCTGTGTCCATTGAACTATTAAGCCCTAGTCTGTCTCTGGGCTGGGGTGGGGTATACAGTTACAGAAATGAGGATAGTAAACAAAAGCTATTTTCTTTTTAATTAATTCCATTTATTTGTCAATGGTAAAAACAGCAACTGTTTTCTTTTTAACTCAATTTCATTTGTTGATCACAAGCCTCAAGAGTTATAAGAAGTGAGACAGCTCCCTCAAGGAATTTGCAATCCGGGAAGAAGGTTGAGATAAGCACAGGATTACAGTATAATTTATTTTTAATTGGGGTATAGTTGTTTTACAATGTTGTGTTAGTTTCTTCTGTACAGTGTAGTGGAGTTCCCTGTGTTATACAGCAGGTTCTCATTAGTTATCTATTTTATACATATTAATGTACATATTGCACAGGATTATAGTATTATAAGTAGGAAATAAATGGAATGAAAATAAGTGATCCTATGGGCTATAGGATGGTAGCATGTGAGGTGAGTCTTAAGAGTTGGCATGGAGGAAGGGAGTAGTACAGGAGGCTGGGGAAAATGAACCAGGCCTGGACGAGAAGAGAAATTGTCTTAGCTCTAGAGCTATTAAGGACTGCTGGGCAGTCCTAGGCCCATGGCTATGGATGAAGAAAACTTAGGTTTAATTCAGAAAAGGATTGATACCAGGAAAGTCTTCTCTTTCCTGGACACAGAAATGTGAAATTCCAAGTGGCCAGGTAAGAATATTGAGAAAAAGGAAGCTTCACTATGGTTCTAGGAGATCTGAGTGATACTGCCTGAGAATAACTAGAGTGATAGGAATTAGAATCCCATTCACCAGGGGAGAGGGTTGACAAGCATGGTATGAGTCCCTGTCAGGTGGGCAGCGTTTAGGGCCAACATTCTAATCTTGAAGAGAGTATGGAGAATTATGCAGGGTAACAGATAGACTTTAGAAAGGGGAGTAAGGTCCAAAGCAAGAGCCCAATCTGGGGACCTGAATCAAATTGCGGAATCCAAAGGGCTACT
Source organism: Kogia breviceps (assembly GCF_026419965.1). Lineage (NCBI taxonomy): Eukaryota > Metazoa > Chordata > Mammalia > Artiodactyla > Physeteridae > Kogia > Kogia breviceps. The sequence goes on along the minus strand of NC_081316.1, from coordinate 111,365,939 downwards.
CCTCAGAGGTGTCCTAGCATCCAAACTCAGCCCGACCACAACAGATGCTCATTTCTGTGTAGCAATATGACTCAATGCCAAGCCACACCGGATGGTAAAGCTGAGCTGCTGACATTTTTTTCTTCCCTGAGCAGGCACTAGGGCTTGTATATCTGCAGGCAATGCCCTGTGTGTGTGGTGTCAGAGATGAGAACAGCAGGGGAAGAGAGACAAGGCAAACTTCTTCCTCTTCTGGCTATGTCTGACTGTGTGCTCCAAGGGGCTCCTGCTACGGGACAGCAAAGCCTGGTTAGGATACATTATTTGAGACATTATCAGCCTCACAAGAGCAAAGAGATAGGAAGCAAGCAAGAAAGAGAGAATGAGAGCGAGGTCAAGGCTGACCTATCAGAGGGTGAACACTGGTTGCAGTAGTGGTGCCAAGAGGCTGAGCTTTGGGCCAGACTTGAGGGGCGGAATGGAAGTCTGGGACTCCACCATACACTGAAGCCCTCGAAGGAGAGCAAGGAGCGTACAAGGGGTGGGGCAAGTTCACCAACATGGTCCCAAATTGGCTGCACCCCCTCATTACTGGCAAAAGCAAAAGCAAATCTCTGCAAGAAAACTTCTCCAATCCCCACTTTAGGCCCTCAGGTGTTCCATCTATTATAACAAACAATGAGCTCACAGAGATCACTAGATATAGAATGCAAGCCACTGTTACTGAGAGTTGGTGGAAATAAAGTACAATGAATTTAAAACCTTATGGATTACAGATATGAGATCTGTCAAATATAGAGTATAGAACAGCTATGAAAACACAAGGATGATCAAACCCACAAGAGACTTTTGAGAGTAAAAAAATGTGTTTGTGGGAAAAAAATGAAACCGTAAGAAATTAACATTGTAATTGTTGATATAGAAATATTAGTTAATTAGCAGATTAGACACAGCTAAAGACAGAATTAATGATTTGACAGTTATACCTGGACAAATTACCCAGAATGCAATACAGAGAAGGGGATGAAAAATATGAAACAGACATTAAGAGACTTGGGAAGTGTAATTACACATCTACTCTGAATACCAGAAAGAGAGAGTAGATGAAGTGGAGAAGAGAATTACTTAGAGTCATATTGGCTACAAATTTTCACAACTTGTAAAAAATATGGATTTACAGATTCAAGAAGAGCAGCCTATGCCTAGTAAGTCAACAGTTAAAAATCCAGGCAGAACATCAAAGACAAAGACAAGATCTTAAAATCTTGTCCAGAGAGTGAGTGGAGCTGGGGAATTCGTGTGGAAGTCAGAGTGGAGGCGGGTACGAATGGGCTGAGAGATGAAGTCCAGCAAAAGAAACACAGCTGCCAAAGTTCTTAAGTCCATTGGCAAGTTCAGCCTGGCCTTAGAATTGAGCAGAAATGGTCAGTGTGAATACTGGCCACAGGGCTGTCACCTTTGTGTGGTTCTGTAAAGTTCAGGACATTGTAGTAGGCAAAAGGACTAATTGTCTTATCTCTTGGGAACAGAAGCCAATCATCCTTGACTGCTACATAATGCACCAGTAATCCCTGGAAAGAAAAAGTTATAGAATGTCAATGTCATGCTTTGCATCCTTTTCCAGCCAATTGCCAGAGTTTCCTCACATCTTCATCAACAACAGAGAGAGCTAGGTCAAGCATGGGCTTCCAGCCATCACTATGGAGATCCTCAAGTGAATGATGGCTCATCTTGATGTCAGAAAGCCAAGCATGCAGAGACAGCTGGTCCCACACAGGTGAACAATGAATTATCCAACATGTCCTTGACACATTTGACCATTGGGATGAAATTTTCAGAGCAGGAAAAAAACCAAACCAAATAGTGGCACAGCAGAAAGCAGAGGAAGTCAGATTCGTGATAGAAAAGACTAAGAAATAAACAAGGCAGTGTCAACAAAATTCAATTAACAATCAAGTTAAGAAGAAAAAAGGAAGTTTTATTCAGGCCAAACTGAGGATTATAACCTAGGAGACGGACTCTCAGAAAGCTCTGCGAACTGTTCTGCCTGTTAGAAGTTAAACGCACACCCATACCCCATACACATTTTTGAGACAAAGGATCGTACATCAAAATGACATAATCACATTTTACATAAAGTTCACCAAAGGTGCATAGTCCAGGCCAACACACGCAAAGCAAGCAGCAAGTCACCGTGATTCCCTATAGAGCTGGGAAAAAACACTAATCTTTTAAGAAGGGACATTGCTAGCATCAGAAGAAAACAAAAAAGTTGATCTCTGCAGTCAAGCAGACATTCCCATCTTTGAGGAGGTCTGGCTAATGTGTGTAATGCACATGAACACTACATAGTACAGAGGGAGAGAGGAGGCCCAAATAGACACAGAAAGAATTTTACGCTTTCATTTTCTTGTCCTGCTTTAAAATATAAATTTTTATTTCACCAGTGGGTATCATATCTGCCAAGGATGACTTCAAAGCAGCTGAATTGGGCAACAGTCTGAGCTGCATAGGCTGGAAGTTCAGAGGACATTGTGTACCTGCTTTCCTGCTTTTGAAACATTAGCTGCCTGCCTACCTCAGTGAGGTCTGCTCTAATCACAACTCCTCCAGGTGACCGGGCCACAGCCCTGTGCTTAACATAGCCTTCCTTCCTCCTGCCTTTTCCCCACCAAATCATTGTGAAATTTCATGACTGACTTAAAATAAAGGGGGGAAATTATTTTAAGATCTCAGAGGAAAAAAAAAAAAAAACACACCCATAAGGAAAAAGAACAGGCTACCTTGAAGGAATAATAACTAGAATGACAGAGCAAGCCCCCGGCAGCAACACTGGAAGCCAAGAGACAGCAAAACAATCACATCAAAGTGTTGTTAGAAAAAATAGTTTCAACATGAAGTTGTATACTCAGCTAAATTACCTTTCAAAAATAAAGGTAAAATAAAGACGTCTATAAATAAACAACAAATGAGGAGGTTTAGATGAAGAAAAGTGCTGTAATAAAACTTCTGAAGGGTATATTCCAGGAAAAGGGAATATGATTCCGGAAGGACAACCTGAAATACAAAAAGAAATGGTAATAAAGCAGGGAAAATATGCCAAACTGTCATAAAAACAAAAAAGAAGCAGAGGGGACAAGAAAGGATTTACATAGACAGTAGCTAGAAGAGTGTTGCAAATAAATCGAGTGAGACCAAAAAAAAAAAAAAATGCAGAGATAAGAAAATCTGAGGAATGTTGAAGACATGACAGATACTTGTAAGAGTGTCCAGCTTGCAAGAGACGTCCTCTCTGTCTCTTTTTTTCTTAACATCTTTATTGGAGTATAATTGCTTTAGAATGGTGTGTTAGTTTCTGCTGTATAACAAAGTGAATCAGCTATACTATACATATATCCCCATATCTCCTCCCTCTCGAGACACGTCCTTTCTTCTTTCATTATTATCATTAGTGTTGGTCTTAAGTAGATGCCTTCAGGACCTCTCTGCTACTCCTTCCCTTTTCTCTTCTGCCTCCTTCCCAGGAGTGGGTCTGGTTGGCTAGGTTCCAGATAAAACCTTGCTTGCTGGGGTCTTTTTTTTCCTGTTAGTCACCGCATGAGGCTGAAGTAGGGAAGTCGGGGCCAGCTCTTTCATAGAAGCAGCCTCTATGTTGCTCTTTCTTTCACTGGTTGTCACTTTTATGCAACAGTAGTAAGTTTCCTCAAATACTCTTCACCCAGGTGACAGCCAGGTAAACCTAGAGCTCCAACAACAGCCCAGATCAATTCAATCCTAAGCTGTTCAGGACAAACACTATTTTTTTTTTTTTTTTGACAGCTGTTGCTCTCTGGTTCCACCTGCTAGAATGTGTAGGCTTGTATTGTCCATCTTAAGGGTAAGATCTGTGAGTCAGGCATAGGACAGAGGGAAGCAGGGTAGGAGGATAGTGAATAGAGCAAAACCCTCAAAATCTGTTTTAGACTGGAACTCATGCTATTTAGGCCTAACTAGCATGGCAAAAAAGGACTCTTATTTTATCCAGCAAAGGACATTGGAATTCTATGCCCCCACGGGGAAGGTGGCCTGTGATCTAGGATTTGGGCATTTAGGGTGCCTTTTCTATGGCACCTGCTTACACTAAGAATTCTAACTATTCCGTGAGACCATTGTAATTTAAAGGAAGCTTTAAAAAACAGCTTTATTGAGGTATCATTGACATAAAGAAACCATATACATTTAAAATGTACCTTTGAAGGGCTTCCCTGGTGGCGCGGTGGTTGGGAGCCCGCCTGCCGATGCAGGGGACACGGGTTCGTGCCCCGGTCCGGGAAGATCCCACGTGCCGCGCAGCGGCTGGGCCCGTGAGCCATGGCCGCTGAGCCTGCGCGTCCAGAGCCTGTGATCTGCAACGGGAGAGGCCACAACGGTGAGAGGCCTGCGTACAGCAAAAAAAAAAAAAAAAAAAAGTACCTTTGAAAATTTTGATATATGATAATATATACATGGAAACTTAATCCACCATAAACAAAGTGAAATTATCCATCACCTTCAAAAGTTTCCTTGAGCGCCTTTGTAAACCTTTCCTCCCATAGCTTCCTACGTCCCCCTCCAACTCCACCTCCGACAACCACGGATCTGCTTCTGTCACTAGAGATTAGTTTTCATTTTCCAGAATTTTATATCAAAGGAATCATATATACTCACTCTTCTTTTGTCTGGCTTCTTTCATCCTACATAATTATTTTGAGATTCATCCATGTTTGTTAGTTTTTTTTTTTTTAATTTTTTTTTTTTTTTTGGTGGGGGGTTTGTGGTATGCGGGCCTCTCACTGTTGTGGCCTCTCCCGTCGCGGAGCACAGGCTCCGGACGCACAGGCTCAGCAGCCATGGCTCACGGGCCCAGCCGCTCCGCGGCACGTGGGATCTTCCTGGACCGGGGCACGAACCCGGGTCTCCTGCATCGGCAGGCGGACTCTCAACCACTGCACCACCAGGGAAGCCCCTCATCCATGTTTTTGTGTACACCAATAATTCGACGTTTGTTCCCAACTAGTATTCTATTATATAAACATACCACCCTTTGTTTATCTATTGACCAATTGATGTTCATTTGGGGTTGTTTCCAGTTTGGGGCTATTACAAATAAAGCTACCCTGAGTATTTATTTAAAAATCTTTGAATGGACAAAAACATTTACCCATTTCTCTTGAGTAAACACATAGGAATGGAAGGCCTGTATCATATAATAAATGTAAGTTTAACTGCTTCGGAAGCTGCTAAACTATTTTCTAAAGTGGTGAGAGTTCTAGCTCCTTCACATCTTCATCAACACTTGGTATGGTAAGTCTTTTACATTTCAGACATTCTTAAAGGTGTGTAGTGATCTCTCATTGTGGTTTTGATTCGATTTCCCTAATGACTAGTGATTTGACACATTTTTTCATTTGTGTATTTGTCAGATATATATCTTTTTGATGTGGTGTCTGTTCAGATCTTTAGCTCATTTTTAAATTGGGTTGTTTGCTTTTTTATTATTGAGTTTTAAGATACTACTATTGACTGAATTTTGTCTCCCCCCAAATTCATATGTTGAAGCACTAACCCCTACTAGACTGTATTTGAAGACAGGAGTTTGAGAGGTTAATTAAGGTTAAATGAAGTCATAAGATTGGAGTCCTAAGAATTAGGGGCCTTACAAGAAGAGAATGCATGTGCATGCTATTTGAGGACACAGCAAGCAGGTTGCCGTCTGCAAGCCAGAAATAGAGTCCTCACCAGAACTCAACCCTGCTGGCATTCTGATCTCAGATTTCCAGCCTCCAGAACTGTAAGAAAATAAATTTCTGTTGGTTAAGCCACCCAGTCTATGGGATTTTGTTATGGAAACCCAAGCAGACTAAGACAGATAACATATATCTGATTTACAAGGATATCTAGACATAGATATATATACATGCGCACATGTATATAACATATGTACATTTTCTTGGTACAAGCCCTTTATGAGATATATGCATTGCAAATATTTTCTCCCAATCTGGGGCTTTTCTTTCCATTTTTAAAACTGTTTTTAAAAGAGCAGATGTTTTTAATTTTGATAGAGTTCAATTTATTAATTCTTTCCTTTTTGGATCATGCTTTGTGTGTCAAATATAAGAAATCATCACCTAACTCAGGGTCACAAAGATTTTCTCCTGTGTTTTCCCTTAGAAGTTTTATAGGTTTATGTTTTACATTTAGGTCTATGATTCATTTTGAGTTAATATTTGTGTATGCTGCAAAGTATGAATCAAAGTACGGTGGGGTTTTTCTGCATGTGGAAATCCAATTACTACACTGTCTTCATATCGTAGCTTTATAAAAAATCTTGAAGTCATGTAGTGTTACTCTTCCAATTGTGTTCTTTCTTCGAAGTTGTTTTGGCTGTTCTAGGTCTTCTGCATTTCTAAATGAATTTTGGAATCAAATGTCAATTTCTATTTTAAAAAAAGAAGTCTGCTGGGACTTTGATTAAGATTTCATTGAATATATACATCACTTGGGGAGAATTAACATTTTAGCAACAGTGTGTATTCTGACCCTTGAACACAGTATGTCTCTCTATTTACTTAGGTATTTATGTTCTCTCACTGATGTTCTCAGTGTGCAGGTCTTATACATCTTTTGCCAGATTTAGCCATCTGTATTTCATTTTTTGAATGTTAATTGTAAATGATTTTTAAAATGATTTCAGTTCCCAATTATTCATTACTAGTAAACAGAAATACAATTTTTAAAATATTAATCTTGTATCCTGCAAACTTGCTTAATTCACTTACTAGTTCTAACAGCTTTTTTTGGTAAATTCCAACAGATTTTCTACCGAGAGAATCATGTCATCTGTGAATAAAGACAGTTTTATTTCTTCCTTTCCAACCTAGATGCTTCTTTTTTCTCTGTGCTTCAAGAAACTTTTGATCACACTTAGTATAACTCATATTTGTACAGATGCAACTAAAGCCCAGAGAGGTGATATTTCAAGTCTCCTTGTACGGCATCTAAAAGACAAAAATGAGATTCTAACAAAAGCGACAGAACCTGCCAAAAGTAACACTTCTAGCCTGGTATGTACTGTCATAATAATAGCATGTGACAAGCAATCTCAAAACCTCAGTAGCATAGAGCAATACGCATTTATGTAGCTCACGAATCTGTGGGGTTTACCTGATCTAAGTTAAGCGTCTGCTACAGGTTGGCTAGGTCACTCTATCCTGTCTGGGCTCACTCTCATGCATGGTGTTAGCTGGCTGGTGGCTGATCTAGGGCACAGTTGGAATGACTCGGTGAATAAACTGTTCAACATGTCTCTCACCCTGCATCAAGTTAGCCAGGTATAATCTTCTCATGGTAATGACAGAAGGCAAGAGTAATAAATGGAAACATGCAAACCTTTTTTCAAGACTGTGAACATTTTGCTAACATCCCATTGATCAAAGCCATGGCCAAACCCACAGAGTGGGAGGACCTTTTGAAGTTACAAGACAAAGGACATGGGTATAGGGAGGCATGAAGAATAGGAGTCATTAATGCAATCATTAATGGTTAGAACCAAGGGGTTAGTACAGATGATAGCAGGGAAATACCATAAATCTTGGCTCTGAAGCAATTATATTTGCATTTTACCTTCTTTGGTCGAGTGACTACTAACATTTACCATTAATTCTTTCCCAAATTGCTGTGGCGAGATCTGAGGAGTTCACAAGTATAGAGAGTAAAAGGTGGGTTCTGAGTGGACAGTTAGATACGTACAGTTTTCAAGAAATCTTCAAAGGCAGGGGAGACCAGGCAATACTGAGGGATTCATTAAATAAGTGGATTCCAGTGTCCAGAATATCATACGTTAATTGGAACATTTTCTGTTGCAAGTGACAGAACCCCAAGTGAAACTGGTTCAAGCAGAAAGGAACTTTATTGCTCCCATAACTGAGAAAATTTAGGACTATATCAAGCTTCAGCTACAGCAGGATCCGAGGCCTCAAATAATGACATTGTGACAGTTTCTGTCCATCTCTGGACTTGGAATTTCTCTGCCTTCGCTCTCAGGCAAGCTCTCCCCACAGATGGCTGCCAGCAGCTCTAAGCTTACACCCTCCATTTTAACAATTCTGTGGGAAAAGAGCTTCATTTTCCTAAGAATTCCAATAAAGCTCTAAAATTAATTTCATTGTTCTAATGTCTATTACCTTCCCAATGCTGAATCTGATCTTAACCCAAGGGAATGGAAAATGCTTCTTGGCCAGCCCTGTCCTGCCTCGGACTTGAACTTTAGAGAACCCTGAACATCACAAACACACGTAACACACGACATGTTTATTTATGAACACTGTGTCACTCAGGAATTGGTTCTCAGCATGGGCACAGCACAACCCATAAACCTAAACTAAACCTAAACTCCTGTGACTCACCAGTTAGGCCCAAGGGAAATATTCTCACATGTCTTCACCTGTGTCCTCAAAACAAAGGAAAAACTGCATCAAGATGTTATGTTTCGTGGGCTCTGCTGCCCCTGACATTGGAGATAGATACTATTGTACTTTGGAGTAAGTAGAGGATTAACTGGCAGAATTATTTAAGGTAAGAGAATAAGCACTTAGGTAATTTTATATTTTTAATATTTTATTAATGTGCCATGTTCTTCCTCCCAGGTAGCATGAATGCTATAGATCTTTGCCTAATGAAATATCATTTCCCAGTACTTCTAATTGCCCACGTTCTTACTTCTCTCAAGTTTCATTTTACAGCTCCACAGATACAAATTAGCTTCATAATCACAAGCTGGTGTCTGAGCAATTTTACAATATTAAATTATTCATACTACTCAAACATTTATCTATACATAGATATAGTTATAAATGCAGCATGTATGAAGTGTGATACTGATTCTTCTTTTTTTTCTTTTTAATTGAAGTATAGCTGATTTACAATGTTGTATTAATTTTTGCTGTACAGCAGTGATTCAGTGATACATATATATATTCTTTTTCATATTCTTTTCCATGATGGTTTATCACAGGATATTGAATATAGTTCCCTGTGCTATACAGTAGGAGCTTGTTTGACACTGGGTTGGGTTTTTTTTTGGTCGCACAGCTTGCGGGATCCTAGTTCCCCGACCAGGGATTGAACCCCTGCCCCCTGCAGTGGAAGCACTGAGTCCCAACCACTGGACCACCGGGGAAGTCCCCGATACTGATTCTTTACATAGGCAATTTGATGGTCATTTGTGAATATTTTTATTTTTTGTAAGAAATGCTAATAAGATGTATACAAATTCCCACCCCCCCCAATTATATTTCAGCTTTGCTTAAATAATTGCTATTTAAAATTATAATTTGTTTGGTCTTTTAATTTGAAGAGAATGTTGAGTATTTCAGAAGAAAATTTAACATTTTTGAAAAAAACATATGAAAATAATTTAATATGTTTATATATCTTATTGCTATTTTCTGGATATACATTCAAGTTTTATATGTTTTTGTTGCAATCATGTTTTCTTTTTAATTCCTTTAGAACAGGGGTTGACAAGCTATACAAACTACTGGCTGACTGCCTGTATTTGTAAAGTTTTATTGGCACACAGCCAGGCCTATTCATTTATTGTTTAGAGCTGCTTTCCCATACAAGAGCAGGGTACAATTGTTGAGACAGAGACCACGTGCAAGAGTAAAATGTTTCCTAGCTTGCCCTTTAAGAAAAAGTTTGCTGACCTGGCTTTAGATTACTGTCAATAGAACACAAATTTTATGGAAATATTGACTATTATAACGTAATTCGTGATTGTGCTAGGATGAAAACAAGACATTTTGTAGAAAAAATATATAATAATTCATCAAATGCATTTTACTATGCATCTGGACATTGACAGTCCATCAACATCACACGTGGACATGTGTAAATGTAACTAAATTTGGCTGCATTTGATATTTTGCTGACTTTTACTCATAAAAACTATAGTTTTACATATAATTTAAAATTTGGGCATTCTGAAAGTAAAATAATAGAGCACAGTTTATGTAACAATTTGTTTGCTCAATTTATAACTTGTAAATGTTAGGCATATGATGGCGGGGGCGGGTGGGGTGGCATGCTCCACTTTTAACTCTCGTTCCTGGGTCCTACAAATGTTAGAAGAAGGACTAGGGAGAACTTGCTGGGTTGCTTAAAGAAGAACCAAGACGTTGTTACCAACAGAAGGGAGATTGGATAGATTGTAAATAACAGATGTCAATTCGATGTCAATGCTGCTGTTCTCTGATTCCAGAAGAAGGATTAATGGGGACAAGGAAGAAGATATTAGACCCGTGGATGAATAAGCAAGATATCTCATGAAATTCCTTGTCAGTGATGTGTTTGATCAGAAGCTCAATGGCCACGTCCAGGGTTCTGCAGAAGGGATTCGTGCGTTGGAAAGGAGGCTGGAAAAGGTTAGTTTAGTCAAAAACAGGTTTGTTGGAACCTGTTACATCTCAGGTTCTGCACAAGGTCCCAAGGTTTGGACAATTTTATGATTCGAATAACCAGCTGAAAATGCTGGGAACACCCAGACCAGTTGCCACTCTTGCAAATGTACATAGTTTAGAAGCATCTTAGCAGGCAATCCAGCTCTGCTCTTAAGAAAGCTCTGGGGCTTCCCTGGTGGCGCAGTGGTTGAGAATCCGCCTGCCGATGCAGGAGACACGGGTTCGTGCCCCGGTCCGGGAGGATCCCACGTGCCGCGGAGCAACTAAGCCCGTGAGCCATGGCCGCTAGGCCTGCGCGTCCGGAGCCTGTGCTCCACAACGGGAGAGGCCACAACAGTGAGAGGCCCGCATACCGCAAAAAAAAAAAAAAAAAAAAAAAAAAAAAGAAAGCTCTGGGTCTATTTATATATCAGAGACACACAAACTCAGTAGCTATCTCTGTAGGAGGTGGTCTAGGAAGTTACCATAGGCCAGTCTATGGCCTTGACAGTTCGACTGCAGAAGGAAGGATTAAGCAATCTTTGTAACATAGATTCCCCCAGATATAATTTTATTTCATCTAATCAGTCCTGCAAATGCAAAAGGTGAAATTCTAACAAATTATATTAAAATGCAATATAGGCCACTCTGAGAAGTAAATTTCAAAACCGACGTTTCTCTGATTTCCTCTTCGAACCTGAAAGTTAAAAGGTTTGTAGAGGGCTTCCCTGGTGGCGCAGTGGTTGAGAGTCCGCCTGCCGATGCAGGGGACGCGGGTTCGTGCCCCGGTCCGGGAAGATCCCACGTGAGCCGTGGCCGCTGAGCCTGCGCGACCGGAGCCTGTGCTCCGCAACGGGAGAGGCCGCAACGGTGAGAGGCCCGCGTACCGCAAAAAAAAAGAGAAAAGTCTGTAGAGGGAAAAGGACACATCCTCTTTGATCAAAGTTATCAAATCAATTTATTCTGTTTCTAAAGGAATTAATGGAAAGAGAGGAGACACCAGTGTTTCATCTTACAGTAAAGGGAAAGAACAGGGTTTCTTTTTCATTCCTCACAGAATCTCTGGAGCCAGACTTAGGCAAATGGTAATAACCAGCATAGTCTGTAGGATTAGAATACTTTGCTTCCCTCCTTTCTTGCCATGTTCCCCTTTTTATAGCATCATACCTTTGTCTTCAATCAGTCTCAGTCTAAAGCTGTAGAAGAACATCACTCTCAGAGACCATTATGATACACTTGATTCCTCCAAGCCAGACAAAGGGCAGCTGCCATCTAATTAAAGATGTTTAAAACTGGAAGGGACCTTTGCTATCATCTTGAAAACGTCTTCGGTGCCTCAGCAAGTTAAATAAATGGCTCCCATTCCACAAACTTTTGGTAACCAAAAAAAAGTCTATAACCCAGATACCTCAACTTTCATTTAAATGTTCTTTCAACTGCACCACTCAGTATGATGTAATAATGGAGAATTGGAGAAGCTTTCTAGGTAATCCATACATAAAATCCACTCTGGACTCCATCGTCTCTCTTTTTTTCTTTTAGATTTATTTATTTATTTTATTTATTTTTTTGGCTGCGGTGGGTCTTCACTGCTGCACACAGGCTTTTCTCTAGTGGAGGCAAGCGGGGGCTACTCTTCGTTGCAGTGCGCTGGTTTCTCATTGCAGTGGCTTCTCTTCTTGCGCAGCACGGGCTCAGTAGTTGTGGCTCGAGGGCTCTAGAGTGCAGGCTCCGTAGTTGTGGCGCATGGGCTTAGTTGCTCCGCGGCATGTGGGATGTTCCCGGACCAGGGCTCAAACGTTGGCGGGCGTATTCTTTTTTTCCCCTTTTTTTTTCTTTCTTTTTTTTTTTTTTTTTTGTGGTACGCAGGCCTCTCACTGTTGTGGCCTCTCCCGATGCGGAGCACAGGCTCCGGACGCACAGGCTCAGCGGCCACGGCTCACGGGCCCAGCCGCTCCGCGGCATGTGGGATCCTCCCGGACCAGGGCACGAACCCGTGTCCCCTGCATCGGCAGGCGGACTCTCAACCACTGCGTCACCAGGGAAGTCCCTCCATTGTCTCTTGAACTTTGGCTTGTTGCCCAAATCATCCGCGAGTTCTTTGGGGAAAACTTGGTTTTGTGTTACTCTGACACTTCTTGGTTGTTGATCATGGGCTGATCCCTTATCCTTTCAAACCTCAGTTTAATCATTTGTAAATTAGGGATAATCACAAAAGCACCTTGTAGGATCATTTTAAGGATTTTATGAGATAAATTATATAAAGCACTTCACAAATTGAAAAGAGGTGCGTATACGTCAGGTGTTACTGCCATTGCTGCTTGGCACGTGTTTCTCCAAGATATTTCCTGGATCAATTTTCCACAATCCATAATCTCTTCTCATTCCTCTCATTCATTCAGTATTTATTGGGTATCTATTGTGTATCAAGCTCCATTCTACATGATGAGCTTAAAAAAGGAATAAGATAAAAATGCAGCCCATCAGGAATTCCACAAACTAGTAGCAGGTGTATAAAGAATTACAATATAGAATGAGTATATGGGTACAAAGTGCTATGGAAGCACAAAGGGTGAACTTACTGCTGCTGGGGTCCTTAGGAAGGCTGGATAGTGGAAGTAACATTTGGATAGTTTTGAATCAAAAGTAGAAGTTCTCTAGACAGGGCATTCCAGGCAATTGTGTTGGATTTCCAGGTTTACACAAAAGGCAAGTAGTCTAGAAGTGGCTGATACATAAGTTATAACAACAACAACAACAACAGTAACTAGAACTATCTTTTAGAATGACTTCTCAGCTCCAAACTTTTTAGCAACATGTACAAACTGCACTACTCCCTTCAAGGGAGGTAGCATTACCTAATGATTACAAGTCAGGCAACTCAGGCTCAGAGAGGTTAAGCAACTTGCCTAAGATCACACAGCTGGTAAATAAGGAAGTCAGATACTGAACTTCAATCCTTCTGACTCTCAGATTTGTGCTTTTACTTAATTATCTCCCTGCTTCTCATGAACTGGGGGATATTAGGAGAGAACTGGAAATGTAGGCAAGGGACAGAGTTTGCAGACCTTGGAATACCAAAGCCAAGGAGCTTGGATTTTATTCCACAGAGAGTGGGAGTCACTGAGGGATTTTTGAGCAGCTGTTTTAGAAAAACCAGTCAGGGGGCAGAGTGTATATTAGATGCAACAAGGAAGAGACTAGAAACAGGAAGATCAGTTAAGAAATTGTTAACAAAAATCCAGGCAAGGGCTTACCTGGTGGCGCAGTGGTTGAGAGTCCGCCTGCCGATGCAAAGGTTCGTGCCCCGGTCCGGGAGGATCCCACATGCCGCGGAGCGGCTGGGCCCGTGAGCCATGGCCGCTGAGCCTGCGCGTCCGGAGCCTGTGCTCTGCAACGGGAGAGGCCACAACAGTGAGAGGCCCACGTACAGAAAAAAAAAAAAAAAAAAAAAATCCAGGGAAACGAAAATACCTCTTAAACTGGGTATCTATTTGCTCACTCACATGTGTGTGGGCACAGATTATTGTTTTATTAAATAAGGATGTTTGTTATCTCACATAACAGAAAGGCCAGAGGTAGGGCAGGCCACAGGACAGGTTGATCAGTGGTCCATCAAAAGCCTTGGCCTCGGGCTTCCCTGGTGGCGCAGTGGTTGAGAATCCGCCTGCCGATGCAGGAGACACGGGTTCGTGCCCTGGTCCGGGAAGATCCCACATGCCGCGGAGCAGCTAAGCCCGTGAGCCATGGCCGCTGAGCCTGTGCGTCCGGAGCCTGTGCTCCGCAACGGGAGAGGCCACAACAGTGAGAGGCCCGCGTACCGCAAAAAAAAAAAAAAAAAAAAAAGCCTTGGCCTCTTTCTATCTCTCTGCTCCATCTCTAGTTATTCAAATATGGGTTCCCCCTGTAGACCAAGATTGCTAGCAGTGGCAGTTAGAGAGCTACATGACCCCTGGTGCACACCCTACCAGACAGGGGAATCTCTCCTCACAGACAGGAATCCAGTCTTTCCTTCAGTCTGATTGGGTCAATTTAGGTGACATGAATGAGTAACTGCTGCCAGTGGAATTGCATTAATTGGCCTGGATGGATCAGGATGCTCCTCTGGACCTGGATAGGGTAAATCTCACTGTGAGTTGTGTGGTGGAGGTCAGTACTTCAACCAAATAACAGCTTTGTTAGGAAAGGGGGAGTGGAGAGCAAATGCCAAATGGGCAAGTAATGGCATCCACTACTGTCACCAACCTTTGGGCGTGGATGCTTGAAGGGAATGAGTTTCAGTATATCTCTTTCCTAAAACTGATCTGCCTGTGGATGTTTCCATGGTCAAGGCCTCGAGCTAGCTTCTTTCCAACTCCCCTTTCATAATCACCCTTTTCCTACTTCACAAAAGAAAGGCATACCTCTCACCTATTCCAAATATTACCATGGTGTATTGACTCAGGAAAAAATTTTCTTGGGTGGGTGCCAAAAAAAAGGAATATTTAAAATATTGCAGTTGGTATTGAGAAAGTGAATGGTTATAATGACTGGGTAACAAATACTTTTGCAAGTCAGGTGGTTTCTAATTTTTTGAAATTTGAAGGAAGACATAATTTAGTTGCCGTCTGATAGATCACTAAATATACTTTTTGTTACAATAGGTCATAATGCTATTTTTGATATAGGATTATAAAAAGTAAAATAGGAATAAAATTAGTGCTGAGCCATGTTTTATTCTAATAATACGTTATATTCAACCACAGATACATGAACTGATTGGGGAAAACAATAAAAGTCCCATCTGTCTTGTTAAGCAATGTATTTCCAATAAAATGCACTTTTATGTTTAGTAATCAAAAAAAATCAACATATTTATGTTTCTGTTGATTGTATATTAGTAACAATTCTTGTATTAATTCTTTTCTAACACACAGATATTTTTGGCATCAAAATAAACTTATTTTCAACTTCAATTTATATTTTTGTTTCGGAGAAGTTAAAAGAGTGATAAATAAATGATTTCCAAGCATTAAAGTGGGGAAAGTTAAATGGAAATAATAAAGTTCACGGAGAAAATATGTAAAACTTTTAACCGTTTGTTCATGTATTTTCAAATGAGTGGTTCTGAGTATCAAGTCGGTAATTGGTCCCACTGGATATATTTTTTTAATGCTTTAATAATTTTATTGTTAAATGCTAATACTATACTATGTTGAAAACTATCTCTTGAAATACATCAACTTATAACAAAAAATTTTAGATGTCAACTTAAAACATGTGAAGGGGGTATACAGTTTTTTCAAATTATTTTAGGAGATATGAATCAGAAGTGTTGACCACCTTTAGCTTAAAGGAGAAAACGAAGCTGGGTCAAATCACACCAGACTTGCTGTAGCGCTGGGCAGACTACTCATATAGTTCCATTTTTGTGCTGATTTTGAGGTTCCTGTAAAACATCTAAGTCAAAATGATTCCAATTTTAGGCAACTGGAATTCAGCAGAGGAGTCTGGACTAGAGGTATATTGTTTGGGCGTCATATAAATACAGAGACTGTCAAATCAAAGACATATCTGCCATCATCAAGAGAGAGTATGACAGTGGGGAAAAGCAGCAGAGTCATATTTGGGGAAATAACAATGGCAAAGGAAATGGAAGAGAGATCGGAGAACGAAAAACCAACAGGAAAGTTTTAGGAAGGAAGTTGTGAGCAATAGTGCTAAAAGAGGTCAACTAAGGTAGAAACTATAAGGTATCCATTGCATCTGGCAATCAGACAGTTAGGAAATCACCTTAGTGAGGTCAACTTCGGTGGAGTGGTAGGACAGAAGCCTGATGACATGGGCTGGAGGGCAGGGGCAAGCAAGATAAAGATGAGTTTGAGGGCTTCCCTGGTGGCACAGCGGTTGAGAGTCCGCCTGCCGATGCAGGGGACACGGGTTCGTGCCCCGGTCCGGGAAGATCCCACATGCCGCAGAGCGGCTGGGCCCGTGAGCCATGGCCGCTGCGCCTGCGCGTCCGGAGCCTGTGCTCCGCAACGGGAGAGGCCACAACACTGAGAAGCCCCCATACCGCCAAAAAAAAAAAAAAAAAGATGAGTTTGAGGTTCTGAATATGAGTAAAAGAAACCAGAAAGTCAGAAAGCAGCCAAGTGATTGGGTGGGAGGTAAACACAAGAGTGCAGCTTCCCGACCGTTGAACTTATTCAACATGACTAATTTGGTTTTAGAAATTAGGGGGTTGAGAAAATCCAGGTTGAAAGGAGCAGTGAGAATTGAAGGTCTAAAATAAGAAAACTTTAGTGCTCCCTATGTGAACAAAGGAATTCATTGTCTTTGACAACCACTGTATGTTAAGTATGCATTAGGGTGTGAAGGAACAAGGAAGAAATAAGACTGTTCTTTGCTTCATTGTTGGCTGATGACGTACATAGTACGTAGATGTACATAGAATGAGATCTGAGCTGGATGAAGAACAGAGGATCGTGGTAGAACCTTGGGGTTCAGTCCTGGCAATGTGCTGGAGAAGGGGAGGGGTCAGAGAAGTAGCAAAATCAGAAGGTTGCAGCCACTCAAAAGCAAAACAAACACGAAGTTTCAAGAAGGTGGTGGGATAGAATGCTGCAGAGGGCAGAGGGTTAAAGAACAACTGGATGGTGGAAAAAGTGCGGGATATTGGGCATGTGCTGCTCACTCAGAGAGGTTTCTTGATGACTTTTCTGTCCAAAAGACTCCTCTTGCTACATTTGTGTTACCGTTGGTATCTGAATGGCAGTTTGGAGATAGTGCCCATTTGGTAAATTAGGCGCCCACGAATTTAATATCTTTGAAAATGATAAATGCTTTGCAAGTCATAATGTTACAGTTATGGACTCAGTAATAGTGTGAATTTTCCCCTAATAATAGTATCTATGTCACCACTTAAGGCAAAGAGGATACTTTCCAGCCCAGGTAACACTTTCTAATCATGGTTTAAGCAAGTCTCCTTTCTGTATGTGCACCTCTTTAAATGGTCCAATTCAGCTTTTATCTTTCCTCTGAAAATCTAATCAAATATGTGCTAAAACTACTTAGAACCACATTATAAATTTCCTTTCTTCCTTACTTCTCTCTCCTTGCCTATAAAAATTTGGTACCTGTCCAAAATCAAAACTGAAGAACCAAACACACTTCATCAGCAAGAAGAAGGGCTCTGTTTTCATTTTGTTTCATTTCATAAAAACATTAGCCCTACACTCAGAACATCTACCATGTAGGGTGAGCCTGGAACCGCCCCCCCCCCCCAGAACAAGGGCTTGTTTTTATGCAAAGGGAAGGATCAGAAGTTGATGTGATCCTTCCTGCTACAGATACTTGAGGACTTGAACTTGAGTCAAGAAGCACAGACTCTCATGCTTGAAGAACTTCAGATTTTAGCTAGTCAACTACCTGTCCAATATTTGTATCCCTTCCACGACATTTCGGCAAAGTGATGGGGAATTCACTAGCTCCCGAGGACAGCTCTGACTTAGTAGGTTCTGTTACCGAGTAAGGGCTCGCTGTCTGACACACATTGAAGCCAATACTATGGCACTGGCTTTTGACAAAAGAAGGAGCTTTATTGCGAGGTTGACCGGCAAAGAGACAGAAGGCAAGGCTCTCAAATTTGTCTCCTTGATCCAGGGCTCTGGGCGAAAATTAAGGGATAAGGGGTATTTCAAACTTGGAAGCTGATTGGCTCGTCTTGAATCAGTCCATATAAGCTACTCCTGCTGCTGGAAGCCAGATTTTCCTTATTGAAGGACTTCTTGCTTCGTAAAGGGCTCTGGTGGCAACGTTTCTATTCTTTGAGTTTGGTAAACTGAAGATTCTTGATTCTGGGGTCTTGCTGGCGACACGGGTTCCCATCTTGCACATGCACAGTGCTGTCTCTGTAACATAACTACAGGTTTGATTGGTCAACCTATTTAAGGAGGCAATATCAGTTTAAGCTGGCCAGTTTTATGTGCTGTTTCATTTCCTTACAAGGAGCCAAAATATGTCCCCCTATACTGTTATTGGTCCTAGTTGTACCAATTCAGGCCATTCAGGGTAAACGTAGTTCCTCCAAACCCTTCAAATATTTGAAGGTAGTTTTGTTCTTGAAGCCCTGAAGTCTTCTCTTTTCCTTCACCTTCTACACCTGAGCTTGCCTTTAAGCTCTCCAATGCCTTAGCTGCTCTCTCTCAATGCACTCAGATTTTTGCCCTCCTGAAGTCTCACTCCAGTACAGACTTCGATCCCGACTCCTGGGCCGTCCTGAGAAGGGCAAGGCGGAAGGGTGTGGTCATCTCTCACATTTGAAGTTCAACAACTCTGGACCACCCAGAGAGCATCCTTCCATACACGCTGTGTTTGTGCTCTGCATGTCATTCCTGGCTCACATGCCTTCAGTATCTTCCTTTTTGTTATTGACTCACATCTAAGTTTCCCTGCTTGATTTGAAAGGCTTTTTCTCATCTTTGCCTGCTGGATTCATTCAACTTTATTTAGTATTCCATGCTAACAGACACCCATCACTGGGTCCATCTGGTTTTATCAATGTATCTCAAACACATCACGCCCATTCATCTCCAACTCTGTGCATGCCCTCCTGTTGTCCCCTGTCTGAATTGCTCTTCTTCTTGCCCATCTAAATTCCCTCTATCTTTTTTTGGGGGTGCGTTGGGTTTTTGATGCTGTGCGCGGGCTTTCTCTAGTTGCAGCGAGCAGGGGCTACTCTTCGTTTTGGTGCGCGGGCTTCTCATCGCAGTGGCTTCTCTTGTTGAAGAGCACAGGCTCTAGGAATGTGGGCTTCAGGAGTTGTGGCACATAGACTCAGTAGTTGTGGCTCGTGGGCTTCAGTAGTGAAGCTACTAGTGGCTCTAGAGCGCAGGCTCAGTATTTGTGGCACTCGGGTTCAATTGCTCCGCGGCATGTGGGATCTTCCCAGATCAGGGCTTGAACCTGTGTCCCCTGCATTGGCAGGCGGATTCTTAACCACTGTGCCAGCATGGAAGTCCCCAAATTCCCTCTATCTTGTAAGACCCAACTCAACTACTACCTCTCCTATGGAGCCCTCCTATGTCATTCCAACCTATAATTATCTCCCACTTTCCTGAATGTTTTCATCCATCAGAAGCTGATAGAGCAGGATCCACCTACTATCCAAGGGTACAGTCATTCGTCTTGCATTATTTACTATAAACTGTAGGTATACGTATTACGCTCCCAGGAAAACATAAAACACCTTTTAAAATTCACTTTGTTGGGCCTCCCTGGTGGTGCCGTGGTTGAGAGTCTGCCTGCCGATGCAGGGGACACGGGTTCGTGCCCCGGTCCGGGAAGATCCCACATGCCGCGGAGCGGCTAGGCCCGTGAGCCATGGCCACTGAGCCTGCGTGTCTGGAGCCTGTGCTCCGCAATGGGAGAGGCCACAACAGTGAGAGGCCCGCGTACCGCAAAAAAATAATAATGAAATAAAATGCACTTTGTTTTGTTCACTGGATGTTATGGACTGAATGTTTCTGTCCCCCCAAATTCATATGTTGAAATCCTAACCCCTAATGTGATGGTATTAGGGGCAACTAAGTCATGAGGGTTCAGTGCCCTTATAAAAGAGACCCCAGAGAGCTCTCTAGCCCTCTTTCTACCATGTGAGGATGCAATGAGAAGAAGGCAGTCTGCAACTTGGTCCTCTCAAGAACCGAACTGTGCTGGCATGCTGATGTCGGACTTCCACGCTCCAGAACTATGAGAAATAAACGTTTGTGGTTTAAGCCACCCAGTCTATGGTACTTTGTTATAGCAGCCCAAACCGACTAAGACCCTGGAGTATTCCTGGCACCTGGAGAATGTACCAGGCACTCAAAAAATATTTGTCAGCTGAATGAATGAAAACTTGAAAAGTGCTTAAGAAATGTTTGTTGATTGACCTGGATTGGACAGATGATAAACCAGAGCAGAGATTAAATAGCAGAGAAGGACAGGATATCATTCTTAAAAATCAAACAGTCCTCCACATCCTTGGGTCTGATCCAGATTTGCCGAAGGAGAAGGAAGAGGTGGGCTGTCAGCAAAGTCTCCAAGTTCTCAGAGGAGTAAGATTATGTAGGGAGCTCTGACTCATCTTGGGAAATCATCAGCAACACTTCAATACTGCCTAAAAACAGCAGCCCCCAGATGAAGCTTTGAGGCAGTTTTGGATTGTCTCTTGTCTTTCCCCCTTTGACATGAGGGAGCGCAGGTTGCAGCATGACTGCTCAGCCTCCCAGGTGCTATGGTTATTTAGTATTCCGGATATGGCGGGGGCATCCTGCTGTATCAGTCACCCACATATTCCCATTCCTTCTGAGCCCAAGAAACTAGAAGAGGCAGGAAAAATGGAGGCAGAAAACATAGGATTCAAAGAGTGACAAACTCTGATGTCTTAATTAAATGTATTCTCTCCACCCATCTCTCCCCTCCCCAGTCTTAACTCCTCCTATTTGGTTTATGGCTCCACCATACCTTGTCAGCCCCAAATGCTACCTTCCATTCCTTCTTCACTCTCATTTTCAATATCCCGGTGGCCAAAAAATGCTGTCAATTCTACTCTGAAATGTCTCTCAAATCTGACCTCCCCTTTGCAGGCTTGCAGCTTCTACCCTTCAGCAAGGTCTTATCCTCTGTCACCCAAATTATTGCAATGGCTTCCTGTTGTTCTGCCTGCCTCAAATCTCTCCCCCTTCTCCAGAGCATCCTTCACATTGCCACCAGTAAAATCACACAGGATCTGAGCATGTCATTCTGTGTTTGAAATAGTCAATGGTTCCTTAGTGCCTGCAGAATAAAATCTAAAACGCTTGATCTAGCAAAGTCTTCCTTATCAAACCACAGCTCACCTTTTCTCTGCCCGTCCTCACAGCATTTCTATTCTGCCCAATTCCTGAACTGTCTCCACCTTAAGCTTTCTACAGCCAAAATTTTAGTTATCTTTCAAAAACTAATTCAGGCTTTACCTTCCCTGGAAATCCTCCATTTTAATGAGTGAAAACTTAGGAGCATTCATAAATCACTCTATATGGGGAGCAGTAGGAAAAATTCAAAAGCATCTTGGAGGCAAAAGATGGATTTGAGGAGTAAAGGATAGTTCAATCACTGTGTGATCACGGTCTAGTGTCAAAAGCCAGACCTGGGGATGTCGAGAAAGTCCAAAGGATAAACCAAGTTAGTTGCTAGCTGGGAGATCTAAGAGATAGGACCTAGCATTTGTTGAAGGCCAACAAGATGTATGTTCTACATTAAGCACACGTGCGTATATTATTTATTTATTTATTTTTGCGGTACGCGGGCCTCTCACTGCTGTGGCCTCTCCCGTTGCGGAGCACAGGCTCCGGACGCGCAGGCTCAGCGGCCACGGCTCACGGGCCCAGCCGCTCCGCGGCATGTGGGATCCTCCCGGACCGGGGCACGAACCCGTGTCCCCTGCATCGGCAGGCGGACCCTCAACCACTGCGCCACCAGGGAAGCCTGCGTATATTATCTTGATTAATCCTTCCAACAGCCCTGTGAGCTAAGTGTTATTGTCACTATTTTATTAGATGAGGAAATTCAGGCTCAGAGAGCTCTCATAGGTTCAATGTCACATAATGAGCGATCAGCGTAACTAGAATAGTAACTTATATCTGTTCGACTCTCAACTTAGTGCTCTCCCCACCTACCATGCACGCACAGTAAAGTGTAGCAAATCGCAGAGTCAGAATACCAAGCAGGTACAGGGTCGGAAAGCAGCAAAGGACAACAGGATCACAGGTTAACTTCTCAACATGGCATGAGAGTAGGGCTTGCTCCCAGCAGACAGCATCATGCTGAGTTCCTTTTAAGGGGCCGTCTTAAGGACAATTTTTGGAACTTGATATCTTCCCTAATTCCCACATCTCCTTCTCCCACCCACCCTCCACCCAAATTAGCGTCATGCCTTCCTCTGAGCTCCCATATTCCTGGGTTTGAAACATAATATGCCTTACGTATAAGACATAATAATAACAGACACCCCAACCCTTAGTGTCTTAAGACAAGCGCAACCATTTTTTTTTTGGCTCATGACTCTGTAATTTATGCAGGTCAGCGGGGACAACTTGTCTCTGCTACCATAGTGTTGCCTGGGCAGCTTGACTGGGACTAGAGGCTCTACAACAGTTTTGCTCACGTCTCACAGCTGAGCTGGGGCAACTGGAATGGAATGGCTTGGGGCTGGCAGGGTCTCTCTCAAGCAGAGTCACTGGACTTCTTTACATGGAGGCTGGCTTTAAAGAGAAAAAAAAAACAAAACAGAAGCTCCAAGACCTCTTAAGTCTTACACCCAGAAAGTCATACAATGTCACTTCTGCCAGAATCTATTGGTCAAAGCAAGTGATGAAACCAGCCCAGAATTCAGGGGAGGGGGAAAAAATCCATCTCCTGATGGGAAGGGTATCAAAGTCACATTCCAAAGAACAGGAAGGACTGGAGGGATTTTTCTGGTCATCTTTGGGGGTAATTTACCACAGTGATTTTTATGTCCATCTGTTTTCTCCAATAGATTATCTTCCTAAGGTCAAGTCCTTGTTTGTATTAATTTTACGTTTCTCACGGTGCCTAGCGTAGTAATAGCTAGTGCCTAGAAAATACAGTAACTGGAAATGAAATTTCCATTCCCCCAATAAGAATTTTACTTTAGTTTTGTCCCTTGCTTTCTAAAACTTATAGGTCATAAAATGCCAGAGCTGGTAGGAAATTAAATCAACTAGTCCCATACCGCTCATCAATAAATGTGGAGAAATTGAGGCCACATGGGTGAAGCAACTTGACCAAGGACTCATAGCTGGAGTTGGACCCTAACACTCCCTCACCTCACAATTATGCCATGTTTCCTACCACATGTGCACTGAGCCAAAATTCCAATATGAAGAAAGGGTGATGGAGAGGGAGTAAAGCAGAGGGGTCATGGAGTCAAATTCTCAGAACGAACCTTGCATCAGAGGACACCAGTCAGCAGAGAGTGGGCAGGCTTGACCTCACAGGCTGAATATGTTTTGTTTGCTTCACATGGCGGTTTTTTTTTTTTTTTTTTTTTTGAAGAAGTTGCCGACATAAAAAAAAAAAAAAGTTCATATCAAAATCCAGATTATCAGCTTCTCTTGAAAACAGCTGGTCTGTGTAGCCACACTGGGCTGCCTTCAAGCCTGACAACCATCGGCTGGAGCCATGCGCTGTGGTTTCCAGGGTCCTTGGTTTGGGGGAAGCTCAGCATTCTTCCCTCATTTGTGTTAGCTGCTCGGCCCACACGTGGGCGTGTGAGTGTGTGGCTCCTGCCTTAACTGAAGCCATTGGAAAATTACACTGACATCTTCTTTTTGTGTGGCAACTATCTGCCTGCATGTTCCATCTCCCTACAAAGTATAAGCTCCCTGAGAGCACTTGCCATGGCTTAGAGAACTTTGAAAGAAGTAATATTTGTTTAGCGTTTTATACCTCCCCAATAGCATTTCCGTACATGATCACGTAGAATACTCAGTAACTTAGTGATGTAGGTCTTATTGTAACTGAAAGTGGGGTGCAGCTGCTCGCTGCTCAAGAGCCAGTAAAGAGGCAAGGTTGGTGAAAAGGAAAGTTTGCTTTATTTCAGACGCCGGCAACCGGCGGGAGGGCAGACGCTTGTCCAAGGTCGACCCCCGCCCCGCTGCCCCCCATTGACAATCAGGGGGCAAGAGCTTTTATAGACGGAGGGAGGGGGCTACGTGCAGAAACAGCACAGTCAGCTCCGACAGTCATCTTGAAATTGGTCATCGGTGGTCTCACCAGTGTCATCTCGATTGTTCTAAGTACAATTCATCTTCAGTTCCAGGGTCGGTTTGTTCCCACTTCCTTGAGGCCAATTCTCAGAATTGTGGCTGCTTATGTCATGGCTACAGCCTGGTCATCACCTAGTAACTTCCTCCACCTGCTGGGGGTTTCAGTATCTATAAGACAGCTCACGGGCTGTGGCTCAGAATCTTATCTATAGACCTTGAGGAGGAACTAAATGTCCTTGACTTTGCTTAATGACTAAACTGTTATTATTTGGTCTCGTTTGACTGCTTTCTTTTGTTTCTGCATTTTCTCACTTCTCTGATTAAACTTATCCTTTGGCTAAAGTTTTTCTACAGACAAAAGGCAGGCTGAGGACATGGTGGGGGACCACAGAGTCCTGCTCCATTTCATTATTAATCTAATAATCAATCTAATTTACTTAAAAAATTTTTTTTCCTATCAGAGGAGAAAACAGAATCAGAAAGGCTATGATTTGCCAAAGGTCAGCCAGCCATTGAATGTGGAGGTGGGTGTGGAGGGCTCCTGCTGTTTGGGGTTGCCCGGTATCTGTTTTCCTTTCTTCTGGATGTAACAACTTAATTTTCCTTTGGGGAACTAGTCCTTTTCCTCACAGCCCTTGAGTTTGGGTGAGGCTGACCCCATGGGAGTGCAACTAAGTCCTGTCCAATAAGAGTTCCAATTATCCCTAACCTCAGTGATTGGTTTAGATGTGAGCACGTGACCCAAGCTGGGCTAATCAGAGCTAATCAGTACCAGTCCTAGGACTTTTGCTGGAACTCTTTTCTCTTGCATTACGTTGATTGCTCCCAGTTAAGACCAGCCTCCCCTTCAGACTTCTGTGGGCAAGTGACGTGGGTGTCCTAGGAGCTCCCCAGCTCTGCAAAGTACCGCCCTACCCCTGCCCTGCAGAACGCCGCTGACAGGAGTAAACTGGGCTCGGAGCTCTGCCTGCTCTTAGAAGAATCCTCTTTGCTTCTCACCTCCCTCCCTTTCAATCCTCACTGACCCACCACCACTCTCTGCCTTGAGACCACCAACACTTATCTCAACATACTCATTAGCTGCTTATATCAGTCTCCCCCAAAGTGCAGGACACCCAGGTCGTCCCATATTCCCAGGATGCTAATCCTCATACTGCTTTATGAGCAATGAGGCACACACACCACCACCACCACCACCACCACCCCCTCCGCAGTCCCTTTCCCTGTGTTTTTAGTTTCCATACAATTCGCATTCTGAACATCCAGTTACTTATTTTTTTTCTTCCCCAACATTATAAAGATGTAGTGGACTCATAACAATGTGGAAGTTTCAAGTGCACACGGTGTTTATTTGATACACACATATTGCAAAATGATTACCACCATAGCTTAGCTAACACCTGCATCACATTCCATAATTACTATTTCGTTTTTGTGGTGAGAGGAAGATTTACTCTTAGAGAAGTTACTTGTTTCTTTTACATCTGTTTCTCCCCACTAGAATGCAAGCCTTATGAGGAAAGGGACCATTTCTGTTTGACACACTTCCATGTATTCCCAGTACTTAGAACAGTGTGTAGGCTAAGGGGGGGTTCGGTAATATTGAGTTAATGAATAAATATGCCCAGCCTGTTTTGATGGGGACAAGCCCCCTTGAGAAAGAAAGCAATAGAGAAGAAAGCAGATGCATGAGGAGGGAAGAAAACTATTCCTGCATTTTAAAAACCTTGTCTTAGTTAGCTTGGGCTGCTGTAACAAAACACTATAGACTGGGTGGCTTAAACCACAGAAATCTCTTTTCTCACAGTTCTTGAGGCTGAAAGTCCAAGATCAAGTACCAGCATGGCTGAGCTCTGGTAAGGCTCTCCTCCTGGCTTGCAGATGGCCTCCTTCTCACTGTGTCCTCACAGGGCCTCTCCTCGATGTGTAAGAGTGTGTGTGTGTGTGTGTGTGTATAGAGTGCTCTCTCTTCCTCTTCTTAGAAAGCCACCAATCCTATCAGATTAGGTCTCCCCCCTTATGAGCTCATTTAACCCTAAGTACTTCCTAACAGTACCATTTCCAAATACAGTCACATTGGGTATTAGGGCTTCACCGTATGAATTTGGGGAAAGACACAATTCAGTCCATAGCACCCTGACCCCAGATGTGCCTTAAACTTTTCAGTGACATGAAGCAATAATTTCTTCTGCTTATTTTCTGCCTTAAACTGGATTGAGTTTGGTTTCTTGAAAACCAAATTTAAAAGAAGCCTAACCACTCCCCAACAAAAAAAACAAACAACCCAATTTTAAAAATGGGCTAAGGGTGGTCCAGTGGGTAAGACTCTGCCCTCCCAATGCAGGGGGCCCAGGTCCTATCTCTGATCAGGGAACTAGATCCTGCATGCATGCTGCAACTGAGTCCGCATACCGCAACTAAGAAGTCCGCATGCTGCAACTAGAAGATCCCACATGCTGCAACTACGACCCGGCACAGCCTAAAAAAAATAAATATAATTTTTAAAATGTTTTTAAAAAATGGGCTAAGGATGGAAGAGACAGTTCTCCAAAGAAGATGTACAAATGGCCAATAAGCACACAGCATGACTAGTCATGGAGAAATGCAAATCAAAACCACAGTGAGATACTACTTCATTTCTATTAGGATTGCTAATAACCACACCAAAAAATGTTTTCATTGTAGTAACACTGTAACATTGTTGACCAGGTTGTATAGAAATGGGAACACTTGTGCATTGCTGGTGGGAATATAAAATAGTGCAGCTGCTGTGAAAACGGTATGATAATTCCTCAAAAAATTAAACACAGAATTGCCATATGATCCAGCCGTTCTACTTCCAGGTGTATAGCCAAAAGCAATGAAAGCAGGACCCCAAATGGATATTTGTACACCAATGTGCATATCGGCATTATTCGCAATAGCCAAACGGTGAAAATAATGCACGTGTCTATCAACAGATGAATGGATAGGCACTTCCCTGGCGGTCCAGTGATTTGGACTCCGCGCTTTCACCGAGGTGGCCCCGGGTTCAATCCCTGGTTGGGAAACTAAAATTCTGCAAGCTGTGCGGCTCGGCCAAAAAAACCCCCGACAGATGAACAGATAAACAAAATGTGGTATATACAGATGATGAACTATTTTTCAGCCTTCAAAACGAAGGCGCTCCCGCTGTTCGCCCCGGCCTGTGAGAGCGCATCTCCTCCGCGGCCTCCGTCCTGCCGCCGTGTACCGGAGCCTGCGCGAAGCGCCGCTGCTGTCCCGCGTCGGGCCCGCAGCCCTAAGCTGGGCGGCGGCCGACTCGGCCGCACTGCTGGGCCGGGCCCGCTGGCAGCCCGCCACCGGCACCGCTCGCCCTGCAAGGGAGGTGTCCGCTACAGCACTGATGGGAGTGTAGATGAAGTAAAAGCTCTGGCTTCTCTGACCGCATATGAGTGTGCAGTGGTCGACGTGCCATTTGGGGGTGCCAAAGCTGGTGTTAAGATCAATCCCAAGAACTATACCGATAATGGATTGGAAAAGATCACAAGGAGGTTCACCATGGAGCTGGCAAAGAAGGGCTTTATTGGTCCTGGCACTGAAGTACCTGCCCCAGACGTGAGCACGGGCGAGCGGGAGGTGTCCTGGATTGCTGACACCTATGCTAGCACCACAGGGCACTATGATATTAATACCCATGCCTGTGTTACCGGTAAGCCCATCAGACAGGGTAGAATCCACGGACGGCTCTTTGCTGCTGGTCGGGGAGTTTTCCATGGGATTGAAAACGTCATTAATGAAGCTTCTTACATGAGTATTTTAGGAATGACACCAGGATTTGGAGATAAAACATTTGTTGTTCAGGGATTTGGTAATGTGGACCTGCCCTCTGTGAGATATTTACATCATTTTGGTGCTAAATGTGTTGGTGTTGGTGAATCTGATGGGAGCATATGGAATCCAGATGGTTTGGACCCAAAGGGACCAGAAGACTTCAAATGGCAACGTGGAACAATCCTGGGCTTCCCCAAAGCAAAGATCTACGAAGGGAGCATCCTGGAGACGGACCGTGACATACTGACCCCTGCTGCCAGCGAGAAGCAGCTGACCGTGTCCAGTGCACCCAGAGTCAAGGCCAAGATCATTGCTGACGGTGCCAACGGACCGACAACACCAGAAGCTGATGAGATTTTCCTAGAGGGGAACGTCATGGTTATTCCAGATCTCTACTTGAATGCTGGAGGAGTGACAGTATCTTACTTTGAGTGGCTGAAGGATCTAAATCATGTCAGCTATGGCCGTCTGACCTTCAAATATGAATGGGATTCTAACTACCACTTGCTTATGTCTGTTCAAGAGAGTTTGGAAAGGAAATTTGGAAAGCGTGGTGGAACTATTCCCATTGTACCCACAGCAGAGTTCCAAGACAGGATATCGGGTGCCTCTGAGAAAGATGTCATGCACTCTGGCTTAGCTGACACCATGGAGAGCTCTGCCAGGCAAATCATGCGCACAGCCATGAGGTATAACCTGGGATTGGACCCGAGAACAGCTGCCTATGTCAACGCCATCGAGAAAGTCTTCAAGGTGTACAGTGAAGCTGCTGTGACCTTCACATAGACCGGACCGGACTGCAGCTGACTTCTTCACTACCCTCTTCACCTCTTCATCTGCAGACCTATCCCAAGTTTACATGTAACCACAGAAGTCTCTCTCTCATGACTTAATAGATGATGGACACCATTCTCAACAAGTCAATCCAAATCAGCCTCTTAAGAAAAAAAGTTAGGGGACCATATATAAGCTAGTAAGTGATAGTAGAAATTAGCTATGTCAGAGAGCCATTTGGGGCATTTTGCCTTTAAATAAAGTCTTTACCCTCTGCCTGTACTGCCTTGCTCCACGGCTGTTTCCCAGCACAGTCAGCTGTAGCCCTGGGAAAGCTCCTTTTGTCCAAGAGCAGTCAGTCCCTTGCCACTTCAGCTCTGGACAGATATATCAGGTGCTTTGACACATTTAAGAAGCAGGTATATGGCATTTTCAGGAGGTAGCATGGTCCTCAAGTGAGTTATTGGTATTTTACATCAGCAAAATAACTCAATTTTACAGGTTACAAACAAAAAAACCTTTCTCTTTATGCATTTTATTCTTTTAGAATAAGAACATGCTGCTGTAATAAAATTGCCTTTAATCACTTAACAAGCCTAAAGTTGACTCAGGCAGTGAATGTCTGTAAACGTAATAAATGAAAAAAGCTAGTATTTTTATAACATAACACACTATCATTTATAACTTGTCAATGGCATATTGTCATCCAACAAAAATAAAAAGCCTGGTAGACAATTCAGTTATCTTCATACCTGCAAATGATGGAGGCTATTTTTGTTAAGACTGTCGGAATTTACTAACCACAATTATGACATATAGTCCAAAGAACACAGTAACCTCCTTATAATGTTAATTAATTGTCCTCTTTTGAAGATCTATTGTGTTGACTAATTGAACAATAATTCAAGTAGAGTGCCCCAGAAAAAAACCACTTGGGCTCCCTCTTTGGAGTCTGGCTGGCGGCTCTGAGCATTGCCAATGGCCCCCGACTAGCCCTGACTTTGTGCCCTCATTTAGAGGCCTCATCTTCTGCACACAGCTTCATTCCCAGTGGGCTGGACACAACCTGGAGTTGTGTTTTCTTTGGGAGTTGTTTGGCCAGGGCCTTTTGAACAGTGGTGTCCCAGTGAAGTACTAGATATTATTTATATAAGAATAAGCTTCTTTTTTTTTTTTTTTTTTTTTTTTAAGAATGGACATCTTGCTTTATTTATTTATTTATGTGTCTGCGTCGGGTGCTGTAGAGCGCATGGGCAGAGTTGCCCCGCGGCATGTGGGATCTTAGTTTCCCCCACCAGGGATTGAACCCGTGTCCCCTGCATTAGAAGGCGGATTCCTAACCACTGGACCACCAGGGAAGTCCCGAGCTTCTTTTTTTAACAATAATATCTTTTCAGAAATTTCTAACTACTTTGTAACCGCATGACTTAACCTGGTGACAAAAGCAGTTATTAAAAAGCCTACCTTTTACAAAAACATAAAACAAATAAAAGAAATTCTGGCATATGCTATGACATGGGTGAACCACGAGGACATCGTGCTACTGAAATAAGCCAGTTGCAAAATGACAAATATTGTATGATTCCCCTTATATGAGGTTCCTAGGGTAATGAAATTCACAGAGACAGAAAGTAGAATGGTGATTGCCAGAGGCTGGGGGAAGGGGGAAATGGACAGCTATTGTTTAATGGGTACAGAGTTTCAGTTTGGGAAAATGACAAGGTTCTGAAGATGGTTATACAGCAGTGTGGATGTACTTAATGCCACTGAACTTAAGAAAAAGTTAAAGGGTAAACTTTTTTTTTAACAGGAAAGTTTATTTTAAATTTGACAATCACACATTTGAAAACGGTAAACTTCATGTTATGCATATTTTACCATAATAACAAAAAGAAACCTAACCAGTACACTAGATCTCAAAGCCAAATCTTTAGACTCCAAACCCTGTGTCTCCTTCCATCACTTATGCTCTCCAGCTCAAAGGCCGTGCACATCATTTGTGCTTAATAAAAATCAAGTGAACAAGTGAATTAATACATAAATGAATGCATGCATTAATGTTTATTTTTAGTTAACCTGCGGGCTTTTCATCTCCTGGCAAAAAGCAAACGTTTTAATTTGTAGTCCTTAACAGTCTGGAAAGTATCAAGAAAGTTCAACCCAGTTTCTTACTTCAGGAAACCTAGAGGCATGTCCCTACCACATACCTGAAGTTCACACTGACATGTCCACATTTAGCACAGGAGAGTTTATTTGCCTGTGTATGTATATTTCGAGTGTGACCTTGGAGTAGAAACATCTTGAAGGCAGACACACTTTTCTTTGTATCATTCACAATAGCTAGTTCAGGGAGTTTATATACTCAGCTGCTACTCTAGAGCCGTGGTAAACATGGTCGCTGGGCAAAAGTAGCTTTGAGACAAGCTCTGGGCTTTATTTCACTCCCTCACCAAGCCCTGGTGACGTTTACATTCTAGATGTTTAGATGTCATCCTCATTGCCACCACTCTGATTAAGGCCATTATCTATCACCTGACCCCTTGCAGGAGCCTCCTAACTGGTCTCCTTCTTTCTCTCTTGCACCCTCCCCTACATCCTTCCATTCCCCACAGAGCAGCAAGGCTATGAATATGATTATGTTCTACCCTGGCTTAAAACCTTGAATGAGTTTCCGCTCTGGAAGGATACAGACAAAATCTCCTAACTTGGCCTAGTTGGTCCTCATATGTTTTATCATCCCGTGTGAACATTCAAGGCTCATACAGAACCACCTCCTATAACTTCTCTGGGCTGCAGCCAGATGCTCTGGGCCTGATACTGACCAGGGTTCTCGGCCTTCCCCAGTCAAGAGAAATTGACTAGAGACCAGGCAAGAAATTCAGGCAAGGCTTTATTGGGGCCCCTGCTGCAGCAGTGGGGGTGAGAACAAACAACAGATTCCCTTGCTTGCTCGCTCCCTGAGGGTGGGGAGTGGGGGTGGGGCTTGCTCCTTATATAGGGTGAGGGTAGGGGTGGGTCCAGGGGTCGGGCCAGAGGGGTGGCTTAGGTGTTCTGCCCACCCCTTAGGTGGTGTTGAGTGAAGGGGACATGCGCAGTGCCCTGCTTTTGCTCCCGGCTCTTCAAAAGTGGCAGTTGCGTTTTTTGGTCTCTTTGTATCTTTTGTCCACAATTTTGCCCCAACTGCACATGCACACAGTTATTTTTAGTCCCATATAGTTTTTTTAAATATTCTGTTGCTGGAGGAGACGTGTGTCCAGGTGCAAGCACTGCAGCACTGCAGCAAAGGGTCCCAGGTCCCAGCCTGTCTCAGGTCTTCCATTTCTGAAATGCACAAGTCTTCTCGCTACAAAATCTTTGTGCGCACTGTTACCTCTCCTCCCTCCCTTCTCTTTCCGTCTGCCTGTTCAGTACTTATTTCTCCTTCAGCTCGCACAATAAGCATCAATTCCTCAGCAAAATCTTCCCTGGCCTCCTCCCGCATCCCACTCAGGCTTGGTCAGCTTCCTTTAGAACAAGCTGTCATGCATCAGTGTTCCTTTCCTGCAGGCCACCACCCTCAGTTAGTAAGTACACATTCCTTTCCAGCACTATTTGATCAATGACTATCTCCCGCACTGAGCAGACTCTAAGCTCCATAAGGACAAAGGCCCATCACTGAATCACCATTGTCGAACACAATGCATGGTGTATAATAGCTGCTCAATAAACATGTGTGGGAAGAAAAAAGGGAAGGAGAGAAAGAAACAAAACAATAGGGGCCCCTGGTGGAATGTTAGGAATCCATACAGCACCATATTCACACAGCACCAGCACTGTTTGACATAATAGTTAAAATTCAGACACATTTCCAAGTTTCATCTTGGTTTTGCAGGCTTGGTCCAATGGCCAAAATTCTCTAATTTTTTTGTTTGTTCGATTTATTTCTGCAGACAGATGTAGATTCCTACAAAGCGGAAGGCATGTATTATTGGAAGGATGCTTCTCAACTAGAAGGTAGCCTTCCAGAGAGGGATCTATTAGAATTTCAAGGGGGATTCCTACTCAGAGTGTAAATAAACCCACAACCAATGCGATGGTACTTGAGTGAGCTAGCAGGCAGAAAGTGATGCAGAGATGAATCAGGCAGTCCATGACATCAAAGAAGTTACTCTTGAATGTGGGAAGGACATGAGGCTAGAACTATACTATGAAGCAATTTGCTAAAACAAAGAGAAAGGGGGAATTCCCTGGTGGTCCAGTGGTTAGGACTCCATGCTTGCACTGACGAGGGCCCAGCTTCAAACCCTGGTCAGGGAACTAAGATCCCGCAAGCCACGTGGTGCGGCCAAAAAAAGAAAGAAAGAAAGAAAGAATACAGAGAAAGGTGCCCACAGAGCCCAAAGGAGGAGTGACTAGTTTCAACCGGGGGAGGAGAGGGGAGGGTTCGTTCGTAACTTTGGAGCTGGACCTGGAAGGGTAGGCAGGACCTCACGGATGGCCGTGAGGGACGGCCATGTGGACCTCTCTCCAAGAAAGAAGGTGAAGGCTAACCATCAAAGAGCTTCACCAGAGGCTCTGTGAGTATCAAGTACTGCCTCGTGACAGCAGATAACTCTAATTATTCCACTACACAGCAATTGTGCTCAGCTGACCAATAGTATTACTTCTGTGAACTGAATGTATCTAAGCTTTTTCCTTCACTACCCGAGAAGGTCCGATTTACCAGCATCATCCGTGTGTGGGAGAAATGATTCTAGCCACTCCTAGGAGATTAGCTGAGGAGGAGTTGACTCATATCTAGAACTAACTGGTGATTTCTGCCCCATCTCTGTTCTTACTGGGCTGCCAAATGCCTGGCACTCTCTGTGACTTGATCGATTCAGTTTGACCCCTGGAGAAACACATAAACAAGGCATGTCTTTCCAGAACAAGATACGAGGAAACAGAAAAGAGAGATGGTTCTAGACAAAACTGACATCAGCCACGTCTAGATGGGCACGCCTGGGCTCCCTGGCTGGTGTAGAGCACGCTGCTCGTGGTTGTTAGTACTTCCTTGGGTTCTGGGCATTGTTCTAAAATGCTTTGCATGTGTTAAGTCATTGAATCCTCACTGCAATCTGAGATAGGCAGAGTCATTGCCATGCACTTTAACAGGGGAGAGAGCTGAAGCCCAGAGGGGCTAAGCAACCTGTCCAAGGTCACACAGCAGTGAGATCTGAACTCACAGCCCATGCCCTTCACCACCATGTTAGACTGCCTCTCGTCCTCAGAGCTGAAAGCAAGGACATTGGAGTCAGGCAAAGCCGGCTTTAGTAAGGGCTTCCTCACTTTCCAGCTGTGTGATCTTGGCCCCATTATCTAACTTTTCAGGGCCATTTGCATTGTAATAAGCCCCAAAGCCTTAAACTTGGGGAACAACTCTCAGCTGGAGGCATTTGGCATCTCAGCCTGCCAGCTGGCTGCCCTGCCCCAGGCCCTGGCCCTCACCCCCAGCTGAGACTCTGATTTCATCTCCTGCGGCTCGGCCCCAGCCTTCCAGTTCTGAAAAAGGATGTCCTGAAACGGGCTGAGCTGTGTCAAATGGAGGCCAAGTCTTGGAGTGCTTGGCCTCTTGGTCTCATCCGGGCCCCAGAGCTCTAACGTGAGCCCCTGAGCTCCTGTGTGGCTATACCCACGTTTCCTCTCGTGTGGTTCCTCTGTCCCGTTAATAGGGCCCAAGGCCTTGCATCTTTACCCAGATCCCCGCATGCACTCTGGTTTATATGCTGGGCTCTGCTCTGACACCTCCATCCAAATCCCAGTTCTAGAAACCTATGTAGCGCCCAGTCCTTGGTGTATGGGTCAGTCCTGGCCTTGCATTTGCTAGCCCCTCTCCCCAGTTCAAGAAGAGCACTGCTCCTTAGATGACCCTCAGAGCTGGGCCTCTGCAACGGTGGACTGGCCTCTCAGTTGACTGATTACCTGACCACTCGCCACACCCAGACTGCTCTATCCACAGGCAGATAAGCCAAGTAATTCTTTTTTTTTTTTTGAGATATAATCTATATAACATAAAATTCACCATTTGAATCATTTAAAGTTTACCTAGTTGTACAATCCTCCTCACCACTATCTAATTCCAGAATCTTTTCATCTCCCTATAAAGAAACTCCATACTTTTTACCAGTCATTCTCCATTTCCCCGCCCTCCAACCCCTGGCAATCACTAAACTACTTTCTGTCACCATGGATTTGCCTATTCCGCACATTTCATATGAATGTAATTGTATCTATTTGTCCTTTTTTGGTCTGGCTTCTTTCACTTAGCATAACGTTCTGAAAGTTCATCCATGTTATAACACGAATCAGTACATCTTTCCTTTTTATGGCTGAATAATATTCCACTGTGTGGCTAAACCATGTTTTGTTTATCCATTCATCAGTTGATGAACATCTGGGCTGTTCTTACTTTCTGGCTCTCATGAATAATACTCCTATGAACCTATGTATACCAGTTTTTCTGTGAATATGTTTTCAGTTATCTTGGGTAGGTACCAAGGAGTAGAACTGCTGAATCATAGGGTAGCTCTATGTTTAACTTTTTGAGGAATTTCCAAACTGTTTGCACTGTTTTATATTCTCAACAGCAATGTATGAGACTTCCAATTTCTCTATATCCTGGTCAACACTTGTTAATGTCCTACCTGGTATTTCTTGGATTCCCTTGCAGTGGGTGTTTCTTGAACTTGGTGATTCTTTTTTTTTTTTTTTTTTGCAGTACAAGGGCCTCTCACTGCCGTGGCCTCTCCCATTGAGGAGCACAGGCCCCGGACGCGCGGGCTCAGCGGCCATGGCTCACGGGCCCAGCCGCTCTGCGGCATGCGGGATCTTCCCAGACCGGGGCACAAACCCATGTCCCCTGCATTGGCAGGCGGACTTTCAACCACTGCGCCACCAGGGAAGCCCTGAACTTGGTGATTATTAAACAAAATAGTTAAAAGTGTTTGATGACAGATCCCTACTTTTGGGTCAGCTCTACCATTCAGGGCCCTAAGGCAGGTATATATCTTGGGTGAGTTTTTTTTTTTTAATTTTCCTAACCATCAGTTTTCTCATCTGTTAAATGGGAATAACAATAGGATTGTTGGGTTAACTAAATGAGACAATGCATGTCGAATCCTTAGCACGATGCCTGTACAGACAATACCTTGACAAATAACGGCTCTCATGATGACCATCTTTCTTTGCCTAACCACCTAGACCTCTGATCAGTTGGTCATTGCATCAGTCACGCAGCCAGTTGACAAATACCGAGAGCCCACCAGGTGCCAGGTACGATTTTAGGAACTAGGACTATGGTGCCAAAGAAGAAGAGACCTCACAGTTAGGGAGCTAATATTCTACGAGGGCAAGAGCCATCATAAACATGCACATTTAAAAATAAAGAAGAGGGCTTCCCTGGTGGCGCAGTGGTTGAGAATCTGCCTGCTGATGCAGGAGACACAGGTTCGTGCCCTGGTCCGGGAAGATCCCACATGCCGCGGAGCAACTAAGCCCGTGAGCCATGGCCGCTAGGCCTGCGCGTCCGGAGCCTGTGCTCCGCAACGGGAGAGGCCACAACAGTGAGAGGCCCGCGTACAGCCAAAAAAAAATAAAAAAAATTAAAAAAAATAAAAAAAAATAAAAATAAAAAATAAAAAAAAAAATAAAGAAGAGAATTCTAGTCACTAGAAGAGCCTTGATAAGATGAAACAGGGTGATGCGTAGGGAGGAAGGTGAGGTTGCTCAGCTGACCCAGCCAACACAAGCCTCTTGGAGGAGGAACATTGGAGTAAAGACCAGACGGGAGATGGGGAGGCAACCAGTCAGAGGTCTGGGGAATAGCGTTCACACAGAAGGAAACTGAGTCCCTACGGCAGGAACAGCTTGGGGGTGGGCGTGGAGCCGAAAGAAGAAGTGAGGGGAAGAGAGAAGGGAACAGCAGTAGCTCCCCGCAAGCCTGGGGTCGTGGAGAAGAGACAGCAGGAGCCAAAGTGCTGCCGAGGCGCCGTGGTGAGACAGTGACAAGGAAACGGAACTGACAGTGGGGGCCCCCAGAAGGGCGTCCGTGAAACTGGGCCAGACCCCGAGCGTGATATTTGGCAGGAGTTCTGGGTACTAAATGTTCTCTATAATTGGCAGGAATCAAAGGAAGCTCACCAGAGAGCCTCAGCCTGAACACCGCTGTCGCTTGCTCTGGGGAAGTTCTGTCCTCACTCAGGTTGCTTCAGGGCGATACAGAGCACGGATCACAGCCCTGGGAGCACGGTGTGTATGGACCTCAGTGCGTGCACTTTGAAGCGTTGCCAGAAGGAAGCCAGGACCCTCTCTGCCCTCAGGGGCCAGCCCGGATGGTGTTGGTGGAGTTGAGCACTCGTCCTGTGATGCCACGATGTCTAAACACAAGCACCCAGCAGGCATCACAGAAAGGCCAGTCACAGCCCATGAGCTGGCCCCCGTGCTGCGGTGACCCCCTGTGACGACGCAAACGGCCACGGAGGGCTCTAGGAGTGGTCGAAGAATGTGTGGTTAAGGGCTTCTAAGGGCTTTTAGACCGGGCACTCGTCGGTTTTGCCTGTGCTCTGGGTTCCACCACTTTCTAGCCATCTTGCTATCAGCAAGTTTCCTCAACAGTTTAAGCTTCCCTTTCCCCATCCGTGAAATGGAGATAATAGCTAAATCATAGGGGTAGCAAGTACACTGCACAAAAAGAGCTGAGCGTGGAGCCTGCCACTTAGTAAGCCCTCAATAAATGTCACTTGTCATCATTGATTATTATTTTTATTCCTCCTCCCGCTACTACTGTTTTAAGAGCTCCCACCTATGAAGGGTCACCATGCTTTGGAAAAGGAAGTGCAGGGACTTCCCTGGCTGTCCAGTGGTTAAGACTCCTAGCTCCCAATGCAGGGGGCATGGCCAAAAATAAATACACAAACAAACAAATAAATAAATTTGTTTTTTAAAAAAGAAAAGCTACTTAGAACTTAAAAAAAGAGAAAAAAGAAAAGGAAGTGCAGAGGTTGAAGGGTGTCCCAAGAAGGGCAGTGATCAAAACAATACTAAGAATCTGAAGAATGGAAGAAAAGGTTGGCACAGGAGGGGTGAGGGTAGAACCGGCATGAAAGAATGTTATTAACCAGCTTTACAAGTATGAAAATCAAAGAGCTATAAGATGGAAAGGGGGAAAAACTCATATTTTCTTGGCATAACCTACCATATGCCAAATGCCAGACTCAGGTCTTTATATTTATTACATGTATTTAACCCCATTACAATCCTCTGAGACAATGATGATGATGATGAGGACGAGGAGGAGGAGGAGGATGGTGATGATGATGGTGATTCCCATTTTACAGATAAGGAAACTGAGGCCAAGAGACCAAAGTCAAACACTAAGTGATATGCTGCTGTCTGCCTGACTCCAATACTAATGCTCTTTTCTCTATAACCTAAACCAATAAAGCCCCAGCAAAACCTATGTCATTAATTACAGAGATTGTGAACTCCCCAGATCCAAGTATATTTCCCCAAATGTTGCAGTTGCACAGTGGAGCTGTAACTGTAGCTTGGAGCAACCAATCCAGCCCAAGGAAACAGACTGAGCATCTAAGTAGAATATTGGAATGATAAAGTCTCTTTATGTAACAAAAACAAACTTCCAGCAGAGCACAGAGGAGGAAGGATTCTTTCTGCAAGGGCTGAGAAAGAGTCATTAGGGAACAGGAAAAAAAAGTCTGAGGCCTTTTACAGAAGCAAGAGTTTCAGATGTGGCTCTCTGGGTTGTCAGGTAGAAAGGCATGGGGAGGGCATTCTTTGCAGCTGGGGCAAAAGAAGCTCTGGTATGGAGGTGGGAAGGCACATGGCTGGTTCAGGAAAAGACTTAGACCACCTGGACAGGAGCATGGAACAGGGTTCCCAGGGGCAGAGGGGCTGGAAATGTAGGGTGTCACCTGATAGCAAGAGGCCTTGCATGACAAGCTGTGGATTTTAGACTCTGTCCTATAGGCTCGTGAACCTCACTGCCACTTTCACAGTCATCCTGGTCCCCCCCTCCCTCACCCCTACATCCAGCTGGTACCCAAGGAAGGCCTGTTGAGTTCAGTTTGTAAGTAGCTCATGGATCTCTCCCTGCTGCCCGTGCCCTAAGCAAGGCTCTCATGGTTCCCTACGTGGACCACTGCCATGGCTTCCATTTATTTATTTATTTATTAAACAAGAGGAATCACTTTATTTCTAATAAGTTAATTTAATCTTTCTAGAAGATCCTTTTGAGTTAAGGAGTGGTTGCTAAACAGTAGAAAAAAGAATGTTCTAGGTATGGGACATGGCTCGTGAGAAATTTGAAGTTGGCGGAGGATAGGATAAAACACCATTCCTCTGTGCCTGGAATTGTGCTAAGTGCTCTATGTAGGTTGTTTAATCTTGCCGTGGCTTCCCTTTTGTCCTCTCTGCCTCCTGCTTAATTATCCTTCCCCACCGCCTCCCAACCCCACCCCATGCATATCCTCCAGGACGCTGACAAAATGTTCTTTTTTATCCATAAATCTGATCCCGGCATCCTGCCACTCAACATTCCTCCATAGCCTCTCAATCGCTAACAAGACACAGTCTGTCCCACTTGCTTGGCTACCAGAGTTGTTCATAATTGGGCTCCTGCTGATCTGTCCCACATCATCTTCCATGGCTCCCCCTCCAGAACTGCGTGCTCTGGTAACACTCAGTTATTTATAGCTCTCAGGACATGTTACTATATTCTCCCGTGCTTTTAGATTTTGCACATTCCATTCCATCGGCCCTACATAAGACCCCCACTTGCTACACCTTGCCCCAGCGGAGCCCACTCCAGAGCCACTAAGCACTTCTTCCTCCGTGAGATCATCCCTCACGGCTCTGCACAGCCTGGGTGGTCCTTTCCTTAACCTCTTTCTATACTTCGCACGACATACCAGGAAATTAATTACACAATTATACCGAACTAAATGTATGCGACTATTTATCTGCCCGCTTGACAATAAGCTCTCTCTAAAGGAAACCACTGTCTATTTTTTGACTTTATTTTTTTTCGAGCAGTGTTGGTTCACAGCAAAATTGAGGGGAAGGTACAGTGATTTTCCATTTACTCCCTGCCCCTCCCCCACACGCAGAGCCTCCTCCATCGTCAACATCCCCCACCAGAGTGGGACACTGGTTGCAATCAATGGATCTACACTGACACATCATTTTCACTCAAAGCCCCTACTTTACATTAGGGATCACTCTTGCTGTTGTACAACCTATGGGCTTGAACAAACACATAATGACGTAGATCTACCAACAGAGCATCGTACAAAGGATTTTCACTGCCCTGACAGTCCTCTGAGCTCTGCCTGTTCATCCCTCCCCTGCCACTAATCCCTGGCAGCCACTGATCCTTTTTATTCTCTCGATGGTTTGCCTTTTCCAGAATGTTATGCAGTTGGAATCATACAGTCTTTTCAGAAACATTGGTGTTTGATGATTATATCCAGTGCCTATCATATTACCTAGCACATAGTAGGTGCAAACTACTTACAGAATTAGTGATTGATTTAGTCGATGCGTTTAGGGAAAGGATGTCCAGTGATCAGAGGCACGGTGTAAATAATTAGGCTCTAAGCTCCAAAAGAAGCTCTGCTCTGAGCTGGTTTGAAGCTGGCAGACTACGGATGATTCATTCCATCTGCAGACCCCATCCCCAGGGCTAGCACGGTATCTTTTGTATGACAGAGGCTCGGTAAATACAGAATGAGGACATAGTCTCTGCCCTCGGAAAGTATACAGTGGACCAAGGAATGTTTCTGCAACCATGCTATTACTGTCCTGCTTCTTCAGTTGTCCCCAGGAGGCCCTAGGACTCCAATCACTTGTTCTTTCATTGATTTATTCAACAAAGCTATCCTAGGTCAAGCTCTGTGTTGTGCTTTTTAACTGGAAACTTCTGGAAGGGCAAGGCTGTGGTCGGATGTTTGGTGCTGTATTGCCTAGGCTGAGCATCCCACAGGAACTGACCTTCTCCCTCAAAGCATTCCACGCCCAGCACCTTGGGGCCCCAGAGAGTTTTTCCTGCCCCTGCCTGGGGGACTGTTCCAGCTCATCCGGCTTTCTCCACATTCTGGAGTCCTATTGTACCCCAGCTGGAACCAGGCAGTTTGGCTTTAATTGCACTCTAATTGTTTCAAGTGTGCTATTTTTATCCACCCAGTACCCTGCACTCTCCTTGCAAATGAGCCTGGTCTTTTAGTTTCACATTGCCACTGTGCCCCCAGCACTCAGTAAAAGCTTGCTGATTGATTTTTTTGGTGAGCTGTAATATGTATGGATCTGTCCTGAAACTCTGTTGCTACTTCTATCCCTGGCAATCCCCCTCCCCACTTCCAACACCTCCCACTAACTGTTTCTTCTATTGGTGTTACCAACTTTTTGTTCTTCTCTCCAAGAGAGCAAACTTTCTTTCACTGACCATCGAAGCTACTGAGGCTCTCTTTTTGCTACTCCTCTTTTTGCATAAGGGCTGTCTTAGCAAGAAATGTTATTCTTATTGGCTGCCTCATGATCTATTTTTATCTCTCCATGTAACTTATTAAATATTTCTGGAATCTGTTTGGATGAATGAAGCCTTCACTTTGATTGAATTTCTATGTTTTCAGTTTTATTATCTCCCTTTGCAGTGCTGCCTTGGGTGGTGGGAATTCCCCTGGACTTTTCTGTGAATACAGTCCAACCCTAACCAAGAACACATCCATGCCATAAAATATTTCCCCCTCTTTGCCAATCAGTATGGTGATCCAGGTCACTTACTGCATGTCTGATGACAAACAAATGTATTATCTGTTTGGTGACAGCTAATGTAGTACAGATGCAAAGAGCAAGTGATCTGAAGATGGAAATCCCTGCATTCAAATGATGTCCCCATATTTACCATTATATGGCCTTAGGCTAGTTATTCAACATTGCTAGGAGAGCTTTGGTTTCCTCATCTGCAAATGGGGTAATAAAAATACATGATTAAGAGACCAGGCATGACACCGCGGTGAGAGGCCCGCACACTGCAGCGAGGAGTGGCCCCCGCTCGCCGCAACTAGAGGGAGCCCACGCGCAGCAATGAAGACCCAACGCAGCCAAGGATAAATAAATAAATTTTAAAAAAGAGACCAGGCATGAAAAACACTCAACGCAGTTCCTGGCACATAGTAATGGTTCAATAGACGGCGGTGTCTGTCATAGGTAATGGGTGGAGGTAATCGATGATGTGGCTCCCTCACCAGGACACCTGTTGCTTTTTGCCCCTTCCCTGCAGGCGTCTGATGCTCTTGTGCACACGCAGCACTTGAATCTCAGTTCATGCCAACCTAGACTTGAACCCACATGAGTCTGCAAACAACCTCATCGGAGCACTTCAGCTTACAGTCTTCATTCAGCAAAGCTGGGCTCAGAAGTGCTCAAGAAGCTGGCTAAGCTCCATCTGGCTGACTTGGCACCACAGGAGAACAACAGTGCCAAACGCTTCTTTCCCGCAAAGGCTGCAGACGCTGCCTTTCAGGATGCAGAGCAGATACCACACACGCAGACAAGTTCCTAATTAACGATACATAATCAGTGTCTTTCAGATGTGCATATGCTATTCTCTGCCCAGCTCATTAACTGCACTAAGCCTTCCATGGCTGGAGACGGAGCATGGCTTATCAGAAAAACCTGTTAGAACCAGCCCAGGTTCACAGCTCAGAAGATGCAGAAGCTCTGATGCAGGTTACCCAAGAGCTGAGGGAGTCCTAACTCAGTCACGCTCCCCCTCTGAGCCCCTCTGTGAGTCGGGCCACAGAGACCTTCTTCCTCTTAATGTTATTACAGCGGAGGCAGTCATGACCATCTCTGGGAAAGTGCTCTGACAGGTGTAGGGACCCACACAGATGCACGTGACAATTACTCCTGGCCTTGGCCGTGACGTTGTTTTCTAAGCAGGAAGAGTGGTCAAGCTTAGGCAAAAATGACGTATGATCGTGCCTTCTAAGGTTTGGGCTTTACACCCATCACCCGTACCCGTGAGGAAAAGAAACCTCCTCCGAGGAGCTCCCAAGGGGCTCACCCAGATTGTGAACGGCTGTGAAGCCAGGTTGATCCGACTCAGAAAACCCAGGATTCATTCTCCTTCCTTTCCCAGGCAAAATAGAATCCTCCTTGCAGAGGAGACAGCTCCACCCTTTCTTTTCTGTTTCCCTCTCCTCCCTCCCTGCCCGTCTACTTCACACACCCTCACCCCTGTTAAACTACACGCCCCTCAATCACATCCTCTGAGGCCCCTCAGCTTCCCTTCTTCAGGGAGGTCTAGTTAGCCTGGTGGGATAGTCCTTGCCTGTTTGCCAGCTTAATACCTTAATACCATTCTCCTCCCTCCCCCCACCCCCAGGTAATTTAGTCATTTTAATAGGAGGCTTCTGGAAAGAATATGATACTCTCAAATCACACCGGAGATTACCTGCTTGGCCCACCTCCACTGGGAGTTGCCCTGAGCAACTGTGCTGATGGGAGCTTGAGTGATCACGGGAGCAAAGCCAGAAGTTTCACTGGGTGCACAGTTCCTCCCAGAGATTAACACAGAACAGGGTTATATGGTGGGGGTTAGAGTCAGCAGAGACCGGGAGATGACATGAGTAGAGACAGAATCACGTGAGTTCTCATGTGCTGGAGCTGGAGAGTGGGCTCGACTTGGACAGAACAGAGGGACCAGGGGAAAACAGAAGTCCCTTCTTTTGGAAAGGCTGCATTCGTTCTTCCCCCTTATGCTCTGTCCAAAGCCTTTCTGGCCACAGAGGCGGCTCTTGCGGCAGCGAGTCGCAGCTGGCTGCTAAGTGGTGATTTTTTATTTCC
This sequence comes from Kogia breviceps, assembly GCF_026419965.1. Classification (NCBI taxonomy): domain Eukaryota; kingdom Metazoa; phylum Chordata; class Mammalia; order Artiodactyla; family Physeteridae; genus Kogia; species Kogia breviceps. The sequence goes on along the minus strand of NC_081316.1, from coordinate 111,322,243 downwards.
CACCAAGTTCCAGGCAGGGAAGGGGCAGCTGACAGGGTCTCATCTGAGACTTTGGCCATGGAATTAACTGCATGAGAATGTTTATTCCACATTATAACACTCAGGAGACATCTTCCATTCCGCCTCTCTCTCTCTCTCTCTCTCTCTCTCTCACACACACACACACACACACGCACACACGCACACTCACTTGACTATAGAAATTGGGAGCAGGTAGACAGTGGTCCATTGTCGTTAGACGCCACAGAGAGAGACAAAGATCCAGAGAAAAAGACTTTATGCTTTATAAGTTTAGCAGGACGTCCTGCCTCCGCTTCCCGTCTGTCTGCTGTAGCTGTGGCTCAGCCCCTCTCTGCCCCCTTCTCGCTCACACCTGAGGCCTGCGGTGGGCCTTTCCAGAGATGGCTGCTCAGGGATGCTGAGTCGGGAAGCATTCGTCTGGGGAAACGTTCTGAACCATTGCCTGGATGCTCAAGCCCTCCCCCTTACTGGGGTTGCCGTTACTTGGAAGATTTCGTTAAAACAGGGTCCAAAATCTCCATTCCCTCTGCGGCCGCAAAGCAAGCATTCCTGCCATATATATCACTAAAGATTCTCTGGGTCCCTGCATCCTGCTTGTGCTGAATTTTTCATCATTCCTGTCTCCCTCCTGAGCATGTTGTCACCTTTCCTTAAGGGCCCACCCCCACTGGACACCCCAGGTCTCACCCATCTCTTCACTCTCCAAAGGCTGCCACATCCAGGTGCTGTGTTGAGCAGGCGTTTCTGAAGAGTTGGGGCAACAGAAAGAAGGAACACTACAGGGAGGACAGTATATGACTTAAGACTGAATATTAGCTTTTCCACTTTTCATAGCTCCCTCGAGCCATTTCTACCACCAGAAGGGATTTATTTATTTATTTTTGCCTGCGTTGCGTCTTCATTGCTGTGCACGGGCCTCTCTACTTGCAGCGAGCGGGGGCTACTCCTCGCTGTGGTGCACGGGCTTCTCATTGTGGTGGCCTCTCTTGTTGCAGAGCGTGGGCTCCCACCACGCAGGCTCAGTTGTTGCAGCACGTGGGTTCAGTAGTTGTGGATCGCGGGTTCTAGAGTGCAGGCTCAGCAGCTGTGGCACACGGGCTCAGTTGCTCCGCGGCACGTGGGCTCTTCCCGTTCCAGGGCTTGAACCCCCGTCCCCTGCATTGGCAGGCGGATTCCCAACCACTGAGCCACACTGATGCCTTTTTTTTTTTTTTTTTGGCCTCATGCGCGATCTTAGTTCTCCAACGAGGGATTGACCTCGTGGCTCCTGCAGCGGGAGTGTGGAGTCCTAACCACTGGACCGCCAGGGTACGCCTGCCTGATGCCTTTGGCATTTGCTTGTCGTCAGCCTCTTGCTGTGCAGCTGGACCTTTCCCCCTTCAACCTTTCACCTTTCCTTCCAGTTAGATTGCCTCACCATGCCCTCACATTTTTATACATTTGGGGGCAGAACAATTTAGCTACTCTTACCCCTCTCAGCCGTATCCTAAGGCCCAAGGGATGCCTTTTCACAGCCTAAAGTGATGCAGCAAGGTGTTCTTCTAAACCTGTGCCGTCTAATATTTGAATTTAAACTCATTAAAATGAAATAAAATGTAAAATTCAGTTCTTTACTTGCTCCAGCCACTTTTCAAGGGCTTAATAGCCACATTTGGCTGGTGGCTACTGTGACTGACAGTATAGACAACAGAAAGTTCTGTTGGACGGCAGTCTAGCCAAACCGAGACCAACTTCTCCCCTAAGGGACTGTATCACTGGCTGTTTGGATATCCCCTTTTCCTGCCTACCTCAGTAACGTTCACTGAGTCCTTTTTGCTGTGCAAGGCACTTTTCATGTGTTGTTTCATTTCATCCACATGACGGTTCTTTAAAGTGGGTAGTGTTTTTCTCGTTGCACACAGGAGCCTGAAGTTTGGACAGCCAATGCAACCGGTCCATATTCTTACCCCAAGCCACATGCTTAGGGTTAGTGATGGAAAGATAATACTGGGAAGGTACATAGGGACCAGGCCGGGAGAGAAAAGAAGGAAGGAAAGCGCTTTGTTAACCACGTATGATGTTTTCATTAAACTGTAGGAAGAATTTTCTTACACTTTAGGCTTCAGTCCCAAGATGGGGTTACTGAAAAGGAAACAAAGACTATTTTTCGAGGGGATGATTTTTACTTTGCTGTGATGGATGCCATTGCTTCTGGCGGCCGGCCAGGTGGAAACACGTACGGAGGGAGAGAGATCAGAGCCCTCCTTTGAGGGAAACCAGCAGCGAAAGGAGACCGAGGTGGTTAAAGAACTACCGATTCTCCCTCACACCAGCTGCTCCCAATCCCGCCAGGCCAGAATCGCCCCCTCCTGCTTCGGACAACCCGATGTTTCAGCAGCTTGAGCCCAGAACGGAACCATTTCCATCAGCTCCCGGGGGAGGACTGATGGTCACGCCACCTGCTGGTCGTTTCTCATGTTGCAGCCTGCTGCTGGGTAACTTCTCAAATCTAATGCAAAGTTTGGTCCCTAGATCATCAACGTCACCTGGCGCTTGTTAGAGGTGCAAATTCAGACTCCACCCTAGTCTTGAATCAACAAGTAGCGTGGGTCCGAGCTGTTCGTGTGTTAACAAGCCCCTCACGTGATCCTGATGCACACTTGAAGCTTGGGAATCACTGATCTAGAAGGTTCAACTCCACTATTTATTCATTCATCAAGTCAACAGTCTTTTTTTTTTTTTATTGAAGTATAGTTGATTTACAATGTTGTGTTTCTGGTGTACAGCACAGTGATTCATGCTTTTTCATATTCTTTTCCATTATGGTTTATTAGGATGTTGAGTATAGTTCCCTGTGCTACAGTAGGACCTTGTTGTTTATCTATTTTATATATATAGTTTGTGTCTGCTAATTCTAAACTCCTAATTTATCCCTCCACTACTCCCTTTCCCCTTTGGTAACCATAAGTTTGTTTTCTATGTCTGTGAGTCTGTTTCTGTTTTGTAAATAATTTCATTTGTGTCATATTTTAGATTCCACATATAAGTGATATCACCTGGAATTTGTCTCTCTGTCAAGTCAACAATCATTACTGAGCATCTTCTAGATAAATATCACTCCCATGCACACACAGAGAATGTAGAATTTCTTTCTGTATCCTCACATCTCTGTTTATTTGGGAAGAGAAGCATTAAGATTACCCTTATTTTACAGACAAGGACAAAGAAAGAACAGGAGGCCCAGGACCACACACCTAGTAAATAGCAAGGTGGGGCCCCCTGCTCCTGTCTTTGTATGTTAAAACTTGGGATTATTCACCAAACCACAGTTCACCAACTTTTCTAGGTTGGCTTGTGGTTTGTTTTGGGGTGGAGGAGGTGGGAGGGGAGAAACCTTCCCAAATCACACTCAGCTGAAACTTGTCACACAGCCTACGATTGCTGGCAACACTCGGTAGGGTAGACGTTCATTTTAGAAGGTGACAAAGAGGCTGCCTGTCTAACTCTCCCTCGACTATAACCTTGTACCTAGCGTTCCCTCTCCTCTTCCATTGGCGATGTGTGGCTTTATTGGGTGGGCTGTGGTGGGGAAGGGAGGGAAGAGTTCGACGTGCTGCGTGGGTGCCATCTAAGGGCACAGCTTAGGGACTCTCAGGAAGGCAGGAATTTATCTCCAACTGTCTAATTGGGGGTTGAGAGGGAAAGACAGTGGGACTAGACAGAAGCAGAAAAATGTTGAAGGGAAGGAAGAAAAACAGAAGACCAACTCCGTCTCCGCTTTCACAATCTGGCAGCCTCTGAAGCAGCCCTCCCAGCACAAGGCAGGCTGCTCACCGACTGCAGTCGAGAGCACGTGTTTATGTGCAGGGCACCGCACTGCCAGCTCCCTGCCTTCAAGGGACGGGCTGCTTTGCAGGGAAGTAGGGACACAGGGCTTAAAAACGTATAGACACTCCCATGGTTAAAATTCCCTTGGCCATAAACATATTTTAACACATTGCAATACTTGTGTTACGATAATGCTAACTCTAGGGAACATTTAAGTAAATGCTAGGCAGTGTTCCAGCTGGAAATGGGACCAGCAGCCGGGCCCTCGGCAGTGAAATCTCAGAGCTCTAACCACTGGACCGCCAGGGAATTCCCCCACCACCTTGAGAAGTCCCATTTCTGGTCTTCAGCTTTTCAGGCCTGGCAATTGGCTTTTATGAGTTCCCTCTCAACTTGTCTGGCTCATACCTCTCAGACTCACAAGAAAATGTGTTAACCAGAGTGGCAAGATATCCATTTACAGTCAAATCTCTTACTGCCAAGTGGTTGCTGGTCATAGTCATGAGTCAGTCAGCATATCCTCTGTCCTTGTAAAAGCTGTAGGTGAAACCACCTTCAGTTGCTTGGTAGGCGTGGAATCAGAGAGAGAGGCATCGAATGAAGGTACTGGGGCAGGTCAGAGGAATGTGTGGCCTGATGCTTTCTCATCTTCGGCGCTGAAAGCACACCTGAGATGGCTCAAAACATGGCCTGATGGCTTCCAACATGGCCTGATGGCTCCCATGAAGGATCAGGGCGTCTTCAGTCTGGGTGGGGGGCCAGAGACACACATATGGCCGTCCACCCCGCTTCTGCCTCCTTGAATGAGTTCACCCAGGCTGCAGTGCAAGGCATCAGGTTTCAGCTTTACTGCCCGAGTTCTCTGGTCCCTTTGGTTGGCCTTGCCTTGCCCAGTCCCAGGATTATATTTTCAACTATCTCTCAAGGTAGTTTCATCAGCGGATAGGTCAGTCTCAGCTCTGCTGTGCGATTTTTAAGTTGCCCTGTCAGGGAGATAGCTTTCTCCTGACCACATTGCCCCGTCCCAAGGCTGTCCTCGGTGCTGACTGGCCCACAAGACGGAGCAGGCATCTGCTTTCAACTTCCTCTTCTCAATCTCTTGTGTTCTCCCCCATCCTTACCTTCACCTCAGCCAGAGCCCAGGAGATCTGGAACAAAACTCTCGCAGGGCGAGCCTTTGAACTATTTGTTTGCTTCTCTATCCCTCCCAAGAGCTTCTTTCTTATTCATCTTGTTCTAAGACTCAAGAAGAGCTTCTAGGGGCTTCCTTGGTGGCACAGTGGTTGGGAGTCCGCCTGCCGATGCAGGGGTCACAGGTTCGTGCCCTGGTCGGGGAAGATCCCACGTGCCGCGGAGCGGCTGGGCCCGTGAGCCGTGGCCGCTGGGCCTGCGCGTCCGGAGCCTGCGCTCCGCAACGGGAGAGGCCACAGCAGTGAGAGGCCTGCGTACCGCTTAAAAAAAAAAAAGGAAGAGTTTCTAATACTTGTTACAAGTTAATAACTCAATAAACGTCTGCTGGAGGAGCAGAAAGAGTTCTGGTCTGCAGATTAATACATTTAGAGTCTAAAATTGTTTCAACACCGTCGCTAACTTACTTTGGGACATTTGATTGATCATTTGATGAGTTTGTTCTCCATTTCCCAGTCGTTAAGTAGGAGAACCATCCCTCCTCCCTTTCCACCTCAAGAGGACTTTAGACAGGTGTCTGTGACCACTGCCGGGGTTGGAATTCTGTCAAGAAAGTTGTAGATTACTCTTTCTCATCTATTCTCCATCCTAAGAAAGATAATAAAGCATAAAAACTCCTAGGCATTGAAAGATCTGCTTTTCAGTTCCATCATGTCGGTGTTTGTTTCAAAATACAGGAAGAAGCATCTTGTCCCACCCATCTCTCGGAAATAATAAGATAATGCCTGTAAAGTATTTTGCTGGCCCCTAAAGTTTCTGTTGATCAATCTGCACCATTATTTTGGTTAGCAAGTCATTGCGTGTGTATAGTTCTAATACTCAGAGAAGACTTTTCAAGATATAGGAATTAGGACTGGAAAACAGATATGAAATGAAATTGTTGCTTCTCTGCTAGAGTTTAGGGATTCCTGGCTCTTGGTCAAGGAAGTCCTGGTACTCATGAGATTGTGGGTTCCCCCCTGACGACCAGGTCAAACTCTGTGGTGCCAGGACCCCTGGACAAAGGGTCTAAGGACTCCGCCACTGCCCTTCTTGCCCAGTGGCACTCTCAGGGCATCGTCTTCTAGGGGACACTGATTGGTCAACACTGTATATTGCAGATGAGACCCTGGCTGTGTCTGCACTCTGGCCTCTGGCCAGCCACCCTTACGCTTTCTCCTTCGTGCTGGGCATCTGGGTTCCTAAGAACTCTAAAAGTATAATCAGTTATTCAGATTTTCAAAGGATGGACGTAACAGTCAAAAAATCCATTTTGAAGCCTGGGGCTCAAGTGAATAGCAGTAAGAACTTAAGGACAGTTTCTAATCACTAATCCTCTCCTCAAAATATTTCTTGATAGTCTCTCTTGATAATCTCCCTTTCCCCCTCTGTACCCTGCCTTTATTTTTCCTGCCTCCTCCATCTTCCTTGACTAAAATACCTAACTGAAATGGTTTTTCTTATTAAAAACTTTTTTGAAGAACATTGCGTACTCTCCTTTCTTAATTTTATTTTTTTATTTATTTTTAAGTTTCTATTGAAGTATAATTGACTTACGATATTATATGTTTCAGGTACATAACGTAGAGGTTTGATATTTTTATGCATTACAAAACGATCACCATGATAAATCCATCTGTAAGATGCAGAGTTGTTACGAGTTTATTGACTAAATTCCCTATGTGCACGTTTGATTCCCGTGACTTATTTATTTTATAACCAGAAGCGTACCTCTTAATCCCCTTCACCTATTTTGTTCATCCTTACACCCCCATCCCCTCTTGCGCCCACCAGTTGCTTCTCTGTATCCGTGAGTCTGCTTCTGTTTTGTTAATTTTAAAAGCAGGACAGTTGTGCATTTTGGATCACCTAAAGGAAAAACAAGTGTGTAGATAGAAAGATGATCCCCAAGACTGGATTTGAGTCTAAACTTTTCTTTTTGACTTTCAGGCTTTTTCCTAATTTGGTGCTGTAGAAGCAACCGTATTTCCCATCCTCCCCCAGTGTGGAGGCTGGCCTCTGGCCAGGAGAGTCTCCCTAAGAACCTTGACTTTCTGTCTGGGTGACCTCCTGAAGGACAGGCATGGTTTCTAATACCAGCTGGGTCACCTGCCAGCTCTAGCAAATCTTTCAGTCTCTCTGGATTTCAGTTCTCTCATCAGTAGCTTAATGCCTGGCCAGCCTAACTCATAGTCAGAGGGAGGATACAATTACACAATGAAGCAGTGGTTATGAGGAATGTTCAGGGTTATAGAAGTTCTGTGTGAATGACAGTGTTTGTTTCCTGACCTCCAGAATGAGTTTCCCCTTTTCCTTGGTCAACTAGGTCCAACTCATCTCTCAGTGATCACTATCATTCCCCACTCTTTTTCTTTTTTCCTTTTTATTAAGAAAGTAATTAAACATATACAAAAGCAGAGAGAATAGCATAACCAATTCCCGGCTTCAATGATTGCAACATATACACAATCTTGTTTCATTTATTGTACCTGCCCCCCCCTGGATTATTCTGAAAAAAAAAAAAAAAAAAAAAAATCAGAAAGATTCCCGCATGCGCTCCAGCCTCTGGTTTTCACGCCTCGGTTGAATTCTCTCCCTTTACAAATGCTACTTTTAGTCCAGCCGACTTGTTCTCTGCTCCTTGTTCCCTGCTCTGCACATTCTCATCTTCTACCTTTGTTCTCTGTTTCCGTGGCTGGAGCCTGCCCCAACCCCTGCTTACCCACATTTTACATAGCAGAGGCCCTTTTTTTTTTTTTTTTTTTTTTTTTGCGCTATGCGGGCCTCTCACTGTTGTGGCCTCTCCCGCTGCAGAGCACAGGCTCCGGACGCACAGGCTCAGCGGCCATGGCTCACGGGCCCAGCCGCTCTGCGGCATGTGGGATCTTCCCAGACCGGGGCACGAACCCGTGTCCCCTGCATCGGCAGGCGGATTCTCAACCACTGCGCCACCAGGGAAGCCCTAGCAGAGGCCCTTTTAATGCCATCCCTTTCATGAAGCCTTTTCTGATCCTTCCACCTCACTGCCCGCTGTTGGAAGTCATCTTTTCTTTCCCTGCACTTCATAGCAAGCATCTCTATCTTTCGTCATCTGTATTTTTGCATTGTATTATATCAATTTTTATCATGTCTGATCTCCTAGAATGCTCAAATTGTAGATTTGAAAGGTTAATGTCCCATCCATCTTTGTGACCCTATGATATGCTAGGGCGTGATGACTTATAATAATGGTGCCCAGTAAACATTGGTTGAGATATTGACATGAGAAAGTGTTTGAATGAATAAATAGGTGATCATGAAAATAATGAAATTCATGTTCCGATTTCCTTCTTCTTGAATGATGACATTTTCCCTTGCCTTCAATATATCCTTCTTAAGTCATCTTTCCAGGATTCTAACATTCATTAGCGAATTCATGAGGAACTTACCTCAAAGAAAATTCCAAATCAGCAGAAATGAGCATTTCTATCCTATTAGCAGGATAGTATTATTATTTTCTTGTATTCAATACATTTTTTTGTTTTGCTCACTCTCAATAATGTTGTTTCTTCCTCGGCATAGTTTTCTAACTACCTTGTACTAATTCATTCCCAGTCTCTTAGCCAGCAGTATAAAACTCTTCTCACTCTATTCACTTCTGTCACGTAATGAATCAGTTGCCTGGACCTATTGGTGATGTACCTTCGCACCCCTCCATCCTGGTTGCTCTCTAGATCTGCTGCAGGGCCAGCATAATGGAATCTGAAATCTCCTTTCACCACAATCCTGGAAACACCCTTCACCTCTCTGTGATATATCCCCTGTTTACCAGAGTCCATGTCTCTCTCTTTCTTGGTTTATTCCCTTATTTTGATGGAGAACATCCTCTAGTAGCTTTCCAAGAGAGGTGCACATGATAAAAAATATTGGAGGTCTTGTACAGCTGGAACTTGCACAACTTTTTCCAACCTCCACCTCACCTCCATGATATGACTGATAGTTTTCCTAAAGATAGAATTATAATTGGAAATAATTTTCCTTTTTTATTTTTAAAGCATTACCCTAGTGTCTTCTTACTACCAGTGTTACTATTGAGAATTCCAGGGCCAGTCTGATTTCTTAGCCTTTGCATGTGACCTGTTTCTTCCATCAGGGAACTTTTACGAAGTGACCTGGAAGTTTACTCTGTCATACCTTGATGTGGGTCTTCTTTCACTGATTACACCAGACACTGTGGGCCCCCTCGGTAGAGAAACTCATGGCCTGCATTCCTGGAGAATTGTTTTGACTTATGCCTTTGATCATTCCTTTCTCTCAGCTTTTTCTTTCTGCAATGCCTGTTATTTGGATATGGTACTTCTAGAATGAATTTTCTATTATTTTCCCCATCTTTTCACTGCTATTTTCTACCTTTTGATTTGTTTTTATTGTTGTTCTACTTTTTTTTTCTTTGCTAGTTTCTGACGTACAGCAAAGTGGTTTAGTTACTGTTATTCTACTTTCTGAGGCTGTTCTTCAAGTTTATCTTTTAATCCTTCTACTAAACTGTTTAATTCTGCTATCATATTCCTAATTTCCAATAGCTCTTTTTTCTTTGGACACATTTTCTTTTTAAGACCCTGGGGTATATTTTTACTTATTCGTTGGAGGATAATAACATGTTTTTTTGTTTTTTGTTTTTTCAAATTTTCTTCTGCTCCTGTGTTGTTTCGATTTTCTCCAAGTTCTTCCTCTTCTTGTTTGTACCAGTTAGCTATCGGCATCAAGGTGCCACATAATGGGTCAGTCCCAGACTCATTGGTTATAGTAATAAGCATTTATTTCTCACTCATGAGTCTTCCTATGGCAGGCCCGTGGGTTGTGTCCCTGCCATATATGCTTCCCACTCTTCTGGGACCAACCAGCTCTCTGGGTATATGTCCTCCTGTTGGCAGCAAATCTCAAGAGCCCCCACTCCCCCAGCATAAAATCTCATTTCACTCCTTTGCTCATGTCACATCTGCAAACATCTCATTGGTCCAAGCAAGTCACATGACCAAACCCAGCACATTGGAACTGGGTTGTACATTTGTCTGCAACGGATGGGAGAAAGGGTAGATCTTTGCTGATCAAGGAACCAACCAACCTTTTACATCATCCTCCCACAGTTTGTTTTGGTTTCTGTCTTTCATGTTAGAAGCTTTCCTAAAATGTTTGGTGAGCCTTGCCAGGGCTGCTCACCCTTAAAAGTGGAACACAGAGAAACCGATTGGGAAGCTTTATGGGAAGGGGCTGGACTTGCTGACTCTGTAGGATACTCTGGCTGGGCTATTACACTGGGGGACCGCCACGAGTAAGTATCGGTGGGTCTTGGCCCTTGAGCAGCTCCGTTTCTGAGAGAAGACTCTTCCGATATCCCGCGTCAAGGTATATAACACCAGCTTTCAGAAGTCTGGCGATCAAGTGAAAGAAGGGGGTCAGGGAATCTCACTGTGTTGGTAAATCCCTGTTCTCAGGATGACTCCCTTGCCTCAGCTGTGCCTCGTACCCCTGATTCCAGAATGTCTCTGGTTTAACCTCTTCAGAAATTAAACCTTTAGGCTTCTGCTGGTTGGGAGAGGGGAAGTCACTGGCAGAGTCGAGTTGAGGTGAGAATCTGGGGTCCAGATGCTTCTTATTACAGACTTGCAACAAATATTCTGCTTTCTAGATCATCCTGGACACCCACCCTCAGAGGTACCATGTGCCGCCCATTTCTGAACCATTCTGGAGCTCCATGGCATGAATGGACTTCTGGGCTTCTCCCACTGCAAGTTTAAGATTTAGCTTGACCTGGTATACGAAATCAGCCATCAACCTTCCAGTTTCCAAAATTTTATTCTGGCATTTCCTTTTCTATTCTCTTTCATACTGTCATCTTGTGCATTTTCATACACTCACTGTTACTTTAGCTCAGGACAGAGTAGCACTAACATAAGTGTTTAATCTATCATATTTTACCAGAAGTCTCCCAACCTATTACTTTTTAACTAACCTGTGTATCTAGAATATCCTCCCATAGCAGCGCGGAGATCATTTTTGGCTTATTTTTATTATTGTTGTACATTACTCATTTAAGCAATCCCCTATTTATGGACATTTGTATGATTTCCAACCCTTTGCTATTAAAATAACACATGGCGAACATCTCTGTGAACATTGGTGATATTTTTCAACAATGAGTCTGATAGTGTAATTGCCAGTGTGGATTTCCAGGCTTGCTGCTTTCAGAAGTGTGCTTTGGCTCCTGCAAGTTCTGCCTGCACAGATCTGGGGTCCTGAGGGCTTGTCCAGCTGGTTCTCACTGAAACCTGATGCTGGGAAACAGCAGCCTTTATTCACGATGCAGATGGAGCCCCTGGATCATTTTTAGAGCAGAGCATCGATCCCAAGTTTGTGCTCAAAGCAGTCAGCGATGTACAGCCGAAGATGAGGCAGGGTCTACACTGCAGGAGTTCAAAATCTTTTGTGCTGATAAGAGAAACAGTGGCCCTGAAGAGGAACCAGCTGTACTTTCCTTTTCTCTGAACTTGGGCGAGGGTGATCACATGACAACGAATGTTTGTTCCGACTGTCTTTGTAGGCACCTCTGAACACACTTATTACAGGATAAATGGAGGAGAAGAGAGACAGTACCAGCTACTGGAGCCCCGATGAAGCCACGACTGCACGTCTCAAGTTTGGTGAAAACCCCCTGGTTATTGGAAATGACTGCCAGTCTCTCCTTGCCGTCCAGTAATACACGCCTCACACGGCAGTAATCTAGTTCACAAACAGCCCCTTCCGGGCCTGCGCCCTCCCCCTGTCCACTGTGCAGCTGTCTGGCTGATCCCTGAACATTTGGGAAGTAAAGTAGATGAGATTAAACTCTTTAAATCTGTACTTCATACAGTGGGGACAGGAAAACAGCTAAGAGTCCCAGCTAAGGCATTGAGTAAGAATTTGGTTTTTTTTCTTTTTTTTTTTTTGGTATTGTATTTATTTCACTCCCAGACTTGGTCACACGTCAAGTAGGGTTAAAATGCAAGGACAAGACAGAAACAGAGCCGCAAAGGCAACACAGAGGACCCAGCACCTAACGTTTTCTTCTCAATATTTTGTTTAATTCCACTTGGGTCTATTTAACTCCATTACAGAGAATGATGATATATCACCTGTGCATTTTTTAAAATATTGAGGTAATCTACTTATAATATATTTGAAGTAGAAATCACCCATATAATAGCCATCATTTATTGAGCATTTATCTCATTTGGATGCTCTCAAATCCTCGTGGTCGGGGTTTTTATTACACCCATCTGTTACCCCCATGTTGTAGATAAGGAACTGAAGCTAAGAGAAGTTAAGACATTACCCAAAGTATGACAGGCTAGTAAGTCACGGGATCTGAGCCCAGCATTCTGACCGCTGGGCCCATGCTATTTACTGTAATAGCTACTTTCATTTCTTCCAATTACCTTCCAGTCTTTATCCACACGCATGCACATATTCAGTTATATTAAATTATACACAGTGTTTGGTACTCTGCTCTCCCTACTCCCACTTACCATATCAAACATGTTTATATGTTTCCCCCATCAGTATAATTGCAATTTGCATTTTAATAGGCTCATGATATTTCATTGAATCGTCATAGCATCCATTTATCAAACCACATTTCCTGCCGTAAAACTTTTATGTTTTCCCTATTTCTGATTAGCATAGACAACACTGTAATGAACTTCTCTGGGCTCTCAGCTTGTGCCTTAAAAACACGTATTTCCTGAGGATAAATTCCCAGCAGTGGGATTTGCACACATTATCTCATTGCTTTCCAAAGTGTTGTACTAACTTAGAGTACTACCAGGAGTGAATTAGCAGAACAATTTCACTCTATCCTCCATAAAGTTAGCCTAATGGAGCACTTTCAAAGAGGAATATAAAATAAATGGAGTACTATTATGATTATGGTTGCAACAAGAATTATTACCAGAAACCAAAATGTCCTTGGAGTGTTTACCCTTCATTTCTTTGTGGTTCCCTCCACGGTGGCTGTAATATCCTCACCTGAAGTCACTAGTGAGGAGTTTGGCTCCATTACAGGACACCAGCAACGTGGATACAAACTAGAAAAGGCAATCCGTTATTCAGATACCAGCAGCTGGCACTGCAAATTCTTCTTCTCCTGCCTTCCCAACTTCTATCTCCCTCTCGTTTATGGGAACAAAGAAACTGGGGGCATTTTGGTTCCCAACTCCCCATTTCCTCATCAGTTTCCATAACAGTCTCCCTTTCAATGTTGGCCCACCCTCTCCTTTCCCAAAGCCACTAGGCTGATTCTGATTTTTGTCATCACTGGTCTGGATGCAGTAGCTATGTCTGTATTACCCCACTGTCTCCCTTTAACTTTCCCCATCTTCCAATTCCTGTAACCATTTTCCCATATTAAGTTATCTCTGTTAAAATAGCTGGTATGGCTTCTGTTTTCCCGGGCTCACTGACTGGTACAGAGAGAACAGCTGCTGGGGAGTGACCACCGAAGTCCAGCTCAATTCGAGCTTCAGAGTCACTTCTGACCAAGGTGAATTATAATAATAATGATCACCATTTACTGGATATCTGTGCATGTCATACACCATGTAACCAGCGTTAGGAGAGACTGAATACACAGGACAGTGGCCAGACCACATGTGACAGCAGAACTCTGACCCACAACCTCTGCGGCAACCAGCGCGGGAAGCCAAACCACAGCCTCTGCAACGATGGACCCAGAATGGCCAGGACTCGGCCATTGACTGCCAGCTTCCCTAACTTTTGCCTCTGCTTCCCACTCAGGACCAATCCAAGAAAGCCAAACAGGCCCCTGAACTAATCCCGTAAGATGCCCCTGCTTCAAAGTAGCCTGCAGCTTCCCCATGTCAACAGCCTCCAGCCAGAGCACATGGGAGCCCTCCCCTTTCTCCATTGTGCAGCTTTCCCGCTCCCTGCCTGCTAATGAGTCTCTCCCAACTCAGTGATGGTGTCTGGCTCCCCTGCCGCAGCAAGCTCTGTTTGTTCTCATTTGGGTGATCTTCATTTATTTCCACAGTTAGGTTTATTTCTTACTATCGTCCAGCAAAGCAAACATAATTATGTCATTTATTTCCACAGTTAGGTTTATTTCTTACTACCATCCAGCAAAGCAAACATAATTATGTCCATTTTACAGATGGGAAAACTGACACTCAGAGAGGCCAAATAATTTCCCCAAGTGTATAACAATTAAGTGACAGATCCAGGACCCACACCCAGGTAAATCTGACTCCAAATCCTGAACCGGCCCAATTATACCTCTGTCGTGATGTTTATTGCCTTCTACTGTGATGTTATCTTAACAAGGCTCTCTCCCTGACCAGCTTGTGCCTTCCTCAAAGTTAGGAAGTGTAACCTACAGACTTTGTATTCTCAGTGCTTACTCAAAGCATGACACATGGTTGATGCTCCTAAACATTATTCAGGAATACTGCGGAGGAAACATCTCTGAGTTTCTTCCCCAGGCAGGTGGCTGAGAAACGCCTTGAGAAGGAAATAAAATCAGCTGCATAAATGGTCTGGGATACACCGAGCTCTCTCATTTTCTTCCTGGGCTGTGGTATAGATTGTGGACGTGAATATGAAGAAGGTGCCACCACCTGTGCGTTGATGGGGCTTACATCCAGGTATCAGTGGGACCAGGGATCTGAAAGAATGAAAGAAGCAGGGGCCAACACATTCCTGTGCTCTACCTGCATGAGGTCAAAACGAACACGACTGTCCACGTCCAAGAATCAGTCATCCCAGTAACTTAGAATTTTGCAGTTATATTAGTAGGTGGCTGCCTCATGCACCCCCTCCCCACACACAAGTGTCTCTTGTGCTATTGTGAAAACACCTGTTTGAGGACCTGGAGAAGGCAGAGACCAAAAGTCCTACGCCACCACCTTGTAATCTGAAATGCCAGGAGGACCCGCAGACACGGGCCGGCCACCAGGTGGCACTAGTGCTGAGCTAATGTGTGCTGGGGCCGTCTGCCCACCCTGCCTGATAGGCCACCACATTTATCATCAGAGGCCAGTAAGAGGAGGTAAAATAAAAACTGGAGCTGGAAATAGGGCTGCTCTTATAATCCCACAGCGAGCCTTTTATGTGACTGAGACTTTTCTCATTAATAGGGCGTTTGTTCTGCACCAGAGGCCTGAATTAGCAGTGAGTTAAGAACTGAAACCAGCCTAATGTTTAGACTAGGAGAGGCAAGGTCACGAGGGCTTTCAGAGAAATGACCTGAGCAATCTCCCAGCAGGATTAATGTAAATGAAGCTTCTCCTTGGTTAGCTTTGTTCTGCTGCCCTGGGCTTTCAAAATTTCAGGTTTTCTGAGGATCACAGTTTAATTACCTAATTGTACAAAAATAATCCTTAAGAGGGTAGCAAGCAAACAAAAATGATGGCAACATTTTCCCAGCTATTACCAGCTACTGAAGGCAGCCTGGTATAGGCGAAAGAATGGGTCTTGGAATTGAATGGGGTTTGAATCATAGCTTTGCCTCTTCCTAACTGTGTATCTTTGGGTGAGCCCTTTAATCTTAGAGTCTGTTTTTCGATCAATTAAATTAGGATGGGAAGGTATACTTCATAGAATTGTAAGGTTTAAATGACGTGTGATGTTTGTAGATGCCTAGTACATTGCATGGTGTGTAGTAAATGAAAACCCCCTTTCCCGGTTCACTGAATGGCAGGGCTTTGCATTGATAATTAAAGTGGATACATTGCCCTTTGCAGCCTGCATGCCCTGGAATTTACTCCTTTCAAATAATTTCTCATCGGCCATTCCATTTTGGTTTGCAGGTTTTGGAATACAGCTCCCTAGGGCAGAGAGCTGTGTGGGATGGAGGGATTTTGTTTAAAATGCAGATTAAGGGTAAATGCAGACCTCCTCAGCAGTCCTTGTCTGTACTAGCACCTCCTGTGAGGCTTGCTTTCAAAACCCTTCGCGCTGTCCTGAAGACCAGCTCTCTCCTGGGGAAGGAGAGGTGTAGGGTGAGTGCCAGCATCCTTCCTGCTTCAGTTTTGTCACCTTAGCAACGTGGAGGTCGGATTATGGGTTTGGTCTGGCTTCAGGTGGGCAAAACAGGGAGTGTTTTTGAAAGATCTGTGGCCTCTCTCCAGGTCTTTGGGAAGTCAGAATACAACACGATTTCTTACTCTTTCCTAAATGCACAGCCAGAAAGCCAGGTGGGGGCCAGGTGCTGGGGGTCTGGTGTGGGGCAGTGGGGAAAGCATTGGACCTGTATTCTGCAGACACGGGGTCAAGACCCGGCTCTGCTACTGTTGTATAATAAAGAATTGGTCTGGTCTTTGTCCCAGGTTCCTGGGATGGAACTTCTAAAACGCTTGGAATTTCCTGAGTGATAGGGGTGTCCGTTATTCATGAGCCCCTTGGATCACACCTGAGATGATGGACATAAGATGGCGCAGGATGGAGGCTGGTTACTGGAAAGACCAACCATGTAACTAGAGGGTTGGGGCTTTGAGTCTGGGGAACAGTGGGAGACTGGAGAGTGAGTTATCAATCATGCCTATGTGATGAAACTCCAGTATAAGCTCCAAACACTGAGGCTCAGCGAGCTTCCTGGCTGGTGAGCAGACTGGTGTACCAGGAGGGTAACAGGCTCTAATTCCACGGAGAGAGGACACAGAAGCTCTGCATTCAGGACCCTCCAGACCTTGCCCCGTTTGTCTCTTTGGTTGGTTGGGGCTGATTCATGTCCTCTAGAATAAAACTGTAATTGTAAGCATAGACTTTTCCTGAGTTTTTGGAGTCATTCTAACAAATTATTTTTAAAAAGCTCGAGGGAGGTAGTGGGAATCCCCCCGATTTGCAGCGAGTTGATCAGAAGTGTGGGTGGCCTGGGACCCCCGGTTGCAGCTGACATCTCAGTGGGGTCAATCTTGTTGGGGACCATGCCTTAACTTGTGGGGTCTGTGCTAACTCTGGGTGGTTAATGCACAATTGAATTCCAGTTCACCATTAGGTATCAGAAGAGCTATTTAAAGCTCCCTGGTCTCTGGCAAGTCACATCTGAGGTTCAGTTTTTTCATGTATAAAATGAAGTTGGTGTGACTGCAGTACCCACTCACAAGGAGACGGTATCAGGGAAAGTGTTTGGTAGTCTGCCTGGTGCTATGCATGCCTGTCCCTGTTCCTCCTGACTCACCTGGGGACCTTAGGCAAAGTCAGCAGCCTCCCTGGGCCTCAGTTTTCACATCAGGAAGATGGGCCCCTCTGTTCCTATACTCACAGTTTTAGATAGTCAAACTGAGATCATCAAAGTGAGAAAGCTTCAGAAAATACTCCATATTATTTTCCAAAAGAAGTTTTTACTTCTTTTTCTATTTCTAAATGCATCACACAAAAACACCTGAATTTATTTTCCCTAAATTTGGAGTGTCTGGGATAGTCAGAGTTAAAAAGATAATAGACCACAAGGTAATAAAGGAAATTTGCTCTAGAAAGCACCTGGGATGCCCCAAGGAGCTAGACGGTCATCCTCCAGAGGAGCAGAAACTAAAGAACATAAGAGGTCTTAGTGAGCGCCCGTATGCAGGGTACCGCTGACACTGGAATGCCACCTGGGGGAAACAAACAGGGGTTTTGACACAAGCCCCAAGAGGGGCAGTTAAAAATGGCAAGTGTGGATTTGCAGTGGATTTATTTTTCGCATGATGCTTAATGATTCTTCCCAGTAACTTCGGGTAGGCCAGCTAGCAGATAGGTCTGAATCTAATACAGTTACAGATGCAGATAGATAGGTTTTAGAGATCTAGAGGAGAAAATTTTCAATGTCTTATGAATAAAATCCTTTCCTTCCTCATTTCAGTGTGATCCCTCTGATCAGCCAGGATGGGGGTTTGGGAGGTGCCTCTCTTCGGTTCAAGATGAAAAAGCAGAATTGAAATAGGCTGGTTTGTGCCCAAGTTTTGTGCTGGGACCTTAGCATGTGCAACGTGGAAATCCTCTTCTATCCACCACCAACCTGCTCCTCCTCTTGCGGGAACTTGGATAAGGTCCTGATTTAGGGGGTCTTAATGGAACCCACCACCCATGCTGTTGCCCTCCTGAGAAACCTGGGGGGGCACTCTCTTCCTCACCCCCTACTTCAATTATTAACAAGTTCAGCTCATTCTGCCTCTTAAGGATACTTGTCAAACCCATTTTCTCTTCTCCAGTCCTTTGTCTCTGAATCTTGTTCAGGTCCAGGTAGGTCTGAGTCTGTGGGTAAAGCTCCAGCTAGACACAGATTTGTTCAGGAAATTGGGGCTGAGACCGCAGCTTCGGGGGGGAGGGGCATCAGTGACTTTAGCTCGAAGGGGTGAGGAAAGCAGAAGCTACCCATGTCCCCGTCTCTCTGCCAAACATGTCTTGATAATGTAAGAGGCTACCATGAGGTGAGGTCTTGCCTGAGCTGTGATTTTGTACCAATGTTATTCAGAGCGGTATCACCTCTGCTTTGTATCCAATTATCTCCAAATCCCCTTCAATGAATGTCACTGCCCCCTAGACTTTTGGCCTGAAGCCATGAAAGAATAGATCAGGACTTATGGGGCAAGGGATGTGAGTGAGTTGAGGAGGAGATGGGAGAGAAGATACTGGAAGCTAACACCCCCCCCCCAGCTCATCATTACCATGACAACAGCAGGAACTCAGGCTCCACCCACTAGAACTCTCCCGACTCTTAGAATGAAAGGCAGTTCATTTAAGGGCTTAACATCTGTGCAATAACAGAGATTATCTGAGCCACTTGCTAGAGAGTGAAAATGAGGTCTCAGAGGAGCTTGGGTCTGAAGTACATTCTCAAAATATGCATTGCCCCATGAATATGAGTGAGAGCACAGAAATAGACCAGGGAGGGGAAAGCTTACTGAAAATACCAGAGGACAAAAGGCCACGATGATTGGAGGAGAGGAGGAAAGTGGGAGGCAGCTCCTGGGGCCAAGATTCCCCCTGATCCCAACCATGGGGATGGTAATTTGTGCCCTGGAGAGTTCCACAAACTTGTCTTGAGCATCTGATAGACACCTCACCCTAAGCTAGGCACTGGTGACACACAAAATGAATAAAACCATCTTTGTGCTTAAAGTACTGTTTGGAGGAGAAGACAGCTACGAGAATCTAGATGCAAGAGACAGGAAGCATCAACAGATAGGTTCCCGTATTTGGGACCGGTACCACTACGTGGCACTTTTCCTATATGGTTACTTATTTAATCCTCATAACATCTTAGTGAAATAATTATTATATCCCTATTTTACAGAGAAGTAACTGACAGTGAGAGGTTCAATTTCTTGCCCAAGCTACCCACCTATTAAGTGGCAGAGCTACGACTGAAACCGGGGTCTTCATTTCCAAAACCTTATGCGCTCAGAACTGTATAATCCTCTGTCAATATATTTAAAATCCCCACTCAGCTCACTGCCAGCTGCTCAGAAGGCTCCACCCACACCCTTGGTTTTCTCCACCCTCGCGTTCCCAGGCGCACCTCACAAACTGTCTTCCGCTTCCCTTTCCAGGCACAGGCAATGCAGATTTGTTGGCTGGAAAGAGATCAAAGCCATTCTCCAAGTTTTTTTTAAAAAAAAAAAAGGTTTAGAATGAGGAAAAGATACCAGAGATAAACATTTTAATGTAAAGAATGAAGGTGGCTGAAGAGTAAACAACCTCCTTCCGATGGATGAGCCCTCCATTCTGAAAGGAAGTGGATCTGCCATCTGTCCCATGTTTGAAACCTGAGCTACTGGCTGTAACCTGAACCGCAGCTCTCCGGAAGCCCTGCGGCTCTTCCTGCCCGCAAGAAACGAAGTCAAGAAAGAGACTGCAGTCGAGAGGGGGAGGGTCGAATTCTGGGAGGATGAGAGAGACCAGGTGAGGACAACTCGGGATGCGGAAGGTGGCAAAGTGAGGGAAAGAGGAGGTCTGAGCCAGGGCTGAGGGAAGGAAGGAAAGAGAGAAAAAGAGGAAGGAAGGAAGGAAGCGAGGGAGGAAGGAAGGGAGGGACAGAGGGAAAGAAGAGTATTATCTTAAAACCCAAAGCAAGAGATTGAGGGGTTACCTCCTATTTTTCGGTGTGATCCAACTTTTTCTGAAAGTTGATAAGGAGACGGTAATGCCACAGTGTCCGATTAATCTTCAAGTGAATTGTTTGGGGACAGTAGGACCCAGTGCCCTTCCCAAAGAATGTACCCCCAATACCACACGACAAACTATTTCTGCTTAGAGGTTTTTTTACTTTTAAGAAATCACATGCTCTACCGTGCCATTCTGATCGTCAGTCTCTTAAAATACTCCCTAAAAATCTGTTTTCCAAAATCTGTTTCTTGCACAGCACCCCCAGGTAGACTTATTCCCAGACACCTTGGGGGTCCCTCCCGTGGGGGCTAAAGCAGGTGAGGCGCGATCTGTTCACTCTAGCAACTGTCCACTGCAAGCAGAACCTGCCTGGGAGGCAGAGGGGAATGTAAGGGAAGGGCGGTCCCAGCTTCCAAGAGCTTGCGGGGGCCCCCAGGACATCTATGACACGAACTCATGACTTGGCAATCCAGTGGACAGGGGTGTCCTTCCCTGAAACGGGGCACACAGGGCAGATGAGCAGGTCTGGAGGAGAGGCAGTAAACGATGGGTCCCACCTCTGTCGAGCTGCGCTCAGGTGGTCACTGAATAAAATTGAGATGCCCACTGAGTGGGCATTCTTTCTCAGGAGAGAAATCGGGCTGGAGAAGAAACCTGAAGCCACAGCAATGAATTGTCTGTGGAATGAGAAAAGAAGGCAGGTTGGGAAACAGCTTATCTCTATTGGAACGAATGTATGAATATATATCGAATACATAAAGGGAAGTGGTGTGAGTTGAAGCTATGATAATAAGGGAAGTTGACACCAGACTGCAGTAGTATGGCCATCGGTGGGGCAGGGTTCCAGGCTCCCCTCCCCTCTCTGGGTATTTTCTGAACAATTTCTAGCTTGTCAGTGTCCTGCCAAATATATAGCCCAGAAGTGAACGCCTCTCTCATCCTAGATGCTGATACTCCCATTAATGCAGCCCAAACTTACAAGTAAGCTTCCTGGCTTCTACAGCCCACTGATGACTCATTTTGGATTTACTACCTGTATTGGTTTCCTAGCGCTGCTGTAACGAAATACCTCAAACTGGGTGGCTTAAAACAACAGGAATTTCTTCCCTCACAGTTCTGGAGTCTGGAAGTCCAAAATCAAGGTGTGGGCAGGGACCTGTAGTGGAGAGTCCTGCCTCTCCTCTTCCCAGCTCGGGGTGTTGGCCAACAACCCTTGGTGTGCCTGGGCTCTCAGCTGCCTAACTCCAGCCTCTGCCTCTGTCACCGTATGACGTTCTCCCTGTGCACCTGTTCTTATAAGGACACCAGTCCTATCGGATTAGGGCCCACCCGATGACCTCACCTTTAACGTGACTACCTACCTCTGCAATGACTATTTCCAAATAGGCTCACGCTCACAGGTATTGGGGGTTAGAACCTGAACATATCTTCTGCGGGGAGGACACAGTTCAACCCCTAACACTCCAGATAGAAACACCAAGTCTTTCACCACGCTTGCTGCTGGCTCCTCCTTAAGCCTCATCTAATCATTCTGCTACCAGTCTCAACTTCCCTCGAGGGCAGAGAACGCAGGACCCACGTGAAAAGGTCACTGCTGAAATTCTGAATGCCCTTCTGCAGCAGGTTTTACCTCAAAGTGAGGAATCGGAGGAAATGGGAGAAAGGTGACTCATTCACATCCATTTCTCAAGTTTCTAGCTTTCTGCCTTGTCTCTGCCCTGCCTCTCTCAATCTCTGTCTCAGTCTGTCTGTCTGTCCCTCTCTGCCCACGTCTTCTCTCTCTCCTGTCACACATTCTCACGCACCCTCACCGGCACCACCCTGCCTGAGTGATTACAAACACAAATGGCATAAAACACAGACCTACTAGAGCATGGCCTTGAGGATATGGGGAGGGGGAAGGGTAAGCTGGGACGAAGTGAGAGAGTGGCAGGGACATATACACACTACCAAATGTAAATTAGATAGCTAGTGGGAAGCAGCTGCATAGCCCGGGGAGATCAGCTCGGTGCTCTGTGACCACCTAGAGGGGTGGGATAGGGAGGGTGGGAGGGAGACGCAAGAGGGAGGAGATATGGGAACATGTGTACATGTATAACTGATTCACTTTGCTGTAAAGCAGAAACTGACACACCATTGTAAAGCAATTATACTCCAATAAAGATGTTAAAACAAAACAAAACAAAAACACAAATGGCACAAGGAAGTCAAACAGAGGGAACCCTGAGAAGCAGACAAACAACCATCAGCATTTGAATTTCCAGTTCGACAAAAGCACTGGAAACTGGTGATGAGAAAGCGCTTCTGCCTGATGTCTCATTGTCGTGACTACGTTGATCTCTCTTTTTCAGCCTGAGAAGAGTCATAGAGCTAATAGGAGATAGAGGCTCCTAAAAACTGGAACAAGTCCTCAATTAACCGTTTCACTGTATCAGAGTCATTATTTTTCAAAACCCAGGCTTCTGCCTGAATTCAAAGTAGGTTGCGTAAGTGAAAGTATCATTCTATGCCTTGTCCTCTGCTTTGAAGAAATGAGGATGTCAGCAAGGTGAGTTTTTTGGTTGATGAAATGTTTGCAGTCATTTGGTCCATTAAATAAATCCACCTTGCACAGCGCCCCCCCATTATTCAGAGCACACGTTCTTGCTATCACAGATAGTAATATTTGCTATAGATACATTTTATAAGTTAGTACTTATGAAGACTCCTCTCCAAACAAAAATACCGTAAACCACATGGAAAGGCAAATATCTCCGATTCCTCGTTTCCTTCCTAAATCCAGCTCAGCTGCAAGTCGAATGAGCTGTTTCTCCACAGTGTCTCCAGAGCTCATCCATGGCTCCCACCCTGACTGCTGGCTCCTGTAAACCAGCCAGCCCCATATCTTGTGTGGACTGTTGCCAAGTCAACACCCAACTTCCCGCCCTGCCCCCTCTCGCTCCCTCACAGACCATTTACCAAGGAGCAGCCAGAAGGACCTTTTAATGATGTGAATGGGATCAATAAAATCCTTCAATTGTTTCCACCGACATCTAGGATGAGAAACAAGTTTACCTTGGCCTCCCTACCTCTTTATCCCTCTTGTTTTCTCTGCTATGACCTCAACGACCTTCCTTTCTATCCTCAGGTGCAGCAAGCCTACTCAGAGCAGCCTTTCCCTACACCACCTACTAAAGTAACCACCTCTCCCATCACCTTGTTTTGTTTTCTTCAAAGCACTCACCAATACCTAAAACTGTGTATATGCTTTCATGTTTCTCTTCCCTCCATGAAAGCAGAAACCCCAACTATCCTTTCGAAATTACTGAATCCCGCAAATCTAGAACAGCATCTGATACGTGCTAAGTGTTGAATGTTTGCTGCATGAATGAGTGAGTGAAAAAATATTCTAACTTTTATGGGAGACCTAGGGTTCGTAACTCTAATATGTAAGAGTCTTTATTAACCAGCAAGAAAAATATGAACAGGCCCACGGAAGGCTGAGGAAGCTCCCAGTCAGGACCTAAGCAGGCATTCTCAGCTCAGCCAATAAAACTTAGACATTGCCTTTTCCTTTCTCTGCCCTTGAAAATGAAGAAGGATGTTGAGAAGCCAAAGGGAAAGGGGATTTGAGACTGCAGATGGAATTGATAATAAAGAAGAGGTCAAAGAAGAGGTCAAAGAAGGAGGAAGAGGGGCCGTGTGTCTTGGGTGGTGTTAAATGACCAGGCTGAACAAGGGGGAGGGGTTGTCTCACTTTGTGATAACTACAACGAGGAAAGTCCAGGGCACAAATCAGCATTGCTTGCTTCCTGCCCTTGTCTAACCTCACCTCTGCTCGTCTCTCTCTGTTTCCTTGTTGCTGGAAAAAACTGAGTACAGTTAAAGAGGAACCAGGGAATAGAAAAGTGAGGATGTAGGGATACTGGGGAGGAGAGGTATATGGAATGATACACAGCACCACATCTATTTGGTAAGTGATGGAAGTGAGGGTGTCATTTTTAATTTGTCTAAAACAAAAATACTACCAATATAATTTTTAAATTTGTAAAAATATTTCTATTTTAATATGTGAATTTAAAAATGTATGTTAGGGCTTCCCTGGTGGCGCAGTGGTTGAGAATCCGCCTGCCGATGCAGGGGACGCGGGTTCGTGCCCCGGTCCGGGAAGATCCCACATGCCGCGGAGCGGCTGGGCCCGTGAGCCATGGCCGCTGAGCCTGCGCGTCCGGAGCCTGCGCTCCGCAACGGGAGAGGCCACAACAGTGAGAGGCCCGCGTACCGCCAAAAAAAAAAAAAAAAATGTATGTTAAAAGACCCTCAGGCATGAGATGCGGCACGTGTATTTGCAGCATGCCGCCGGTTGTACCAAACGTCACACATTCCTGGCAATGAGCACCTGATCCACGCAGCGGCAATGGTGTCGTTCTGGTGATTTGGGACTCTCCCCAAATCACCCTACGGTTGATGAGAAGTCAAATGGCCACAGAATCTCAGGACAGGAGAAAGACGGTTCATCAGTGACCCTAAGGAAGCAAGCTACAGGCTCCAGGCAGGATCCAGTGAGAGCAACTGTCCACAAGGGGGCAGAGTCCAACCAACTGCAAGCTTGGCAGACGGTACCCGAGTGTAGCTCTATGGGAGACGGTCTGACTGAGATCTCTAGCCATTGATTAGCGTATGTGACTGTTTTTCTATCATTTTGATCCCAAATACTGAAACGTGAGAACTGGCGCCCATTTTCAGAAGTAGCTTGTCGTATGAGACAAACAGCATTTAGTGTCTACTCTGATGACCTTCCTGCCCGTCACACACAAAACTCAAATGAGGCCTAGTGTCAGAGTCACAGGAAGGTGGCAAAATGACCTACACTAAAAATGCATCTGAAGAGAGAGTGGTCTGCCTGTCCTAGTGACATCTCAGCCCCAAATCCCTGCTCCCAAGGGAAGAGAGGTCCCCCACCTGGCCAAGACAAAGGAGCCCATCTGGAGGCATCAGAGCTGTGACTTTTGAGGTCAGGATTCAGGACCGCCTCAAGATCTCAACAGGACACAGGATTCAAGCTCTATTTACTCCTAAATCGCTGTTCCCCAAGACTTAGCTTGACAAAGAAAGAGAACAAATAATGTGACCAGACACTGAAGACCACATCTAAATAATTTAGTTACTCTCCAATTCCACCTCCATGGCTTATTTCCTTTAGCTGTATTAGTGAATAATGAAGATTAACACCCCAGCATCCCACCAGCCCCACACACTCATGCACCCGTACCCACCTTTTCCCTGGTTGTAAACCCACAAACATACCATGCTGGCCTTTAACTAGAATCAATGGTTCTCAAACGTCAGTGTGCATCAGAATCACCTGGGAGGTTTATTTTTTTATTTTTTTTTGCGGTACGCAGGCCTCTCACCGCTGTGGCCTCTCCCGTTGCAGAGCACAGGCTCCGGACGCGCAGGCTCAGCGGCCGTGGCTCACGGGCCCAGCCGCTCCGCGGCACGTGGGATCCTCCCAGACCGGGGCACGAACCCGTGTCCCCTGAATCGGCAGGCGGACTCTCAACCACTGCGCCACCACGGAAGCCCCCTGGGAGGTTTTTACAACACAGATTGCTGAACCCCATCCTGGAGTTTCTGATTTAGTAGGACTGAGGTGGATGTTGATGCTTCTGGCTGGGGACCACACTTTGAGAACCAGTGTTATCATTATCAGAGCACAGATGGGTTTCTCTCTCTCCCTCTCTCTCTCTCTCTCTCTTCACTACATTGTTCTGAAGCACTCGAATGCTCAGGAACAAATACCCGCGAAATAAGGAAAATAAATTAATGTTTACTGAGATTACTGTATGCTGGATGCTTTACCTTCATTATCTCCTTTTACTTAATCTGCACAAATTCTAGGAAAGTAGGAATTATTATCCCCACGTTCAAATGACAAAACAAAGGCTGCAGAGGTATTTGATCAGTCACGCACCTACAAAGTATTAAGAGTCCGGATGTGACCTGGCTTCAAAGATCATGCCGAATATTCTATTTCCTATTTGAAAAGTGGATGATCCAAAATGAACAAAAGTGTAAAAACATGCAGCTTGTGAACAAAAGTGAAAAGGCAGACAGTATAAGAAAGCTTTGCAGTCACAATTAGTATCAGCAGTGGATCTGAGGTTGCCCCAGGGCCCCGTGAAATGCACAGCTCTGGGAAGAGAGGGCCAGAGGACGCAAAGAGCTCCCTGATGCTTTGATGAAGCAGGTGCCCCAGCCATAACTGCCTCACAGAACAGAACACTATACATTATTCAGAATAGAAAGCAGTTTCTATTTTTGCATTCTGAGAAGAAGCGGTATTCGTATAGAAGGGTGTTAAGGATGTTTGTTAAAAAGCCTTTTACAGATCAGAAATCCCCAAGCTGGAGGCTTGATGAATTTAAAAAGTGGAAAAAGAAAATGTGATGAAATGCTTAAATGGCCAAGAAACTGATTAACGCCCCTCAGAGCTTTTAGGTTTCTGCCTCAAATGGAAGTGTTTGCTTCCTTAAGCATTCCCCTTCTGTCTCATTAAGCAAATGGTAAGCATTTTGATTCTGAGACTTTTGATTGTGTGCGTTTGGGGTAGGGGGGTTAGTGTTTCTACTCAAAGTAATGCACTGTCAAGAAATATACCTTTTGCATAAAATAATCTTGATATCCAAAACAGACTTATAGTTGGTATGTCTTAGCAGCTAAATGGATCTTCATTAATAGCAATAATCAGTGGGAAAAAATATGATTTCAACATTAACTTGATTTCAACCTAATTGTGTATTAGGTTATACACAGTTTAATTCAACCAACAGAGCCCCCTCTGCGTACAAGGCATTACCTTCAAGAAACTTGCAATTAAATCGGTAGTATTATAAATATATTAATAATTTTGGTAACTGTTATGTGGACTGAATGTTTATATCCCCTCAAAATTCACATGTTGAAATCCTGACCCCTCATTGTGATGGTATCTGGAGGTGGGACCTTTGGGAAGGAATTAGGTCATGAGGGTGGAGTCCTTAGGAATGGGATCAGTGTCCTTATAAGAAGAAACACAAGAGAAATGATTTTTCTTTCGGGCATGTGAGGATACAGTGAGAAGACAGCCATCCACAAATCAGGAAGCATGTCTCCAGCAGACACAAGATCTGC
Source organism: Kogia breviceps (assembly GCF_026419965.1). Lineage (NCBI taxonomy): Eukaryota > Metazoa > Chordata > Mammalia > Artiodactyla > Physeteridae > Kogia > Kogia breviceps. Next base: position 111,294,979 of record NC_081316.1, on the reverse strand, counting down.
TGGCACCTTGATCTTGGACTGCCCTGCCTTCAGAACTGTGAGAAATAAATGTTTGTTGTTTAAGGCCCTCAGTCTATGGTATCTTGTTATAAGATCCTGAACTAAGACAGTAACTGCAATCCAACCAGGAAGGAAGCAAGCACAAGAACTGCTTCTTTCTTCATGATTCCGCTCACATGCCTTTTTCTAGTCCCATCCCAGCTTATTCTCCGCCAGCTGCCATCTAAGGCGTTCCAGCTCTCCTGGGGACTTGTTGCCCTGACTCTGGCTCACCCAACACACTGCTACCAGGTTTACCTTCCTAAATTAAAGGCAGTTGGATGCTCCAGGTCAAAGACTTTCCATGGCTCTTAGTTGCCTGTGAAGCCAAAGTGCTCCTGGCTGTCAAAGTCCCCACAATTCAGCTGCAAACCCCACGCCAATGCTACCCCTTTCACTCCTCTCTGAGCCCGCAGCTCCAGTCAAATTGATACGAAATCTCTGCCCCTAAACGCACTGCTAAGCTTCCCTCTCAAAACCCAACGACACTGACTGTACCACTCATCTAGTATATGCATAGGCTGCCTTGAGGTAATATCAATTATTAATAATAATGCTTCGGCATGTCTGCCTCATGACTTGTCACAACTCCTAAGAGTAGGAGTTGTGGACCATTTGTCTTCATATCCTCTGTACTCAGCACAGGCTGGGTATGCAGTAGGCCCTCAATCAATCCACCCAACTTTGACCGGGGCTTTCATTAAAGATATCAAGCCTTGATCCACACTTAAGTGCATCCAAGATAAACCTGCCTGTACCAAGTCATCTCAGAATCTCTTGGAGTGACATAAAATAATAGTGAAGAGTTAAGACCCCTATAGACTTTTCAAGTGGATGCGTCCACTGTTCTCCCATAGGATGATGCCCTGCTCCTTTCAAAGTCAATGTTAAGTGTCATACAACAACATTGCAGCTGGGTAAGCACCCTTTCGGTCTACTTGTATTTATTTCTTAGGTTAGGAAGGCATGACCTTCTATAAAGGGGACCAAGCTAGGAATCATAGGAGCTTCTTGGCAGTAGAATGATCTGAAACAGCTCTGACCAGCTGGGTGTGGAAAGCCTTCTGACAGCTCTGCTAGACTCCTCAGACTAATAGACAGTTTTTCAACTCGGACCTCAACTCAAATACACCTTCTGATTATAGGCTTATTTCTCCTCTTTTGCCACTTGGTCTGTCATGCTGTTTGGGCCAAAGGGCTATTTTTTAAAAAGTTGAACAAAGGTAAAGTTCATTAATTTCCTCTGATCTATAAACATAGTTTGGGGTTATTGCTTAAGATTGACAACAATAGGGCTTCCCTGGTGGCGCAGTGGTTGAGAATCCGCCTGCCGATGCAGGAGACACGGGTTCGTGCCCTGGTCCGGGAAGATCCCACATGCCGTGGAGCAACTAAGCCCGTGAGCCATGGCCGCCAGGCCTGCGCGTCCGGAGCCTGTGCTCCACAACGGGAGAGGCCACAACAGTGAGAGGCCCGCATACCGCAAAAAAAAAAAAAAGATTAAAAAAAAAGATTGACAACAATAAATTAAAATAGCAGAATGCATACAAATTGTAAAATGCTTCCCTTATTCCTCTTCCTCACCACCTCTCCGTTAACCAAACTGGCTTATTAGCCATTCAGTTCCGTTCAGGAAAATGATTACATTCCATTGTTACTCGAGAACAGCAGCTGCACGGCACTGGCAAAGCCTATGGGCTGGTCTGACCAGTTCACGAACAAGAACTATAAATATAAATAATATATAGAAACCATATTACTTGTTTAAAAGCTGATGAGCCAGAGAAAACTTCAGCTGTTAATCGGTACTTTTGCCTAGAATTGATTCCAACTTGGCAAAATTAGAGAATCACTATCATGCCGGGGTTCTGGAATACAAAACCATTGAATGGTTCCGAGAGGAACAGCTCAGAATTGCTGGCTCTGGAGAGTGGTGCAAGGGTCCGGATGGACTTTCAGTATTTTAAATTTAGTATTTCATATTTAGATCTTTTTGGATTTCAGGATTTTAGTATTTCAGGCTTTTCTTATTTTAGAAGTCTTGCTTTGACATAAGTATTTCTCAAATCGTTGGAGACAAAACGTCACTCACATGAGTATGATGAGTAGAGTCAGAGACTCAGCCCTCTCCTGCCACCCACTACTTCCAGTGCCTCTGCATGTGTACTTTCCAAATTAGGAACTTGCAAAATCTGCTAAAAAATCATCAGTGCTGCCCTGTGCATCGCAGCCTACTCCTTAAAGCCCAAACCCTTATCCAGATATCTCAGCCCTCCAACAGGTGACCTACAGGGAACCTAGCTCTCCCCCATCATGTCTCATCACTCCCTGTGTTTCAATTAGACAGTCCTATCTCCTGCCCCACAGACTTGCTCTGACCACTTTTGACAGTTGCTATAAAGCTAACAAGCAAATATCGATCACCTGCTGTGCAGCAGTCGCTACACAGACATCTTCATATTTTGTCCGTTGAATCCCCATGACAGTGTCACAAGGTCTTTTTCAAAGAAGGAATGAGATTCAGAAACTTGTGGTTTGATAGTAAGTGTTGACTTATCTGTGACTCTAAAACTTCAGGTTTTCTCACTACAGAATTGTCCCCCTTCTCTTGGTGTATCTTCCCAGCTCAGTTTCACCTCTGCAAATTCTATGCATGCTCATGGCCCAGAACTAATCTGCCTCCTCCTGAAACATCTTCCTTACTCTTTAGACTTTGCCCTCCTTGGAATTCACAGCACTTACTGATGCTTTAGCACTGTACGTAGGGTCTTGAGTTTTACATGTACTTCATGCATGTCTGTAGTATTTCTCCAGCTAGACTGAAAGCTCCTTAAAGAGTCATGAATTGCCAGGCAGGTTTACTCAATGCAGTGCACAGAGTAGGTGCTGAATAATTATCTGTTAAGGAACATGACACTACTGGATGTATCTATAACCATTCTTGCTGCAGTTTGTCTCCTGTACTTGAACTAATTCAGGAAAACATCTAGCTAGCTTAAGAAAAAGCAGACAGATGCTTAACAAACAGAGTCTTTTGGAGAGGAGAAAGGGAAAGTGTCAAGGTTTGGATGTGTCTTAGAGGCTTAACCTATCTTTGACAGTGATTATAATGGACAAAAAGTAAAAAGAGATCCATGATTATAATCAAACACTAAATGGAGATTTGGGCTCGAGCAGTGTGGCCATAAGATTGGTCAAGTCCACCCAGAAAAGTGCCCATAAAAAATACCTGTCTCGGGCTTCCCTGGTGGCACAGTGGTTGAGAATCCGCCTGCCGATGCAGGGGACACAGGTTCGTACCCCAGTCCGGGAAGATCCCACATGCTGCGGAGAGGCTGTGCCCGTGAGCCATGGCCGCTGAGCCTGCGTGTCCGGAGCCTGTACTCCGCAAAGGGAGAGGCCACAACAGTGAGAGGCCCGCGTACCGCAAAAAAAAAAAAAAAAAAAAAAAAACCTGTCTCAAAAAAAACCACAAACGAGTCCCTGAGAACATCCGTCTCACTTGCCTACAGATACATATTTAGCACCTACTCTATATAGGACACCATGGGGCCTACAAAGTGGTATTAGAATATGCTTGAAAAGCATCTAGAATGTAATTGGCAAGACAGGAAAAATACCTACAGAGAAGAGCAAAAACACCAGGGTATACGTAGGAGCTACCGAATTAAGTATCAATACATTGAGGGCAGGTGCTGGTGGAGCTCAGAGGTGGGAGAGACCCTTGTGGATGTCACATTAGGAAGACCTCATGGAGGAGGTGGAACTAGAGCTAAGAAGTAAGAGCAGGGGGCTTCCCTGGTGGCGCAGTGGTTGAGAGTCCACCTGCCGATGCAGGGGACGCGGGTTTGTGCCCTGGTCCGGGAAGATCCCACGTGCCGCGGAGCGGCTGGACCCGTGAGCCGTGGCCGCTGAGCCTGCACGTCCGGAGCCTGTGCTCCGCAAACGGGAGAGGCCACAGCAGTGAGAGGCCCGCGTACCGGGGAAAAAAAAAAAAAGAAGTAAGAGCAGGGCTTAGATGGGGGATGGGGAACGGGGAATGGAGGGAAACTTTCGAGCACATGAGCTTCGGGCAGTGGTGGAGACTCAAATTCCTAGTGAAGGCACAGAAACATATGAAGCAGCAAGGTCAGATAACATCCATGCCAGGCTGCTTAAGTATGACACCCAGATGACATCTATCTAATTATGCTGCCTTTTACAATGGTGCACTAAGGCAACACAAAACCCAAAAACAATCAAATGAATCAAATGTGTGGGTTACTTGTTTGTGAGAACTCATCAGTAGGAATCAAGTGATACGGGTCCAACTTGATGCTAGGGAGTGTGGAAAAAAAAAAACAGAACAAATTTAAAACATGGCCCGTGACCTCAAAAAGCTAAGTACCTACTTTGAAAGCAAGACCAACTCACATGGAAATGTTTAAATATACTTTATTTTTTTTAATTTAGTTTTTTTTGGCCTCGCCACCTGGCTTGTGGGCTCTTAGTTTCCTGACCAGGGATTGAATCCCCTGCAGTGGAAGCTTGGAGTCCTAGCCACTGGACCACCAGAGAACTCCCTAAATATACTTTAAAAGCCAGGATAATCAGTGCTAAATTATAATTTTCTGACTGTATAACACAAAAGTATTTTAGAGACTAAAAATACTAGTATGGAAATAGGTGATTAGTAGGGATAATGTTTCAGTAAATTCCCCGAGACAGCCCATCAAGATGCAAACTTTATTTTTGGCTGGGTTTGCCCCAATTTCTCCTTTCACAATTAGGCTTCTTCCAGCCACTGAGAATCTCTTGCGAGTGCTTTAGAAGTGTTCAGTTCTAACCTGAAGGCTTTACAAAGGAGAACAATTTCAAGGCCAGGCAAGAGCCACCTGCCTCGGCAGCTTGGGAGGGGGCAGAAGCTGGCCATGCGGTTCTCCTACCCGATTCCGTTTCTGCAGAGATCCACCAAGTGAGAGACACCAGGGCTAATTTGCCAGGTATTAAAAGCGATAGACATAGTCACCCAGTGAGAGGTGTTGCAACTCCCAGAACTGAGTCACTGAATTATTCATGAGGCTGCTTCTAATTTTTACGGTTATAAAATTCACAGAGCCAGCCCATGGCAGAAGCAGCCGTTTTTAAGCTGTCATTTAAAAGTCTGCCTGAAATTGTATGTGTCTTATTTTAACAGTTCCCAAAACGTTACAGCAGCACCGAATTCAGCCCTGGAGCTTGTCCACGTGGCTCTCTTCATTATCCCTGTGACCTATAGGAATCCAGCAGCCGCCAACGTCCCCGGGATGAGTCAGGCGATGTAGGAACCGGACGCGTAGGACTCCTTCCCCCTGGGAGCACAGCGTATCCCTGGCGGCGGGTTGACTTTCTCAGCTCCAGTGGCCTCTGAAGGAGGAAATAATAATCTCTTCCAGCGACTGAAGGGAATGCAGCACCAACCATAGAAACAAAATGAATTCAACCACCGAGGAGTCACTTGGCCAGTGACAGATGCTGTCCGCTTCCTGTGTGAGGAGGAGCCCGGGAGTGCGGCATCTGCCATGTAAGCGGTGAATTAATTAATGCACTAGGTGCCGGGTTGAAATTGTGGAAGAGGCATCCAAAATAACAAAAGCTACCGTTACTGAGGATTGCTATGGGCCAGCCACTCTTCCAAGCCCTTGTCCTGTATTATCTCATTTTGTCCTCCCAAGTCCCTGGAGGATGTGCTGTTTCATACTGTACAGAGAAACAGATTAATTAGTTGCTTGGCTGGATGTAGTAAGAGGCAAAGATAGGACTGGAACAGAGGAATTCTCACTCCATAATTCAGGGTCTTTAACTCATGCTGTACAGCCAGGTTTACCAAACATTTAGGCCACGTACGGAGAAAGGAAACGACTCGCTCATTCCTGGTCCTTTGAAGGCAGGGAGAACAAGATGGCTTGGGTGGAGTGGGGGCCGGCCAGTGGCTACGGCGTGACGGTGTCACAGTACGAAGAGAGCTGTGAGAGCTGTCAGCCCGGATTCCATGGGAGGACGGAGGAGGGGTTAGATAAAGCTTCCCGGGGAAGGCACTGCTCGACCAGATTTTGAAGCATACGTGTAAAGTAGACTTGGAGAAGAAGCGGAAGGTAGATTGGTTGCAAAAATGTCCGCCATTTTTCACTCCTGCCTGCATCCCTGCCCTTTGCAGCTCTTCCCATGAGAAGGTAGAGTCTGTCTCTCGTGCCTTGAATCTTGGAGCTCGCTTTGGCTAATAGAGTCATCAGGAGTGATGTGCTGGTTCGAAGCCTTGACCTCAAGAGGCCTCGCACGTTCTCTCTCGCTCTCTTGAACTTTGCCACCGACATGTGAAAAGTCTGGGCTAGCTCCCTGGATGTTGACATGCCACGTGGTCCAGTCACCCTTGTCACCGCAGCCGACAGTTCACCAACCGTCAGGCATAAGAGTGAACCCATCCTAAAGCAGCCAGCTCCCAGCCAAACCAGCAGCTGACTGCAGAGACCTGAGTGAGCTCATTAAGGTCAGCCAGGCCAGGCCCAGATTAGCAGAACTGCCCAGCTGACCTCTAGCCTCAGGAGCAAAAGTCAAAGTGTATTGTGTTATGTCACTGAGGTTCTCTGGTTGTTTTTTATACAGCAGGATTATCGAAATAGAGGTAGGCAGGTCTTCTTTTACAAGACTAAAACCAGTGTGGTACAGACTGTGCTGTAACCCTACTACACTTTGCTTGTTTTAGAAAAGAATGTAAGATTAAATTGGTCCAGGACAGGGTTGCTCAAACTGGACGCTATTGCGATTTGGGGCCCAATCATTCCTGTGGGGGACTGTTCAGTGCATCATAGTATATTTAGCAGCATCCCTGGCCTCTACCCACTAGACGCCAGTAACATCTCCAGTTGTGACAACTAAAATGTCTCCAGACATTGCCAAATGTCCTCTAGTGGGGGCAAAATCGCTCCCAGTTGAGAAACATTGGTCCAGAAATGAATGCAAAGAAGGTCAGTCACGAAATACCCAAAGTCCCCCCAACTGAGCAATCCTTCCTACAAGATGGTTCCACGGGTAGATCAAGCTCAGGCCCCGTGTGAACACAAGCACCTTCTGTGGGAACGTGTGGTGTTGGAGTGGTCAGAGCCAGGGGCAGCTTAACCGTCTGTGAGCTGCTCCAGCTCAGGTGAAAGCTTGCTCTGGGCAGTGGAGGCGCTTGCTCAGTGCAGTGTGTGGCCCATACAATGAAGTTCAAAAGAAAAGAAACATTAAAATTCAGCACAAAAGGCAGGACTTACAAGCCACCACGTAGGTCAGACCAGTTGTGTCCAAGGATTTCTTCCAGGTCCCCTCTTCCTTAAACTCTTGTTCCTACTGCATTGTTTCTCACTCGTAGACCACTGTGAAAAAGAGCAATTCATCAGTGCATTGCCATGCATACTTGGCTATTCTACATGAGGGTTCCTATATCATCAGAGAGTTTCTTAATTTGCAGTTAAGAAAAACGGTTTGCATTTCTCTTATTCCAAAGCTAACGTTTAAACCAACATCTCTACTCATGATTGCACTTCCCAGGAGCTATGTCACCCTCATGAGAGAATGCCTGATCAGGCTTTTCTTAATATCACAGCTTAATCAGCCTATTCACTGGTTCCAGAAGATGGAAGGCAGTGAAAGAAGGTGGCCAAGCATTTGCCAACTTCTACCTCACTGTTGGCCTGCACATTTCATTGATTAAACAGATGTGTTGGAGAGGGGGCCTCAAGCAAATTGCTTACCTTCTCCGGGCTCCTATTTTACTACAATAAAAAATAATAATAACCTTTTCTTGCTTTACAGGAAAAACTGGTAGATTCAACCACAAATGATATGTATTTCACAAATCCATGGGAACTAAAGAGAACATCCATTAAGAAAAAGAAGGGCAAACAAAGTTGGAGCTATCTTGAATTCTAAATTCTCAGCATCTCACAGGCAACTCTGTCTTCCTGATTTATTTAGTTTACCAGTGGAACTGTGCCCAGTCATGCATTTTAGGCATGCATCAGAAAAAAAGGTGAAGTCATAGATTCTTGGCATCTCAGTGTTGGACACAGACAGACTTTATGAATATGAACTATTAATCACTTTCTCTGTAACTCGACTGTTACTTTTCCTGCAGGGGTTAGCTTTGTGAACACATGAGCATATTGGCATGAAGACAGAAGAGGGTTTGAGAGTTCAGGTGAGGTTCCCCTAAGGTTGTTTTTGGGAATTTGCATGAATCTAGGTATTAGATATGACCCATTAACCATAAGTTTCGACGACTATCACTCGTTTGGCAGAACAAGAAATACAAAGATTATCTCCAAGGCCAATGGCAAAGGATGCCCCAGCCTTCACCAGAGGCAGCTAAGCATTACCTGCAAGCCAGGGTGACCACCCCAAAGTGTGCCCTCACCCCATGGGTCCATCGAGGTTCAGCAGGTGCTGCCCAACAGCACGTGACACCCAGCCAGGCCCACGTCCATACAGAAGCTATGACGTGAAGTTGAAGAGATGAGGTGAAGCTTGGGCCCCTGCCCCCATGACACTTGCAGCCCAAAAGCCTGCTTTCTTGCTCTGCAAACCTAAGAAATCCACTGAGAGGAGAAAGGGCAATTTCCCCAGAAATTGTGCCTTGCCGAATTTACAGCACTTTTCCTTGAATTATCTTGTTTGAAACTCAAAGCCCTGTAACATACATAGGAGAGAGATCATAACCCAGATTTTTTTAATGAGGAAACAGGACATTGAAGACCTGGCCCATGATCACGGAGGAATGAGGGGTGGAACCTGGTTTTCCTGACTCCAGACCTTGAGTTCTGCCACCACATCTGCTTCTTCAGGCAGATCTGAAACATTCGAAACCTTGACCTCTGAGTGATGTTTCACGGACCCCAGCCACTTGTATACCCTCCCCCTGCCTCCCACACACTCTTGCTCCCAAACCAGCCATAAGGAACTTCCGCATCAGCGGCTGTCCCACGTTCCTTTCGTTGGTAATGACTGTTACCTACCGTCCTGAGTTGGGCCCCGACAAGGTCTCTCCAGCCCTGTGTCATCCAAGCCAATAGAGTGAGACCCAGTTCTGTTGAGAAGCAAAGGAAAGCTTTATTCTTTGATCAGAGAATGGAGAGGTGCCAGCTTGGGCTCTAGAGCACATGCTTCCGGGACAGATGATGGGCGGGGCTGACTTATAGCGTCCTGTCTGGGAGGGGGGAGGGGGCGGGGTTCTTGTAGGGTCGGGCAGCTCTGCTGCGCAGACTCCACATGGAAGGGCGGGGCGGTGGCAGCGTCTCTGCACTCGGCACGCCACCACCATCTTGAATCGTGGTGTCTCACGCAGCTCTTTCGCACACGGCCCAGGGAGCTGGCCGGTGGGCGTCACCATTTCCCACACGGAACTCTGAAGTGTTGGGGGCCGGTCTCTGCACGCGGCCCCCTATGAGCAGGCGGAACTAGACTGAGCACAAAGGAAAGGAAAAGGTTAGACTTTATTACCCAGATTCTATTTTTGCTTCCCGGGAATTGTGAATGGGTTTGCTGGTGACAATATGAAGTTTAAAGTCCTTTCAGTCTCATCTGTTTCCCTGGGTATCGATGAACATATGGTAAATAATACTGGAAACAGTAAGTACTGGCTGACGAAATGTGGTAAAAAAAAAAAAGTACTAAGAACAGCGCACGAACCCTAACTGGACGGGATGTGCCCGCTCAAGGGGTCAGCGGTGCGGGTGGGGGCGGGGCTCTGCCGAGGGCGCCAATGGGAGTGGAGGTCGGCCTGCGTCCCGACCTCGCGTGTTCCCGCGAGAAGGGGTAGGATCCTGCACATCCACACCCCCACCCCCACCCGCGGGCCCCTGAAAGGTTGCGTTGGCCGAGGGGCTTCTTCCTGCTTCACACCAGGCGCCCAATGGCCGGCGTCAGCTGGTGCAACACCCGTGCTGTCACGGGTACCAGAACCCCAGGGGTAGAGGACACCGTCGTGGTCCTCTTACAGGTGAGGTCGGCAAAGCGTAAAGAAATTAAGTGATTTGACCGAAGACTCATGGCTGGAGCCACTTGCCGAGTCCCATGAGTATAACCACGCGCTGGCGCCACCGCCCGCAGGATGCCCGTCCGCCTCTCTCGCACCTGCGGCGTGTCGGGACCATGCTCACACGGGGAAGGTGCCACTGGCAGTGGCCTTCAGGGAGACAACCTCAAGATACTCATCAGAAAAAAACTATTGAAATGCATTATGCTTATAGATCTGAGCCAAGATCCTCAGGCAAGTGTTTTTCATAGATGATTGGAAATTCACACTTTAATATTCCTGTTTCCCACGAAAACTAGAGAAACCAAACTTGCACCATTTTTCAATGCAGTAAGGAGGTTCGGCTTAAGATTTTATTTAAAAAATCAAAAAAACCTGAAGAGACAGAACGAAGACTGCTTCTTGATCTTGAAGCCTTGATAGGGCCTGGAACGTCTGACTCTCCCCCCTGAGACCCTCTGGTCCCTTCCTCCCCATCTCCATAATTAAGTATTCTTCCTCCTCAGCTGTTGTGACAGTAACAGCTTGAGTCACGTGGCTGTCGATTTACAATCTGCTTATGGAGCCGCTTGTAATTCTCACTCCAAAGCATAGTGACAGCTCATTTAGAATCAATCAAACATTTATTAATAGGAAACCAAGGGGTACAGTCTCTTGATTGAAATTCTCTAGTTTCTTGGCAAGGGCAAGAGCAGGGGGTGAATAACTCACAGGTCGGGGTTGGGGGAGGCCATGTTGTGTCTGGGAAAGAGTCCACTCTTGGAAGTCAGACAGAGGAAGGTTCAAAGCGCGACTCTGCTGCTTTTTAGCTGTGTGTTCTAGGCAAGTAATGAAACCCAGCTAAGTCTCCATTTCTTACAAGAGGTTGTTGTGAGTCTTAAAGATAATGAAAACAAAAGGCCTGACGCCTAGGAAGGACTTAATAACCAGCAACCATTATAAATGAGAGAGTTATAAAGATGGAAAGTGGAGTGAAACAAAAAGAAAATCATGATTTAAGGTTGACTACTGAAGAAGTGGGATTATTTAACCCAGCAGCTGCTTTCAGGCAGAAGTACTTTTAAGTACTTAAGAGGATGGGTGGTACCAGGAGAAAACAGAGAAAGGCAGAATTGTAGAGCCCTGTAAGGAGGAACTCATGACAGTGAGCTTTGTTTTTTGTTGTTTTGTTTGCATTTTGTTTTGTTACCAGAAACGTAACTAAGGGAATGTCTTGCAGTATCTTCTCAGGTCTTTGGTCCAGTGCTTGATCTTATCTTTATGGCATAGGTGATCCAGCTGGAAGCCCAACAAACAGTAACACGTATGGTGCCTAGTACATGCCAAGTCCTTGTTGAATAGTCGTTGAATAAAAGAATGAATAAATGAAACGTAAATTATTTAACAGACCTAATGATCCCATAATAACACTTGGGCTTTATGAAAAAGGAAGAAATTGATGCTAACACCCAATTTCTTCCTCTGTGTCCTACTTTCTTACATCTAAATGTGTTAAATATTCTTCCTGGCAAAGGCATTTGGAAAAAAAAAAAAAAGAGGAAACAAACAAACCTCAGAAATGTCCAGATGGATCTGACATGGGTGACAGTCCGCAGAAGTGAAAAAGCTCCAAGACTGATGAATAGACCTCCTCCCTCCAAACTGAGCCAGTGGAGTCTCATCCAGCATTTTCTATTTGAATTGTTTACAGCCAAAAAGATGAAACTGACTATAGTCTTTGAGCCTCGCATCTCCGCTCAGTCAGCGCAGGCGCCTTGGGCAGTGCTGGGCGTGACCACTGTGAGCAGAGCTGTCTCCGTCCAGATCTGACCCACTTTTTTTTTCTTTATCTCTTCTCTCCAGCACCTTCCTCTTTTTTCTCCCTTTCCCCCCCCTCTTTCCTTGTGCATTCATTTTCCTTTTCTTTCTCATCTTTCTTTTACCTGTGCTCAGGGATTGTAATTCAACATCAGTGTTACTCGGGTAAAGAACGTGCTGCTTTTTCACGGAGTTGTCTTGTCACCTGGGATCCCAGAAGACTCTGAGTGTAGGTCCACGTTCAAGATCTTAACATGACTAATCCATTTAAACTCCACAGCAGTGAGAGTCAGAAATCCTGCCATGAATTTCCCTTCTCCCAAAAAATGTATCCGAAGTCATCTGTCCTACTCCACCTAATCCAAGAGGACTCCAATTTCCATCTCCCAAGACTTTTTTTTTTTTTTTTTTTTTTTTTGCGGTACGCGGGCCTCTCACTGTTGTGGCCTCTCCCGTTGCGGAGCACAGGCTCCGGACGCGCAGGCCCAGCGGCCACGGCTCACGGGCCCAGCCGCTCCGCGGCACGTGGGATCCTCCCGGACCGGGGCACGAACCCGTGTCCCCTGCATCGGCAGGCGGATTCTCAACCACTGCACCACCAGGGAAGCCCTCCCAAGACTTTTATTAGAGATTAGTGTTACTGAGTGTATCAGCCATAGCAGCTGCATAGAATGATTTCAGTGACGCCTGCTTCAAAGTCCATCTTTGAAATTTGTACCCATCTTTTCTCTGAGTTGTAGCTACTGGTAACTTCTATTACTCATCCCATAGAAATGTAGCTTCTTAAACCCATCACACCTCTGCTCAAAACCTCCAAAGGCTCCCCATTTTCCATAGGATGAAGTCCAAATGCTCTGTCACTTGGAACCCTGAAAAACCTGCCCCACTTTCCCTTTTCAGTAGCATCTCTGTCCAGACAAACCATCCTCCCTTCTACTGCCTCAGCATTTACTGCACCTTCCTGCCTCCTGCCTTTGCTGTCCTTCACTTGTATTCCTTTTCCCTTTCTCCATCTCGACCTAACTGGGGACCCTCTTTCTAGGTCCTACCTAAATACTCCTCCCTAGCAATCTGACCCGATTACCCCAACATGAAATAATTACATCTTCACTGCTATCCAAAGCTCTGATGTGCTTACCTTATGCAGCCCCGTGTTACAGACAGCAACTACCACATGTCGGGCACCTGCCTCAGGCTCAGGACTGCTCCAGACAACTCACACAAGTTATGTTCACTCCTCACCAATCCCGTTTGACAGAAGAAGTATTAGAAATCATGCCCAAGGTCACACAGCTGGGAACTGAAACCAGGTGTATTGACTCCAGGTCTTTTTCTGTTACATCAGGCTATCCCACAAGAGATAAAGCCTGGGCACTCTTATTCATGCTCATTCATTCAAAAGCAGTTATGTGTGTAGATCAGGCCCAGGCATGATGCCGAGAGCCTAGTGTGGGACCAGACAAGTGATCCAGGGCTTAGGTGAGAAACAGGGCAGCAGCTATGAATGACTGTTTTCCACACCTACGTATCTCATCTGTGAGATTATAACGTTTTGAATATATGTGTGTAACCCACAATTCGTTTTTTACTATATGAGTAAATGTCTTTCTGTTTAAAGAAATGGATTTAAGTTTATGTAGTTTATATGCTTTCAGATGCTATGTTCTTTGAGACCATCTAATTCTTAAAAATACAGAAGCCTAGTTCTGGAGACCGTCAGCCATCTGCCTAGAGTTGCGTAACAAAATAGTGGCAGGGCCACGATGAGAAGGCCGGTCTTGGGCACCGGCTGGGCTCTTCTCCACTTGCCCACAGTGGAGGTGAAGACAGCAGGCCCTTTGCTGCTGCTCAGGCAGTTTATATACTTTCTCTCCCTGAGGTAGTTGTCAGCATTCAATTCTGGATTGTTTCCAGGCTGGAGCCTTCAAGTCCAGGTCAGCAGAGGCCTGTGAGTTGCAGTGAGAAGTTTCAAATCTGACACTTGCCAGTTCCCATTGAGCTCCGGATGAGAAATGTCCCTGGCCTCGTCCATATTTAATATCACAGTCAGCCAGTGGAAGACTTCACCTCCAGGTAAAGACATTCAGAACAAAGGTTTGGCATTTTAGTGCCATTCAACTGAGGGCCACTCTCGCTCACCTCACTGAACTTCCCAGGGTGTGGGCCTTGGAACAAAGGCCAGTTTTCTCTTACCTCTTCCCTTCCCACCCTGGGGTGGTCAGACAGATCCCCATGATGACAAAGCCGTTGACAAGAGTTTCTGGGAGCTCAACCCCTAAGCACACTAGACTTGCAATTCTAGTCTAACTTTGAACCATTCAACCTCTCGTGGCCCCCCTTTCCTCATCTTTTTCTTTTTTTCTTTTTGCTTGTAAGCTGGTCTTTTTATATCACATAAATTTTTTAACTTCTTTATTGGAGTAAAATTGCTCTACAATGGTGTGTTAGTTTCTGCTTTACAACAAAGTGAATCAGCTATATGTATACATATGTCCCCATATCCCCTTCCTCTTGCGCCTCCCTCCCACCCTCACATAAATGTTTTATGTATTCTTCTTTGTTAATAAGGAAGGAGGGAGAAGAGAATCAATACATTCTTCAATTTACCATTATTCATATAAATAGTAAATTGCCAGTTTCCACTTTAAAAAATTCTTTTGTTAAAAAGTTTATTGAAGTATAGTTGATTTACAATGTTGTGTTAGTTTCAGGTGTACAGCAAAGTGATTCAGTTGTACATACACATATATTTATTCTTTTTCAGATTCTTTACCCATACAGGTTATTACAGAGTGTTGAGTAGAGTTCCTTGTGCTCTACAGTGGGTCCTTGCTGGTTATCTATTTTATATGTAGTAGTATGTGTATGTTAATCCCAAGTTCGTAATTTATCCCTTCCTTCCTCCCCGCCACATTTGCCCTCTGGTAACCATAAGTTTGTTTGCAAAATCTGTGAGTCTCTTTCTATTCTGTAAATAAGTTCACTTGTATCATTTTTTTAAAAAATTAGATTCTGCATATGAGTAATAATATGATTTTTGTCTTTTCTGATTTATTTCACTTAGTATGATGATCTCAAGGTTCATCCATGTTGCTGCAAATGGCATTATTTCATTCTTTTTTATGGCTGAGTAATATTCCATTGTGTATATATATACCACATCTTCTTTATCCACTCCTCTGTTGGTGGACGCTTAGGTTGCTTCCATGTCTTGGCTATTGTAAATAGTGCTGCAGTGAACATTGGGGTGCATGTATCTTTTCGAATTATGGTTTCCTCTGGATATGTGCCCAGGAGTGGGATTGCTGCATCATATGGTAATTCTATTTTTAGTTTTTTAAGGAACCTCCATGCTGTTCTCCATAGTGATTGTACCAATTTACATTCCCACCAACAGTGCAGGAGGGTTAATAGCACTCCATCATAACCTGACTTTTGAGGACTAACTGAAATAACCATGAAAGCACTTTGTAAACTTTAAATCGCTATATGAGCACAAAGTTCCAAATCTTCGGGTTGTGTTAGGCAAATGCCTGAATTCCTTCAGGATACAAAATGCTGGGGAGGTGGGGTGTTTAGTATCCAGAAACGGAGAAAATGGCCTTCTTTGCAGATATCTGTTTAAATATGTCTCATTGCACCCAGGAAACCTGTCATTCTTAGAGGGATCTGCTTTTCTTCATCCTCACGAAGAACAGAGTGAGAGGTAATTGTCAGTCAATAAACACCACATGCTCATTTTTTTATTCCTTCAAAGGACATTTACTAAGCACTGAGATGTAGCCGGCAATACACCGAGCTAAGTGCTAGGAATACAGAGATTAATATCAATGTACGTGTATAAACATTTAGAAAAAAGTCTGGAAGGATGTCCCCCAAAGGTTCCTTCCTGTTTTCCTTCCTTAAGTAAACTTAATTTTGCAAAACTGTCAGACCTGAGTCAAAGTAAGTCAAGGCTAGTTCTGGCTCTGTGGTGTCTGTGCTGCTGTCCTTAGGCACCTCTGCTTGCAAAGCCAAGACAAACACAAAAACATGACATTGACCAGCAGAAGCAGCATAGCTCTGTCTTCTTGGGGGACCGTTTTTATCTTTTTTTTTTTTTTTTTTTGCTGTACGCGGGCCTCTCGCTGTTGTGGCCTCTCCCATTGCAGAGCACAGGCTCCGGACGCACAGGCTCAGCGGCCATGGCTCACGGGCCCAGCTGCTCCGCGGCATGTGAGATCTTCCCGGACCAGGGCACAAACCCGTGTCCCCTGCATCGGCAGGCGGACTCTCAACCACTGCGCCACCAGGGAAGCCCTGTTTTTATCTTTGAGGAAACTTTTCCAAAGTGATTGAAGAGTTCCCTTCATTTCTTGTTTTTCTGAATCAGGTCACATGTCCATCCTACATCACTGGTAAAGGGAACAGTATTACTGGTTTAGACCAGTGATTCTCAAAGTGTGCTCCAGGGACCCTTGTGGGACCCTGATCCGTATCAGAGGCCTCTATAGGTCAAAACTATGTTCATCATAATACTAAGATTTTTTTGCCTTTTTCATTCTCATTCTCTCACAAGTGTATAGAAAATACAAAAGATTTATTGATATGAAACTACCACTTTTTGAGAGGTTTTTTTCTATTCCTGTTTTTTTTTCTTTTTTAATTGTGGTATAGTTGATGTACAGTATAATATGTTTCAGGTGTACAACATAGTGATTCACAGTTCTGAAATATTATACTCCACTTATAGTCATTATAAAATGTTGGCTATGTTCCCTCTGCTGTACAATATATCCTCGTAGCTTATTTTATACACAGTAGTTTGTACCTCTTAATTCCCTACCCTTATCCTTCTCCTTCCTCCTTCCCCCTCACCATTGGTAACCACTATTTTGTTCTCTATATCCCACTTTTTGAGTTTTTATATAGTACCAAATCAGAATATCAACAATTACCTTAAAAAAGTATTAGAATACCCTTCCTTTTTCTAACCACCTATCTGTGAGACCACATTTTCTTATACATTTTTTAACCAAAACAACATATCACAACAGATTGAATGTAGAAGCAGATATGGAAGTTCAGGTGTCTGTTAAACCAGACATTAAAAAGATTTGCGAAAATGTAAAACAATGCCACATTTCTCACCAAATATTTTTTTTGTTTTGGAAAATATATTACTTTTTATAAAAAAAAATGTTATATGCAACAGATTTATTATTGTGGGGTTTTTTGGGTTTTTTTTTTTTTGCGGTATGCGGGCCTCTCACTGCTGTGGCCTCTCCCGTTGCGGAGCACAGGCTCCGGACGCGCTGGCTCAGCGGCCATGGCTCACGGGCCCAGCCGCTCCGCGGCACGTGGGATCTTCCCGGACCGAATAAGAATTAGTAGGGCTTCCCTGGTGGCGCAGTGGTTGAGAATCCGCCTGCCGATGCAGGGGACACGGGTAAAAAAAAAAAAAAGAATTAGTAAATATTTAAAAATTTGTTTTAACATCTAATATAGTAAAATTAACAGACATAACCTACACAAACCAAAGCTCTTTGGGTTTTCAGTGATCTTTAAGAGTGTAAAGGGGAGACCAAAAAGTTTAAACAAGACTAGATATGATGTCACTGGTCTGGTGTGGGGTGAAGTAGACACCAAACTTTGCCAGGAAGGAAGATGTAGGAAAACAGCTGTTGGTGAAGAACCCAGCAGTGCATACAGCCACTGTTTCTAAATTCTGGAGTTACTGGTTATTGTTATTTTTGAGTTTCTTTATATATTGTATGAACTTTTAAATGAAAATATACTGCTTTTATGAGCAAAGAAAAATCAGTAAGACAATTTTTACATTGAAATAAATAAATGAAAACAAGGACAAATAAGATCCCTAGTTACAGAAGCAGAGAAGCAAACCACTGAGGATGGGCCAACTTCTTCCAAAACGCTTGGATGTGAAGAGAAGGGGAGGACGTGGTGAGCTTTTGGGGGAGGGAGGGAGGAATTCTTCTAAAAAAGAGAAGCAAAAGCAGCATAAACCTATGCTGAGGGAAGGATCCAGTGGAGGAAAGACTGTAGAAGGTAGAAGAGGCGGAGACAACACATAAAACAAGGTCCCCGAGGAAGGGGGTGCCCAGGAGCAGAGGTGGAGGCAGAGAAAAGGAGCCCTCCTCCCAAGATGGGGGAAAGAGAACTGGACACATGCAAGATGAAGTGGAGGGAGTTCTGATCCTGTGTCTTTGTGACGATACCCATGCCAGAAACGGAGAGGTTAAGGAGCCTGGAAGATACAACCTGTAAGGGGAGGAAGCAGCCTGATGAGAGAGAGCGCCAGCTCAGAATTGAACAGGCACCAGACACCACTTACTCTTCGTCCTGCTGGTAATGCTTGACTGCTTGATGTCGACAGACTCATTTCAATATTTTACACCCTTGACTTTCAAGTTCCATGGGATTTTGAGCTCTTTAAACAATATTAACTCAAAAAAGGAAAAATGGTAATAATCAATGCTGAGTTCTTCCAGGAGCTCTGAAGCAATATAAAATTTAATCCTTTCTTTGAAGGAAATGTAAATATGATTGATAATTTAATCCAGGGTTCAGCAAACAAGGCTACAGGACAAACTCTGCTCATCACCTATTTTTGTTGAGCCTGAGGATTAAGAATGGTTTTTATATTTTTAAATAGTTGGGAAAAATCAAATGAATATTTTGTTACATGTGAAAGTTGTATAAGATTCAGATTTCAGTGTCCATAAATAAAATTTCATTGGAACACAGACAATTCAGTAAGAACATGCAGATATAATTAAAAATAAGCTAATTACAGTCTACAGAATTTTTATTAATATATATCGATGTCTGGGAAGGGTTTCCAAGAGAAAGTGCTTTACACGTTTGGAAGATAAGGGCCACAGCTTGGCAGGAAATGGGAAGGTGAAGCCAGGCAAAAGTGTGTGCTGAATATTCCCTCGGGAACCTGGGCATCATGGGCAGAGAGCTGCCCCCGGGGTGGTGTGGCCGGTGTGGCCGCTGGGGTACAGAGGGCGGCGCCTTCAGCTGAGCTGGTGCCTCCTCTGTTGACCCCGTTGTCTGAGCGCATATGGACAGAGTTGTGAAGCACTGTAGAGCGAATACAAGCGCAATGTGGGGTCCTGGACCTTGCCTGCAGGATACCGCAATCTACGCGAGAGCTGAGATTTACTCAATGCAAAAAGTTAGTGAAAACTCACAGACTGCAGTGTCTGGTACTGATTGTGTATGCAATGGGATAGACTGGGTTAAGTATAAAGAATGCCTGAACTAAATAAAGATCTCCCAAATGCTCTTCCAGAATGGTCTCCCAAAATGACTGAGGGAAACTTTTGTATGGACATCTTATTTTTTTGGCTCTGCTTAACATTGTTCAGATATCATAGCTACTTTGAGGCCCAGCCCCTCTTTCTGAAGGTTTTTTTTTCTCTCCACTCCTCCCTTCCAATCTACCCGTCCTGTCTTTTTCCCACTTCCTTCTTTTCTTGCTCTCTTCTCCTCATTTCTCTCTCCTCTTGTCTTGATGAAAGAAGAAAAACTTAGCAATGAAAAGCAGAATGTTCATTTGCAACGAGATTATTACTAGACAAAAAGACAATTCTCACCCCTTTAAGAAACAACTAATAATCTCTAATCTCTAGCTGCTTTCAATCCTACTGTTTACACAGGCACAGTTTTACATAATTGCTATCATAGTCTATATCAAAGAAATTTTTGCTGAAGGCAGAAATTAGAGACATACGTGCATTCTCCCTAGTTTTGTTTGTTTGTTTGCGGTACACGGGCCTTGCCTTGTTGTGGCCTCTCCCGTTGCGGAGCACAGGCTCCGGACGCGCAGGCTCAGCGGCCACGGCTCACGGGCCCAGCCGCTCTGCGGCACGTGGGATCTTCCCGGACGAACCCCTGTCCCTTGCATCGGCAGGCAGACTCTCAACCACTGCGCCACCAGGGAAGCCCCTCTCCCTAGTTTTAATGGTCCACTGCTCACTTAACCCAGAGTCAGGGCTGCAATAAACAGCCAGACACCTTCATTGCAGTAGGATGCCAGTGAGTTCTATAAAGAAAAAAATACAAGGAAAAAAATCACCCACTCTCTGATAAACAATGTCATAGGGTAGGAATGCTCTCAGGAGTCCCTTATCTTCCAAACAGAACCAACCTGCCAAATTGAGAGTCCCTATAGCTGGATAAAGACCCTCACTCTCTCTTCTCCCTCATCCAATAGCATGCTAGAAAATAAGCCTGTTCATTTCAAGGCATGGGCTGCTTTATACATCTATAAGCTTTCATTTCATGTAAGTGCCAATTTGGGAATCTGTGATTAGCAGGCTGCAAAATCACTTAACCCAATTTTGATATTCTTTAGAGAAAAGTTATGTGCTTAGCCAGCCAACCTTTCCATTGGATGCCGACTTTTGGGGCTTCAAGTTTAAGAAACAGCCAAGCAAAACTCAACTCCTTAGCGAACCAACAGGCATTTTCACTTAAATCTTGAATAAAGTATCAGTCTGGGCCTGGGAATTTTTCTTATTTAATCTTCATCATAACTCTGGTGGTACAGGAAATATAATTATCCCATTTTACAGATGGGGAAACTGAGGCTTGGTCACATATTAAAATTACACAAGTGGTTCGTGGTGAGATCAGATTCCAGTTGAAGCAGTCTGATTCCTGCCTGGGCAGGCTAACTTGTGAGTTTGTATCCTGAACCCTCAGATGCTGCTTCCTCAGACCTTGTTGGAGGGCTATCTCCTCTGTGAAGCCCCCCTGCCCACCTGCCTCCCTGTCCTTCCTGTCTCCTCCCAGAGCATCCCCAAACTTTTGTAGAACCCTCATCACGGCTCTTATTTGTACTGTGGCTCCCCAAGGTCAGGAGAAATGCCATTTTGATCTTTGTAATCCCAACGTGTAGCTCAAGCTATTTTCTCAGTAGATGTTTGTAGGATGAAGTGGATGGTCTATGAAATGCATCCTTGTTACCAGGAAGGGTCTTAGAGAGCATGTGTATGTTCTGTATGGTGCCAATTTGTATTCTCACAACTCACCTTTCTTTCAGTCATTCCTTCCCTCCTTTTTATTAGACCTTGGAACTTTTCCCCCTAATTGCAACTCTATCACAATCACCCTTTCCTCCATCTAACACATAACATGCATTTTATTTATTTATTTATTTATTTATTTTTCGCGGTACGCAGGCCTCTCACTGTTGTGGCCTCTCCCGTTGCGGAGCACAGGCTCCGGACGCGCAGGCTCAGTGGCCACGGCTCACGGGTCCAGCCGCTCTGCGGCATGTGGGAGCCTCCCGGACCGGGGCACGAACCCGTGTCCCCTGCATCGGCAGGCGGACTCTCAACCACTGTGCCACCAGGGAAGCCCCCAACATGCATTTATTTTTGACTTTGGTTTAATATGTTTCTCTTGGGAGACTATGAGCTCTTTTCTTTGTTATTCATATTTGTTTGTTAGAGACTACAAATTCTAAGACAATAGATTTTGTAATAAATCTTGGAAGAGGACCTTAAATCTAGTAGGTGCTTAATATATTAACGAATATAATTCTCCTGGCACATCTTTCAATGTAGCACCACACGCAATTCAACATTCTCTCAAGATTTGCTCATTCATTCATTCATTGAGTAAATGAATAAATGGCTATTACATACAAAGTCACATGTTATAGACTGAGAATACAAAGATGAGACTGATAGGAACTTAGCTTTCAGGAAGTATGTCTACAACAAGAAAGAAGGAATGTTCCACCAAAAAGAAACAGAATGTGCTATGACCATTCCCAGCCAAACAGATTAGAGAAGACTTCATGGAGAAAAAGGACTTTGCATAAGGCCTTAAGGATCAGTAATATTTAGCAATTTGACAAAGAAAGGGACAGATGGGCATTCCAGATGGAGCAAAGAATTCGAGCAAAAGCGAAAAAGTGGGAAAGCCTGGGGCATGTACTTGGAACAGAGTAAATTTCACTTGCTGGGGCATGGAGTGGGGAGAGAGGAAGGGTAAGAAGTGGAGATGGAAATGTTTGTGAATGCCAGGTGATGAAGCAATCCAAAAGAGGCTCAAGACATCAAGCCACTGGAAGACTTCCCCTAATTGGCATAGCTCATGGGTGCCATCTCTGTACCAACCAATGAAGGCCTCACAGGACCCTTGGCAACAGAGGATTGGCTGGCGCGTGTTTTCGAACATCAGTCACCTCCTAACAGATACTTCTACCTTGTAGCAGATTTTCACTTCTGGAAATATAATCCACATCATAATTATATTTATAAGTGGCTTTTGTACTTATTTAGCCTGGTACATGCAAGGATTCCATTAATACAATATTAGGAGCGTCCATAACACTTTGGGAGGAAACTGCCCCCTGATTCTCCTTCCCACCACCAATCCTTCCCGTCACTCACCCCCATTACAAGATAGGAGTGAAGCCCAAGGCAGTTTGAGCAGCACACAGTAGATTCAAGATATCCAGGGACTTGACCCCCCTGTGTTGCAATTGGAGACAATATTCCAGATATAGGAAGATGGTGCCATAGGAAGGACATACCCAGATAGGAAGGCATCATTACTGCTGTTGAAGTCATCATTAGGTGACCCAGAGCCTGTTGTACATGGCACAGAGCTGGCTGCTATACACAGGGATCATTCTCTGTGACCGTGCTTTGCCTTCCTAGGAGAGCTTGCTGCCTTGCAAGAATATTGTGAAGATCTACAAGGTAATATATATAAAAGACTTAACAGTTGCTAATATATAAGGGGTGCTCGGTAAAGAGTAACTAAGGATGTATTGCTTAAAATTTTAAAGGTGCTTATATTTTATTGTATGTGTGTGTTTTCATATACATATATCTACACATATACATATAGATGCACAGCAAGTTTTCACAGTATCCTGATGAGATAGGGAGGGAAATTTCCCAAAGAAATGAATCCCATAGGGCAGGTGAGGCATTTGTATGAGGTCACACAATGAGAGGATGGCTTGGGTCAGAACCCAAGGCTCCCTTTTCCTCGGACTAGGCTCTTTTCTGCACAGCATGGTGCCCAAATGCACTTCAAGACCACCTATGTAGAATTATAAATGAGAATCAGGAAATGAGCTGAGAGGATTCTATAACCAGAGAAGTCAGGGGAAGGAAACTGTCAATTCTCCTTCAGGTTGCTGTTTTTTGACAAAGTATATCTAGTTTTTCTGCATCTTCTACATAGAGGCCACTTTATAAGCTGCCAGTCATCTTCCTCTCCTCTCTTCTGGGGTTTCTTTAAATTCTTGGTGAGGTTCCTTCAGAGACAGGAACCCCAGATTGAGTTTACTCTTTCAATAAAGGCCAGACTGAGCTGAGGGCAGAGGCTCTGTGTTTTTCATGGCCAGGGTGCACCTTTCATCTTTTGTCTCCCCAGCACCCTGCACCTCGTGGCTGTGTACTCTCGGGGCACCTTGAAGAGCTGTCGTGAGTCTAGTTTTAAGTATCAAGGTCCACAGGTTCGGTGATTCTGGGACTGGCTGGAGGTCAAAGCCGGGCAACAAGGTCAGAGGATGGGGCAGCAGGCAGGCAAGGAGGAAAGGATCAAAGGAGGCTGATGCAGAGGAGTGGCCAGGAAAGCAAAGAGGCTCAGGCTGAGGCCATGTCCGAGAAGCAGTTAAGAGCAGGGCTGCCCGTGCTCCAGGCCGGAGACACTGCGGAACTCCGGCTGCTCCAGCTGGCTTTCTGCTCTCTTACTTCATATTCTGACGTTTTGCTCCAGAAGAATATAAACGGAAAGGCGTGACTTGGATGTTTCAGAGCGCTGAGGCAGATAAACCCAGAAAAAAAGAGAGGGCCAGAAATCTTTTGTTAGATAATTTGACGGGGATTATGCTGCGACAATAAGTGGGAGGGTGCCAGGTGGACTAGTTGGCATGGGTTTGTTTTTTTTTTTGCAGCAGTCAGTGGATGCAGACATGTTCCCACCTGGGTGTGACACAGCACCGTGGTTCAAGAAACCATAAAGAAGAACTAAAACTCCATATCCAGGAGCTAACAAGATTCAAGCTGAAGAAAATCAGGTCACAGACTTAAGGGAGTTTTACTTGAACTTTTAAACTTAGATTATTTTCTTTTCTCTTAGGCTTGTAACAAAGAGTAGGATGTAAGAGAAAGTGTAGACAGAGGCCTTGAGACCTTGTATCTAACTTTGCTCCCCGATGCCGCAGTGTGAACCTCAGATTCTAAAAGCATCAGTGAGAAAAGAGTAGGGACTTGCCTGGTGGCGCAGTGGTTAAGAATCCGCCTGCCAATGCAGGAGACATGGCTTCAAGCCCTGGTCCGGGAAGATCCCACATGCCGCGGAGCAACTAAGCCCATGTGCCACAACTGCTGAGCCTGCGCTCTAGAACCTGTGAGCCACAACTTCTGAGCCCACATGCCACAACTACTGAAGCTCGTGCACCTAGAGCTGGTGCTCCACAACAAGAGAAGCCACTTCAATGAGAAGCCCACGCACCGCACCGCAACGAAGAGTAGCCCTGGCTCACTGCAACTAGAGAAAGCCCGTGCGCAGCAACAAATACCCAACCGCAGCCAAAAATAAATAAATAAATATTTTAAAGAAAGGAAAAAGAATAAGAAGTCATAGCACTCCTGTGTTTTCTCATGCTAAAATCCACCAAAGAAGCAGGAAGAATGGAGACCCTAGAGCCCCAACAAGTAACCCCACCTCTGCCTCTAGGACAAGAAAAAGTCAGGGGCTCAAATTAAAGTGTTATCTTGCTGGCAAAGGAAGTGTGAAAAACTGCTGTGCCCTTTTCTAGCAACCCCAATAAACTCATGTATTTTCATTTTGAGGTGTTAAACAATGCCAGAGAGAGGGGTTCCTATGGGTATTTAGGTCAAATGCTAGGATTTTTTTTTTAACCGTTTAGAATCCCAGTCAAATTCCAAAGACTCTAAATTGAGATCCTAAAACTGGAAGCTTAACAGAGTAATCACTAATATTGTGGGATTTTTAAAAGCCACCTGATCGTAGAGCTGCAGTGTCTCTTTCTGCCCTCCTAAAATGATCCCTGTGGGAAACGTCTATCATGTTGTGCAGTGGCCCGTCCCTCCCCACTCCTTCCATTCCCATTTGTGGTTAAATCCAGGCTGGCTCCCTGATGGGGGAGGATTCCCTTCCTTGTTTGGTTACCCCCCAGAGAATTATTTCTGGTTTTAAGACAAAGGAAAAGTCATCTCTTCCAAGCTTTTTTACCCAGGCAGGTCTCCGCAGGCCATTGGGAAGCCCTAAACCTGGCACTGAAAGACAACTTTCAAAGAAGCCAAACTCAGAGACAGAGTAGAGTGGTGCTTGCCAGTAGCTGGAGGGTGGGGGAATTGGGGAGAAGTTGGTCAAAGGATACAAATGCCCAGCTACAAGATAAGGTCTGGGGATCTAATGCACAGCATGGTGATTGTAATTAACATTATTGTCTTACATATATATAAGGTGTTAAAAGAGTAGATCTTAAATGTTAGCACCACACCTGCACACTCAGATCTTAATTACATGAGGGGATGGAGGTATTAACTAACCTTACTGTGGTCATCATTTTGCAATATATACATGTACCTAATCATCACACTGTACGCCTTAAATGTGCATTGTTATATGTCAGTAATATCTCAGTAAAGCTGGAAACAAACACAAACAAAATGCAGACCAGAATTGAAACAAAGTTAAGTGGTTGATGATAATTCCTGGAGTTTCTTCCTAAGGATGGTCAGTGTAGAGAAATCACTTAAATTGTAATTAAAATATACAAAGCAAGATGGTTCCAGGGGAACCCCTGGCTTCTAGGAAAATACGTTCTTTTTTTTTTTTTTTTTGCGGTACACGGGCCTCTCACGTTGCGGAGCACAGGCTCCGGACGCGCAGGCTCAGCGGCCACGGCTCACGGGCCCAGCCGCTCTGCGGCACGTGGGATCTTCCCGTACCGGGGCACGAACCCGTGTCCCCTGCATCGGCAGGCGGACTCTCAACCACTGCGCCACCAGGGAAGCCCGGAAAACACGTTTTTAATCACAGGGGCATTTTACCTGGGAAGTGGCTGAGCCTGAAGCATGATAGAAGGTATGCACTGTGTGTGACAGCAGCCTGGTGGTGGTGGCAGAGCACAGGCAGAATGTTCAACCTTTTAACCGTCATTTTTTTAAAAAAAGTCCCTGAGAATGAACCAGTCTGTCAAGAAATTATTGGGTTGGCCAAAAAGTTCATCTGGGTTTTTCCGTTAAGATCGTACGAAAAACCCGAACGAACTTTTTGGCCAACCCAATATTAACAATCCCCTGTTCATCCTGGAAAGATAAATGAAATAGACTCTCTCTCTTTCTCCCCTAGTACCAACTGTCACTAAACGCTAAGAAGCCCCAACTTCCAAGAAGGCACAGGAAGGTTCACTGAGACAACAACTATCTACCTTAGGAGCATGGTGTGAGGAGTTAGAGTGAAGGGAATTCAGGAGGCAGGCTCATACGCAGTTATACGCAGAAATCAGCAACTCTCATCTATACAAATAACAAACATAAGATATGATGAAAGAAAAGACCTATTTTATAACAATTTTAAAAAAATACTTGAGAATAAACTTAATAATATGCAAAATGAATAGAACATCAAAATTCTGAAACTAAACTGACTGGGAAACTTGTCTAAGTGAAAAGGCGTACTGTGCCCTTTGGCAGTCAGACAGAGCATTGTTAAGAAGTCAGTTCTCCCTTACGTATCTGTACATTTAATGTGCTTTCAAGAAACACCAAGTTTCTTTCCTAACCAGTCAAACTGAATCTAGACTTGATATGGAAAAATAAATATACAAGGATATCCTTAAAATGTTTTCAACGAAATATAATGGGAGTGCAAGCTTTAACAGATACTAAATGTATTCTAAAGTTACATTAATATAAACTGTGCAATTTATATTAATGCACAATTAATATAAATCTGTCTACTCATTGCACAATTAATCTACTCATGCAATGAATAGACAGATCATGAAATAGAAAATGTTTTTAAAAACCACAAATACATATGGCAAATTGGTATATAATCAAGCTGGGATTCTAGTGCCCACTGATGTTTATGTAGAGAGATTATTGAATAGCTGACTTAGGGGTGATACGACAACCATTTGGGGAGAAGATTACGCTGAAACCATACTTCATACCTAACACCAGAATAAACTACAAATGAATCAGAGATTTATATGTGAAACGTGGGACTGTAAACTTACCAAAAGAAACGTGGGAGAGTTCTTTTATAATCCCAACTGGGGAAGACCTTTCTGACTATGATACAACACTAGAAGCTATAGAATAAAATATTGACAAATTCGATAACATCAAATAAAAAGTCCATGTATGAAAAATCACCATAAAGTTTAAAAAAGGATAACCTAGGGAAAATATTTATAACATATATTAAACTAACCAATAAAAAAATTGACAGAGGGTATGAACACACAGTTCCCCCAAAAGGTATATACATTATTGTCAAATATATGAAAAAAATGCTTCACCTCATTATCAATAAAAGAAATACAAGTAAAAACTACAATGAGATACTATCTCTCCTATCAAAGTTCAAAATTTTCACAACCTGCTTTCGTGTTGGCAAGCACTCTCATATATCATTGGCAGGAATGTAAATTGATACACCTCTCCATAAGGAGAGTAATTCCTCAAAAACTTCAAAAATTATAAATACATATGTCCTGTGACCAACCAATTTCAATTCTGGGAATTTATCCTTCAATAGTCGTACAAAATTATATATGCACACAGTTATTCAATGCGTCATTGCCTGTTATAACAAATGATTGGAAACAATCTAAATATCTATTAATAAGAGAATGGTTAAAAAATTATGGTAGATTTATCCAGTGGAATAGTATATAGCCATAAACAACAGTGGGGAGCCCTTAAAGCAAGTTGCAACACAGTGTAGAATATTCTACCGTTTATTGAAAAAAAAAGGATATGTAAACATACATGATAGTATATGGAGAGAATAACACTGGAAGTTACACAAGTTGACTTTGGGAAGGAAAACCTGGTGTCCGGGATAGGGTGGGAGGTAAAATCTTCAGGATATATATATATACACCCTTTTAACTTTTTGAATTTGAACCAAGTAGATGTATTGTCTATTTTTAAAAACCAGGAAATATAATTTTAAAAGAATTTACTGGATACAAAGAAAAACAAGACAAACACAAACTAACAGATGTGCCCATAAGGCATAAGGGTCAGTGCACAAACAGACCTGGTGGGCGTTCTCAGCCCGCAGACTGGGGGGGCAGGGCGACTTTGGTGGCATATGATGGAAAGAGCTTGGAATATGGAGCTGTCAAAGTATACCTCCTAAAAGCACAATGCTCCTATAAAATAGGGTTGTGACGATGACTAAATAAGATGTGCGTGTGTCAGTTTTATACACTAAGTCCTATACAAAACTATACAGATGTTTAGTATCAGGTTGGGGTTGTGGCATCCCAACCTTGTACTTCTTTCAGGTTCTGTTTTGAGAGTCAATTCTCTGAACTTAGTCAGGGAAAGCTTTCTGGAAAGAATGACCTTGAACAGCATTATAAGGAGAGGAAGAGATGTGATGTGGCTGTCGGGAGGTGGGAGGTTGTCCCAGACATAAGTGACAGTTTGGACAAAGACTTAGAGGAAGGAAAGGGTGAGCCTACCCCAAGAGACCACAAAACTGCCAGCCTCACAGGCTGATGGGAGATGCAAGATGACGTGTCTGATGGGCAGACACCGCAACATCGTAATAACTCACCTATCCCAAGAAACATCAGGGTGGCGCCTGTCAAAATTTCCCCTAAACACCTCTAGAAAGAGAAGAAAGAAAATAACTCTCCAAATAGGCCACTGCAGTTGGGACACTTCTTTAAAATTCCTGTGTTTTCTTCATAAATTCATGAGAATTTTACGTTCTAGTCCATCACATTCCCAAGATTATTTTACTTTTTTTTAAAAAAAACATCTTTATTGGAGTATAACTGTTTTACAATAGTGTGTTAGTTTCTCCTTTACAACGAAATGAATCAGTTATACATATACATATGTTCCAATATCTCTTCCCTCTTGCGTCACCCTCAATCCCACCCTCCCTATCCCACCCCTCTAGGTGGTCACAAAGCACAGAGCTGATCTCCCTGTGCCGTGCGGCAGCTTCCCACTAGCTATCTAATTTACATTTGGTAGTGTATATATGTCCCTGCCACTCTCTCACTTCGTCACCGCTTACCCTTCCCCCTCCCCATATCCTCAAGTCCATGCTCTAGTAGGTCTGTGTTTTATTCCCGTCCTACCACTAATCTCTTCATGACATTTTTTTTTCTTAGAGTCCACATATATGTGTTAGCGTACGGTATTTGTTTTTCTCCTTCTGACTTACTTCACTCTCTATGACAGACTCCAGGTCTATCCACCTCATTACAAATAACTCAGTTTCGTTTCTTTTTATGGCTGAGTAATATTCCATTGTATATATGTGCCACATCTTCTTTATCCATTCATCTGTTGGTGGACACTTAGGTTGCTTCCATGTCCTGGCTATCATAAATAGAGCTGCAATGAACATTTTGGTACATGACTCTTTTTGAATTATGGTTTTCTCAGGGTATATGCACAGTAGTGGGATTGCAGGGTCGTATGGTAGTTCTATTTGTAGTTTTTTAAGGAACCTCCATGCTGTTCTCCATAGTGGCTGTATCAATTTACATTCTCACCAGCAGTGCAAGAGTGTTCCCTTTTCTCCACCCCCTCTCCAGCATTTATTGTTTCTAGAGTTTTTGATGATGGCCAATCTGACCGGTGTGAGATGATATCTCATTGTAGTTTTGATTTGCATTTCTCTAATGATTAATGATGTTGAGCATTCTTTCATGTGTTTGTTGGCAATCTGTATATCTTCTTTGGAGAAATGTGTATTTAGTTCTTCTGCCCATTTTTGGATTGGGTTGTTTGTTTTTTTGTTATTGAGCTGCATGAGTTGCTTATAAATTTTGGAGATTAATCCTTTGTCAGTTGCTTCATTTGCAACTATTTTCTCCCATTCTGAAGGTTGTCTTTTGGTCTTGTTTATGGTATCCTTTGCTGTGCAAAAGCTTTTAAGTTTCATTAGGTCCCATTTGTTTATTTTTGTTTTTATTTCCATTTCTCTAGGAGATGGGTCAAAAAGGATCTTGCTGTGATTTATGTCATACAGTGTTCTGCCTATGTTTTCCTCTAAGAGTTTGATAGTGTCTGGCCTTACATTTAGGTCTTTAACCCATTTTGAGTTTATTTTTGTGTGTGGTGTTAGGGAGTGTTCTAATTTCATAGTTTTACATGTAGCTCTCCAGTTTTCCCAGCACCACTTATTGAAGAGGCTGTCTTTTCTCCACTGTGTTTCCTTCCCTCCTTTATCAAAGATAAGGTGACCATATGTGTGTGGGTTTATCTCTGGGCTTTCTATCCTGTTATTTTCTAAAATAAATTTATTTATTTATTTATTTATTTTTGGCTGTGTTTGGTCCTCGTTGCTACCTGCGGGCTTTCTCTAGTTGCGGCAAGCGGGGGCTACTCTTCGTTGGAGTGCGTGGGCCTCTCATTGCAGTGGCTTCTCCTTGCAGAGCACGGGCTCTAGGCATGTGGGCTTCAGTAATTGTGGCTTGCAGGGTCAGTAGTTGTGGCACACGGGCTTAGTTGCTCCGCGGCATGTGGGATCTTCCCAGACCAGGGCTTGAGCCTGTGGCCCCTGCATTGGCAGGTGGATTCCTAACCACTGCGCCACCAGGGAAGTCCCCCAAGATTATTTTAATATTAAGAATAATAGTCCCCCCACCGAGAAAAAACAATCTTTGGTAAAACCGAATTCCACCAAGATGTTCCGTATTTATTCTGAGGTTCCCATAACCCAAGAGGCTTAAGTATCCTACTCTGAAAAGCACTGTACTATTAGCACCTTACTATGATATTGTTCATGACATCTCAGTGATAAGGCTACCACACAGAAGAGTCCACACTTGACTGAGGACCTCTTAGCACTCAAGGAGCCAGAACTTGGAAAGGGGCCAAAAAGAGGGCATGCCCTAGGCAGTAATTCCACTCCACAGCCATGCTTCCTTCCAGCCTCCTCTGTAGGCCCTCCTCTTTGCAAAGACTTCCAGGACCCATGAGCCCCGCCTAAGCCCTTCTTGATTCTTGGAGGACTGACTTGTTTAGGGAAATTTATGACTACTTGACTTGGTCCAACTTCCTCGTTCTTTTGCCTCCTTTAGTTTCTCTGCTCCATTATTGAGTGTGGAACTGGAGCCCTAGAAGGGGGCAAGGCAGGGAAGGGTGGTGCTGTAGACTCGGAACAGAGAGGGAAGAACATGAGAGGGAAGAACAGTCTGAAATCTGTGACTTGGAGGCCACCCAGACTCAACAGCTCCTACCTACTGCATAGGCCCCTTGAAGCACGCACACGTTTCTACTCTGGAGCCCCACCTCCTGGGGCAGAATTTGTTGATGATTAGGACCATACTGCTGAACACAGAAAGGACTAGTAAACTCTGACCGCAGCCCTTCTTCTTCTTCTTTTTTAATAAATTTATTTATTTATTTACTTAGGCTGCATTGGGTCTTCGTTGCTATGCACGGGCTTTCTCTAGTTGCAGTGAGCGGGCGATACGCTTCTTTGTGGCGTGTGGGCTTCTCGTTGTGGTGGCTTCTCTTGTTTCAGAGTTCGGGCTCTAGGTGTGCGGGCTTCAGTAGTTGTGGCTCGCGGGTTCTAGAACACAGGCTCAGTAGTGTGGCACATGGGCTTAGTTGCCCCGCGGCATGTGGGATCTTCCCGGACTAGGGCCCAAACCCCTGTCCCCTGCGTTAGCAGGCGGATTCTTAAACACTGCACCACCAGAGAAGTCCCCAGACTATAGCTTTTCTAACTGGCTACTGTGTTGTGTGTTTCCCTTTGCTAGAGGCCGCATATTTTGTTCAGCGACCTGGTGACAAAATTAATGAGTGCCTCTTTGTGTCTCAAAGAGGAATTAGGGGTTAGCTGATGATTCTTCCTTGATTCCTTCTTCCCTCAGAGCTTGTTTTTATTACCAGCAAAAGGGGCTGGTGGACTGCAAAGTAGGAGATCAGAAGAGCACGTAAAATATCTTTCCTTATTCGTTTCAGAATGGTGGAGGCTGGGGAGGGAATGCCCGGTGTAGACGAAATAGGTGAAACGGATTAGCTGCTGTGGCTATTTGTTGGTGTGGGGTGTCAGGAACGTGGGGGTTCTTTACACTATCCTGTCTCCTTTTTTTTATGTTGGAAATTTTCCATAGGAGATTTTAAAGCAATCCCTGACCTTGTGGAGCTTATGTTGTCTGTTTTACTCTCTGCTCCATCCTTTGGTGGCTGATCCCCTTCTCTGCAGGGGCTCCCTGGCAGGGGTCTGCCTGCACCTCTCTGCAGAACTCTTGCCAACCTGAGGAGCCGCCTCTCCAAGTAGCTCTCTTCTCCCTGACATGGGGAGTGGAGGAGGAGGAGAGGGGCAGGGAAAAGGGAAGGGGGAGGGGGAGGGGAGGGGGAGGGAAGACCAGGACCCCTAGGTTCTTACCTACAGGATCAGCCCTCCCCCACCCCCCGCCAGTGAGCAACTAAGACCAATTCTGAGATGAGAGCTACTACTCGTCACTAGACTAATGCCTTGAGAACCAGAATCCAAAGTGAAACTTAAAAATGCAGACTTTGAGGCACCACCCCCGATCACCTTGGGGTTGGGGAGGCAGGAATATGTCATTTTAAAAGCTCCCCTGTGACTCTGCTGCATCGCCAGATGTGGGAACCCCTGCACCAGGCCAACACTTAGCATCAGGTTGGTGGGGCTGCCAGTGTGACCCAGAAGATGATAGATCTAAAAGTTTCATTCAACCTGCTGTTGCACTGTGGACCGCTCTGTTGCCCTACTGTTTGCCCTGATGGCACCTGGAGATCTCAGTACCCCCTTAAGCACCCTGTTTGCTCACTCATTTTCACTGTCTTTTAGCAGTCTTGTCCCAGGGGGCAGCTCTGGTTCTGCCTGGCGGCCCTTTCCTGATGTAAATCAGTAACAATCCAAATTCAAGCTAGAGCACCAGTGACCATCTCACGAGGTGTCCTGTAGGTTCCTCAAACTCAACACAAATGGGGACTTCCCTGGTGACGCAGTGGTTAAGACTCTGCACCCCCAGTGCAGGTGGCCCGGATTTGATCCCTGGTCAGGGAACTAGATCCCCCATGCATGCCACCACCAAGAGTTTGCATGCCACAGCTAAGGAGCTGGCGAGCTGCAACTAAGGAGCCCACCTGCTGCAACTAAGACCTGGCGCAACCAAATAAATAAATAAATATTTTTTTCAAAAACAACGTGAATGAATTCACTGGGTTCTCTTTTCTCAACCAGCTCCCTCTCCTGGCTTCTGTGTTTCTCTCTAGGCTTAGAACCACGATTCTTCTTGTCTCCCAGACTCGAAATCCACATTATGACTAACTTCTTTCCATCCCACCCCATCCTCTGTACTCTCTCTAAGCAGTCACCAAGTCTCATTACTCTATTCAAAAATTTACATTCATCATCTCTTCCTTGAAGGCACATGGCCTCTGTCCCAACTCAGCCCTCTCCACCTCTCACTTGGAACACTGAATGCCTTACAGGTTAACTTTCCACCTCTAGCTGGTCCCAGTGCCTTCCCGCACCTCCACCCCTTGCAGTCCCATGTCCTTCCTTTAAGGTGTTCTCAAGAAAATCCGACCACACTTCATAAACACTATGTTGCTCTCCAGATCAAAAACCTTCAACAGTTTCCTTTGCTTACTGAATAGCCTAGACACTTTTTCAGTGATTTGGCCCAACTCCACCCATATCCGCCCACATGTCTCTTATGCTCCCACAAAATGTCACCACTCATGGATCCTTCAAAATCACTCCCATTCCTAACCTCTGAGCCTCTGCCCTTGCCATTTCCTCCATCTGGACTTCCACCCACTTCTTACTCATGTATTGAAATGTTACCCATCCTTCAAGGCCTGAACTCAAAAGTCACCTTCTCTACAAAGGCTTCCATGATCACCAGGCAGATGCGACATCATGCTCCTGACTCCCAAGACGAGTACACTTTCCTTAGGACAGTTTTCATGCACTGTTCTTACTGAGCTTATTTGATTATTGCCATAGCTTTCTTAGGAGACCATATGTTTCTTTGGGGTACGTTTCTTCACTCTTTTTAATCTCCTCCCCTGTGTCTAACCTAATACTTTGCACAAAAAAGCTGCTCAAAAATTCCAAGTATTGACAGACTGAATAAATGAAGAAATTAATAACAGATTACATTGGAGCAAAGAAGGCTGATATTCAGGTGGTATGCTCATTATTACACATGCAGTATTAAATGTTGGAATATTTCCATTCTGGCTGGTGAGTTTAAGTGAGTTTAAGCTCTGGGCCCCTAGTTGCCCCCCAACTGCCCTGAATCCTCCTCCAAGAGTCTCTAAACCCCCTGTATGACTCAGCAACTAAAGAAGGGACACGACACAGCAGAAGGTCTCCAGAGTTAGTTGATGCCTCCACAGTAATTTTGAATATCACCCAGGGAGGTGGATCAACAGCGTAATCAAACAGGGTTAATGAAACTGACTTTCAGACAGGATAGTGTTCTCTTCTGGGCACAGAAAGAACTAGAAACATAGACACGGTTTCCGCACACCTGAGAATAGTAATGTTATATAGTGGATAGAGGGCATATTAATGTTTGTGTGATGACTAGTGAAGCGCAGGTGGGTATTACTATTAGTAATAACAGCCACCAGATTTAACAAAAGGCTTTTACTAACCTAATTTAATTTTCACCAGAACTCCTGGAAGCAACTGGTATTACCTCATTTTACAAGTGGACAGATAGTCCCAGAGGACCAGAGAGATAGCAGTGTGCCTATGTTCCTGTAGTGAGAATACATGCCATCTGAGTGCATGGAGCTGCTGCACCGTTTTATGCTGCTTCAGTATCACGCACCAATGATCCTGCGCCCTTGAGAGGGAGAACTAGAAAAAGAGAGAGAGAGGAAGGAAGGAAGGAAAGAAAGGAAGAAAGAAAGAAAGGGAGAAAGAGGGAAGGAGAGAGGAGGGAAAAAAGGAAGGAAGACAGGAGGGAGGAGGGAAAAAAGGAAGGAAGACAGGAGGAAGGGGGGAGAGAGATGAAGGAGAGAGGGAGAGAAGAAGAAAGAAGGAAAGATGAAAGAAAAAGAGAGAGAGAAACAAACTGAGAAGCAGAAACATTTGGGAGCCTTCCCAGGCCTTTTGGTCCCACACTGCACCATATTAGGCATACTAAAATACAGTCAAACTCTTAACTTTTTTAACTATGAAAATATCGCAATATTTTTTTATAATTTTACTTTTGAAATTTGGCCTAGCAATGATTTCTTGGCGATCACTGCACATAATCAGGAATTCTGCCAATAACGAAAAACTAGCCAGCAAGTTATTTTCAAATAGGTAAAAATCTTATGATAATAAATATAACAAAGAAAATGGCATCATAGCATCTTTATAGATTTAGTGAGGTGCCTAATAATTTCATTTTCACAGTTTTTTTTTTTTTTTGTGTGTGTGTGTTGTGAATCCAACTACAGTTGTTAGATCTTCAACATTTGTTAGATCTTCAACATTTTTAGGTCTCCAGCACTAACATTGGGATAGACAGCCCTGACTGAAGGGGTCGGCAGAGGTCAACTGTGAACTTAACGGGGACACTTGAAGTACTATGGACGTGCCAACAGTCGTCCTCTCCCCAAGGCATCTACATACATCTTCACAGGCTGCAGACTTTTGCTTCCATGGTGGAGTTCATTCCATCTTCCAGGGGCCTCCGCTCTTCTGGAAACTCCCTCCCCACTTTGGATCTGGCAGCGCCAACGGGACACCAGCAGGAAGCTCTGCAGCCAAAAGGCTTGAGGTTGGCGAGCTCCTTGCCTCACCCATCCCTGGACCCAGAGAGAGAGGCACAGTGCTTAGCAGTGAACCAACTGCTTTACTCGGGCCAACCTGAGTGCATTCCCAGCCCAGGCTGCAGTCAAAGATGACGCTAAACAGTCCTCCTTTACTTTGGGGGTTGCTATGACAGCCAGGAATTTTCAAACCAAACCAGACCTAAAGAAGAATTCTGTCCTTGGCCCAAAAAGCTAGCGGTTCCACGTGGTTCTGCTTGTGGTTCCTGCTGTCCCCTTTGACACCTACCAGATGGAAGGATCTCTAAACCGGGGATTTGGAAATGTCCTAATGGAAAGGCTATTTCCAACCTGGCCGAAGCTGTGTTGGAAGGAATTTAGGTCTGATTGAAGAAACTTCTTGGCAAGAAAAGTTGGAAAATATTACAATAGGTCCCAGAGAAAACCTCATTACTCTCTCAAAAAATCTTTTGTTATTTGTTTAGTGTTCTGTGGTTTGCTAAGCACGTTCACATAAATTATCTCATTGGATCTTCACATCTACCGAGCGAAGGAGTCAAAGCTGATGTTATTATATTTGACCAAAGACAAGGAAATTGAGGCTCAGTAAGAATAAGGTCGAACAGCTAACAGGCAGCAGAATTGAGATTTGAATCTAAGTTTTCTGATTCGAGATTCAGTTCTTTGAATTAGACCACGATGATCTCCAAAAGATAAACTAGGTCACGTTTGATCTGGACAGCTTAGGAGCAGATTTTTTTTAAGTAAGTGATGTTGTAGATGAATGGTTTTTAAAATTATGGTAAAATACACACAACATGAAATTTATCAACGTAACCATTTTGAAGTGTACAGTTCAGCGGCATTAAATACATTCACATTGTTGTATAACCATCACCACCATCCATCTCTAGAACTCTTTTCATCTCGCAAAACAAACTCTGTATCCATCAAACACCAACTCCTCATTCTCCCTTGCCCCCAGAAATCACCATTCTATTACTTTTAATCTCCATGACTTTGACGTCTATATATACTTCATGCAAGTGTAGTCAAACAGTATTTATCCCTTTGTGATTGGTTTATGTCATTCAGCATAATGTCTTCAAGGTTTATCCATGTTGTAACATGTGTCAGAAGTTCCTTGCATTTTAAGGCCAAATAATATTCCATGTATGTATATGTCATATTTTGTTTATTCTTCTGTGGATGGACATTTGTGTTGTTTCCACCTTTTGGCTATTGTAAATGATGCTGCTATAAATATGGGTGTACAGATATCTCTTTGAGTCCCTGCCTTCAATTCCTCTGAGTAATACCTAGAAGTGGAATTGCTGGGTCGTATGGCAATTGTATGTTTAATTTTTTGAGGAGTCGTCATATTGTTTTTCACAGTAGCTGTACCATTTTACATTCTCACCAATAGTGCACAAGGGTTTTTATCTCTCCACATCTTTACCAACACTTGGCATTTTCTGGTTTTTTGATATTAGTCATCTTAATGAGTGTGTAGATGGAAGATTTTTAAACATGTGGCTGTCAGGGCAATTTATTCAGAGGAGTTAAAGAATGGTCCTAGTGAAACCAGGCTAGCTTCCACTTGACATGCCAGCCCCAAGCCCAGCCAGGGGCATTCACAGAAGCATTCATTCCACTGGACACCTGGGAAAGCACTTGAATAACGAGCAAATCCATGATATGCTCTTAAGGGTAATGAACTGAAATACTGATCCTCCTCATAGAGATTTCCTATATCTTCACTCTGAGTGAGAATTTTTTATATGATGCACATTAGAGAAGGGCACCTCCCTGCATAACTAGAGGATGTGTGTGTGCGCACATAGGCAAGGGTGTGCATCTGCATGGATGAAAGTGAAGGTGCAGAGTTCCAAGAAGGATTGGATGGCCAAAGGGATTGGCAGGCTCTCTTCCCAAACAACTCTAGAATCTTAGGATGTCACTTCGTGTCTGTGAGCTTCCTTCTTTATTCTTTATCCACCCCTGCCCATGTCAGAGGGACGAGCTAGATTGTATCTTTAAAGGACTTTAGAGGAAATGCTCTGTGTGTACAAGATGCAATTATATCTGATCATGTCCAGAGTCATCATTACCTCACCTAGAAAGTTGGCTTCCCTATAACATGGCTCAGGATAGTGGGGAAGCTCAGGGCTGGTGAGGTTGGGACTGGGATCCATTTCTCAATATCCCGTCCTCGTGTTGTTCAAGCCCTACCCACCTCAAGCGCCACGTTCTCCGTGAAGCAGTCACTGTATTAGGAAGGAATATTTTAAATTCAATAGCACTTCACCTGTGCCTTTCTTAGGCCAATGCCTATGCTTTATCTTAGGTTTATGGTTACTTACCGTAAATGTTAAGATATGTAAGAGCAAATTACATATCCCTCTTTAGACTGGATGCCTCTTAGGGGGAAAATCCAATTCTGGGTTGCACATATCGTATAAAGCAAATGTTTACCAAAAGTTCCCCAGCAAACTTCTCTTATGCCTGACTCATTGGCTAGACCTGTGTCACCTGGCCTTCCCTGGGGCAAGGGAGGCTGGGCAGGTGCGTTAATTTCAGCCTCCCCGGTGGAGGTGTGTAGGGAATGGGCTGGGCAGCCGGTGAACGGGGGCTGCCAGCCCTGTCTCTGAGCTTAACACATCTTCGGGGAAGTCAGAGGGGAGGGCCCCACCCTGAGTCCCGTGCCGGGTCTATTTCTTCTGCATGCTGTGCTGTGTCTACCGTGGGTACTCACTAAGCACTCCTAGATTCAGAGATTCTCTACTCCAACTGAGAAACAGGGGAACAGAGAAGAATGACCAGCTCTAATCAGGTCGTGTCAACTCCTGAAATTTATACTCCTAATGATAACCTGCCTCACATTCATAAAGAGCTTAACAATTTACAATGTTGTAGCATCCCTATTTTCTTCCGATGAAAAACTGAGGCTCAGAGACATGAAATAATTTGTTCAAGAAAACAGGAGATGACAGTGCCAGGAAGTGCTCAGTCCTGGTCTCCCGATGTCACATTTCGTGCTCTGTCCACCACTCTCCACTGCCTCGCAGACAGTGGCTCCAGGCCATAGCTGTCTTGTACCTCACCCCACCTCCTGGGAACAGTGTAGTCAGGGGAGATGCAAGACAACACAAGACAGCGGTCCGAGTTTGTGTCACGCAGTTGTGCAAGTATTGTGGTCAGGAAGGTGGGGGACGGTTCTCGTCCCCCGCCAGCTCCTCAGCCTGCGCACTGCAGACACCAGTCTTGCCACTGCAAGAGCAGCTGCAAACAGCTGTTGACAGCTCCCCATATCTCAGCCAACAAAAATATGAGTTCCTCACAGGACACCAGTGGCATATTCAGGCTTTGGATATATTGTCCTCAGTTTTATTCAATGGCTTTGACGGCCTCAACCATTAGTAGGAAAAAAAAAAAAAAAATCCCAGCTCTTCCTGGGGCCCTGTCACACCTGTTTCTGCCAGCAGACACCATGTCGTTTTCTGTTCTCATTCCTGACCTTTTAGGGAGCGGGAGAGCCGCTCTGTGATAATCATCCACGCTGCTGGAAAGAGAATTTGGGCTGGCCTCTAGGCAACTAGTCTCAAGCGTGGCTCTGCCTCTAACTTGAGTGTGACCCTGAGATAGCTCTTCCCTGGCTGGGTCGCAGTCAACAAAGTGAGGAAGTTCGACCAAAAGGACCTCTTAAGACCCATCCAGCTTGATAGTGGAGACAGCAGCTGCACAGACGTGGAACTAATGCGGGGCTCATGGCTGCAACACTTCCGTTAAGGCTGAAGGAATGGAAAGCACAGGAGAACTCATGCAGCTGGGGACAGCAAGTGGCTGATCCCCAGCTGGGAAGATAGGAATGATTTCTGTCTTCTGGTTTGGCCGTTGGCCTTCTCTGCCATGTGCTTATGTGTTACAGAGGAAAACATGCTGCTGGATTTTCAGGGAAATCACTTCGGTCTGTCCGGCTGCAGAATGAAGCCGGGCGTGGGTCTGCTCACCTGCGTGGCTGGTGATCAGAGCAGGCCCGTAGGAGACGGTGGCAAGAGCACTGAACTAGGCATCAGACTAAGGCTCTGGTCACTTCTGTGCCACCCGCTGGCTGTGTGGCTTTAGGCAAGTCGCTGCTCCTCTCTGAGCTTGAGTTCTTTCCAGTGAAATGAGGCTGTTAGATCAGATGCCTCTGATAGTCTTTTCAATCAAATGATCTGAAACTTAGTGCTGCATCTTATTCCTCTCTCACAGGCTTCCTTAGGACAGCCTGTCTTGTGGGCATCCTGAGTGCCATGAGCCGAGGAAAAACCTTCTGACTTTCATCTTAACTTAGAGACGGGGAATGCGAAAGGGAGATGGCACAGGGATACTTTCACTACTCTTTTTGCTGTGTGTTCCTAAGGAAGTCACCAGACTTCAGTTCACCCTTAGAGGAAGGAGATGCTATCTCTCCCCTTCTCTGAGAGGTGAAAGCAGCCTCTGCAGACCTGGTTACAAGGTATCCTGGAGGCATGCATTGTTGCATTAGTTAAGGGGGAACAGAGGGAGCTGCTGTGTGCTGAGTAGCAGGGTGCCTTGTGCTAGGTGCTTTCTCTATATAGCTTCAGGTAATCGTCTCGAAAGCCCTTGAGAACTCTTAGAGACGACCCGAAGTAACGGAGGCTGAGGGAGCCCAAGTCAGACACGGTAAGGAGAGCCACGTGAATTCAAAATCAGCCTGTCTTTCTCCAAAGCTTGAACTACGTCTCTGAGGGCATCACTTTAGCAGGAATTGAAAGTAGGATGTGAGGAGGAGCTGGGAAACCCCAGATCTAGCTGACCTCGGGGAAGAAGGCGGTGTGTAGAGCAAAAACTCAGACTGTAACTTAGGCTCAGCAGCTACATAAACCTTCTCTGTTTTTCATCTTGCCTCTTGACTCTCCCACTGGCACCTGGACACCGGACTGGGGTCGAAGGACAGACCTATGCATCCTGCATCCTGGCAGACAGAGGGAAGCGTAGATCCCTTCTTCACTGACAAGTGTCCTACAGGAAACCCGAGCCCCACCAAATCCCTGCCTCCTCAGCTGACCACAAAGATCAAAGCTGGGGACTGTCATCTCCATCTCGCAGTTTGGGGTAGAGCAGGGCCAGCTGTTCTCATCTCTGCGTGCCCCCCCCCCCTCGCCGCCGGCCGTCGGTGGGGAGAACAGCTGCTTCCTCTTCCTCCGTGAGAACCCCTCATTCCGTAGCCTCCATCAACACACAGCCTCAGACATAGCCTCAGTAAGGGATGTCCAGTCAGACCCCGACAGCTGGCTGGAGCCTCTAACTGCCCAGCCATACACAGAAACAGTGCACTGAACAGCCAAGGCAAGAAGTGATGTCCTTGTGGAACAGGAAAGAATATGTAAAGATAACCTTGTTTGTTTTTGGTTTTTTTTGCCGTACGCGGGCCTCTCACTGCTGCGGCCTCTCCCATAGCGGAGCACAGGCTCCGGACGCGCAGGCTCAGCGGCCATGGCTCACGGGCCCAGCCGCTCCGCGGCATGTGGGATCTTCCCGGACCGGGGCACGAACCCGTGTCCCCTGCCTCGGCAGGCGGACTCTCAACCACTGCGCCACCAGGGAAGCCCGATAACCTTGTTTTAATAGAAAAAGGAAATGAGACAGAAGTTGGCTCTTTTTTTACTTCAG
Organism: Kogia breviceps; assembly: GCF_026419965.1. NCBI lineage: Eukaryota > Metazoa > Chordata > Mammalia > Artiodactyla > Physeteridae > Kogia > Kogia breviceps. The sequence continues at coordinate 111,253,453 of NC_081316.1, read as the reverse complement.
GGAATGTAATCCTGTGGCCTTAAGTTTTAGTTGGAACAAGTATTTACTGAGTCTTCTATATGTTACATGCTGTGCTAGGCACCTTCACCAGAATCTCATTTCTGCCTCATAACAGCATCAGGAAAAGAGGAAAAGGCCCCGTGACGTCAAGTGACCTATTCAAAGCCAGTCAGAACCCAAACTGTCTGCCTCGCAGCGCACAGCTCCTTCCATTATCCCACAGCTTCTTGTCCTAAATGCCCTCAAGAATGTGTCCTCCTCGGAGAGAATGGGGCACAGGTGGATACCGGAATGCAAAGTGATGAAAAGACGTGGTCCGTGGTTCCCAGGTGTTCTGTAAGATGAGACATCTCCTTCCCCTCGAGCTCGGGGCGGCTTCCTTGACGTCTCCTATGCTGAGCACAGGGTCCTGCCGTCAGCTCCATAGCACCGTGCGCTTTCCCTTGTGGAGTATTTCTCACTCTGCTTTATGATCGCTTCTTTGCTGTCCATCTTCCTTAACCCACCGTACGCTTCTAGAGAGCAAGGACAACTTTCTCTTTGTTCGTCATTGACTTCCAGTGCTTGGCGCCTCGTAGGTACTTAACCAAGATTTACTGAATTATTGATTCAAATTAAAAATAAAAAAGTGAATGGATGGATGGATGAATGGATGGAGAATGGAGAGATGTGGTTTATCATCCTCTCCGAGTTACCGTGTCTCCGATTAAATTGATCTCTCCCTTCCTGACAAGTTAACTTACTTCACTTCTTAGTAAGCATTACCATCAAAAGACAGTGAGGGCTTTCAATCTTCTAACTTTAAATCTTGGCTCAATCACTTACTAACCATGGAATGATATGCAATTTATTTACTCTCTCTGAACCTTAGTGTCCTCATTGTAATATCGTATAGTGAGGCTTATTGATGACACTTATAATCCCTGGGATATATTAGCAGGTCTATAAATTGTAGCTTTGATCTTCGCATATATAACAATAGATTAGATCACTTATCCTTATCTTCGGTCGGTCGGTGCCACCGCTTGTCTTTCACTCCCTTTCCCGCCCACAATGCTGCAGGCTAACTGTTCCAAGGCATTTTGCACCAACACCAATTTTTCATTTCATGGATTTCATTCCATTCAATACCCCCTGCATACACCACAGCTACTCCTTCCTAACTCCATGTCTTTGTCCAGGAGTGCCCCCCCCCCTCCCAGTGGTCCTCCCCAGGTCCTCCCATCTAGGGAAATTCTCTCCATCCCCCAAAGCCTGGCTCAAGAAGTGTTCTCCCAAAGAACCTTCACAGCTGCGCCAGCCTACAGAGCTCCCTCCCTTCTTGGAATTCTCAGTGTTTCTTATTGTCAGGATAATTTATTCTGGCACTTAATTACGTAATTTCGTGTTTGTTGTGGAAAGATTTCAAATGTTGATGTTTTCTCTCTCACTGGACTGAGAGGTCCATTTAGGGTAAAGACTGCCGGTACCTCTTTGGATCCCAGCCCAATCAGTGTGGGACACAGCGTAGGTAGGCAATGTGTTTCTGAGTTGTGAGCCATCTCCAGGGGCTCTGGGGTACTCTTCTGGCTCACAGATGCCTGGTAACAGAAAGGAGGCTTCAGATTCAGGGACAGTCATCTCCAGAGACCCAAGGACTCTCCCCAAGGAGTCTATGCCCAATATATACCGGCTATAAGACTTCAGACCTGGGGAAACTGAGTGTTTATGACCCAATCTCAGCAAAAAACGTATGAAATTGGCATTTCCTATGCTGGTGACTGACTAACAACTTGGAGCTGAAGGTATCTTGTTATCTTCAGCCTGAGCAATGTGTGTTTAAACACACGTCTGTTTACACTCACGTACATCTGTCTTCATGTGCACACCAGCCCTCACGCAATACATGGTGTCACCAGGTTCATGCGAAAGGCCACCAGCGATGGAGGAGTAGAGATGGGGCTTTAAAACTTTTACAAAAATATCTCTTTTAGAAAGAAATAAAAAGTAGAAATCTGGGGTGAAGTGTATACAAGGATTTTTTTGTACTATTTTTGCAACTTTTCTCTAAGTCTGAAAATATATCAAAATATTAAATAAAATTTTAAGACAGAAATGACAAAAAGTCACTTTCTCTGTACAGGTCCCCTCCTACCTTCCTCAGCCTTTAAGAGAATTAACATTTTTTCAACACATTCATATGTGAATTATAGTTATGAATATTTCTATTTCTCCTATTACAAAAGAAGTATAAAATGGAAAAAAGTAGTCAGAGACTTTTTAAATGTTTTATTTTTAATATTAATAATAATACATTAAAATATTAATATTGGAATAGAAGAGTTTTAATATTTTGTGATCTGGGGCATGATATTTAACCTCTCTAGGTTATAGTTTCCTCATCTTTAAAATGGAATCAAAACTTCCTATCCCTTAGCATTATCATAAGAATTAATAAAACGATAAATATTAAATAATTAATATGCTTCCTGGTCCATAGTTGATGCCAAGATATACTAGTTCCAAATGTTTAAGAAATGTCAGTAACCAAGTTCTACTCACTTTGTGTCCTCAACACCTAAAAAAGCATCTGGCACAGAGTAGATGCATAATAAATAGTTATTGAAAAAAGGGTGGGGGGCGAGGAGAGAGGGGAAAAAATGCCGGAATTCTACTCAAGCAACTCTCACAGCTGATCCCAAAGCCCCAAGAGCAGCCCTTGCTTTTGTTACCCCTCTGAAGGACCTGGTGAGAGTGCCATCACCTCTCCAGGCCTGTGCTTTCCTCACTTATGAGATGGGGTTGGTTTCATCACACCGGAAAAGACTAGCTAATTAGAAAGGACCGTACAGCTCCGGCATCTAAGACCCCCGGAGCGAGGACTGGGCAAACGGGCTTGAAAGTGTGATGGAGCAGCCTGCCTCCCCGCTGAAGGCCGGCCCCAGCTCCCCTCGCGGGCACGGGTCAGGTCGTGCCTCTGTCTGGCTGAAGCAGCAGCCCCCGCTCCAGGGACGTCCAGAGCCCGGGCACCAGAGAGTGCAGGTCCAGGCTTTCTCGGAGCCTCAGGACAGTTGGGAGCTGAGCGTGGCCGTCGCTGCCCTTTCCTTCTCTAGTCCCCTCCCGCCACCGCGGAGCAGCAGGGTCCTGGTAGACACAACCCCAGACGCCGACCCGGCAGCTCGCGGGCGGCCCTCCGCGGGCCTCCTTGGCGGGGTCCCTCGCACGGAGGAGGGAATCCGAGCCCTCTGCCTTCTTTTCTGAAAGGAGGTGATGCCTGTTTTGTCCAGGGCCACGTGCAGGGAGGTCAGCTCCGGGGCTTCCCAACGGACTCCTTTCCACAGAGTTGTGAACCCCACTCCCCCGGGGGGGTGGCTCGCGTAGCTCGGCCGGATCCGAGGGTGGGGGGGCGCTGCTGTGATTACCGCCGAGGGAGAAACAGCGAGGGCGAAAGGCCGGCGGAAAGGCTGTGGAGCCCAAACAGGCCGAGAAGTCAGGAGCGCCCGGCCAGACCCGTTGCTGGACAGTCCCGACTGTCACTTTCAGGCTGGGCTGTCCGCACGGTGGGTCTGGAGTTTCACCCCGACTAAACGTGGCAGGGAGGGCGGAGGAGAGGAGAAAAGAGGAATGAGGAAGGAAAGGAGAGGAGGGAGGAGGTGAGAGGAGAGGCAAGGAGAATGCAAACGCGAGAGAAATGGAGAGAGGAGACGGGAGAGCAGAAAGCGCAGATTTGTGTGGAAGCCGAGTGTGTGTGAGCGAGAAAAGGATGCGAGGGAGAAGTGGAGAGAAGGACGAAGTGAGGACGGAGACCGAGGAGGCTGACAAGGCCTCATCCTCGCTCGTGGCCAAGTGCCCCCGGCTCTCTCCTACAGGCTCGACCCCACACCGAGCACCGGGCGCGACCACCGGCCTCCGAGCGGCCGCATCCCCTCTCCTCCCTCCCGCCGCCGGCGGAGCCCCGCAGGCCCGACCCCCGCGGCTGCCCGGCCGGCGCCCCGCGCGCCCCGAGCGCTGGGAGGGAGGGAGCAGCGAGCGAGCGAGCGAGCGAGGGCGGGAGGGAGGGGCTGCCGGTGGGAGGCGACCGTGTGGTTCCAGCTCACTCTATTTCCCCCCCTCTCTTTCTTCACTCCTTCTTTCCAAACAGGGAAAAGTGTTCCACGAAGCGGTAGGGTCTTTCCGCCTCGCCTTTTCCTCGCTGACCTTGGTGCCCGCTCCCGTCCGAGTGCCAGCTGGCGGGGCGAGCGCTGGAAGCCCTTCTGCGCCCGTTGCGGGGATCCCGGAGCGGGGCGCGGGGCGCGAGGCGTGGGGCCGCTCCCGCGCCGGCACATGGCTGCAGCCGCTCCGCGCGCACCCCGAGGCGCCGCGCCCAGCTCGCCCGAGGTCCGTCGGCGGAGCCCGCCCGCCCCGAAGCCAAGCAGCGGCTGAGCGGGGAGGAACCCGCGCCCGGGGATCGGGATGAGCCTCCTCGTCCTGCTCGGGCTAGGTGAGTGCCTGGGGAGGGCGGGTGGCCCCGGGCACACACTGTCCCGCACCCGGGCCGCGACACGGGCTCCGAACGGTTGTCCCCGCGGCCCCCGGAGTGAGCCGGACGCCTGTGTCCCTGCCTCCCGGCGAGGGAGGAACACATCTGGCAGCGGAGGGCCGCCCAGTCGGCCATCGAAAACGTCTCGCACATCTGGGCCCTGGAGCAGCCTTGGGCGTTGGGGTGTTTCCTGGTTGAGTTTGGCCGAGAACCGCTTGGTGTGGCGGGTGCTTTTGGGGGTGGTGTTTAGTTTCAGGAGTATCTGGGGAAACTGGAGAATTGGGGGAGGGAAGGTATTATTCAGGAATTTTGGTGCCAGGTTCCTGAGGGTGGAGGGAGCTTTTTCGTTTCAAACAGGCGCCTGGAGGGTGCAGATTAGAAACAGATGTGTTGGAGGGTAAGCGAAAGGGAGTGGGAGAAGAGAGGGGGAGAGGAAAGCAGGAGAGGGGAAAGGGCAGAGCACCAGGAGGACCAGGAAGGTGCGGACAGACTGGGAGGGACGAAGAGGGGAAGGGAGAGGGCTGGGAGGGAGAGAGCAAAGAGGAGGAGGGATGTGAGGCAGAACAGCAAGACTGAGAGAGCCTGATCAAGACAGAGAAAAATGGAGCGGAGGAGAAAATAGAGGGAAACAGGTTCTGGGGCCAAGAGAAGTGCTGCCCTGCATGTCCCTTCTGGGTGTCACCCAGGCAGGACTGCTGAGGCCTCAGAGGCCCTAAGGCATAGACTCACCCGGGCTGGAAGCAGGCAAGTTAACAGGACAGGGCAGGACAGTGCCCATCAAGGATGTGTGGGCGAGAGCTGACAGCAGGGAGATGCACCAGGGCAGGGAAGGCCGACTGGGGAGCCGAAGAAAGTCATGATAGGCACCAGGGAAGCGTGGGCTACACCTAGAGCCAGGACCAAATGTGAGCCTGAGTTCAGAAAACCAAAGAGCCAGCAGGCGTGGTAAAGTGAGCGCTGCCCTGGAGACCAGGCCAGGTGAGAACTGGTCCCCGTTTTGAACTGACTTGCTGGGTGATCTTGGACCACTTACCCACTACCAGGCCTTTAGTTCCCTTTGCTCCAAAACAAGCAAGTGGGATGGTTCCTAAATCCCTTCTGGCTCTGACAGCCTTAAACACCAGGAGTTTGTCAGGGACCTAATGGATAGAAAAGCCCCCAAACAAAAGTAAAGAGGCACTAAAAAATCCCTCTGAATTAGATGTCTAGAGCTCTCTGTCTCTCTTTTTGAAACCTTACAAACCAACTAGGCCATATGCATGCCTGCCTAGGCCAGCCTCAGGCCAACAATAACTCTTCACCCAGGTTAGAGGAATAAAAGAGGTGGATTAACCTAAACTAGTGCTCAAGTAGGGCAGGTGAGGAGCCACGATTTTCTAAGCTCTTTTAAATACCAGCCAAGTATTGCAGTACTGCTCTTGAGCACAGCTGGCATATCTGGATGGCACCTTTACTGGCCTCTACCCCTAAGCCACCAAACACCTGATGTCAGTAGGCTCAAACGTCAGAGCAGCCTTATTAAAAGCAGCTGGAAATCATTGAGTACTTATTATGCTGAGCATGTTATATGGGCTATCTTGTTAACTCATTTATTCTTCACTCCAACCCTATTGGCCACCCACTATTATTACCCCGATTTTACAGGTGAAGAAGACAAGATGTAAAGAGTTCAGGTAACTTGCTCAAAGCTGTAAGCTCCTAGTTAGCAGAGATAGGATTCGAGTGCAGGTTGTTTGCTTGCTAAACCGCCCTGTATAGTCTTCCGGCACCACAGAAGGACTCTTAAAGATGTTCTCTGCAGTGAGATCCAGTTCAGTCCTATTCATGGAGCAGGAGATGTCAGTGAGGTCCTGCCCCGCGGGAGGAGCCTGGGAAAGGGAAACAAAACTAAGAGTGTTTGAGCACCTGCTCTACACCAGCCCCATTTGGGCACAGTTTCTGGTGGAAAGTGACTTTGACGCACACGGTCAGTTGAGATCAGCTGGCTTTGATGATGGTCAACGTCTTAGTTCATGAGAAAGAGGAACAGACCAAGACAATGGATCAAAAGATGTCATTGGTTCCTTAGCCGTTTTTTATTGAGTGCCTACTATGTGTATCATTCCTCTGGTGAGAATATCGTCTGTTGGGTTGATGTCTTTCTCATAGAAGTTGTCTCTCATGATATCTTTTTGGGGGGAGGGTTCTGTCTTTGTAAAATTGTTACAAACCAAATGCCATGTGGAAGAGAAAAAGTGGACCACTGACTTAGAAATTCTCCATAACTGGATGTTCATCTACTATTCACCTAATAGTAGGACGTTCCCCTACTATTAAGCTTTACCACATCAATGCCCTTGTCAGATGTACTCAGGCACATGACATCCCAGCTCTCAATTGAATAAACTGCTCAAGTAAGAAGACACAGAGGAGATGAGTTGAAGGGTCAGGACAAGGGACAGGGCAGGAAGCCTGAGATGAGGTTGGAGAGCCAGAGACCAGCATTTGAGGGGAGCAACACTGAAGGAACTGAAATCCCTGAGTGGGTCAGCAGGCCCTGAGGAGCCCCACCTGCGGGCTGGATTAGCCTCATTTGCAAAGTGGTTTTGAACCCCGGGATGCCTCGGCGGGCACTCTTTAGGAAAGACAGAAAGCAAGCCCTCGCTGTTGCCTGCATCCTAAAATCATCTCCTGCCCCCTGAAAGGAGCAGATCCCGGGTGGCTTCTGGCCACTGCGAGCGTGATTTCTGGCCTCTTTTTTCTAGAGAAAGCACCGTATTGGAGGGGAGTCAGGAGGGCTAAGAGTTCATAGTCTTATGAACAAGGATGGGCCGGTTGACTCCTTGCTTTCTGGATCTGCCAGTGAGTGAAATCAAATGTCCTGCCTTTCTGATGTGAATGAAAAGGAATGCTCTGAGCCCCACAGAGGAGAGAAACAAGGGGGACTTCATGGGTTCCCCCAGCCCCTCCTCTGACCACCACCTCTCCCCTTCCCCTGTTGCTCAGGTCTCATTATCCTACCTGAACTTCTTCCTGGACTTCTGTAATAGCTGCCACGTGGCCTCCTGCCCAAGCTCTCTCTTCCCTTCCTACATACTGCTACCCGAGTAACCTCGTGAAACAGCTGGTATAAGGCAAAGAACTTGGATCGGGAATCTGGCAAGCTCTCTGGGTTCCTTGACTGCAGAATGGGGGTGGAGGGATTTTGAATTCACATTCTCTCTGATTCCATGATCTTACTCTGCTCTTCCATAAACTTTTAGTAGTCTCCATTGCCTATAATGTCAAGTATAAACCCTTCATTCTCATATTAAAGATTTTACACAATATCATTCACAACTCACCCCCCAACAACTCTCCAAGAAACCTGGATTACTTCCTGTACTCAAACCATGCCCCATGCTTCTTTCTGGCTCTATGCTTTTGTTTATGATAATCCCTCCACCAAAAATACCCTCTTACTCTCCACCCTTAGAGACTGTTGACCCTCCAGATCAAAATCATGTTCACTCTCCCAGTCTCACCTCAAATACCACTTCCTCCCTACACCTGTCCATGATTTCACCAACAGAATATACTTTTTTCCTTCCTTTGGATCCCAGTAGCCATTCTATTACGCTACTTTGTATTACAGCGATCTGAATACTTTCCTAACACTCCAGTTAGAGTGTAAGGTCCATGCCTCATTCATCCGGGTACCACTTTTAGTACCTAGCAGAAACTAAAAGCTTGCTAAGTATCTGTTAAAGTAATTGGATATTTGAAACATTTGGAACATTTAAGGTCAAGAGAGGTGAAAGATCTGGAGTATTATTACTCTTTGACAGTGGAACAACACAGTTGCGAGGAGACCAGTTTTAACTGTTTGCTTTCGTGCTGCCTTGTCCATTAATGCAAACACAATGAGTACTGTTTTTTAAAAAATTATACATAGAACATTACATGGACAAGGACCAGATAATACATTTGTTATACAAACTTAATATATCAAGTACGTTAGTACCAGACATTAACAATAGAATTCATCGAAACTTTTGCCAGGATGGGGGAGGAGCTTTGTTTCCAAAAAAATGAGTTTGAGGAGTGCTTGAACGCTTGGTCCACTGGCCTGTGGTTTAATGACGGGTCTCAGTAGGATTCCATGTCCTTCCCTCGTCTTCCCACATTAATGATGATGGTTATAATATAGATACATTCCCGGTAGGCTCATATCTTGTCTCATTCAATTTTTATCTTTTGCTCAGCTGGGCAAAGTACACATGAGTATATTTCATAAACGTACCTAATGCTGATGAACTAGACAGACATTTTTAAAAGGTAGAATCAAAGATTAGCAGACATGGGGAAAAGCTAAGACACTATCTAAATCAGTGGTTCTTAAAATTTTGAATCCCAGACCCCTCTGAGAATCCAGTGAAAACCCTGAATCCACCTCTTAGAAAAAGACACATATACATCAAATTTTCCTATAACTTCTAGGGGTTCATTGACCTCCTGATACCGTTCCTTGGAACCCAATTAAATCCTTGATCTAAACCTACCCCTTCTTTTATGATGAAGAAAGAACCAAAGTTCAGAGAGATTTGGCTAAAGTTAAACAGGTAGCTTAGTAGAAGGGCCAAGACAAGACCTCCTAACTCCATAACCTGTCCTGTCACACACATTCTCGAAGTGGAAAGTCTCTCTCCCTCCTTTTCAGCTCATGTAGTTCAGCTCCAAGATCACAGTCGCTCTTCAGATGCTTCAGTTAAATGTAGTCAGTGCTGAATAATTGCCATTGGTTTTATGTTGAGAAATTGTCTGAAAAATAGGGCCGATGGGACAACATTTCAGTTTAGCCATCATAACTAGAAATCCTGGAAACTTCTGCAGTGCCTTGTATGATGTCTGGTATATTCAGGAAAAAGAGATTATACCCAAAGTCCTAAAGATGCAGGTGTGCCAGCAAGGACTAGAATGGGAAACCAATAGCCCAAGCTCCTCCATAATTCTGCTGGGTTATTCTGACCAAGTCATTACTATTCTGAGCCTCAGTTTCTTTCTCTGTGAAATGAGATTGCTAGACTCAGGTTATCTCTATGTTTCCTTATACCATTAACATTCTCTGTTTTTTTTAAATAATTCTGAAAATTTTCCGGCGGGTCCAGGTGTGGCTGTGATCAGAACACATGGGTGTTAGCATGCTTATCTGATTTTTTTCAGGCACCGAGCCCTCGTGGCAATAGGTGGCATATGATTGTGAATCCAGAATGGCTGGCTGCCTAATGTGAAGAGAGCAGTAGTGACTCCATCCTGTGTCTGCACTGGGGCACTGTTAGCCAGGCAGCATCATTCAAGGTCAGGGTAGATGGCCAGAGACCTCTGCCCTAGAAGTGTAGTACCTGAAATACTCACCAAAAAGACCTCATCCTGAACAGAGTTACCTACAAAACAACCCCAAGCATGGACACCCAGGGTAGACTTCTGAGTAGAGGGTCTGTTGCATGAAACTGTTTGCAGGCATTAGCATTTCCTTCAGTTTTTAAAATTAAGGCATAATTTACATACAATGAAGTGCATCCACTAAGTGTGTAGCTTAATGATCTCCCTGCATGGATGTGAACTTGTGGTTGGGTTTTGAAATATGAATTGTGTATTATTAGCTCACTCGTAGTACCTGAGAGAGAACTATGTGGGTAGGATTATTACGGCAGTAGAATTTATTGCTAACGTTTGTACAAAGTTTCACAGTTTACAAAATATATTAACATACCTTATCTCATTCTCAAATCACTCTTTGAGAGTAAATGTCATTATTATGCCACTTTACAGGTAAATAAACTGAGGCCTAGAGAAATAAAGTGAGTTTCTCGAGATTACCCTCTCAGTAAATAGCTGAGCCAGGACACCTACCCAACAGTTTGGATTCCAGAAACTATTTGCTTTCCAGTTATCAGGAGGCACATAGTTATTCTGAAATCAAGGCTTCTGTGTTACCAAGAAGAGAGGATCAGGCCGAAGCAAGGCTTCATTTACAGAATTCCAAATGCTAAATCCCACAGTGGAAAATTCGGTTAGAACATTTATCACCCCCTACCCCCCACTCCATCCAAATTGTTAAGAAATGGTTCGTTTGGGTTAATGTCTATTGTCTATAACCCAGAATTACTATGTATGTTGTACATGGGTTACTAGTTCCTTCTAACGAATCAGAGGACTGTCATAGTTGTGGAGACCTCGCCTTGCTTCGGGGTTGGTTGCGTGAACTCCTGATTAGTCCTGAGGTTATGGTGTATTGGCTACAACTCACCCTATATGTTGCCTTTTGTAGTTCAATTCCTCTTTTCAGCAGTTTTGACTTCTTCCCAAAGAAGAATGCAGACGGTACCAAAAAAAAAAAAAAAATCTCGTTATCTGAGCTTCCTAACTGTCTAGATTCTGGGAAAATAAGTTTATTTCCTTTGGCACCACATAGACCAGAATGGGGAAGAATGCTGAAATCAAACAACCTTTATTTTGTTAGTGACAGTGGTTGGATCACTGTGTGTGGAGCCTCGGCCAGAGTCTGCTGGTGATAAGACTGAAGGCTACTTTGTTTCCACGGGACACAGGGGAGAAAGCCGCTGCCTTTGTGCCCACACTGAGAAGGGAACACGGGCAGCTGTCTTCCGAGGTCGGTGTGGAATATGGGAGGTTTTTCTGAAGCAAGGCAGCAAGGGGATCTGGAGGGTTCAGGTCACGAAAGGCGACAGGGGAGAAGAAAGAGGAGCAGGAGGAAGAGGAAGGCATAGAAATAGAAAGCAGAGGATGCAAAAGCTGAGAGCTCGGCCCTCCTGGCATTTACACAGGAGCTTCTCTGAGCTCTTTCTATTTCACAGAGAGCGGCAGCAGCTTTCAGGAGCTTCCAGGGACTCTCCTGTGTGTCCCATAACATTTTCGACGTCATTCATGCACCCTCACTCACAGAACAATTAGAGAAGGGGGGCTCCTTCTGTAGTCCAGGCTCTGTGCTAGGCTCTCGGATGCCACGGGTACGGAACCCAGTTTCCACCATCTAAGAACTCAGCCCAGTGGGGCGACATATTCAGAAACAGGGAATTGCAGACATATGAGAGCGCTGTCATCAAAGAAAGTACCAGGGATTTTAGGAGTCCTGGGGAGGTAGCAACTCGATCCTGTGCCGTCTTACGGAGATGGGCTGCGTCTTCCCACATGCATCTTCAGGATGCTAGCTGATGTTCTCCTGTCATCCACAGCATTTGCACGTTAGTGCGGTGGTGCTAACTGAACAGCTGGTGGGTTGATGGATCACCCCCATCATCATCAGAAGGGACGGATTCAGTGCTGTGTGTCCTTGGCATTCATCCAGGTGCTTTCTGGAAGGATTGGACCTCCCGACATCCTTGCCTATTGAAAGTTATGGTTCGTTCTCCCTCACAACCTGCCAGTGACATAGCTGCCTCTGGTTCCTCGTCCCTCATGGGATGTTTAAAAAAAGAAACTAAGAGGAAAAGAGGAAGAAATACATCAGTGAATTTGGATCTCTTAATTAAGAACGGTGGTCCGGTCACCTGAGGTTTTAGTAATATTTGTCCACGTGGAAAGTGAATAGAATCAAGCCGAAAAGGAATTTTTTGCTCCAGAAGAAATCTGTTGTATTGAACAGACCCAGCCCCTGACATAACCTTACTTCTTTTCTTGTTGGGAGGGTTGGGGGTGAGGGGGTGTCAAATCCTGGAGAGGGAAAGTGCTTTGCGACTTCACTGTTTAAATTTAGGCTTGGGTTCGTGGGGATCATTTTGACTTGGAGCAATAAGCCTTCCAACCCAGCCTCTGTCACTTCTCATTACTTCCAGTGACAATTCCAATTATTTCCAATCACTCTTCAAGGGAGGAGTGGGGGAAGGCACATAGGCGGCCGTGTGGATGTGCCGGGTAGCCACTTCTGTAAGAGCTCAGCCCCGGGGTCCTGGCTGGGCCACTTTATAACCGTGTGACCTTGGGCACTTCACCTTCCTGACCTTAGTTTTCTCACCGGTAATCACATCTATTAACAGTTCATAGGTTTGTTGTGAGAATTAAATGAGGCAATGCATACAAAGAATTTCAGCATCCTGCTTGGTACATGATAAGCTAATAAATGGCTGTCCTGATTCCCATGACTGTCCTTGCTGGGAGAGGCTCAGCCCAGAGGTATTTGGAGGGTCTGCTTGAAGCCAGCAGACACCAGGCCAGCAGGGCCAGCCTTCAGGGCTCCGGCCACCACTGCCCCTCCATCCTGCAGAAGAGTTCCCAGATGTCCTTCGGGGAATGTCCCCCTGCTCCAGGATCCCAAGAGGTGCATAAACCCCGTCTGTGCCCCAGTTGTCTGTAACTGCTCTAGGAGAGTAACTTTTTGTGTTATTCAGCTCCGGGCAAGGGGCGCCCTTCCTTATGCCGCCCTGCATACTGTCTGCAGGTTGCTGAAGCCGAATCACAGGAGACCGGACTTCGGTTCCCCACTCTGCCTCCCCATCACCCGCTCCCCAAGGCCTGTGCCCGCTTGGGCTGTCCAGCCTGGGAAAACGCGGGCTGGTTAATTTCTGCTTTCGCTGTCAGGTAATGTTTTATTGAGCACCTACTACGTAGCAGGCATCACGCTAGGGACTTTCATACCAGAAACTTCTGGTATCCTCACAACAATCTGTGAGGCCGGTATTATATTTTTTGTATCTTGATTTAATTTAATTTATTTATTTGGTTGCACTGGGTCTTAGTTGTGGCTCATGGGCTCTTTAGTTGCGGCTCGCCGGCTCCCCAGTTGTGGCATGCAAACTCTTAGTTGCGGCACGCATATGGGATCTAGTTCCCTGACCAGGGATCGAACCCGGGCCCCCTGCATTGGAAACGCGGAGTCTTAACCACTGCGCCACCAGGGAAGTCCACTGTGAGGCCGGTATTATTGTCATCCCTATTTTGGGTCAGAAAAGTTAGGCTGCAGAGGTCAGGTGTTCTGTCGTAGGCTGTACAGCTGTACAGACTGGAGCTGAGTTTGCCTTCTGCTTCAGTAATGATCTGGGGAAGACAGGAGTGGAGAGACAGATGGGTGACATACCTATGGGGACACATGGACGGGAGGCCACCATGTGGTCTTTGAGGATTTGGCCTAAGATGGAACTGCAAGGCCCTGCATTCTCTACTTTTGTCCTGATCAAAGTTAGATCCAGTGAGTCCAATACCCACATTCAAGACATGTTGAATTGTATTTCCTGTTTAAATTTGGGAGGAAAGGCAAACCTCAAGGTGGGAAGAAAAATGTCTGTTTTTTTCCACTGACCTGAACAACAGAGAGTGTGGGCTAAACTGGGTGTCCCAGATATCCGCAGACCTAGAATTCCCACTTAGAATGGATTCCTGGCCCAGGCGGGTAGAGTCTGGGTTTCTAGCCGAGGCCTGGTCTCCATCTGCTTTCCTTGGCTGGAGGTCCATCCCCCATCCCTCCAGCCAATAGCAAAGTTCAGGCTCCCGCCTTGTGGCCTCTCCGTCCTCAAAGGAGGAGAGCCGGAAATGGGGCCACCTCTCCGTAGCCACCGTCTCTGCTCCACTGCCTCTCCCTCCCTATTCCCGGAGTCCTGCAGCTTCCCAAGCCCTGAGGAATCCAGGTGACCGTCCTCATATGCCTGCCACTTGAGCCTGACCTTCCCCTTGCTCTTCCCCTGTCTCTCTGGACCCAGTGTGGCTGCTCTCGGATCTGGTACTTAATGAGAGAGAGACAGAGAAGCAGAGAGAGAGAGATAAGAGAGCGAGACAGAAAAAACAGAGAGACAGAAAGAGACAAAGAAAGACAGAGAGAGAAACAGACATGCACACACAGAGGCAAAGACACACAAAGAGATAGAGCTGGAGAGAGAGAAACAGAGAGAGAGGGACAGAAAGAGACACAGGCACACACTCACTCACACACACACACACACACATACATGCAGAGCAGGCAAGTGTGACCTCTGTACATCTCGTCTTTCCTGTGTTGCCTGGCACGTGGAGTCAAAGGTCCTCTTCCTCCCTCTTTCTCCTTCGTCTTGGTGGATTCACCCTGCACGTCACTAACTCCGCTAGGGTATCCGAGGTAGGGCAAACAGAGGAAACACAAGTCAATGATTACAGAAAGTGTTGGTGGGATTCAAAAAATACTATGTCCAGGCTCAGTGCTTATGTGTATGTTAGTGCATTTAATCTTCACAACAGCTTTGTGAGACGGGTATTGTCAGCCTCCCTTTTATCGAAAAGGATCAGAGAGGTTAAGACATTTTCCTGGTGTTATACAGCTAATTAGTAACAGAATCAAAAGGAGAGGCTCCCAAACCATTGCTCACCCCCTTCCTCCACTGGACCATGAGCCTCCCTATGCATGGCAGCAACACCCCACGGCAGGACACCTCACTGGCTCTCATCCTCCAGTGTCTCATTACCAGCTCATGGAGGGGGCAATGAATAAGCTTTGTGGCCAAATATGGCTGCCTTCAGCTCTGGGAAGGCTTGAGATTTGTCTCGAGTGATCAACTGTTCTGATTTGCCCAGGACTGGGCGGTTTCTCAGGACGTGGGACACAGGATTTTCGATGATAAAACAAGGACAGTCCTGAGAAAACCATCTGGTAGGCCACTCAAAGTTTGATCCTCAGATGGGCAGCAGGGGTAGCGCAGGGAGCTTGCTAGACATGTAGCATCTCAGGTCCCACCCAGACCCACTGAACCAGGATCTGCAAGATCCCTGCAGAACATAAGAAACATCTGAGAAGCTCCAGAGCAGGACCTCGGGCACCTTTGGCAGGAGTTGGGGAAATGGAAGACATGCACCTGAGTTCCCTGACCTGGGACCGTCACCTGCTGTGACCTCAGGTGATGTCCATTGACACTCAAGACTTAGGCTTATAGGCTGAGAGGAAAGGAGTTAAAGGTCCCAGAGTTGAGCACATGGGGGCGAGAAGGCTGGAGGGTGTCTTGGTGCTGTGTGGGCGTGAGTGATTCGTGGTTAAGCTTTTCTGTCTGACCTTGGAATGATGATGTTATAAAGGTTCTGAAGTTTCCTGGATTCTCCTTTCCCTTTACTGGGGCGAGGCTGGAGCGGGCAGTGGCCGACAGCAAATTACCCAGGGTCTGCCTGGGGCTAGCGGCGGCCTGTGCCCCTGGGGCCTGGAGACTCGGGAAATGAGAGCACAGAGGGCAAAGCATCTAATGGAGCCATGCTTGCCGAAGAGCAGACTCTCCAAGTTAGCTATTGAAGGAATAGTGGGCTATTCAAGCAGCGCTCCACACCTACAGGATTTCCTGTGTGATGCCCGGCTCCTCGTCACAGGGCCGTAACCTAGCTTTGCGAGCCAGCTGGCAGCCGCTACCTGGCCCTTGCTCGCCCATGGCGAGCGCTCCACGGGGACGCGGATAGAAGTTATCATCGAACCTGTGCTCCAGCCAGGGGGCGGTTCGCCAACCCCTCACACGCCTCCCGGGCTCCTCTGGGCCTTGGCTTATCTTGGAGCAAACCTGGGCCAAAGCAGGCGTTCTGTCCTTTGAGTGACGGTGGTGGTGTGTCATCTTCTGTTAGTTTCTTTGCTCTCAGACCCGACTGTCACATGTGAAAACCACAGGTCCCAGGCAAGGTAGGAAAAGATGTTGGTAAGACTGGGGTGGCGGAGCAGCCTCAAACTAAAAGAAGCATAACCCACATTCGTCAACTTCCTCTCTGTTCCAAGTCACATGCACAGTAGGGACTCTGAAATAAGGGCAGCTCAAGGGAGGGGATGACAGGCAGGCCTGGAGATGGATGCGTTCATCTACTCAGTTAGAGCCGTTTCAGACAAAGCTGATTTCTGCTGTGATTTTAATCCCACCCTGACACCGAGAAATCAAACCATCACTTTTCTCGTAATAGGGAGAGACGCCTCTGACCTAGGTTGGTTTTGTAACAGTTTCGTCTGCGCATGTTGTTTTCCCTGGGATCTCCGAGGGCTTAGTTGTGGGTGGATTTTATCAGAAGATACAGATTTCCATTATGAAGCAACTCCTGTGTGCTGGATACTTGCTCATCCAAGTCCTATCGGGGGACCAGACTGACAGAGGAAAAAGGAAATGGTCAACGATGTCAGACGGAATGTAGTTCAAGGCCAGAATGTTTGGTACAGACAGGAGGTGAAATGCGGGGTTTGGAAAAGGAGAGTCATTAAGGTGTAAGATCTTCAGCAAGCAGTGGAGCAAGAGTGCGTGTCATGTGAGATGAAGATATTGCGTCAGGGGGTGGGTGAGGGGTCAGCCTGGAGACGCACAGCTGGGGGCATAGAGGGGGCAGGGAGGACACGGGGGGATAGTTGTGAAACAGTTATTCAGCTGCACTCTGGAAATAACACACAGTCATAGTTTACAGGCCGGTTTGGGGACCTACCTCAGGCAGTGTGGAGAAGGACCTTGGGCAGCTCCCTCCCTGGGTCTCAGTTGTCACCGTGCACCAGGAGAGATCGAGATCGGAGGGGAGAATTTCTAGGTCCTTCCCACTCTGCAGCAGGAGGGCTCTGCTGCACTCCTTAGCGGGAGGCTTCAGACCCCTACGATCCCTCGCCATCCTCCCTGTGCAGGCGTTGTGAGCTGATGCTTCACCTGTGCCCCCCCCCAGGTCTCCCTTCTCCCCCAGCTCCCTGGCTCTGCCCCCAGTGCTTTCCCTGGCACTAGAATAGACCCACATACGGTCTGACCTGCTCAGGCCTCTGACCCTGAAAATGCTGAAGTCGATCGCATCCCAGGGCTTTTGCACATCTGTCCCTCGCCTGGAGCGCTCTCTCCCTGGTCTTTGCAAGGCTGGCTCTTACCTTACAGGTTTCAGTGCAAATATTGCCTCCATGAGACCCTCCCTGAGCTCCACTCAGCCTCCCCTCTAACCAGAGCCTTGGCCTCATCACCTCACATTACCCTGCTATATTTTCCCCCTAACATTTGTCACAGTCTGAAGTCTTCTTTTTACCTCTGCTCATGCACTTCTCTCTTGTCTGTTTCTACAAGAGTCTGGACTTTGTATCACTGACTTCTGTATCCCCACAGTGCTTGACACAGAAATAGGTACTCAGTAAAGAGATGATAAATAAACATCGACTTTTTTTCTCTATGGTGTGCATAGCAACCGAGACATTTTATAAATGAAAAAAGTTATTTAATGAGCCCTTATTTGTGCAGAGCTCTTTGTATATGTTATTTCATTTAATCCTCATAACAACTCTACCATGTAGATACTATTAGGATCCCCTTTTACAGAGGAGGGCGTGGATCATTACATTACTGCCAAAGTTTCACAGCTAGTGAGCTGTGAAGTCTGGGTTTGAACCCAGGCAGTCTGACTGCAGAGCTGGTGCCATAGGTTCATGTGTTGTTCAGGTCACCTAAGCCAGAGCTTCTCAGACTTTAAGGTGCTTATGAATCAGCTGGGGACCTCCTTAAAATGCAAGATCTGATTTAGTAGGTCTGGGGTGGAGCCTGAGATTCCACGTTTCCAACAAGTTTCCAGCTAGTGCTGCTGGTCCGTGGAAAAGACCTCTCAGGAGGGAAGGGAGAGACAGAGGGAGAGAAACTGGCCTCAGAGAGGCCAGGTGGCTTTCCTTAGATCATGTAGCTAGTTCATGGACAGCCTGGTGTCCTGGCTCCTAGCCTAAAGCTCTTTCAATGGCTCAGCAACCCCAAGGATTTTAAAGCATGTACACATCTTCAAAGACCATTTGCAGGAATATAGCCACCTGAATTAGAGATTGCAAAGGGGCCCGTGCTGCTGACGCGTGACCCTGCTGATCATGACCAGGATACCTGGTTGCTGCTGGGCTTCTTTCCATCCCCGAGGCAGAGGGCATGGGAGGGGGTACGTGGAGATCACACACCTTGGCGGCTGAGTGTGTGTGCTTGGAGGAGGCCTGGAAATTCTGGGGAACCATTCGTGTCTCTCAGAACAAGAACTGTCACGCCCAGGACAGAAAGTGCCATTATCTCCAGTTTACCAAGCTCCCACTGGCTGCTCTAAGGTTTGCGGCTATATCAATAGTATTTATTACAGGGAGCAACAGCTCTTTTGAGCCGCCTCTACCCTTCCCTAGCCTTCCCTGTTCCTGTCTTCCTGACACAGAAGATTCAATTTCTGAACACTTTTACACATCGGTCTGTTCCCCCTCCCACCAGCAGAAATCCCCTCTGGAAGATGACCGCCCATCCTCCAATGGAACACACCGCAGGGTACTCAGAACCTGCAGAGCCCCCATCCGCTCCAGGACAGCTCTTACCCTGGGAGGGACTTTCCGCTCTGAGCTGGAGACACTTGAAACTGCCACCTCCCAAGGCTACAAAGATTAGGACTGCCAAAGTCTCACAAGTAAAGGGCCCTCCAATTTGTAAAGTGATGTTTTAAGAACATTGATCTGTGACGGGTACTGTGCTAGACATTTTCATATACACGTCACCTCATGTAATACTACAAGCACACCCTGACGTATGTAGTGATCAGTCCCCCTTTGACATATGGACACTGAAGGAGGGATTAAGTGACTCGCCTCGAGACCGACGGCCAATGTCGTTTCTACTACATCATAGCTGCCCATCCTCCTTATAAATAGTTGAAGAACGTTCTTTCATGTTTGTCTCCTATCCTGCTCTCTCCTTTTACAAACTAAACACTCCTGTTTCCTTTAACCTTTCTCCCCATTTATTACAACCATCATTAACTGAAGCCATGCTGTGAGCCAGGGACCCAGGATGTAGACTGAATCCATCTCCATAAGAACCTTAAGACATCTCCATTTTGGAGATGAGCAAAGTGTTGAAACTCAGAAAAGTAATTTGTCCAATGTCACTTAATTAGTGACTGACAGAAAGCGAGGATTTGAGCCTGGGCCTCGTAGACTGTGAAGATGAGAAGGATGCTGGGTGAAGGGATGGAATGAGGACAGTAGGATTCGGGTGAGAAATGATGCAAACTTGGACATTCTCCCATCATAACTATCTTTACTGTGTTGGTGGGCGTGGCCTCCTTTACACAACAACCACGTACTAAACTGGGCCTTCAGGGGAGTCGAATCTGTGCAGGGTGAGAGTTACTGAGGGCTTTGTTATTGAGAAGGTTATTTCACTCCAATTCTAAGTACTTCAAAAAAAAAAAACACCAACAGCTTTATTGAGATGTACAGTAAACTGCATATATTTAAGGTATATAATTTGTTAGGTTTTGGCATATATATATACCCATGAAACCATCACCACCATCAAGATATTTTAAATATATGTCATAAATCCAAAAGGATGGCATGCCTACTTATGAATTTTGGGGGTTCTGATCTTCATGGAAGGTCTAGTATAAGGACCCAGGAAGGACACAAACCATCTCCAATCCCTGGAAAGCCTTGTGGAAGGTTTAGACCTGAGGTCAGCGGTAGTCCAGATCTGCAGGACCCTCCAGCTCCCTTTACCTCTAGATGTTCATACTACTTTGCAGTTTTCTGACTTATTTTGACCTTGAGGCCAGAGCCCACATCTCCAGCCCTGTTTGGCTTCTCTGGATTCCCGTGAACCTTTCAGGAATAAGTTAACTATCAAGTTCTTGGGGTAGAAAAATTAAGTAAAATGGAACCCAATGGGGCTGGTCCTCCAGTTCAGGGGCCCGTCTTTTCAGGGTTCTGGATTCAGTAAGGATGAGATGGCCCACCTGAGTCTCCAAGAGATAGGAGGCACCGGGTCAATGTCCAATTCCTATCTCCCCGTTGCCCCTCTTACCTCACCCTTGCCTCCTGAAACCCCATCCCCAAATAAATACACACTGCATTAAAGGGAGCAAAGACACCCTAAGTCCTTCCAGGGAAGGACTCTGAATGCAAAGACAGAGGCTTGCTCTGGGATAGCTCAATGGCCTAAATACCCCCTTCACTCTAAGACCTTCCTCATTTCCCTCCGTTGAAGTAATCTTTGTCTGCTCTAAACTCCCAAAACTATCATTATGGCACCAATCACCTTCTACCCTTAGAAATATACTTATTCACTTTCTGGACTGTATGCTTTCTCAGGCATGATCCTGGTTTGATCCATCTTTGCATCCCCTGCCGTGTCTAACACGTAGCACACATGGTACTCGTTGAACAAATGAATGAATGACCCACCTTGTCCTAAACCTCAGGGAAGAGCTGTGTCGCTTTGCTTAGGCAGGACTCAGAGCTGAGCCTAGCATTATCCCGGTGTCTCGCACATCAGATGTCACACATGGAGTAGCGGCATATTACACCCAAAATGTGATTCTTACTCGGGTGATACAAGGAGAGCCAGAAAGCTGCATATACCATCTTTGCACACACTGTTAATTCTCAGCAAAGGGGAGGCTTAGCTTGACAGGCTTGGCTCACAGAAGGAAACGGGCTGCTGATACTGGTGAGTCTGCCGTCGCTGGTGAGGCTGTCTCCGCGGGAGACCCGCCTCCAGTGCTTCCAGCTGGTACTGATGAGCCAGGGTAAGGCAGGTAGTTGAAGTGGGAGAGAGTAGTTCTGAGCAAGGCGGGGTGGGGGGCTCAGCAACTAGGGTCCCATTTGAAAAGAAGTCTACAGCGTTGTGGTACCTGTGGGCTGCCAGTCCAATTCCCCGTCCAGAGACAGCCGTTCCTTGTGGACAGATGAGGCAAGGCCCAAGTGATTAGATGCCTTAGGTCCCTGGGAAAGGACTCCATTCATGTTTTAGACAAAATTTGATTCGAAGTATAGGTGCGCCTAGATTATCGTTTCTCAGACTTTTAGATTTCAGGAACCAGTGAAAGTTCAAAAATAAATTTGGATACGAAATCAGGTGCCCACTTTTTTAATATTGCTGACTATTGACGTTAAACAAAAATGTAAACTACTGTCCTGTTACAATTATTCCTAAAAAGAAATGGCATTTCAACAACAAAAACAATAATAGAAACAAAGACAGTTGACAGACAGCTGTCTGCCTCAGCTAACATTTACTGAGTGCTAACGGTATGCGAGGCGCCATTCTAAATATTTTACTTTTATCTCATCTTACTCCATACATATTACATCATCTACATTTTTCCTTCCCTGTGAAACCATGAAAATTTCATCACGGACCAATGGTACCAGTTTATACCCGAGAGTTAGGGAATCACTAGCTGAGAGGATTTTTAGAGGTAACTCACAGCCCTAGGAGTCAAACTCCTATGAACCTTAAAGTTTCCGCCTGATGCAGAGGCCAGGACGTGATCCTTCAGGGTGAGTGCTTGATGCAGGATCCAGATGACAAAGATCTTCCTCTGAAGATCTTTCTTTGAGATGTGGGACCCAGCGAGTTCTGTTCGCAGTTGCATCGGAGACTCTCAAGCTTGCAGCTTTTATCTACAAATGCAATGACCCAAGTAAATCACAATCCAGCCAAAGATAAAATGCTTCCAACTACATTTTTGGGTCATGAGAGATGAAGGAAAAGCTACCACTTTTGCAAGACAGAGCCTTTTTCCCCTTTCCTTGCCTGTACTTTGAAAAGCTTAATATCCCGCTATCATGTTTCACAATGAATACAAACCAGATGGCTTAAGCCAAGGGAAAAAATGCTAGGTTGAGTAACGGGGTATGAATTAAATAACCCTTAAACAACCATGTAAAAAAAATTCCTAAGTGTTTCCTAATTTCTGGATTAAGGAAATTCATGGAGGCCTGAAAGAGAAAGAGAATACAAAGGACCTTAAGATGCTGCCTCTAGACTTAAGGGCCTTCTTCAGAAGATGGGCAGGCCAGCAAGGCCATCCAATGCTAAGTCTCCCCGGAGACCAGACACATCTTCAAAAGGAGGAAGCAAGTGGGAGGCACTGTTATTTATTTTTCCAGCTTAACAAATCAGCTCAAGGAGACCCAGTGTCAGACATAGATGTGAAATATTACATTCCCAGAGACAGTGCTTTAATATCCAGATGGAAAAGGAGCCAGATTCAGGATAGAATGTGGTTTAAGTCCAGACGACCTTTGCTTGTTTCATCCCTTCCCCTTAACCATCTTGCTTCCCAATAGGAAAGAAGGACACAGTTGGAACTTCCTATTATAGATAGAATGCAACAAAAAATTTTCAAACTACTTCTTATTCCCAAAGAACTAGATTTGGAGGGAAACATGAGGAAGCATAATGTAGTAGAAAGGACATTTAAGTAAGTGTAAGAAGAACTTAATCTGAAGGGTGAGTCCTAGCCTCCATGTCATGGAAGTTTAGACTCATAGGGCTGGAATTTTTAAAATCTGGTGGGAGCTGGGGATAGCCCTGGATAGTGATAGCTCCATTTTCTATCAGCTCTATGACCTTAGGTAAGTCACTTACCCCTGAGCCTCAGTTTCTTTATCTGCAGAATGAGGATATGCATTCCCATTTTACAAAGGAGGAAGGTAAGGATCTTAGAGATTCATAAACTTGGCCAAGGTCACAGCCCAGTAGGTATCTTATTGCGAAGCCTGTGCTCTTTTCCCTAGCCACACCAAGATGAGATCATAGGCACTGGAATGTTTGCAATGAGCCAGGTACTGTGCAATCGTCCCTGGTGGCTGTTAGGCACAGACTTCCACCTGGCGTGTGCAAACAGACATGTCAGCCCACTTCTACACGTGTCCACGAAGACACTCATGTCAGAGTGTGCTTTACAAGTAGAAGCAATTTTGTGCTCTGACCAGCCTGCGTATACTTTAAGAATAAGTGGACAAACCCAGGGACTGTCCCAGAAATCCAGGCTTGGCGGTGGCTCCAGCCACAGGAAAAGCAATCCTGGGTCACAGACAATTGCTTGTGCTCTAACGCCAGTTCTGATCTTCCCAGCATGAGTGAAACTCCCCTCGCTCTGGGATGAGCCTAGTCCAACCTCAGAAATGAGCTCGCTCTAAGAGGTTAAAGCAAACACCATATCTGCTCTGAGTGATCGCTCTTCTGGGGAAGTCTGGGAAAAAGAGTGTGGACTTTGAGGAAATGATAAAGAGGGAGTGAACTCCCGGTCTACACCCAAGGGTGCGATGCTCAGGCATAATTAGTGGGGTGCTAATAACACAAACCATTTTAAAGAGCAGTTTAAAAGTCTGCTTTAGGAATTTTAAAGCCATTCATAGCCTTGGACCAGTACTTCCATTGTTAGGGGCCTATGCTGAAGAGATAATTGAATAGAATGTACAAAAATTGATGTATTAAAATGTTTACTGCGGTAAAAACACTGGCACAAACTAAATGTCCCAGAATAGGAAAGTGACTAAGTAAATTACAATTCATGAATCCATACAACTGAATGTAATGTTGTTAGTGAAACAGGTAACAAAGAACTTTCATGACTTGTATGAATGTTCATGAGATAAAAAGCAATAGAAAGACCTCAGAACTATGTATGTAGTAAAATCTGTATTCTCTGTGTGTGTGTATGTACATATGCACAGAAAAAAGACCGGAAAGAAATTTTACAGGTGTTTGTTCTTTTCTGTGTTATTTTTGTCCCTGTTTTCCAATTTTTATATAATAAGTACATATAACTTCTATTTTTTTTTAATGTTATTTTTAGAATTGCTGAAATCTCTAAGTGCAGTCCTTAGGTGGCTTTCTCTTTTGCTTGAATAAGTACAGCAGCCTCCCAACCACCAACCCTTCCTCCCATCCTACCCGCTTCCCAGCCCAGCCTGTACTGTCTCCAGGGTCGTCTTCTCTGACTCCAGGCTGCTCAGCTTTAATACCGTTGGTCTAATACAGACTCTGACTACCTGTTGCCTTTAGACTGGAAGGTAGGGTTCAAACTCCTTTGTATGATTTGCTGTTCAGCCGCACAGCCCAGACTCTCAGATCTTCTGGCCTCATGCATGGTCTCCCCTCTGCTTAGAACACCCTTTTCCTTCCTTCTGGGAAAGTCTTACTTGCCACGAAGGCCAAGCTCAGAGGTGAGCCCCTCTATGAAATCTTACCCATCAGTCCTAAGCAGAGCTGGTTGCTATTGGCTCTGTTCCCAAAGACTTTGCCTACAGCTCTGTGTTAGCAAATATAATTTATAATAGTAAGTGTATTTTAATATCTCCTGCTCCCCCTCAGCTTCCTGCCTATGTAAGACCATATGCTTGTGAGGATCAAGTTTGAGACTCATTCATCTTGGTGGGCCCGGCGACTAGCACAGAGTCCAGGGACGGATAGGTAAGAAAACCCGTGACTGAGCTGGACCAGAGGAGGCAGCGGGGGGCTCTAAAGCCAAGGAGGTCATGTGCATAACATGACGGCGAACTGACCTTCGTTCCACTGCGGACAAACAGATTTAAGTTAGCCAAAAAGGTTGCACAGTTTGCCATCACTGGAACAGATGAATGTTTGGGGTAAGGAGATGCCTTCAGAAGAGGGTAGAAGCCTCCCTGTGTAAGAGGGGTTGCGACTGCGAGGTGGACAAGGGGACTTCAGCCAGACCCAGGCTTCAGCGAATTGTCCAAAGAAGCTGGGTGGGAGGCTCCCCGCTTCTCCCCAGCCCGCCGTGATTCTGCTCTAAGCCCCGGGCAGGTTTCCATGTCAGCTGTACTTCCAAACCCAGATCTGCAATTTGAACCTAAAGGCCCGCGGACAAAGAAGACTGCTAAGAGTGAAGCCGATTGCTCACAGAGCCCAGCAGGGCCCTTGGCTCCACAGCACTCATTAGCATCTTAAGTTCACATAAATATATATGAGGCCTGTGGATTCACCCGGGAGTCCCAGAGACCCTCACAGCCAAAGGAACATCTCTCCCCCTTTGCACCTCCTCCTGGGCTTTATGAGCCCAGTTGCCTCCAGGGAGCCCAGTTTTGTGCGGCTATTCCCTGGCAGGGGCCCAACAGCTCATTTTCGGGGTGCAAAAATAGACACTTGGCCCTTCGGGAGACCAACTCTGTTCTGCCTCTGCCTGCCTTGTGGTGGACCAAGGTCTCTGAAGACCAGGGGTTTCCCAGCTGTCCCTCTCACAGCCCGGATCCTGGCCACTAGAAGGCAAAGTGAACCCACAGCACGGATGCAGCCCAGCCCCGGGCAGAGCCCCGACTGGATGCTGTAAAATGCAGAGCTCAGGGAGTAAGGACACTCTGGGCTTTTTGTGCTTAAACAGTCCCCAGTCTAATGGAATGTACAAAACAGAGAAGGAAAATCAAAAAGCAGAAACCTGAGACTTAGTACCAACTGCAGGGAGATGTAAATGAGAAGATAATCAGCAGTGTGTGAAGCCTGTAAATTCCCAGGAGGGGGCAGGGCAGGAAGAAAGTCTGGCTCCATCCAACCTCAGAGCTTCTCGGAGGAGGTGAATTTTGACAGGAACAGGATGGAGTTGGGAAGGGTACTGACGACTGCGCGGGGACAGCTGATCGGCTGCCCTCCCCCCACCCAGGGGTGCTGAAGGGCAATCGGAATGGCAGGGAGACGGCAGCTCCAGAGGTTCGCAGACTCCCAGAAACAGCCACGTCTCATTCCAAAGTAACTAGCCCAACCACCTCGATTGTTTCCAGGTCTGGAAGGAAAGAAGGGCTTGCAGAGAAAAGCCATGAAATGAAGCCAGTGGAATCCCGATACGCATGGGAGAGCCCCGTGTGGGTGGCTGTGCCTCGGTGTTTTCTGGCCCCAGCTGTGGGATGTGGTGTCATAGCTCTGCCCTGGCCGGATACATGACTCTCCCTCTACAGCTTGCTCTGCAAAGAAAGCACACGTATCCCTTAGAAGAGGGCAGTGGATGAAGTGGAAGGGGGAAATTATGATGGCAGATTTCCAACCTCGACAGCATTTTTAGCTCAGATTCTTCGGACAAGGTTTCTCCAGTCCCACTTCCTTTGCTGACCTGGTGTCCCTCAGTGAGGCTAAGAACAGGCATCCTGCTTTCTGAAGCATCCTTCACCCTAGTTTTCTGTCCATCTTTCTTCCTTGGGCCTAAAAGAGCCCAGGCTCTGCATCTGCTGCTCATGGACTGCAATCACCCTTCCCATCACAGCAGCCTCCCTTGGACGGGGAAGGAGACAGATTTCTCAGCTAAGGAGGAACTCCCCTGCCCCTGAGATCTTCAACTTGAAGTCACAGCAGGTAACACTGGAGGATCCTTAGGGGTCATTCATTTCATCTCATACCTCAAGCCCAGAGTGAGGAGGTGACTTCTTCAGAGCTGCAGTATAAAATGTGCTCCTCTTGTGCCCACGGTGAGAAGCGGCACAGAACGGAGGCTACAGCACCACGTCTGGCTTTACAACCCGACTTGAATGCAATGAAACCAGGAATAAGTTATTGAACATCTCTGAGGGTCTGTTTCCTCAGCTGCCAAAAAAACAAAAGAGAAAAAAAAGAAAAAAGGGTAATAATGAATAACAATGTGTCTTTGTAGCATGATCTACAAGATTATTGATTACTGATAGTAAGAGCTCTCGCTTACTGAGTACTTACTGTATACCACGTGCTGTGTTGAGCGCTGGACGGGCATCAGCCCCGCCCCGCCCCGCCCCGAGCCCGGCGCCTTAATTGTTACCACACGCAGACCCCAGCCATCGGCACTGGTCGTGGACATGGCTCACCTTTGATTCTGAGATGATGGAATTCCTGTGGTCTCCAGTTTATACAAGTCAGAGGACCTAAAGGCAGGAGAGCAGTTCACCTTAAGTCTGAGCCCCGACTTGCTGACCTGCCCTCTGGTGCTGGGGGAAGGTCCCTGGTCTTCTGGTCCAGACTCAGCCTGCTCTCATCTTGTTTAAATAAGGCCAGGGAGGCAGGCAGCAGGCCTGTGGCTGGGGAGGAAGAAACAAGGGCTGTTTGGGATTCCATGTAGACTCTGGGCTATTGAAGCTGTCAGGCTGATACACAAGTTCTGTCAGGCTTGTAGCTCTTGGCATTCTGGCCGCTTCCCCCGATGACCATTTATAGTCAATCCCTCTGAAGCGAGTGTAGCCCCGAGCTTAGGCAAAAATGATGAAGCTGGAGGAGAGGCACCTCGCGGTGGGGAGGCTGGGGCTCACTACAGACACCTCCCTGCCTCCACATGCTACACGTTTCCCAGAACCCGTGCTCTACTGTTCCTTCTTCCGGCCTAAGATGTAAGAGCAGGCCGGTACCGAAGGGAGGTGAGACGGTGGAAGGGGCCGAAGGATCAAAGGAGCGGGGCCACACGAGTTTTAATGCAGGACAAGCCCATATGGTTTCGTGGCAGGAAACCCAGTCCCTAGGCCCCTTGAAGTTTTCTTTGCTTTTTCCCTTAAATGTAATTCAGGACCCTTTTACTGAAAGTAGCACACCTTTAACGAAGCTTGGGAAAGGGCAAGATGGCTTGACAGCATCCACGGTTCAGTCTGGATGGTGAGCTGTGGTTGCTATTGTGATATCCATGGCATCAGCTTCGGGAGAGGGCACTAGATTACATGGGTCCTAGGTAGACCCTGTGCCCTCTTGGTGCCTGTGATGATGAAAGATTAAGAGGTGCGTTTAGAAACAGTCCTGCGGAGTCAGGGTTGGGTAAAAAGGACACTGTGCTCAGAGCCAGCTGGGTGAATTGCTAGCAAGACGGGAAACTCCAAGTAATGGTGATAAAAGGAGAATGCTTACTGGGGGCTGAGGCCACAGGAAAACAGTACTTTGAGGTGGTCACCATGGGCCTGCGTGCATGTGTAGGAATGCAAAATAGTACTAATGTCCTTGTTCACCATGATAGGGATATTGGGGGGGGGTGAGGGGGTAGGCAGAGGCAGGGGATGGACGGGGGCATTGATATTACTGTCCTAGGTACCAGATACTGGGTTGGGCGCTTTACATACACTAATTTATTTTTTAATGTTCATTATCTTGAGAGGTTAGTTTCAATCTATTTTACAGATGAAGAAACTAAGTCTCATAGAGGCCAAGTAAATTGCTCAAGGTTTCAGACTTAGCCTGTGATGCAGCTGGGATTCAAACTTCTTTCTATTCTGTCAGGCCTTTCCAGCAGCTGAAGGTTAGTTACTTGTTCAGGACACTCCCGTAGGGGGAGTGGGAGTTACGCGTGCTCGGGAGGTCAGAGGACAGACCGGAAGTTGCTGCAGTGGATACGAGGATCCCGCTGGAGGAGCTGAGACACTGTCTCCAGTCTGAAGAGGTGTCAGTTTTTATCAGAACAGTCTGTCCCCTGCACAGTGTGGAATGACACTGTCACAATCTCATTTTTCTGGTTCATTTTTCTAGAACTTTGTAAAGATCATGACCTTTCTCTGATGACATCCTTTCTTCCTTGGCTAAGTGAAAACATACTTGGTTATGTTACAACATTCTTTGGTTAGTTTCAAATCCGAGGATTCTGAGGTCCTGTTTTTATTAACTTTAGCGGTTTGTTTTCACATGTTAAAAACCTTTTAGTGCAAACTACAAATTCATTCATTCATCCAAGTTTATTGAGTACTTGCTATGTGTCTGACAGTGGTTCAATACTGGGAACAGGAGAATGACTAAGTTTGTCTCTTCCTATACGAGGCAGATGCATTATCAAGTGCAATGTAGTGTGTGACTAAACATGAAGATGTTTAAAGCATCGTACACATAGCTAGTCTCACTCGATTGGCTTTTCATTCATTAAAAAACAAAACCAAAAAACCCCAATGAGTTCACTGTAAGGCGCTATGTTAAGTACTAGAAAAACTGAGAAGAGTTGAATGGGGGAGACAGATGAATAAATAGATAAATAGATAAGTTATATGGTACAAAGGAGGTAAAAATCTATAACAATCAAGGGCAACATTTGGTAGGCATATTCCTATTGATTTGCATAGTAGTAAATGATTTAGTGTTTTCCCTGGAACAGAGCAAGCACTTAATAAATGGTAGTATATGTTGCTGTTATTATCATCGCTATTATTGTTGTTAGCAAACATTTGGTGAACTAATGTGGATCTTTTCCTATATAATTTATAGAACCTGGATGATATTGGTATTTCTCCATTTTACAGAGAAAATTTTGCAAAATACGATTCAAGTGGCTCCACCGTACAATGATTTGGAGTAAACAGATTAAGCAAAATACTCTGGCTCCCGACATATGCCTCCAGCTACAGGCCCTTGAAGCCACAAGCCGGTCAGTAGTCTGGTCCTCTCAGCCTCAAGTCAAACTTATTCTGACTCTACCCCCAACCCCTTACAGTCCAGTACTCAAAACATCTGATGATATCTTCGAATCTTCTCCTTCCCCTGCTCCCTGCATTAGGTAACTTGCCTGGTCCTGGTAACCCTTGCTTCTCTAATACTGCTGTGCATAGAGATCACCCAGGGCTCTGGTTAAAACGCAGATTCTGACTCAGTAGAGGTCGGGCGAGGGGCCTAAGGTCGCATTTCTAACAAGCTCCCGGGTGATGCTGGCACTGCAGGTCCCAGGAGTAGCGAGCTGTCCATTCTAACTCCAAAGCCTCTCTTTCAACGACCTGCCTTTCTCTCGCAGCTGCCACCCCCAGCTCAGGCCATCCTCCCTCCTCTAGGTTAGACCCAGCCTCCTCAGTGGTCTCCCCACCCATACATTCTACTTCCACCCCATCCTACATAACTGCCCCCAGGTTGCTCCCCCCTAAAACGCCTTCCGTGACTCCCCACTAACTAGGAAACGGGACACAGATTTCTCCAGCTGCAGTTAAGACCTTCTCGAATTTAGCCTCAGCCTCTTTAGTGTGAGAAATCTCATGATTCCTGTTGATTTACCCTATTCTTCCTCTCCATCACTTCTTTGCCTCAGGGACTTTGTGGAGACTTTGTGGATTCTCTTCCTCTCTGTGCCCCTTCCTGCTTTCAACTGTGGCCCTAATCTCAGCACCCAAATCCCCTCCCTCCTTCAAGGCACGGACACCCACTTCCCCAGCTCAAAATGATCTCGAAAGTGCCACAGCTCTTGGCTAAAAGATGGTCATTTATGTGCACTCTCTCAGCAAACCCCATAGCACCTCTCACAGGGCCTTGCTCCCAGCCAGCCCCCAGTTAATACATCCTAGTGCCTGAAAGATCTGTTTCCCAGTTCCTTTTAATGGGACTCTGTTTCATTTGCATTATTTGTGCTCCTGTGTTAGATGTGTTTTAACATTGTAAACCACCTCAAATCATTTTTGGAAATTGGCGAGCTAGAGATCGTAAATAATCAGCCGTAAGAGTAGACATTCAGGAAATGTTTGTAAGAGGAATAAATGGATGCTCTCTTCAGGGCCGAGTAAAGAGCAGGTTGCTGTCTGCTCTTCCCACTCCTTCCTGCCTCTGGACCTTTTGCTCATCTGTCCCTCTAAAAGGTCCCCTTGCAGCTCTTTGGAATCCTGTTCAACTTTAAGGTGCAGGGTGAGCTCCAGCTCCTCCAGGAATTCCCCCCACCCCACCCAAGGTGGAGCTGTTCCGTGGCCTCCAGTAGCATCTAGTTTAGCACTGTCCACTGAACTGTGAGCTCCTTCACGTCAGGGGCCGCTCTCTCAGCATCCCTGTGTCTCTCATATCACCAGCCCAGTGGTTCCCAATCCTGGCCTCACGTCAGTATCTCTGTGCAGCTTTGGAAATATTAAGGAGCCCAGACCCCGCCATCCCACACCAAACCTACTGAATCAGATGGTTCTCAGATGTGTGTGTGTGTGTGTGTGTGTGTGTGTGTGTGTGTGTGTGTGTGTGTGTCTTAAGCACCTGGAGGGCTTGTTAAAACGTCGATGGCTGGGCCCTACCCTGGAGACTGTGGGATGGGACCAAGAATTTGCATTTGTAACAAGTCTCCAGATGACTGATGCTGCTCTGAAAGTGACTCTTGGACCACTGCTCTGGCGGTGAGGCCCAGCCATTCTGTATCTAAAGAAAAGAAACCACAGGGACTTCCCTGGCGGTCCAGAGGTTAAGATGCACTTCCACTGCAGGGGTTGCGGGTTCAATCCCTGGTCGGGGAGCTAAGATCCTGCAAAAGAAAAAAAAAGAAAGAAAGAAAGAAAAGAAACCACAGAGCTTTGCATGGGCTGACTGACTGGCTTACCACATGGTAGGGACTTCATAAATATTTCATGGATTAAATTCTTTGCTCCATCTACCTTAGTCATACCTCCCCAAATAGATTATATAAGTAACTTGCAGTTAGAGACCAAGTCTTCAACTACTTCTCTTGCAAATTCTGTCAGGCAGAGCCCAGGACTAGGCCCCAAGTTTACATACCTTTGAATGAATAGCAGCCTTTCCTGTTCCTTTTCAGTATTGCTGTCACAGGAAAGCCAAGGGAACCTCAAGTTCCCCATTTCAATCAATCAATCAATAGGAGGAGGGCAAGTTCCTTGTCAACTTCTTTGAAGAACTCATGCCTAAGATGTTTTCAGGGGAGGAGGTTTCTAAACAAGAGAACTACAGCAGACCCACGCATTCTATGCATCTGAGGAAATCAGCACATCAGAGACATGTCTCTAACCGGTTCTGGTGCTGCATATCTGCTTTCTGATTTTTCCCTGATTTTTCCCAGTGTTCATGTGAGCCAGCATTTAGGAAATCATTAAAACACGTAGGGAAGCCACTCAGGAAAACATGCTTCTAAGGACTGTCCTTCCCAAAATGTCAGTATTTATCTACCTCCTCGGGAAAAAAATTAAGTTCATGAGGATATACCTGGATTGTTGAAATAAATTCTTATCACCAGGGTCTGTTTTGTGGTTCTCAGAACATTTAACAGCTTGTTATAAAATCACCATCATCACCATTAGGCAGGAGGTCTTAACAGCAAACAAACGTGGCAAATTTAAGCAAAAAATGGATGAATTCCTCATTTTTTTCCCTTTTGGGCTAGAAATTTAAAATAATTTTTTAGAACAACAATTCTTAATCCAGAGGATTTGCGGAGAATTATGGATACACCTCCTCGCACACTCGGGGCAGCCATCCCAGCCCTCCTCTGGGGTCCCCACGCTGTGCCCCCCTATCTTGTGGCCCCAGCACAGCCCAGCCTCTTGCCACCATGATAGCACTTACCTCACTGCCTTGTCATGTCAGCTGACTAGCCCCTGTTCTGTCATGCTTGAGACAGTTATCTCAAGATTGAAGCAGTAGAGAATCGCATGTAAATTAAAATCGATGCAGCCCACAAGTTTTCAGCATCTGTTTCAGCACCCAGCATGTTCCACGTTCTCATGTTCTCATCCAGATGCAAAACACACTCGGGTGATCCCCATATCATCTGCTGCCTGCCGAGGGGGGACCCAAAGGAGGCACCAGGGACACCATTTACCGGTCTCGCCGCTGGGCCTTGGTGTCTCCCTGCTCCTCCCTCTCCTGCCCAGGCTCACCCCATGGGGGGCCATGCAGCTCTGTTTGCACAGTGGCCCATGGGGAATCTGACAGGGGCACTTTCTGGAAGGTTCACAGCCTGATAGTTATCTTCTCATTCAAAATAGAGGTTAAATGGTTCCCTGGAGAGACTGGGTTTTTGCTGGGCTTTCCAGACACTGTTGTAATCATTTTTTTCAATAACACACACCCATCCATATTTAAGCACATTCATTTTTTTAATGCTTTGACAGATCATTTGTCTTTCCACATTTTCCAAATGTCTTAGAACCAGGCATGCAAGGCAACTACTCCATGAACTTCTTGAGGGAACGACTATCTTTTTTATTTGAATCCCCAGTGATTAGTATAATTCCTGACACCCAAAGGAGCTCAGAGAACTAGACACAGAATAGCAAGAGTCATAGCTAATACTCACTGAGCATTTTCTTGGTGCCACACTGTGAAGACCTTTATGTGACGCTCTTAGTGTGACCCTCCCAAGCGCCTGGTGGGCTGTGGATTACTAGCCCCACACGTGGTAGAAGGAAACAGCATGGGGCTCAGAGAGGGGAAGCAACTTGCCCAAGTCCAACAGCCAGGAAGTGCTAAAGCCAATTTTGGATCCACGTCTGTCTATTTCCACAGCCCCTGTGTTTTGATACCGCGCAACGTGAGGACTAGAGTTGAACTAACTAACTCTGATTTTAGGGACTGAAATATTCAAGTACGCTACTGGTTTTGTGATTTATTGCAAAACTAAAATCATATACGCGACGGCAGAACATGTATGAGAAAATAATGAGCAGTGCCTTTTCAAGGGGGAGGCGATGAGGCCCAGCTAGGTGCCCGGGTCCGTCCAAAGCAGGCAGGCTGAGGCAGCACTGTCCCTAGGTTCCCCGAGGCTGATTTCTAGCAGAGGAGACTGGCACTTCCAGCTTCCACAATGTCTGAATTCTCCACCATTGTCCTCTCTCTTAGTCTTCTCCAGGAGAGAGGCATTTCATCAAGACTGCAGCATTCCATTATGTAGGCACGCTGGGAGCTAGCTAGCTCATTAAAAAGGATGGCTGTCTCTGATTGATGGGGCGGCAGGCTATAATTGGAAGGGCACTTCAAGGCTGAGAAGCAGTACGTGACTCGCCTAAGATTCCAGGGCCGATCTTTGGTGGCCAATCGATATTGGAGCCCCAATCCCTCACCCTGCCGTCTGGGGCACGTTCCCTTCCCCCTACCTTCCTACCTGACAAAGGCTTGCTGGCTATCAGAGTTCTAGCAAAGCAACAGAGGGTACTTTCAGGTAGGCTGAGTGATCTATGTGCGGAAACCTGCGAGAGCAGACCGGGGCGGGGGGGGGCGTTGTCTAGAAGGGATCACGTAGGAAGGAGCTGGAAAAAATCATCTGAGGAGGAAATGGCTGCAGGGAGGGAAGTGGTGCAGAGCTGAGTCAGGTCAGGATCCCCCTTAGAAGAAGCAGTGGTTTGGCGCTCTCCTCCCAACCCTGGGACAGAACAGCCTGCGCTAAAATCCAAAGGCCAGAGCTCCAGGCTCTTCTCCCTCATTTCCATGCACATCTCATACGCTTGGGCAAGTGACTCAGCTGCTGGGCCTTCATTTCTCCTTTATTGTGAAACAGAGAGCTTATCTTGGGTGATTTTTAAGATATTTTAGCTCTGATTCTCGGATTCTCCTGAACTGGGACGATTTAAGGTTAGGCCTGATGTCCTAAACCTTCTCAGAACATTCCACCACTGTGACCTCCTCTCCCAGTTCCTCTGAATTTTATTTTGGAATACAGAGCCAGCGGATAATTTGTCCCCAGGTATTTACCATCCATGATTCCAACGTTCTCCTGGAAGTACTGTAACTGTATCCCCTCAGTGTTTCTGCTCCTAAAACTCTTAAACATTAATTTGGTCATAAGCTTCAGCATTCAATAGAAATATTAACCAAAATAATTTATTAGCAAAATAAAAGACAGTGTCCAGGAAAGAAAGTGTCCAAGTAGTGGTATTTGGGGAGATTTTCCCTGGAGCTGTATGCACTGCTGTTGGGGATGCTTAGCAAATATTTCTGAGAGGAAGGAAGCATCATTTGGGAGATGTTATTTGTGGGGTGGTGCGTAGCTGGCCATCTCTCTCCAGCATCTCTCCACCGCTTCGCATAGCTGCAGGAAGAAGCATCATCTGAGACACTGCCTGTGGGACACAGCATAGCTGGGCTCTGTCCCACAGGTAAAGTCTCACAAATGACGCTTCCTTCCTTCGGCAAAATGCCCTACGGGTACTGCCTTGCCGTCAACGGCCCTCTCCCTCACTTTTGCATCAGTTGTCTATTGCTGCATACAAAA
This sequence comes from Kogia breviceps, assembly GCF_026419965.1. Taxonomy (NCBI): domain Eukaryota; kingdom Metazoa; phylum Chordata; class Mammalia; order Artiodactyla; family Physeteridae; genus Kogia; species Kogia breviceps. Next base: position 111,218,418 of record NC_081316.1, on the reverse strand, counting down.
TTATCCCGCCCTCCAATTGGGCGGCTTGAGACAACAAACATTTATTATTTCACAGTTTCTCTGGGTTAGGAGTTCAGAAGAGGCTTGGCCGGGTGGTTCTGGCTTGGGATCCTGAGTTTGCAGTCACGTTGGGGCTACGGTCATCTGAAGGCTTGGCTGAGACTGAAGGATCTGTTTCTTTGGTATTAGTGTACTCAGGCTAATGTGATAATAAAATGTCACAGACTGGGTGGCTTAAGAAACAGACATATTTTTTCGCAGTTCTGGAGGCTGGAAATTCATGATCAAGGTGCCGGCAAATTGGTTGCTTCTGAGGGCTCTCTTCCTGGCTTGCAGATGGCACCTCCTTACTCTGACCTCATGGCCTTTCTTTGGTACATGGGTACAGGGAGAGGGAGGGAGGGAGAGGGATAGAGAGAGAGAGAGAGGGAGAGAGAGAGATATGGTGTGAGTGCTCTGGTGCCTTTTCTTATAAGGACACTAGTTGTGTCAGATCAGGGCCTTACCTGTATGACCTCAGTTAACCTTAATTACTTCCTGAGAGGTTTCATCTCCAAATACGGCCACACTGGGGGTTAGGGCTTCAGTATATAAATTTGGGGGGACACAAACATTCAGTCCACAATAGCTTCCAGGACGGCGTACTTACATGATGCTGGTTATAGGCAAGAGGCCTCAGTTCCTCCCCATGTGGGCTTTTCCATGAGCTGCTTTATCATCCTCAGGCCATGAACTTGGCCTCACTGGGAGAGAGCAATCCAAGAAAGCAAGGTAGAAGCCCCAGTGTGTTTATGACCTAGTCTTGGAAGTCACATACCATCATTTCTGCAAAATCCTAATGGTTACAAAGATCGGTCCTATTCATAGTGTATGAGACTATACAAGGACACGAATGCCAGGAGGCAAGAGTCACTGGGCCCATCGTGGAGACTGGCTGCCATGTCTCTGGATGAAAACACATGATGGTATCGAAAAAAGGACATATGTTTTTAAAACCAGCAGATCTGGAGCCGAAGTCAAATCCCAGCTCCACCACTTGAGGGCTATGCTAACACTACACCTCTCTGAGCCTGTTTCTCCATCATAGGCTAATAATACCTTTCCTCATAGGATGGGTGTCTTAAAGGAGAGAATAGATTTGCTGAGTCACACACTGTGGTTATCAAGTAAATTCTCTTTCCCTCCCCAACCTTCTCTTGTCTCTCACCCCCTTGCTATTCCCATTTCCAACGCTTGCCCAGGCTTCACATACTTTTCTTGTACAATGGCAATACAGACAAGAATTCTAGATTGTCAGAGTTAGAAGGACTTCTGTATAATCTAGTCTAATAATCCCAACTTTTTTAACTGCCAGGGTTGTATTTTTTTGCTCCCAGTGAGACCCATAGTTTGAAATACTTTTGGTCCCCAAACCAATTACATTAACTGCACATTTCATTTCCCATTAAATTCATCAAAGGCATATATAACTGCCCATCAGAACTTCTGATCAGTGAGAGACCATCAGTGTTTCCACACTGAGTTGTGATAATTTCAGTGAAAAGCAAAGCAATTATCATCTTAGAGGCCCAGAGAGATGAAAGGTCATTTGTATTAGTTAATGATATAACTAGGACTCAAACCTGGACCTCTTAATTCCAAACTAATGATCGTCCCCTAATTCTAAATTGTCACCTTATTTATTTGATGTGCTGTGCTATAGTTCATGATATCTGACATGATAAGAGACCTATGGTGTCTTTCAGTCTAACATAAAAATCCAGGATAAAAAAACCTTCTCAAGACTCAGGTTGAATGAATAGCACAAATGAGCAAGACCTCCAAATCTACCATTGTGGGCCCGTAAATACCCCAGAACAGGCTATTGCCTGTGTGGCCTCCATGGAAGGCTGCCTCACTAGCCAATATGCCTGTAAGTTCTCAGGCTATTTAACCAGAGCTTTTGGATAGGGAGCTAGTTTTGTGTCTTCAAGTTTCCTGATACGCTCCAATCACAAAGAGAAACTAGCTTGTCACTGACAAATAGAAGTCAAGTCAGGGGGCCTCTCCTGGTGGTCCAATGATAAAGAATCCTCCTTCCAATGCAGGGGACGCGGGTTCGATTCCCTGGTCAGGGAACTAAGATCCCACATGCTGCAGGGCAACTAAGCCCGTGTGCCTCGACTAGAAAGCCCGCGTGCTCTGGAGCCTGCACACCACAAGTAGAGAGAAGCCCACGCACCGCGGCAAAGAGCCCATGCACCGCAACTAAGACCCCACGCAGCCAAATAGAAATAAATAAATAAATAAAATATTTTTTAAAAAGAAGTCAAGTCAGGATGGGGCACTGACGTCATCCCTGACAATACCTGCATGGAGGAGGCGGTGGCAGGGCGCGGTTCTGCATGCCCCCTGTCTTGCTGTGGAGAATGAGGGCTGAGAAGTGGGAGGGTTCCGCATTCATCTGGGGTGGGCCTGTGACCCACCACAGCACCACGCGGCTTTCGGGATCTTAATTCCCCGACGAGGGATGGAACCCGGACCCTCGGCAGTGGAAGCGTGGCGTTCTAACCACTGGACCGCCAGGCAATTCCTGCCACCCACTTTTTGACCAGCAGGTCAGTATATGACAACTGTTTAATTCCAGTACCTTCTCTGAAAGGGAAAAGAACCAAAGGAAGACAAGCCAAAGAATGACAGAGGAATTTCCTCAGCCTAGAGGTGGAAAGAATAATACCTATGAGCATGTTAAGTGGGCCAGTTGTTTAAAAACAAATACTTCATAAATGTTGTTATGCTCATATGCACGTGTATGCTATTGCATATATGTATTACATATAAACACATATGCTCACTCCCCTGTTAGTTCACAATAAAGTTCCTTTTGAATGTTCCTGCCCGTCTCTGCTTTATTAGTGGGCATCGAGAGAGAAGATGTTCTATTTTCCAGACTCGGGCCAAAATTTTAAGTGGGAGAGGTAAATCTCTGGGGACAGATGTGGTCATGGCCACAGGACTCAAAGGAGAAAAGCTGGCAGGAGAAAAAAGGCACTTCAGAGAAAAAGATCAGATAAAAGTTTTCAGTTGTGCCTTCCTCCATAAAGAGAAAATAGCTGAAGCTCTTCTTTGCTCAAACCCTGGAGGCTGCTCTATGCCTGGGGAGAGGAGAGGAGTTCAGTGTTCCAGACGATGGGCAAGCTTGAATGTCAGTGCTTCCTGCAACACGAGCCCTGAAACCTTGGGAGCCCCATCAACAGCGGTCCAGGGAGATGCTTTAATGTCAATTACGGTTAATGTCATTGCTCTGTACTCTCTCAGCCAGATGCGTTTCAAGGCAAGAGATTTCGTTTCCTAGAGAAAACCTTTAGAAAAAAGAACAAATGTCCTCAATCAACTTCCTTTGAGGGCAGTCTGTATCAGCCCAGTGGTGAAATACTTTTAACATGCTTCCCCTTCAGGCATTTCTTACAAAACCTCTGTGCTCCAGGTCCCTTATTGGGCCCTACTGAGTATATACAATAAAAGACATGGCCCCGAGCTTTCGGAATGTACAGTCTGGTTGGGACATACATGATATACAACATGCAAGGATACAGAGGGAAAGATGGAGTCAAAGGAAAAATGACAAGGTACTTGGCAAATATTTCCCTAATTTGAGCTTTGGAGAAAATCAAAAGCGGCTGCCCTTCATGGGGGTACTAGTGTGCTAGGGCTGTCATAACAAAGTACCACAGACTGGGTGATGGAAACAACAGGAACTGATTTTCTCACAGTTCTGGAAAACTAGAAGCCCAGGATTCAGGTGTCAGCAGGGTTGGTTTCTTCTGAAGCATCTCTCTTTAACTTATAGATGGCTGTCTTCTCCCTGTGTCCTCACATGGTCCTCCCTCTGTACCTGTCTAGGTCCTAACCTCCTCTTCTTGTAAAGACATCAGTCATATTGGATTAAGTCCCACCCTAACGACCTCATTTTAACTCAGTTACCTCTGTAAAGACCCTCTCTCCAAATACCTTCACATTCTGAGGTACTGAGGGTTAGGGCCTCAACATATGAATTGGGTGGGACAGAATTCAGTCCATAACAAGGGAGGTTTAGGTTAGAGGAGGAAACAACTCATAACCAGGTGAAAAGTTACGTTAATCTATCAATTAGGCGGCTGTGCTACCTGCCAGGTGTGTGCTGCTACGAAGGAGCTCAGGAGATGGAGGAATTGCCATGAGCCTGAGTGGTTTGAGGAGGCCTTTATTTTTATTTTTTTTAACTTTTTATTTTATATTGGAGTATAGGTGATTAGCAATGTTGCATTAGCTTCAGGTGTACAGTAAAGTGCTTCAGTTATACATATACGTGTAGCTATTCTTTTTCAAATTCTTTTCCCATTTAGGTTGTTACATAACATTGAGCAGAGTTCCCTGTGCTCTACAGTAGGTTCTTGTTGGTTATCCATTTTAAACATTTAAACATAGCAGTGTGTACATGTCAATCCCAAGCTCCCTAACTATCCCTCCCCCCAACCCGTCCCCCACCCCTGCCCTGGTAACCATAAGTTTGTTCTCTATGTGAGTCTGCTTCTGTTTTGTGAGTAAGTTCATTTGTATCATTTTTTTTTAGATTCCTCATATAAGCAATATCATATGGTATTTAACTTCACTCAGTATGACAATCTCTAGGTCCATCCATGTTGCTGCAAATGGCATTATTTCATTCTTTTTCATGGCTGAGTAATATTCCATTGTATGTATGTACCACATCTTCTTTATCCATTCATGTGTTGATGGGACTGAACTAGCTAGAGAGGAAAGTAAGGCTTGGGTGAGGGTAGAGGAAGGCAGTTGGGTGGAGGCGAGCACATTCCAGGTGGAATAGCGTGGGAAATGGTGCAGGTGGGGCTCTAAGAAGATGTGCTCAGAGGATGTTGACTACACCGGTCTTGTAAGGTTGGAGCATCCGTTTTATAGGAAAGGAGCGGAGAGGAGAAGAGCTTGAGGACGTAAGCTGAAACTCAAGTGTGGAGGGCTAGGCTGCAGAGAGACTCTTTCCCACCGAGGGCTTTGAAACTGGTAGTAAAATGAGAACAATAATAACGTATGTGAACAGCCTCTTACAATTATTAAGATTTTTCATATACATTGTCCCATTTCCTCACCACAGATATTTAACGAAATCAGCAGGGCATCGTTATCACCATCCTGTAAATGAGGAGATTGAGGTGGCGAGAGTTTAAATTGCTTGACCAGCAGATGTAAGGGCTGCGATCAGAACTGCGCTGTAGGCAGATTAACCTGACAGGCCGTGAGGAAGGCTTTGGAGTGCGAGGAGGCAGGGGCAGGGAGCTGTTAGAAATCAGGACAGGAGTGAAGTGATGAAAGCCTGAATTAGGGGAGTGGTACCAGAAGCGGGATAGTTTAAACAGACATACTGTGTTGGTTCTGAGTAATAAACATGCTAAGAACGGAGATGCTGCGAGATTAGCAAAAGTGCCCCGGGAAGGGTAACACGTTTGGTCTTCATCAGGCTTCTCTTTCTCAGCATGAACTAATTGATCAGATTCCTCCCTGACTTTGGTAAGCAGGAGCAGGGAGGACGTAAGTGCAGCTACGTTCCTGTGTGTCTCTTACAAGCACTTAGTGTATTGCACTCTAATTATATTCATATGTCTGCTCCCTCACCGGACCATGAGCTCCTCTAGGAAAGTGACAGTATTTTATTCCTCTTTGCGTACCCAGTACCTAGTAAAACATTTCCGTAGTTAGAAGCTCAATAAACACTTTTCGAATGAATGAATGAGAGGGAGCAGGTGGGCACCGGCACAGAGGAGGGAAGAGCATGAAAAGCAGAGGCAAAGGACCTTGAGGACAAGTGTCAGTAACTTCACAGGGGTCCCCAGGACAGCCTCCTCTGCAGTCAGGTAGTGGACCTAACAGACATCTCTGTTAAGACTGAGAAACTTCAAGGAAGTGGTTTTTCCCACCAGCTCACTGCAGGCAGCAGACTTTTTCACATATGGACTTTATTGTACAGAATTGCTAGGGAGATGGCACCAATGATGTGAAATAACTTATTTCAAAGAACAGATTTATGGGCAGAAACCAGTGGTTTCCTCTCCACGGCCTCAGCCCGTCAGGGCTCCAGGGTCCTTCCCAGCAAGCTCCTGGTTGACCTCCTGTCCTCCCTGCTGCCACCCCTGCTGCGTATCAGCGGGGCCCCCAAAACACCTGCAGGATGAACAAGTCCACCTGCAAAAGAAAGGTGGTGAGAGGTACAAACCTTCAGTTACATAATAAATAAGCCACAGGGATGTAATATGCAGTGTAAGGAATAGGGTCAATAATATTGTAATGGCTTTGTGTGGGGACAGATGGTTACTAGACTTGTGATCATTTCATAAGGTATGCAAATGTCAAATCACTATGTAGCAACCTGACACTAATAATATTGTATGTCAACTACATTTCAGTAAAAAAAAAAAAAAGGATGGAAAAAAAAAAAAGGTGGTGCGATAAGAGGGAAGGAACCAAATACATCAGCGTGACTTTCTCTCCTTTCAGCACCTGTCGAGAGGTCCCAGTTGGGTTGCAATCACGTGACCTTCCTTCTTCTATTCCCCTGGGGTATAACGGTAATCTAAATCAGGAGTGGAATTGCCAGATCGTGTGGTAGTTCTATTTTTAGTTTTATGAGGAGCCTCCATACCGTTTTCCACAGTGGCTGCCCCCGTTTACATTCCTACCAGGTACATTGTCTTCATTTATTTCTTCAGCAACCATTTCCTGAGCGCCCTCTCTGTCCAGCTCTGCGCAAGGTGTTGAAGATGCAGGGAGGGAGGATACAGCCCCGACCGTCCAGGCACTGACGGTCTAGAGGGGGAGATGTCGTAACTCAGAGGGCTGCTGGGTCAGAGGTGTGCAGACAGCGCTAGGGGAGCACAGAGGAGGGGCAACCAGGAGAGGAAGATGTGACCCCTGAGTCTCAAGGGACCAGGGGAAGGTAGAGCCCGAGGCGGCAGGCAGGATAGGAGGGCAGGGCAGGCCTTCGAGATGGAGGAAGCAGTGACAAAGGTGTGACAAAGACCGAGGTGTAACAGTTCACATGCGGAACAGGGAGCAGTTCGGCGTGGCTGGAACGTCGCATGGGGGTGGACCTGTTACAGGGGAGGATGTTGGAGGGCAAAGTCAGATCTCCAGGGGTCTTTGACCACACTGAATTTGAGGTTGAACCCGAGAGAAAAAATAGCGTTTCAGAAAACAATAATGAAGGAATTGGAAAGTGTAAAACTGCAAGCAAGGGGTTCATTTTGGAGGTAACTCAGTGCAGATGCCGGGCAGCTGCACTACAGCAGGGCAGCGAGGATGGAGAGGGCTCAGAGTCACAGGCATCAGGAGGCAGAATCCGCAGGACATGGTGGGGTGAACAGCAAGCAAAGGAGGAGCGAGGGGTCAGCCTGACTCCCGGTTCTGGCTCTGGAAGGAAGGGGCCATTCAATCGAACAAGGAAAATGGGAGGCACAGCGCTGAGTTTAGGACCCTCCCTCTGAGTTCAAGGAGCCTGTGAGACATGCAAGGAGAGCTCCTTTCGCTGCATCTGCAGGCCCCGGGAAAGAGGTCTGGGTGGTAGGGCTGGATAGGAAGTTAAGTCATCAGCACTTAGGTGTGTGTGGAAGCCATTCATGGGACATCCCCAAGAGGAAGACCCAACGATGGGACCAGGAAGGAGGAAACCCAGAGACGGTGTGTCACACAAGCTAAAGGCAGAGTTCTAGAAATGAGGACGCGTCACCCGCAAGGGGTGGGCCGACTTCTTCCTGTTTACACATCACCTACCCGCCAAGGCTGTGTGACCTGAGAACAGGGTTGGGCCTGATTCATCTCTGTTTCCCCAAAATAGCAAGCACTTAATACAAGAGGAGTAAGGAAGTGAGAAGAGCCAGCACTTGCTGTGTACACATGTGCCAAGCACTAAACACTTTGCGTGGATAATCTGATTTAATCCTCACATCCATGCTATTAGGTACATGCTCTTCTCTCTTTCTCTCTCTCTCTTTCTCTCTCTCTCACACTATGGGATATTATTCAGCCTTAAAAAGGAAGGAAATTCTGCAACGTGAGACACTATGGACAAACCTTGAGGACATTATACTAAGTGAAATACGCCAGTCACGGAAGGACAAACACTGCATGATTCCACTTACATGAGGTATCTCAAATGGTCGAATTCATAGAATCCAAGAGTGGGATGGTGGTTGCCAGGGACTGGGGGTGGGGGAGATGGGAGTTGCTAATCAACAGTCATCATTTCAATCATGCAAGATGAATAAATCCTGGTGACCTGCTGTACAACGTTGCACCAGTTGTTGAGGACTTTATTGTACGTTTTATTTTATTTTAATTGAAGTATAGTTGATCTACAACATTGTGTTAGTTTCTGGTGTACAGCAAAGTGATTCACTTATATATATGTATACATATATGTAACTGAATATATGTATGTAACTGAATATATGTATATTCTTTTTCATTATGATTTGTTGCAGGGTAACGAATATAGTTCCCTGTGCTATACAGTAGGACCTTGTTTTCTAACATTTTAAAATTTAAAAGGGTAGATCTCATGTTAAGTGTTCTTACCACAATTTTTTAAAAAGTACATTACCTTCTTATCTGTATTTATAGGTGAGAAAAGTGAAGCACAGAGAAGTTAAGAAACATGTTCAAAGTCACACAGCTATTAAGAAGTGGGGCTTGATTTCAAGCCCAGGCAGTCTAACTCCAGTGTCCCTGCTTTTAACCACTATGTGATGCTGCCCATCGACAAAAGCGGAACCCATTACCCTTCCCAGGGAAAAAGAAATCTTTAAACCCTTAAGAATGGTTAGAATTATAAGCCTCACTCTTAGAACTGAGAGGAAATAATGCTGGGGGTTTGCCGGAGACCCTCTCCTAGGCGTGGTGAGCGTGCATTTAACGAGCTGGAGAAACTAAGGCAGCTGGGCGCTCCCTGCGCTTGGCCCAGAACCAGGCTTGCTGGGGCCGTGAATCTTCTCCCCCTGCGAGGGCTATAGGTGTGAGCTGACGGGCAGGAGGGGCTATGCCAAGTAACGAGGGCGATGCAGTGGGCGCTGCTTCTCAGTGCATTCATCAGGCTCACTAGGGCTCGGAGGCGGAAACGCCGTGTCGTCCTGCATTACCCGGTCAGGAGCACAGCTCACTCAGCACATTCACACCATTAGCGGAGCTGAACCCACTCCCGGAGCAGCGCGAGGTGCACAAGGGAAAGGGTGTCGTCTAACTTGGGTTTCCCTGGCTCAGACCTAAGACAGCCCTTACCTTGGGCAGCAGCTCTCCACCAGCCTGTCTAGATCAGAGCGCAAAGTTAACCTTTAATGTTACCCTAGAGCAGCGGTGCCCAACCCTTTTGGCACCAGGGACCGGTTTCGCAGAAGACAATTTCTCCACGGATGGGGCGGTGGCGGGGGATGGTTTCAGGATGATTCAAGCGCATTACGTTTATTGTGCACTTTATTTCTATTATTATTACATTGTAATATATAATGAAACAATTGTACAACTCACCATAATGCTGACAGGAGGCGGAGCTCAGGCGGTAACATGAGGCTGTAAGTACAGATGAAGCTTCCCACGCTGGCCTGCCTCTCACCTCCTGCTGTGCAGCCCAGTTCCTAACATGCCATGGACTGCTTCTGGCCCGTGGCCCTGGGGTTGGGGACCCCTGCTCTAGAGCAACGCTGCCCGATACAAAATTCAGAAATAAAATGCAAACCCACTTGTAATTTAACATTTTCTAGTAGTCACGTCAAAAAGAAGCAATGAGAAATAGGTGAAATTAATTTTAATAATATATTCTATTTAGCCCTAAATATATAGAATATGATTATTTCGGCTTTTAATCAATATAAAAATTAGCAGCAAGATATTTTACACTCTTTTTATTTGCACTAAGTTTTCAAAATCTGTGTGTATTTTATACAAAGGTGCCTCTCAATTCCAATTAGCCACATTTCAAGTGCCCAGTATGGTTGGGTGGCTGGCACAGCTCTAGAGCCTTGTAAGTGTGAGGGGCTGGGACAGCAGAGATGGCCAGGGTCCCTCCAGGCTCCAGTCAGGCAGTGGAATGGGGACAGAGCCCACACAGCCAGAGAGGTGGGGTAGAGGGGGACCCACCAGCTGGTGACCTGAGGGCCATGTACAATCAGCCCATAAATCTGCAAGGTGGAGGACTCCCTGTACTGAAGAAAACTCAGTCTGTTGCTCCGTACGACTTCTTTTCTGTCACGATGCTCACCTTGGTTTCCATTTGAAGGTCATCATGCACAAATAGTTACTGCGAGTACAGTGTGCCTGAAACTGTGCTAGATATCGGATCCAATGAAGCCTTGTGCACGTACAGTGCCCAGCAGCTTACAAAGCTCTTCACACACAAACCAAAGGGAGAGGTATAGTTATTATCTATTGCTATGTAACAAATTAGCATAAACTTAGCTGCTTACAGGAACACACATTTATTATCTCATAATTTCTGCAGGTCAGGAGGCCAGACACAGCTTAGCTGGGCCCTCTGCTTAGTCTCTCAAGGCTGCAGTCAAGGTGTCAACCAGGGCGAGGTGTTCATCTGAAGGCTCACCTGGGGAAGGATGTATGTACCTGTTCACATGCTTGTTGGCAGCATTCGGTTTATTGGTGGTTGGAGGACTGAGAGTTTCCACTTTTTACTGGCTACGGGTCAGAGACCACCCCGAGGTCCCTGTCATGGGCCGTTCTCCATAGGCAGCTTACGACATGGCAGCTTGTTCTTCAAGGCCAGCAGGAGTGCTTCTAACTCCAGTCCACTAGGAGGGAGTTCTTTGTAATTTAACATAATCATGAGTGACAGCCCATCATCACCTTGGCCATGTTTGTTGGTTAGAAGCAAGTCACAGGCCTCACTTACACTCAAGGGCTGGTGGTTACACAAACACATGAACACCAGGAGGTGGGGGCATGCTAGCCACCTTCAGGTCTGTCACTACAGTGGTATTATCCCCATTTCACAGAGGTGGGCAGTGAGGGTTGGAGAGAATGACTAGGTTGTAGGGAACTAAGGTCCATGTGTTCTGATTCCATGGCCAGTATCCCTTCTACCACATAGGGACAGTGAGACATGGGTCCTGCCCTTATGTCACTGGAAGGGGGATCCCTTCCAGGACCCAAGAGTGGGCTCTTGTCTAACACTCGGAAATGAATTGTCCGAGGAGACACACTTACTGACGAAGCAAAAGACTTTATTGGGAAGGGACACCCGGGTGGAGAGCAGCAGGGTCAGGGAACCCAGGAGGACTCCTCTGCCACGTGGCTCGCAGTCTCAGGTTTCATGGCAATGGGGTTAGCTTTCTGGGTCGTCTCTGGCCTGTCATCTTGCCTGTGCCCGTATTTGCTCCGATTCCTGGTGGCGTGCGCGTCTCTCAGTCAAGACGGTTTCCACCGTAAGGGTTTCTGGGAGGTTGGCAGGGCATATTATAGGCTGGCATCTCCTCCCTCCTTTGGCCCCTCCTGAATTCTTCCGGCTTGTCAGGGACCTCCTGTTGTGAGATAACTCATGCAAGTGGTTGCTATATTATCCTGCCTGGCCATGGCAGGCAGTTTCAGTCAATTGTTCCCTAACATTTAGGCAGCTTGCAAAAAAATTGGGGAGTAGGAGCTAGAAATAAAACCACCTAGGACTCAGCCATGCTCCCACACAGGGAATAGGTTGTCAGGAGCCTCTACTGGTTTCTCGACATGCGCCTTCCTGGATCTATGGAGACCCCAAAGGTGAAATGTGGGACTTCAACCTGGAAAGAAGAAATCTAGAATATTCGTAAAATTAGTAATTTTTTTTTTTTTTTTTGCCTGTACCGCATGGCATGCAGGATCTTAGTTCCCCAACCAGGCCTCGAACCTGCTGTGCCCCCTGCAGTGGAAGCGTGGAGCGTTAACCACTGGACCGCCAGGGAATTCCCAAAGTAATAGTTTTTATGAATTACCTGGGGGAGAGGAGGAGGATTAAAAAGAATGGGTCGAGGGAAGCCTTGAAGTGTTTCCTTTTTTTTTTTTTTTAATAGTGAGACTACAGTTATGTATTAGTCTTAGAACTTCATAAAGTTTTAAACTTTAAAAAGGTTATTGTGTATCTTATGCTATTTTGATAAATATGCCTCACCACCCCCTCCCACACCATCAACAACAACAACAGAAACAAAAATCCACCCCTCCTTGCTGGTTTATGCGAGGGAATTGAGGTCTCCTGTAGGTAGAGAAATCTAGGAGAGTGCTTCGAGGCAGAGGCCTGTGGGTCCCTGGGGGTTTCTAGTCATTTGCGGGTGGGGAAGGGGGTGGAATTACATTACGTTCATTACATTTTAAAAAAAAGAAAAAGAGGAAGCAACTTACTGCTCTTTCTGCTGGGATACTGGGGGTCTAGAGCCCTTAGAGCATCTGACTGTGGAAACAGAAGGAGGCTGCAGGCTCCCCGGCATCTGGGCCGGGGCGCGAAAACCTGCAGCCCATGTGGCTTCAATCACCGAGCAGAAGCCCGGCAGCTCCAGCTCCGGGCGCCCATCTGACTTCTTTGTTTGCTAGGAGCTGGACCCCGCGAGGGTGGCTGCCCTCAGAGCCGTCTTGGGGCTCGGCCTTCCCCCTTCTGTGAAATTCCGGAAATCGCAGGGCAGCCCCAGGCGACAGGCTGCAGGCTTGGGCAGCTGCTCAGGGAGCCGGGCTGCTAGGTTGGGGCCACTCCGGATCTCTGGGGACCACTAACCCTGAGACCTCTTGGCCGGCTCTGTCCAAAGCAAACAGCCAGCAGATGTCCCCAGCGCAGCCTCTGGTGAAACAGTTTATTCTTAGGAGATGGCCATCTCCCCTCTGGGACCCTGCAGGCTCAGCCAGCCTTCCTCCTCTCTCACTTCCTCCCCCTCCCTCCCTCTGAGATGCTTTCCTCTGAATTTGATACCACTGGGTGAACTTTAAAACAGAGGGCTGCAGGGAAAATTCAACATTCCAACATGGGAAGTTAATTTGGTTCTCTAGTAAAGAAGAGTTGCTGGAAACTTCTCTGGGGCTCAGGCAACTGAGCACCGGAGGTCTACTTACCCAATCTGGAATCAGGATAAACCTTGTCGGTCTATGTTGGCAGCCTGTAACACCTAAAATCAGAGGCTGTTAGCCAGCCCATAAGTGAGATTCCACTTATGGCAAGTTATTAAAGTTACATTTCAGATGTATTGTTTAAAAGTAATAAGCTAGGTTTCAGACATGAACTGTTACACTGGAAATGAAAACCTATGGGTAATAATCTTGCTTCAAACAATTCAATACTGATCCCACATTCCTGAAAAATATCTATGACAGGCACCTCATTCAGGTTTTTTTTTTTTGTTTTTTCACTGTTCTTCCCTCTTGGGACATTAACTTTCAGTCCTTAGCCTTGACCTTACATGCATGTAGTTTACAGATATTATAAGTCAGGATTGCCATTTTCATAGAAATACTTTACTCTGGAGAATGTCAGTACAAATATTACAGGGATGTTTGACAAGTTTCTCAGGTATTCTGTCGTCCTCAAGGCGAATAAGGAGAAAGGAAAATTTTCACAAGGTCAAAAGCTGTTAATTTATTTATTGCTGCTCATGGGTTTATTGCACCCAGCCTCCATGAACCAAGCCCTCCCCTTGCAGGGTCCAGTTGTCACACAGGTAAACAGAGTTCTCATGCTAGAGTATAAATTTAGCATGAAACACTCCTGCTTAAAAACTCTTATGGCTTCCCATTACCTATGCATCAAGGATAAACTCCAATCTTCTTAGTATGTCAGGCAAAGTTTTCCTGGCCTGGCCCTATCCTGCTTTTCCAGCTCATTTCCAGTCATTAGGTCCTGTCAACTCTATGCTAAAGTTCCTGGAAATTTCTCATCTTACCCTGAACATATTTCCAGGTCATCCCAACAACGCTGGAATTCCTTTGTCCGCAATTATAACCTCAGAGCCCACAGAGAAATAGGATATATTGGAGAAGCTGTTATTTAGGAAATAGCCTTCTCCACAGTGACGCTCCAAAAAGCTTTCCCTATTCCACAAATAAGTGGGATCGTGATATATTTGTCTTTGACAATTCCCCAGAGTAATCATTCCTTTGCTGAGTCCCTTAATAAGAGCTGCTGCCCACTCACCAGCCATGTTCCCTGACGTCAGAACAAATCAGCCCACAGAAAGATAGAAATCGTCTTTCTGCCATTTGCTCAAAAAAGTGCTGTTTGTCCTAGTGGAGGCCCTGCCTCAGTACCTAGGGTCAATTTTGCTCCTTCTTTAGAAGTTTCTTCCATATATGTCCTCCCTCTCCCTAGAATGACTACTTTCTTTCCACTTTTGTACTACTTATAATAGCAGCTAAGACATATTTCATATTTCATATTTTAAAGCATTCATGTGCTTTAAAACAAGCGTTTCTTTGTTTAATCCTTACAAAAGCCCTGTGGAAAAGGGACTACTACTATATAATTTACAGATAATAAAATCAGGTCTAGACAAGTTTAAGGATCTTAAGGCCACATAATATTGGCCAATGAAAGGCAGGATCAGGACTCAGTCTGACCCAAGCCCGCTTGGGTGACCACTCTCCACACTGTTTTTAAAATTACTATTTTAAGACTTTGGAGGAAGTAAGTGGGGGCTTGTTTTATTGTTACTGTCTTTTGTTTGTTTTGTTTTGCTTCTAATCTTAAATACATAAAATTAAACTAAGGGGAGTTAAAAATTCCCTCCAAGACTCAAAATATTCTTTTCCATATTTACTTTCTAACCTCTGTGGCTACCAGGAAATATTTCTTAATGCAACTGATGGGGCAAGTGAAATTTCTATCCCTTTATGTTTTCTTAAAATGATATTTATTTCTTTTTGGCTGTGTTGGGTCTTCATTTCTTTGCGTGGGCTTTCTCTAGTTGCGGAGCACGGTGCTCTAGGCACGTGGGCTCAGTAGTTGTGGCTCGTGGGATCTAGAGCGCAGGCTCAGTAGTTGTGGTGCACGGACTCAGTTGTTCCGCAGCATGTGGGATCTTCCCAGACCAGGGCTCAAACCCGTGTCCCCTGCATTGGCAGACAGATTCTTAACCACTGCGCCACCAGGGGAAACCCGAATTCCTTTGTGTTTGAGGAAGGAGAACGAAGAACAAAAACTAAATGATCAAACTATTTGGGGGGAAGGAAAAACAATCTCGTACATCCATCCTACTTTGGAATGATGTACATTAGTTTTGAAATCCACCTGGGGAAGAATAACAAAGATTTTGCAGGGCTTCCCTGGTGGCGCAGTGGTTAAGAGTCCGCCTGCCTATTCAGGGAACACAGGTTCGTGCCCCGGTCCGGGAAGATCCCACATGCCGCGGAGCGGCTGGGCCCGTGAGCCATGGCCACTGAGCCTGCGCGTCCGGAGCCTGCGCTCCGCAACGGGAGAGGCCACAACAGTGAGAGGCCCGCGTACCGCAAAAAACAACAACAGAAAGATTTTGCAGATCTTAGGCACACTTTTTCTGCTTTGAGTGAAGATCATATGCACATGTGTACCATGATGTGTTTAGAAACAACTTTCAACCAAGTTTTAGATTTGTGAATATTTTCAGACTCCTGAACTACTTTTTTTTTTTCTGCAACCATTTTCTTTTCTTTCTTTTTTTCAATATTAACAGCATTTAATACTAAAAAATCATACAATAACGAAAATGTAATCAGAATGAATTGCACGGCTCAGTTGTGAGTATTATTTGCACAGTCACAATAATATATATGCTGAATACACATATTGAAATGTGATAGAACTCCATTGTGATCATTGCTGGAGGGGAAGTGTGTATTTGAGAGGCAAGGAGTGGGAAGGAAACAAGAGTATAAACTTTCGTCTTCCATAGGAGAAAGTCAGCAGATAATATCTAACTTTTTTTTTTTAATAAACGGATATGACAGAGAAATAGGTAGAATAATTCAGAGTGATTGCCCCGGGGAACAGAAATTGGGAAGTAAAGTGTGGAGGGGGAGATCACTTTTTATGAGCATTATAGATGCACTATTATTTTGTTAAAAAATAAAAAGTATTTTAACAAAAGTAAAAATAAAATTCTGGACAAATTCGGTGGTTGTCTCTGGATGATATAAAAAATGGGTGGTTTTTATTTCCTTCATTCTAATTTCCTCTCTTTTGAAAATATGCTATAATTTGGAACCAAATCTGCAAGCATTTGCAACAGCTCAGTGCTCATTCAAAATGCTTGCTCCACGTTCGTCTATATAGTGCAGGACACAGGAATGATGCGTGGTGCCAGACAGGGAAGGTGGGCTCCTTTCTGTCCGGATGAGAGCATCATTTAGGGAACTTCAGCCCGTCTAAAAGGAAGGGTGCTGACATTGTTCTTCTCCCTCCTGACCTGCTTCAACACCATCCAGCATACCATTTCTGTTCTTAATTCCCATTGCTTGAATTGCAAAGAGTTTTTTCTTTCTTTTTATCTTTGCCAAACCTTTCCAGAGGGCAAGGCAAAGCTCCAGAGCTTTGATGCCCTTGGGACCACTTCCCAGCACCTCTCAGGTGGTTCTAAGAAGTCCTGGGGGCTGTGAGTAGGAAGATGGGAACTGATCTTTGTCACAGAAAGGCCAGTTTGAGATCTCCTGGGGCACTTACACCGCCTGCATCCCTTTGTTCGGGGCGGGGCCAGAGTTTCAGATCTCTGAGAGATGAAAACCATGAGTATTCTCTACCCTCACCGCTAACTTTCTTTACCTCCTTTTCCCTTTAATACATTTCCTTTCTCACCATCTGCATCCCTATGAAGGGAGGATTCCACTCGATCCTGCTTTACGTTGCTCTTTTCTGACTGTGGGCAGAGTCTTCTATGTGGCTTAGTGGTTTTGAATGCTAAACAAAGCAGGAGATGAAATGCAATTCTTGGCTCTCTAAATTATATTTATTTCTCTAGTATTTTGGGCCTGGAGCTTCCAGGGAGGAATCACGTGTGTTTTGTTGAAAAGGAAGGGGTGGGAGGATTAGATGTGAAAGTAACACATAGTGCCCCTGTAGTCAGAAGGCCTGAGTTCTAGTCCTAAATTTGCCAGTAACCTGCATCAGTGTGACCCGACACTCAGTTGCTTAGTTTATAAGGTAAAGTGGCTAAATGAGTACTGACCACGAATGCCAAATGACAGACCTATGGTTCAAATACTGGCTGTGCCATTTACTAGTTGCATTTCCTTAGGTACTTTACTTGATTTCTCCAAGCCTCAGTTTCATCATCTGTAAAATGGGAATAAAAATTGAAACTATTTTATAGAGTGGTTTTAAGGATTAAATAAGATAATGTTCGTAGGGTTCTTAGCAAGTGATTAATAAAATGAGTTATTAGTGGGAACTCCCTGGGGGTCCAGTGGCTAGGACTCTGCGCTTTTACTCCTGAGAGTTCAATCCCTGGTCAGGGAACTACGATCCCACGTGGTGTGGTGCCATAAAAACAAACAAAAAAGAACTATTAGCATAGAAGTTCCACAAGGTTCCTCTCACCTCTACATTTTATGACTCAGTTTGCAAAAAAGGTCATTGATGATTACATTTTTAAGTAATGTTCACTTTTGTACTTGTAGTTCTATTTTTTAAAAAAACAACCGAAATTTATTTCTAACAATTCTGAAGGCTGAAAGTCTGATATCAGAGTGCCAGCATGGTCAGGTGAGGACCCTCTTTCGGGCTGCGGACTTCCCACTGTAGTTCTATTTTGGTTTTGTTTTTTTGTTTTTTAAGAAGTTCCTTTTTTCCTGGTTTGCCAATAATTTTTTTCTTTTATCATGAGTGGGTGTTGAACTTGTTACATTCTTTTTCTTCATCTACTGAAATGACATTTCTTTTCTCCTTTTCTATAACTATGGGCGATTACTATGATTGATTTTTTAATGTTAAATCAATCTTACATTCTGAGGATAAAACTCACTTGATCTGATGCATTATTTGTGTATGTTGCATGATCTGATTTTGTTAAGAGCTGACTGCATCTGTGTTCATGAGGGATATTGGTCTGATTTTCGTGTGTATAATATGTTTATCTGGTTTTCTGGACCAGAGTAAATAATACTGATAACATGTTTTGGGAAGTGTTCCCTCCTTCTCTGTTTTCTAAAAGAGTTTGTGTAGAATTACTATCACTCCTCCTCTCCAGGAAGGTTTAGCTCTGATTTTTACATGTTCCTCTCAACCCTCCCCTTCCCTACACAAGAGTCTTATTTACCAAAATGGAAGACAAGTCATTACCTCAAGGGGTAGAACAGTCTATAAATGCCGTTCAAAAAGTGCTTGAACAGGGCTTCCCTGGTGGCGCAGTGGTTGAGAATCCGCCTGCCGATGCAGGGGACACGGGTTCGTGCCCCGGTCCGGGAAGATCCCACGTGCCACGGAGCGGCTGGGCCCGTGAGCCATGGCCCCGGAGCCTGCGCTCCGCAATGGGAGAGGCCACGACAGCGAGAGGCCCGCGTACCGCAAAAAAAAAAAAAAAAAAAGTACTTGAACAAATTAAGGAAAGGTTTTAAAAGGAAGAAGAATTCCACTATAAACCAAACAATATAATTGTGTGGAATATTAAGAACTCAGAGTATATTTCAAAATGGAATTTTATATGTTCATAGCTCCCTGTACTTTTCCTTTAAACCATTTTTTACTTTTACAGATTTTATCTAATTGATCACATTTAATATAACTTAATACTTATGATTAAGTATTTTTCTTTTATTCCTGTGAGTCTTTATGACACAAATAGAAGCTTCATGAGGGAAGAGACTAATTCTGTTTTCCTTACTATCATCTTCATAAACGTGGCTCAATTGTAGAAAGCTGGCAAGTGTTTAATTAATGAGTGGATAGATGTTAAATAGATTAATGCTTTCAGATGAGCTTCCCAGAGAATTTGCATGTCCCTCTGAAAAATTAGCTCCCTTTCACTGAAGGCCTATTCTGTGACAAGCATTGTATAACTACAAAGATGGGTACAAAACTGTCCCTGCCTGGGAAGCTTAATGTCTAGTGGGAGAAAAGATGAACAAATATTCAGGCACAACAAAATATAAGGAGTCTAATAGGTGTCTGCTGAGTACTACGGGAAAGGGGATAAGAGGAAGCCATGCTGTTCAGGCAAGGCCGCCTACCTGGGCTGTTTCCATGAAAGAGGGAGAGAGATTTTCCCGGCAGGAAAGGTGAGGCAATAGAGAGTGAGCAACTTCTTGTGGGTCATGGAAAGGGGTGCGTTTTGTCACGCTCAGACCCCCAGATGTCCTACAAGCGACACGGGCAGATGCCTGCTAGATTATTTCAGAGGCACGATCTAGAAAAGTGGGGATTGGACACTTCAGGCCTCTGCTGCCAGACAGGCCTGTGGTGCCACATGAAATACATCTAAATTCCTTTTTATCTCGATTTACTCACCTGTGACACTACAGCCCAGCAAAAGCCTGGAGATTTAAGAGGGGTTCGCGGGGTGGAGAGCGGGCAAAATTAAGTCTCCATCTGCTTCTGGATTAATCTCAAAGAACAGTAAACCAGGTCAGGTGGGAAAACTGTTGATGAAACCTGAGACTACTGTTACACTGAAAACAACCAAAAGAAAAATTAGAGCTGTTTTCTGAGGGCCAGTGTAAGTAGTATTTCTCTAGAAGCTTCTGTTTCCTGAATCTCGCCGCAAATGACTTGCGCCCTCCTCTCTGCTCCTCTCGGCTGTCCCTTGCAGCCCAGCCTTGAGTGATCATGTCGCCCCCACCCAAACATCCAGCACTACTCGACTCCCAACTCTCTACCTGCAAAGTTCCCCTCTCCCTGTCAGCCGTCCTACCTACTGAAATGCTGCGATCCTTCAGACCACAGGGGTTACTGTCATCGTCCCTGGGTTACTCTATCCTCTGAGCTCCTGAGACTTTACAGGATTTGCCCATATGGGGTTTTTTGTTTGTTAGTTTGTTTTGGTTTTTGGTTTTTCTTTTTGGCCTCGCTGCACGGCTTGTGGGATCCTAGTTCCCCAACCAGGGATTGAACCTGGGCCCTCAGCAATGAGAATGCGGAGTCCTAACCACTGGACTGCCAGGGAATTCCCAGGATTTGCCCATTTCGTACTGTCTCATGGTATTCTGATTCTTTCACACCACTTACAACTATATTGGATGCTCCTTGAGGGCAGGAATCAGGAATCCTGTGTTAATCCCATTCTCCCATCTCTCACAGAATCCCTGTGCCCAGTGGGGACATAATACACGCTCACGCTATTGGTGCCCTGGTTGACACAGGAGCTAGCGGTCAAGGAAATCTGCTTGCATGTCCCAAGCAGCTCCTCGCAGGGCTCGCCACCAATTTCTCCTGAACAGAACTCTTCAGATCTCTGCTAGAGTTCTGTAGAGTTCATGCCCTTAGAAAGGTCACAGATGGAGACCAGTGTGATATGCCCAGAAAAGCTGATTCTGGAACTAAGAACCACAGTGGCTTTTAAAGACCGCAGAGAAAATGAGAACTTTAAACAAATATTTTTCCTAGGAGGGCCTCGGCCTCTCGTAGGGTTTCTAAGCTGCAAACGCAGCAAAAGAGGTGAGGGTGGAGGAAGGAGGGTGCCGGACAGAACAGGGCTTCATTTATGTTGGGCAGGATGGCTTTATTCCCAGGGTTTCTGAACTGCTTCAATGCGTTCTGAAAACCTTGATTCATTTTTCTCCATTCTGAACCAAAATAGTTGAAATACAACATGCCTGGTGAACAGGAAGGAGGGAAGGAAGGGAGGAAGACAGGGAGGGAGGAAGGAAAGAAAACACAAGATAAGACTTGCTTTCACATTGTTCTGGTACCCTGCTCTTCAGGCAAGGTCCAATGGAGAAGACAGAAGCGTCCTTTCTCCTTTTCTATCAGGCTGAACAAAGGAGGTTGCAGCAGAAATACTTTCCAGCAGGGGTGTGACCATCCATCCTGTCGCCAACACCAACGTGAGCGGCCCGAGGACAAGGACACGCAGCTCTGTTCCCAAAGGACGGTCCCATCGGTCCCATCGGGCACAGGGTTAGATATCAGTGTCACAGTCGGGGGACACACCCTGCAAAGATCACTATCTGTTGAACGGGAGAAGTGGAGGATAAAAAGCCACAGGTGTTGTTATCAAGTTGTTAGTTGGTCTCAAACATGGAGCAGAGACAATGTCTAGGGCGCGGCAGACAATGCTTACTCCCCGCCCCCAATCACCTATTGGGTTAAACACAGGTGTTTTTCTCTGTTTCCTCCCCAAATCCCGTTCAGATGAAAGTAAAAGAATAAAACGGCTGTAAACCCACCAAGGTCAAGAGAATAGGGGAGGAAATTGAGGGGAAAGAGAAATGTCGACAAACATTTGGATGAAGGGAAGCAGATGAGGGGAGAACCGACTCACCAGGTCCCCGTGGCCGAAACCCGCTGCTTGCGGAGGGCAGCCGGCTCTTGGAGCAAAAAGACGAGCTGAGCCATGTTCTTAACGCTGGGGGATCGGGTGACAGTCTGTTTACAGAGATCTACCTTTCTCCTTCTGCACCCTCCGCAGAGAAGCCCCAACTCCTCCCCCACCCTGCAGGAGAGGGGAGTTTGGAGAAACAGAGACGTCAGACACAGCACAGAGCAAAGGGCCAAACTGTAAACATGGGGCTTCCCAAAGTCAAGGTCTGGAGGCCTTTTCTCTGAGGCTGTTGGATTTGCATCCTGAACAGGACTCTCCGACCCCCTGGCCACCCAGCTCAGAGGTCACTGACAGCCATTACTCACCTCCCACTGACAGATGGGTGACTTGAGAATTCTCTGGAGAAAGAGAACAGCTTCAAAGAAAAAGCCTCCGGATGCTGACATTTGGGAATCCCGCGGTGAAAAAGCCTACAGAGAAATCCGTGGCACAAAAAGCCCTGTTGGCTCACAGCACTTCCAAAGAGCTTTTTGGTATCTCTCTCCCTAACATGAGACATTTGAGAAAAGTAAGAGGAAAACAAATAGAAACAGAGACTGTGCAAGGAACCCTATGACCAATATCCTAAGGGACATAAGGGAAGAAATCGTAAAATGTTATGCAAAAGGAACAGATTAATAATAATAATAACAATATTTATTGAACATTTACTATGTACCAGGCATGTATTTAAACTAACTTAATCCTCATTACATGCTTTAATCCTCATTTTTTTAAATTTTAAATTTTAAAAAAATTTTATACAATTTTAAAGGTTACTTTCCATTTACAGTTATTACAAAATAATGGCTATATTCCCTGTATTCCCCATGTGGTACAGTACGTCCTTGAGCCTATCTGTACCCAACAGTTTGTACCTCCCACTCCCTCACCTCTGTAATGCCCTTCCCCCACCACTGGTAACCACTAGTTTATTCTCTATATCTGTCAATCTGCTTCTTTTATGTTATATTCACTAGTTTGTTGTATTTTTTAGATTCCATATATGAGCGGTATCATATAGTATTTATCTTTCTCTGTCTGATTTATTTCACATAGCATAATGCTCTCCAAGTCCATCCATGTTGCTGCAAATGGCAAAATTTCATTCTTTTTTATGGTTTTTTTTTTATAGTTAGGGAGTAGTATTCCATTGTGTGTGTATATATATATATATATATATATATATATATATATATATATACCACATCTTTTTAAAAAAAATTTTATTGGAGTATGGTTGATTTACAATGTTGTGTTACTTTCGGGTATACAGCAAAGTAAATCAGTTATACATATACGTATATCTATTCTTCTTAGATTCTTTTCCCATATAGGCCATTACAGAGTATTGAGTGGAGTTCCCTGTGCTATACAGTAGGTTCTTATTAGTTATCTATCTTATATATAGTAGTGTGTATAAATCAACAATCCTCATTAAATGCCCATGAGTTGGTACAATTATTTCCCCCATTTTATAGATGAGAAAACTGAGGCACAGAGAAGGTAAGGAACTTGTCAAAGGTTATATAACCAGAAAGGAGTGTGTATAAATGTATTTGAATTGCTGATTTTAATGACCTCTAAGAGATCCTTTGAAAAAAACTCTCAAAACAACTCAAACAACGTGAGAAAAAGCTAAGAAAATGAGAGGATCAACCCAGGAGGTCCAACATCTAACACATATGTATACAAAGAGGAAGAAGTGAAAATGGAAGGAATTATTTTTAAATAGTATAATAACATTGCCTTACATTTAAATGAGCTTTCAGATTACTAACAATAAATGAATGAGAAAAAAAAAAAAAAGACATACAATCCAAAACCCATCTTAGCAAAATTTGACAACTCCAAGGATGAAGATAAAACCCTAAAAACTTTCAGAGAGAAAAAAGAGGTCACCTATGAAAGATTGGAATTAAATCTGGCATCAGACTTCTTAACAGTAATGGCATCAGACTTCTTAACAGTAACTCTGGAAGCCAGAAGTCAATGGAGCAATGCCTTCCGGAGTTGAGAAAACTGTATCCAACCTAATACTCCATAGCAACCAAGCCAGGAGTCAAGTGTGAGACACAGAATGCACAGGAACTGGTAACAAGTGTTACCTGTAGGAGGGAAACTGAGGGCTAGGTGTGGGCAACAGACTTACCTTTCACTGTGGACCATTTTGTTCTGTTTGAATGTTTACCATATGCTTATCACATTATTCCAAAAAGTTTAGAATCAAAAAATCACTTTTAAGTGATGCCAATAGTTAATTAAATTTGGAAACCACCAAAAGCCCTTGGATGATTCCTGGTTCTCCACTCCTCTCTTGTAAGCATGAAGTAGGCAGGGAGAAAGGGAGGTCAGCTAGAACCTGTTTCCTGCACTGGTGAAAATGCAAAGATCTTCTGGAAGTCAATCCTCTGGCAAGCCAAAGCCAAGACTCATCATTAGGTCATTTGAATAAATACAGGAGTGAATGCAAGGATAAATGAGCATGAAGCAGCCTTTTGAGTCATTTGGGTGTGGGTGAGTGAGAGGAAGGAAGTAAAGCTAGGGGAAATTGTTTGGCATTGTAAATCCTCCCTTGCTGAGCCCTGACATTTTCTGCAGGGAAATTTGGGTGTAGGGAACCAAACTGCAACACTAGGTCTCTTCTTGCCACGTCAACATGAGAAGTTGAAGTCTGGTTTAGCCGATTTAGCTGTATACCATCATTAAGTAGCATACAGATCAAGGTCCAGATTTTTTTTTTTTTTTTTTTTAAGGTCCAGATTTTTAATTGCCATTCTCTGTCTCTGGGAGAAGAGAAGCTCTGAGATGTTTCTTGTGAAGCATGAGCTAAGCCTGATTATAGCTCTGCTCACATACTTGATATAGGAAGCATATTAAAGCTTACTGCAGTCCTTAAGAACTTATCTAATTCAGTAGTTATTTATAAGCCCTTTTAAAAGAGCTGTGTTACACACGTAGAGAATGGACTTGAGGACACGAGGAGGGGGAAGGGTAAGCTGGGACGAAGTGAGAGAGTAGCATGGACTTATACATACTACCAAATGTAAAATAGATAGGTAGTGGGAAGCAGCTGCACAGCACAGGGAGATCAGCCCGGTGCTTTGTGACCACCTAGAGGGGTGGGATAGGGAGGGTGGGAGGGAGACGCAAGAGGGAAGAGGTATGGGAACATATGTATATGTATAACTGATTCACTTTGTTATAAAGCAGAAACTAACACAACGATGTAAAGCAATTATACGCCAATAAAGATGTTAAAAAAAATAAAAACACTAAGCCGCGTAAGAAAAAAAAATAAGAATCTGTGTTAAATGGAAATGAATGGTCACCTTTTCATGAGCATATTAGTAAGAATATATTCCAGCACTTTAGCCAAATGATAATAGGTCAGTAGCATCAGCCTCTTGGAGAAAGACTATATTCTTTTTAAAATAATTAATTAATTAATTAATTTTATTTTTGGCTGCGTTGGGTCATTGTTGCTGCGCTTGGGTTTTTCTCTAGTTGTGGTGAGCAGAGGCTACTCTTCGTTGCAGTGCATGGTCTTCTCATTGTGGTGGCTTCTCTCGTTGCAGAGCACAGGCCCTAGGCGCGTGGGCTCAGTAGTTGTGGTGCACGGGCTCAGTAGATGTGACGCACGGGCTCAGTAGATGTGACGCACGGGTTTAGTTGCTCCACAGCATGCAGGCTATTCCCGGATCAGGGATCGAGCCCATGTCCCCTGCATTGGCAGGAGGATTATATTCTTGAATTTTGGATACAAATGCCATTTGGGGGAATTACTGTCTTCCATATTTTACCTGCCATAATCTGCGAAGATGATTTCTTTTTGCCCCATGATATTAGGATGGCACAGCTTCTGTAAACATTTCCCCATGACATATTCCAGGAAAACGTGTTACCGGAATGATGTGAAGAGTATAGTTTATATCATTTGTAGAGCATGGGAGATCTGAAGTCAGACTGAGTTGAAATGATTAACTTTGAGACCTTAGCAAATTACTTAACCTCTCTGAGTCTTAGGTTTTGCTCTGTAAGATGAGGTAAACCTTGTTTCATAGGGTTAAGTGATTAAATGAATTTATATATATAAAATGTATATATATGTATGTATTCCTCAGCATTCGGTAACTGGCATATAGTAAGCACTCAATGAATGTTAGATATTGTTAATATTATAAAGCATTTTTATGATTGCAGAGTACTTTCAGATAAACTAACGCTAAACTACAATTCCCACTTACTCTGCATAACAAAACTCAAAATATATATGGGAAAGAATTGTGAAATCTAAAAAGTGCTATGCAGACATAAAAGTGGTAATATCAAGCTTATCATTACATTTTTATAAAACAGAGTGAAGAATTCATGTCATAACCTACTCCTAGGGCTGTCGTGATTACCAAAAAACTTGTGAATAGTTAAAGCATTTTTAATTCTATGAGACAGTGATTATCATTGTGAGTGGGGAGGTAGAGGAAGCTAATGCATAATTTTTTTAACATTTATTAAAGGATGTGGTAGGCAGCCTCTAAGATTGTCTCCAGAATACCTCCTTCCTAGTATTCCTTCTGCTTGATTGTGGGCAGGAATAATGCAATCACTTATAACAAATATCAATAGAATATGGCAACAGGTGTCTCCTCTGAGTTTCCATCTTCGACACTTTCTTGTGCTTTCTTTTGGGTCACTTACCCTGGGGGAAGCCAGCTGCCATGGGGTGAGGCCGCCCTTTGGAGAGGCCCATGTAGTGAGGGATTGAGACCTTCCAACAGCCACGTGTGTAAGCTTAGAAATGGAGTCTCCCTACCTCAGTCAAACCTTTAGATGAGACCACAGCCCCAGCCAACAGTTTTACTGCACCTCATGGGAGACCCTAAGCCAAAGCTACCCAGCTGAGCTGTGCCCAGATTCCTGACCCACAGAAACTATGAAATATGTTTGTTGTTTTAAGCTGCTAAGTTTTGGAATGAGTTTGAAACTCTTAACTGCAAAGTTTTGGAATAA
Source organism: Kogia breviceps (assembly GCF_026419965.1). Lineage (NCBI taxonomy): Eukaryota > Metazoa > Chordata > Mammalia > Artiodactyla > Physeteridae > Kogia > Kogia breviceps. Next base: position 111,191,944 of record NC_081316.1, on the reverse strand, counting down.
GTTTGATTTGTTATGCAGAAAGAGGTAATTAGTAAAGAAGTATAAGATACATACCTAAAGTGCACAATCATAAGTGTACAGTTTGATGAATTTCACAAATGAACGCTCCCAAGTAACAAACACCCAAATCTAGAAATAGAACTTAGTCAGCCCCTTAGACGCCTCCCCATGTTCCCATCAACCCGTTCCTCCTTCTTCGAAGGGTAACCACCATCTGGACTTCTAACAGAATAGATGAATTTTCTGTTTCTGTACCTTGTAGAAACAAAAGCACGTAGCATGTACTCTTTTGTGTCTACCTTCTTGGGTCAGCAGTACATTCCTCTTGTCTAGTTTTTAAAGGACTGCTCTAAAATGCCATTGTTTAATTGCAGTATTTAATCTGTTCCAAATAGTAGTAAAGAAGAGTGTGAGTTGATAATATATGTAAAAATGGGAGCATAATAGAGAAAGATTGAGAAGCATCTCTGTATATGACCAAGAGAAGAAAAGAAGATGATGAGAAGGTCTGCAGGAATTCACAAGAATCCCAGCAGAACTCTAGAGCAATAAAATGTTTGTTAAATATATATATATATATATATATATATATATATATATATACTGACAGGCAGTATAATACACTGGTAAGAGTATGGATGTTACAGATAAAATGCCTGGATTAAAATCATGGCTCTACTCCTTACTAACTGTGTGATCTGGGCAAATTTATCTCTCTGTGCCTCAGCATCTTTGTCTATAGAATGAGAATAATACTAGTGCTTACCTCACAGCATTGTTGAGAAGATTAAAAATGGAAATAAATATAAATTGAGGGCTTCCCTGGTGGCGCGGTGGTTAAGAATCCGCCTGCCAATGCAGGGAACACGGATTCAAGCCCTGATCCAGGAAGATCCCACATGCCGCGGAGCAACTAAGCCCATGCACCACAGCTACTGAACCTGCACTCTAGAGCCCGTGAGCCACAACTACTGAGCCCACGTGCCACACCTACTGAAGTCCGCGCACCTAGAGCCTGTGCTCCACAACAGGGGAAGCCACCGCAATGAGAAGCCCGTGCAATGCAACGAAGAGAAGCCCCCGCTCGCTGCAACTAGAGAAAGCCCGCACGCAGCAACGAAGACTCAACGCAGCCAAAAATTTAAAAAAATAATAAATAAATAAATAAATATAAATAGAGTAGTGCAATGCTTTACACAAAATGAGCATTCAAAAATTGTTAGCTATTATTGATAAATGTTTCCATGGGGAGTTTTAAAAAAACATCTTGGGTGACCAATCTGTCATTTTGTTTCTTGGCTCTTCTGTCTGTCCCTAGAGTGGGTGATGGAGAGGGAAATAGATGAAGTTCAGACGAGGCGTCTTCTCTTTGTAATTAGCTTTGATGGGAAGTTGGAGGGGGAAGGATAAAGTTAAAGGCTGAAATGAGGCTTTAACTTATCAATATAAGCATAATCTCAAATCTTCATTGCTGTGAATCCCTAAAAATTGACTACTGCTCTCTCAGTAGCCAGTCTGTGTCTATTTTTAATTTCCTCCCTCTGGTCAAATCTCTGCTGAAGGTAATAAAAGATTTAGATTTAGAAAGCGACTTAGCATTTGGAATGAGATAGAGGCTATAAATAGGCAGGTCAATGAAACAGGTTAGCTTTTGGAATCTCGGCATCAGAGGCATACATTCTTGTCTGATCTGCATACTGACACAGGCATGCTTGTAGGGGTCTCTAGACAGGTGTGTGTGTGTGTGTGTGTGTGTGTGTGTGTGTGTGGTGCTGCATATGTGGACATGAATACATGCACGGAACATGTACAATCATACTACTGAGAACAGAATTCTGAGGGATAACTGGTGTATTTTTTAGTAGCAGAGTGATCCTTGTAGACTAGATTGGTAGCCTTACCCTGACAATTAGTACTGGAGAAATCAGGGTAAACCATTACTCCCAGATGGCCAACCCCCAGGTGTAGGACACTGGTAGGTAGAGCTTACATGCTGATTTTGTGATACTACAGACCAGTCTGTGAGACCTCACCAGGATCGAGGGTCCACAGTGACGTTCTAATCTGCCAAACCCTGAGGTCATCTTGACAACTCATTTCCTAAGCAGTCAGGCCGCCATTCCCAGCCTTTGGAAAGTCATCACCTCTGAATTAGAGCTGCTAAAAGTCCAGCCTATTCTTCAGGCCCAGGTTAAATACTTCCTTGTGTATGAAGCCATCCCTGATCGCCTTGGTGATCTTCCTCTTCTAAATCCTAGAGCATGTTCTGACCCTCACATTCATCTTTATCACACACACTGCCTTGAACTGGATTTGTTGGGGCCTCTTTTGTTTCTCTATTATTGGGACGTCTTCACAGACAAAAGACAATGTCATTCATCTCTGTAGCCCGGTACCATCTAGGGTGGTAACAGGAGTGCTACTCATATTCCTTGAACTGTGCACTCCTGGTTACCCAGCTCTGGCTGCCGACTATTTTGTCCATGTTCCTGTTAGTTTGTGGCACCCAGAATCTGAAGCATGGTGGATAAGATGTTTAAGGAAATGCTATAGAAATCAGTATTCCTGAATATCTTGTCATCTACAATAATAAACAATTTGATACTAACAGACCTGGCAAGAACTTATAAAGGTTTTCCTGTGATTTCAGATTCTCAGTGATAATGAGACACTATCACCAATTTCATATGTTTTAGCAGATTAGGTTTTTGTTTTTGTGGTACGCGGGCCTCTCGCTGTTGTGGCCTCTCTCGTCGTGGAGCACAGGATCCAGATGCGCAGGCTCAGTGGCCATGGCTCATGGGCCCGGCAGCTCCATGGCATGTGGGATCTTCCCGGACCGGGACACGAACTGGTGTCGCCGGCATCGGAAGGCGGACTCTCAACCACTGCGCCACCAGGGAAGCCCTAGCAGATCAGTTTTAAATGTGACATTGACCTGAAGGCAGGATAATGACCAGGATGACCTTCTGGGCCTTCCCAAGCTTGAGATTCTAGATTACAGAGAACCAGAGCATTCTAGGGTTTTGTAATTGTAAATTACCGACCTAAAACAAAGGCTAAACATCAAGATTTAAAGGACCCTGAGGGCTCTTCTGCTGATTTCTCCCCTCTAAGCCACCTGGGATGGATTTTTGTTCCTTCCCTCTTGCCTTTCCTTATTGACTCTCTGAAGATGATACTTCACAATACCTGAGTAATTGATTTGTTTCATAAGAAGTTCTGCAATGAAAATAAGTTTTTTTGGTCTTAGACAAAGTAAACACCTATTTCAGTTGGAAAAAGTTAAACCAGTGACCTTAAGTTACTTTTTAAAAGTGTGTGTTTCTATAGACAAAGTAAACACCTATTTCAGTTGGAAAAAGTTAAACAAGTGACCTTAAGTTATTTTTAAAAAGTGTGTGTTTCTTTTTTTTTTTTTTTTTTTTTTGCGGTAGCGGGCCTCTCACTGTTGTGGCCCCTCCCTTTGCGGAGCGCAGGCTCAGCGGCCATGGCTCACGGGCCCAGCCGCTCTGCGGCACGTGGGATCCTCCCGGACTGGGACACGAACCTGCTTCCCCTGGGTCGGCAGGCCGACTCTCAACCACTGCGCCACCAGGGAGGCCCCTGTTTCTATTTCTTTAATGACGTTTTTCTCAAATGCCTGATCATATTTTCTAAGATTTCCATTTTTTCCATGGCCCTCGGAAACTAAATGCATACAGTTTGAAATTTAGCATATAACCACAAACGGCAACGAAGTGCTTTTCAAGCTTAAATCCAAGGTCATCTATAATTCTTTGTCAATTTTAATCCTTTTTACTATTATAAAAATATAAGGTGAGGCTCGGCTAATCTCGCTAAGTAAATTCTGCCCCCTTGTGGATTAAAATATCCACAGGTAGGAAAGAAATGCTACAGTTTAATGGGGCCAGTTCCTTTTAGTTCTATCAAGGAGCCCGTCAGTGATCTTGAAAAGTAATGTTACAATGGAACAAAACTAGACTATTTGTATAAATTGTGTAAGAGCTGATAGACGATGACAAAATACACTGACGGCTAATAGTATACATCTGTATCTTACACTGTGTATACGAGGACCGTGACTTCACTATATCAAGCATTGGAAAAATATTTCACAGAATGTTAGGAAGGACATGAAATATTGAGCTGAACATCCACACATAAGGATCCCTTTCACAGCCCCTGACATACCCACACTTGAGTGACTCCAGGAATGGAAAATTCACTAAATGATTCAGTGCATTCTCCGATCAGACAGGGACTGACTGTTAGAAAGTCTATCAACATATTAAGCCCAAATGTGGATAAACGACAAGGTCCTACTCTATAGCACAGGGCACTATATTCAATATCCTGTGATAAACCATAATGGAAGAGAATTTGAAAAAGTATATATGTATAACTGAGTCGCTTTGCTGTACAGCAATAACTAACACAACATTGTAATTCAACTATAATTCAATTTTAAAAATATTACACGCAAATGGAATAGATCCTTTGTAAGAGAATCATATCATTTCAGAACTGGAAAGAGGTGTTGGAGATCTCCCAGTTTATCCTTTTATGATTGAATCTATTACCTCATCTGGACCTAATTCTACTCTCTGGAACAACACTCAATAAGCCTATTACTTGTTTTGTAGGCTTTTAAATGTTGGAAAGGAACTACCATGTTGCCCCTTAGTCTTCCGTCTTGCTACCTTTTCACCAATAATTGTGTCAACTATTCCTCATATGACATGTTTTTAGATCCCATCATCTCCCAGTTACAACCCTGGATGCCAACATTTTTGTCAATGTCCCTCTCATGTGCAGCTTCTAGAACTGAACACAGATGTTCTGGATGTGCTCATTTGTCTAGGATAGAGGATAATGAAGAGGTTATTCCTCAAAGCGGTTTTGCAACCCAAACTCCGTGGGCTTTTTCAGCAGTTATATCATACTACTTGTCAGTGTAAATCTTGTAGCCCCCCAGGTCCTCCAGGTCTTTCCCACCCTGTACTTGTGCCTAGCTATGACTTTTAACAATTGTCTCTGTTAAATTTCATCTAGGGGCTTCCCTGGTGGCGCAGTGGTTGAGAGTCCGCCTGCCAATGCAGGGGACGTGGGTTCGTGCCCCGGTCCGGGAAGATCCCACATGCCGCGGAGCGGCTGGGCCCGTGAGCCATGGCCGCTGGGCCTGTGCGTCCGGAGCCTGTGCTCTGCAACAGGAGAGGCCACAGCAGTGAGAGGCCCGAGTACCACAAAAAAAAAAAAAATTTCATCTAGCCTTTGGCTCAGAATCCCAGCTAGCAAGATAATAATATATCTTAAATGTGTTCACTCAGATTAGCTCAGCTACCTAGCTTTGTGCCACCCATATTTAATAAACATGACCTCTGTGTTTCCAACCAATTTCAAGGCAAAGGCAATGACCTCTGGTGTGGGAAAGAGATCAGAATAAACACTGGAGGTGGGCCCATGTCCCCTCAGTCCCACCCATCAGCCGTGTGGCCTCAGCTGTGTGGTCCTCTGTTTTCTCTCATCGTGTGCTCATAGGGCCACCTGAGATAATGCATTTGAATAGGCTGAGTTAATTGTTAATTGCTAAATAAATGTAAAGTATTATTAATCATTAGCTTTCAAATGGTTTGAGGAGGGAGGAGAAACTGTTATCATCTTATGTGTTCCCTGTTATACCTGATAGGTGAAGAACTCCATACAATTTTTTAATGTGGATAAATATACACAAAGTACATATTGAGACAGTTTTTCACAGAGGGGACGGAAAGTGAGTTGATGATTTTTTTAAAAATAAATTTATTTACTTTTGGCTGCATTAGGTCTTCGTTGCTGCGCTGGGCTTTCTGTAGTTGCAGTGAGCGGAGGCTACTCTTTGTTGCAGTACGCCGGCTTCTCATTGCGTTGGCCTCTCTTGTTGCAGAGCATGGGCTCTAGGCACATGGGCTTCAGTAGTTGTGGCACGCGGGCACAGTATTTGTGGCTCGCGGGCTCTAGAGCGCAGGCTCAGTAGTTGTGGTGCACGGGCTTAGTTGCTCCGCGGCATGTGGGATCTTCCCAGACCAGGGCTCGAACCCATGTCCCCTGCATTGGCAGGTGGATTCTTAACCACTCTACCACCAGAGAAGCCCATGAGTTGATAATTTTATTTATTTATTATTATTTTTTTTTTCGGTATACGGGCCTCACACTGTTGTGGCCTCTCCTGTTGCGGAGCGCAGGCTCCAGAAGCACAGGCTCAGTGGCCACGGCTCACGGGCCCAGCCGCTCCGCGGCACGTGGGATCCTCCCGGACCGGGGCACGGACCTGTGTCCCCTGCATTGGCAGGCGGATTCTCAACCACTGCGCCACCAGGGAAGCCCTGAGTTGATAATTTTTAATCAGCCTGTGTTTAGTCTGGAAACTTCTTCAACTATCTTCTATCAGCATAAGGCTCTCCCTTTTCCCCTCTCCTCTCCCCGCTACGTCTAGCCCTGCTCCTTCCCTCCCTCCCTCCCTCCTCCTTTACTCCATCTTCCTCCCCACTTCCTTCTGCCTTCCTTCTCCTCTGAAACCAACCCCCAGGCTGGGAAGCCAGAGGAAGCCCTGTACACTCCCACCTCCCACTCGCCACTGAAGCCCAAGGCTGCCATCTTGGTCCTTTTTGCACCCACATTAATTTTAGGGTTACAGGAACAAATGCTCACCTCCTGGGGGAAAAAGATAACAAGGCACCACACTGATTCCCAGATGCCTGAAATTCCACTGATAACCACAGCTGCGTTCCTTCAGCTCCAGGCTTTCTCTAAGTATCAATTATACGTTTGTCTCTGAGAAGACATTGAGATGAATCTAGCAGCTCAGAGTGAAGGGGTTTTCCTTTTCCAAACACCTCATAAAGGCAGCTGGCTGGAGAGATGCTGGGTTTGGCCTGGGAAAGCAAAATAGAGAGAAGAGAAACTTGCCTGGTTCACAGCAAGGGCGCCTGAGGGGCTGACGAGAGGAGAGAGGCTGCCTCCCTTTCAAGCTGCTCCTCCACCAGGAATGTTCTCTGCCTTCCCTGGGGTCTGCGCAGGAAAAGCCTGTCTTCTCCAGAACCAGCTTAATCCCACTTACTCTTTGGCGTCTTCCTTAACCACTCTTTTCGGAAATGATTGATTTTCTGTACAATATGATCACTTTTCCTAGGTGTAATCAAGATGTTGAAACATAGCAGCAAAAATATGCAGCAAAATACACATGTATACATACATATATGTATGTATATATACGCATACCTATGCATACATATATATACAGATACATATATATATATATATGGAGAGAGAGAGCAAACATGGCCAAATATTAAGAGTTATCTAGCAAAATGACTTTCAGACTCCTCACAATTCTTCTTCACTTCCTCAGCAAGTTTTTCTGGTTTTCCTTGTCTTTCAAAGCATGGCGGGTACAACTATTAATCATAACAATGAACATTTGTTGAGTATGTACTGTATACCATGTGCCAGTGCCAGACACTTTACATACATCAAATGTAACCCTTAAAATCACCTTTCATGGTTGATGTTTTTATGCTCATTTTACAGAGCAGGAAAAAGATTTAGAGCGGTCAGGTAATTAATTGGTCTTAGGGCCCGTTAAGTCCACATCTGTCTGACTCCAAACTCAATCTCTTTCTATTGCATCCTGCTGTACCTTGAATTGCATACAGTGTTCCAGAAACAGTCTGGAAGGTACACGCCTTCACACACACACATACACACACACACACACACACACACACACACCCCTACAGAATTTATATATATATATAATATATATAAATATATATCTATTAGTCTTAGAAATCAGGAGGCATTTGGGTGAGTCACTTCTCTCTAAGCCTCGATTTCTTGATCTATAAATTAAGAGAAGCCTATTTTTAAATTTCCAAAATCCTTTTAATTTTTCTAAGTGATGTTCGATGATTTTGATTTTCTTGAGGCTTTCTCAAATATTCCATGTAAAGCAAAACACAAGAAAATTCTCCTCCCCTTCAGGTAAGAGAACAGGTCCATTGAAAAGAGTGTAATCACCGAGTGGAAGGGGGTGCTTGCACCCCTCCATCGCCTGTTAGCAGGTGCCCTGCTGTACACTAAATAGCGTGCATGACCTGTGCTGATGAGGGCAGCGTAGAGGATCCATTCTTTGGAGAGAGTGTCAAGGAGACCCTGGGCAAGTTGTACCCCGCAGGCATTCAGTAAGTATTTGAGAAGCAGAACATTTCTCTGTTAGGGAAAGAAAAGAGAAATCGATATTTTATGTGCAGCATCCTGGTTTCTATGAAAACTTAGCCCCTGGCCATTTGTCTTTTTGCATCCGTGAAAGCAAGATGGGTCACCGGCAGCCCTAGGGGAGCCATCTGAGAAAATTCAGCCAGGGTTCTCACTCCTGCCACATCTCTCGAACGCATACAGTCTGATCCAGAAATAGGGCCTCAGTATAGGAGGGAAACAGTGTTTTTGTCAGGGCTTGAAGACCATAGGCTTCACTTACTTGGCCTAAGTGAGCTTCCTTGAAAGGGTCGTGCAAGGCGTCTGCCTGACCACTGAAACAATGCCAGCTCTTCATACATAACATTTTTAGAAAGGCGATTTGAGAGTGAATGTTTTATGTGAGTAGAATAGTCAACTATGAGTGTTTTAATGTGAATAGTCAATTGGTTATAGAAATCGCCTTTTAAAAACTGACTCATCTCCTCAGTGGATTCATCTTCAAAATATGTGGCTTATTTTCCCTCAGTTATATACAAGTATTCATGTTGAAAAACAAAAAAGTTACCCCTGCCCCTTCTCTTAGAAGGAGGTCTTGAAGGTTGAAGAGAATCTTTAATGAATGTAAATGCCCTTTAGAGAATAAAGCCTTAAACTAATCTTAACAAATGTAGGCAGCAGTCATCTGAGGAAAAGCTCCTTTCTGTACTAGAGAAGAACATTCTAGGGGGAGACCCCTATGTGCCATCACCAGGTGCTTTACCTCAGCGTCTAGTTTAATTCCCACTTTGCAGATGAGAACACTGAGGCTCAGAGAGGGTAATTCTCCCAAGCTCACAGGGGTCCTTTGTTAAGTGCTGGAGCCGTAGGCAAAGGCTTCAGCCTAGGGGGCGGCCGCAGCGTCCGTCCATGACTGCATCTGCACATGGAGGGGGTCCTTACCACTGCCGCCTTCCAGCACCTGTCCCCACCGTCAAACGCCACAAGTCCCAGTCACACAATAGAGATAATTCCCGTACTTGCAGTTCTGCCACCAACCAGCTTTGTGACTTGACGCTTCAGTTCTCCACGCTGCAGTTAAATTTTGATGATCCCTAAGGTCTTTCTCAATGAAGACAAACCAGTTCAGTGTCCAGGGAACCCAAGGCTGGCCCCGGGGTGTTGGGATCGCTCCTTCCTGCTCACCGGCCAGGCGGCAGACGTGCTCGGCAGCCCCCATGAGCATCGTCGAGCCTAGGGTTGGTAATCAGAGCCCAGGCCCCTGTCCGTGTAGACTGTAGGACATGAGTGTGGGTTAAAAAGCACAGAAGGACTTGAGAAGTCTGCAGGGGTCCTGGGGAACTGAGGTTCAGGGAAGACTAAAGTTGTATGCACCCTGATCTTGAGCCTCCCTGCCTTGGTAAAGCCGTTTGTATTCACTGAGTGGCCAGTCCCTGCACTGCTGTGTTTAATTCTGGGTGTGGTATAAATAGAACTTGGTGCTCTGGCAAAGCACACCACCCACCACTATGTTCCTTTCCTTGTGGGACAGCAACCAACTCTGAGCCTTTGATTCCCTCTAGTGGCTAAAATCAGCAACTTACATAGCTGATTCTTTGCATTTATTTATTCAATGTATAGAGTGCCTACCGTATGCACCAAATTGGTACTGGGTTCTCTAGCTTTGCCAGGAGCGCTTCATTTGAACATTGTCGTGTCCAGTGGAATGATCAGGGATGGAAGCCAGAGCTCCTCCTTACAAGCTTAGCTCAGTACAGTGCAAACCGCCTCTGCTTTACGGGGACTGAGGGGGAGGATGGGTTTTATATGGGTTTTTTCTGCCACTAAATGAGTTGTAGTGTTGCAGGAAGGGGGACCCCTTCCAGGGCCCGAGAGTGGGCTGTTGTCTAACTCTCAGAAATGAATTGTCTGAGGAGACACACGTGCTGACAAAGCAAGAGACTTTATGGGAAGGGGTCCCCGCGGGGAGAGCAGCAGGGTGAGGGAACCCAGGAGAACGGCTCTGCCACGTGGCTCAGAGTCTCAGGTTTTAGTTTCCGGGTCGTCTCCGGCCAGTCATTCTGACTCAGGGTCCTTCCCGGTGACATGTGCATCGCTCAGCCAGGATGGATTCCAGCGAGAAGGATTCTGGGAGGTTGGTAGGACATACGGACTGGCGTCTCCTCTCTCCTTTTGACCTTTCCTGAATTCTTCCGATTGGCGGTAGCTTGTCAGTTCCGAGTTCCTTACCAGGACCTCTTGTTGTAAGAAACTCATGCAAGTGGTTCCTGTCGTGCCTGACCAGGAAGGACAGTTTGGGTCAGTGGTTCCCTTCACGGTAGGACCTTGGGCCGACTCCTCTATTCCCAGACCTCAGGTTGCTCATTGGTAAAATCATTGTGTGGGATAGATTCAAATCCATCCAACACATACTTCTTGAGCACCTGCAGTGTGTGAGACCCAGGCTGAGTGCTCTGGGCATGCAGTGGTGAACAGAACTTGCTCTCAGGGAGCTTGGAGGCTAACGGGAGAACCAGACGTCCAGGCAGCCACGTAAAACAAAGGGCAGGAGATCACGCTGTTGCTATAACGTGGCAGAGGCAACTGAGAAGCCACAGGAGCTTAACTCGGATCCAGGGGTGCACGCCGTAAGTTCGAAACCACAAACGCCAAGCGCCAAAGGGAAGAAGAGGCCCCTTATCAACTCCAGGACTATGAAAGTGAGAAGGTGCGGAAGATAGTCATGAAGGTAAAACCAACCCTTTGGCAGAGTGTGGAAAAGTGTGAGAAAGGGAAGAAGTCAATGATACTAGTCTTCTACCACCAGCAGAATTTTTAAAAAAGAATGAAAATCAGCCAGAGGAGGATGAAGAAGTCTTGGAGAGTTCTTCCAGCAGTTCATCGAGTACTGCCCTGTGTCTACCAGGTAACTGAGACCTTGCTGTCTCTGTTGCCTCTCCAGAAAGAGCACTGGAGAAATGGTCATTTGTGTAGAGATCAAACACAAATGGTCACCTGTGTAGAGACCAAATAAAGCGCTCAGATGTTGATGATTAAAATACCAACAAGCTGTTAAAAGAAACAAAAGCAAGAAACAAAGGGCACGTGCAGCATAGCATGGCTGTCAGTGTGGGACCGATCGGGGTGGAGCCCAGCACTGCCACATGGCACTAGCTCTGTGATATTGGGCAAGTTGCTAACCCCCTCTTTACATGTCCTCAGTAACCTTGGATAATAACCCTTTCTTTATAGAGTGGCTGCTCAGTGTAGAGCCACACCATTGCAAGTGCTCACTACACGGCGGCCACGCCCACCGCAGTGTCACGTTCTAAACAGAAATAACAGAAACCTTCTTGGGAATGTCAGTTAGACCCCACGAGGGGCTTGTCTTTTGGTTCTGAGGCCCCTTCCTATGCTCAGCGGATTTCTCGAGTCTCCTTCTTGGCCATGGAGCCTGGGAATCCACCCCCTGCTTCTCTTGGGGTCTACCTCCGAGGGCCCCTGCATTTCAGCCCATCAGCCCCCCTGAGCGGGAACCACAATCTCCTCTGCTCCCTTCTTCCTTGTTTCATTTCCCTGCAGGTAAGAAGACAGGCCCTTCTCCTTCCTACAGATTTGCTGCTAATCAATTTGGGGAAATGAACGGGGAATAAGAGAGGTCGTTTATATGCTTCTGTTGGTCATGACCCTTGGTCTTTAGTGCTTAACACCCTTCTAAAGTGACAGAGTGAGTTCTCGGCCAGAGAGAGGGCTTCACACAAGCCCTGGCACTTGGGGCTGTTCCATCTTAGAGGTTGTGTGATTCTGTTCCATTGTGAATGGCTTGAAAGAGATCATTTTTGACGCTGAGCTTCTTTATCGCTGTGTAAGGAGGTAAAGGAGGATCAGAGCTAAAGCACACCTTAAATGCCAGACACATCATACCTAGAATCAGGCGAGGTTTCATCATATCAATTTATCGGTCATCAGTACTGTAGATTTAATGGTCATGTACTAAGAGAGACTTCCCTGGAGGTCCAGCGGTTAAGACTCCGAGCTTGCACTGCAGGGGGCGCATGTCCGATCCCTGGTTGGGGAGCTAAGATCCCACATGCCATGCGGTGCAGCCAAAAAGTAAAAAAAGAAAAAGTCAGAGATGAATAGGAAGGAGAGAAGGTGAACTTGGGATGTAAAGTTGCTGACACCATAGCATTCCCGGAAAAAGAGGACAGTGAAAGAAAGCAAAAGTGGAACTGAATTCCTGTTGGCCAAAGGAATGTGGGATGGATGAAGGGACAGGATCCAAGTGTGGTAACTTGGAATTCTGCTTTGGATAGAAAGTGCTGCTTGATATTTTGAAGCCATATGATACGAAACTGCAGAGAAAATAAAAGGGTAGGGGACTAAGAGGTACAAACCATTACGTATAAAAGAAACTACAAGGATATACTGTACAACGTGGGGAATATAGCCAATATTTTATAATAACTATAAATGAAGTATAACATTTTAAAATTGTGAATCACTATATTGAACACCTGTAACTTATATGGAATATTATATCAATTATAACTCAATTTAAAAAAAAAGAAAGAAAGAAAGAAACTACAGAGAATGAAAGATAGAAGTTGGAGGGGGTGGCAAGGTAGGAGAATGTGTGTCCATGAAGGGAGCAGGGACTGCCTGTAAGAGCCCACTTGTTCCCAGAGGCAATGCTGCACTTACTCAGAGTTCTGTGAGGGCAGCCTGACTTTAAGAAGATTCTCAGAAGTGAACCAGTATCTGGAGCCTGTTCTGGAAGGAGGCCAACCCTGCCTTCCCTTTTAGGTTCCGTCCTTTCGGAAGCCTTTGCTCGCAGAGGAGAGAAAGGTCAAAAGACAAAGCTGTTGTTGACCTGAGTTATTTCATTGTTCCTGAAAACCCAGTAAGGTAGGAAAGGTGGGCATTAGTTGGAGTGTAATTTGGGGGGTTAAGGAAGATGTGATGAATTCAATTAACATGGAGGAGCCAGTGTGAGACCCGGGACTTCTATTACTTCTGGTCCAGGATTCTTGCAACACGTTGACTCACCCCTTGCCCACAGAAACATCCAATAACTGTTAGTTGTAATATTGGCTTCCTGCACGTTGCCATCCAGTTTCTGCGTGATTCATCAGAGGTTTTCCTCTTCCAGTTTCCTACTATGTTGGAACCTTGGGGACTCACACTGAGATCAAGAGAGTGGCAGAGGAAAAGGTCACTTTGCCCTGTCACCATCAACTGGGGCTCCCAGAAAAAGACACCCTGGATATCGAATGGCTGCTCACCGATCATGAAGGGAATCAAAAAGTGGTGAGTGTGCGCCGACTAGAGCCCCGCCTCCTCTCCATCCTCCCTCGCCTTTCTCCTTGTGTCAGAAAGGGCTAGCTGGAACTGCTTTTCTAGCTAGAAAAAGGCTAGAGTCTTCCAGATGCAAAACTATAAACAAGAAAGGGTACTGGGTTGTGAGGGTAAGAGATTCTCTGTTTCCTGGGCAAGCAAGAACTACAAGAAAGACATCTGTCTTTTGCCTAAGGAGGGAATCTGCACTAGTAGCGTCTTTCCTATGAAGGGGGCTAAGGATGAAGTAGCTTGATTGCCTACTCTAGTGGGCCAGAGCCACACCTGTGCTGGGAATCTGGCTCCTCCTCCTCCTCTGAAACCGTCACCACCTGCCGATGCTTACGCTTTGCACAGTCATGACTTCCGAACTCTAAGACTGTGTAATCGGATAAACCATACAGGATACAGAGGAACGAGTGCAGGACATAAGTGCAAATGTTTAACACATGTATAACGGGTTAGCAAAAGAACTGAGACTGGTTCTAGAGTTGGAAGACAAAGGAGCTGGCCCTGTGTCTGCAGTGCTCAGGTTCTGTAGGACCACCAGGGTGGTCCATTGGTTTCTATAAGCTTCTGGCGGTGTGAACAGAACTTGTCACACTCTGCTCCTGGTGACGCCCTGGTCTGGTCTTCATTAGAGAATGAGAAGTAGGTAACCTATTGTTACCATCCTTTCTGCCTTGGCCGCACTCAGCCCCTGCACCTTGTCTCAACCTAGATTTTCTAGCATAACTATTCTTACTCCCTTTACCCACTGACTTATTTAAAAAAATCTTCTTGTTGAAAGTCTTGTGATTTTAAACAAACAAACAAAAAAACAAAAAAACCCTATAACCTAGGGAAGCTGATTTTAGACTTTCCTTCATTTCCAGAACTTTACTTCTTTCCCTACAAAAAGTGCAAAGTTGTCCTGTCCTCTCCTCTGTCTATACTACTAATTTCATAAGGTGGTTTATGCAGGGAGAAGCAAAGGTTTTCGCTGAAAATAAAATTCCGGATCACGGTTGGAGTTTAACTTGCTTACAGAGCTGCCTACATCACCTTGTTATTTTGATACTGCTTGTCATTTTGTTCTCACAGTCCATCATCCCAAGACTCTGTTCTCTCGAGAGCAAGGTCACCTTAACCTGTGCATGTTTATTCCAACAATTTCATGATCAATCCTAGACATGATACTCTCAGTTCCGAAGGAAGTAAATAAGAGGCCGTGTTCCTCTAATAAAAATCCAAGAATGACGCCTCTCATTTAACTTTCACCCAAGTGGTTTCGTTGAAACTAAAGAAAAAAAAGAGTTGCTTGGTTATGTAGCCAAGTGAACATAAGGGTTGATTAAAGAAGGCCACTCGGGGCTTCCCTGGTGGCGCAGTGGTTGAGAGTCCGCCTGCCGATGCAGGGGATACGGGTTCGTGCCCCGGTCCGGGAAGATCCCACATGCCGCGGAGCGGCTGGGCCCGTGAGCCATGGCCGCTGCGCCTGCGCGTCCGGAGCCTGCGCTCCGCAACGGGAGAGGCCACAACAGTGAGAGGCCCGCATACCGCAAAAAAAAAAAAAAAAAAAAAAGAAGGCCACTGATACGGCTTC
Organism: Kogia breviceps; assembly: GCF_026419965.1. Classification (NCBI taxonomy): domain Eukaryota; kingdom Metazoa; phylum Chordata; class Mammalia; order Artiodactyla; family Physeteridae; genus Kogia; species Kogia breviceps. The sequence goes on along the minus strand of NC_081316.1, from coordinate 111,176,808 downwards.
TGTTATCACTCTGATAAGCAGGCACAGTTCCCTACTTATCTTCAGTGAATGCTCTGAAGTAAGGACTGCCACTTACTCAGTCATTCACATGGCATGAATTTATTTTGCACTTACCCTATGCTATGCTACGGTAGGCACTGGGGTACAATAGTGAAGAAGATATCAGCATCCCTGCCTTCTTGGAGCTTAAAGCAAAATGTCATTCAATAATTTTAAAACAATTTTTTTGAATTTTATTTTTGTATACAGCAGGTTCTTATTAGTTATCTATTTCATACATATTAGTGTATGTATGTTAATCCCGATCTCCCCCAAGAAATTTTTTTTAAGGGCGGAGCAATAAATATTAACTACATGCCAGGCACAAATCTGTTTAGCACATACTATCTCACTTAACTGAATCCTCATAACCAGGATTACTGGTGCCATTTCACAAATAAGGAACTAAGGCATGTGCATATACACATACAAAGTGAGAAAATTGCTTAAAGTCACCCATTTTTGAAATTGGGCACGCTGACATCGGTACCTGGGCTACTAACCACTAGCTATGTCACCTTCATAAATAGTTTGAAGTTAGAAAATGTGCTGCTATATAGGAAATAAGGAAACTATGGGGAGAAAATTATTCCAGACAGAATTAATGCTGCAGAGACTCTGTTCCTGGAAAAAGCTGAGCACTATTGGAAGTTCTGAAATACCAAAAGTCAGTTTAGTTAAATATAATAAATATTGGATTCCCACTAAACACACATACTCTCTCTCATAAAGGAGCTACTTGAAGAGATACATATCATGACAGAGATAAGCAGAGTGTTCTAGAGGAAAACAAAGGAGGAGCCACTGGCTGAGAGCCTTTGGAGGAGGGGAGAGGTCAAGGTGTGCTTCTCAAGGAGTGCAAGTGTGAGCCTGTGGGGCTGCAGGACCAGAAACTGAAAGGTCTTGCCTGCCATACCAGGGAGCTGAGAATGTTTCCTACAAGGTCATGGCGTTCTTGAAGGCTTTTAAGAGGGAAAAGGGCATCTTTGCATCTTAGAGCATGCACTCTGGCTCTGTGAGGCTGATCTAAGCGGGACTCCAGTATAAACAAGGTCAGTTGAACAGTTTCCAGCTATATGATAAGGGCTTAAACTACAGTCGTGGGGAGTTGGGATACCAAGCAGTGGGTGAAGTGGCCAGAGCTGGTTAATTGCCGGGGCGTTGGGAGTGAGAGTAAGGGGGACAGAGGAAGAAAATACAGGAAGGGTTGGAACAGACGCGGTGCTTATTTTTCTTTATTTGGCGCGCTGCACGGCTTGCAGGATCTTAGTTCACCAACCAGGGACTGAACCGGTGCCCCGTGCAGTGGAAGTTCAGAGACCTAACCACTGGACCACCAGGGAATTCCCGGATGTGAGGCTAACCAATGACCTATATCCCAAGGTTAGCTTTGCGTTTCAATCTGAGCAGAAACACTTTCATCCCTCTTGTCTAGGATGCTCAGATATGCAGGGAACATTTAGGGGTGGGTAGCCAACCTCAGGAATATTTGAATTTCAACCTAAAGAGCATGGCCACTAGAAATCTGGAGCTTTCCTCCTGGTTCTAGGATGGAAACGCGGTAGAGTTTCCAAAGTAAGAGTGCTCACCTCCGCCAAGGTCAGTCAGGAACTCACAACATTTCCCCTCTATTTTTCAGTTGGATGAATCAGGACAGAGATGTTCCAGTTCCCATGCCAACCCTCTTGGCCACTCTTTCACCCTTTCCCCTTTCTCTTCGGCTTTAAGCAAGAAAAATCCTGATCTAAAACATAGAGAGAGGGGCCTACATCCATCTCCTTCAAGGCAGTTTCACGACTGCTACGTAGGGCCTGGCACAGCAGAGCAACTGCCAGAAGTTGTGCTGTTCCACTGGAGTCCTAACAAATTGTCCTGCCTTCTTTCCCTAAAAATGCATCCGGAGCAGGTCCACCAGGAATGTCGTAAGACAAACAGCCCTACAACAGCTGCGATTCATGTATTTAATTTGTTTGTTTGCAGAAAGATTAAATTTATTCACTGTTCCCCCATCACACCCCTGTTGATCCATGGCTTAGTCTTAGCACTACATCCCCTAGAATTAAAAAACAAAATAAAACAGAGAGGCACGCAAGCATCTGAGATTCAATGTGTGTCTGAACAAAAAAAATGAGTCAAATTGCAAGGCTGTAACTGAGCCCCAACCCATGTCAGAAGTGTTGTGAAATTCTCATATTAAATAGGGGTTATTTAATTATATTAAGATTATTTTATTTTTATAAATTTATTTATTTTTGGCTGCGTTGGGTCTTCCTTGCTGCACGTGGGCTTTCTCTCACTGCGGCGAGCGGGGGCTACGCTTCGCAGTGCGTGGGCTTCTCATTGCCGTGGCTTCTCTTGTTACGGGGCACGGGCTCTAGGCACGCGGGCTTCCGTAGTTGTGGCTCACGGGCTCAGTAGTTGTGACTCGCAGGCTCCAGAACGCAGGCTCAGTAGTTGTGGCTCATGGGTTTAGTTGCTCTGCAGCATGTGGGATCTCCCCGGACCAGGCAGGCATTGGCAGGCAGATTCTTAACCACTGAGCCACCGGGAAAGTCCCTATTAATATTATTTTGGGGGACTTCCCTGGCGGTCCAGTGGTTAGGACTCCGTGCTTTCACTGCCGAGGGAACGGTTCGATCCCTGATCTGGGAACTAAGATCCTGCAAGCCGGGTGGCCTGGCACCCCCCCACCCCCCAAAAAAAAATTATTTTGAAGTTGTATAATCTCTGCTTCCCAAAGATGTTAAGTACTTACCTGTAGTTATCTCTTGTTTCTTCATTTAATATTAGGACAGGATTTGGGGGAAAGGGAGGGAAAAGCAATATACCAGGAAAGCCTGTATACACAGGTGACCCTCACGCTTGATCTTGAGACCTGTGTAGGTGTTGTTTAGGTAAAAATAAAAGGAGTGGCATTTCAGAAGGAAAAGACTGTATGGTTCAAGACAAAGACACATCAGAGGACATTGTTCAGAATCAAGGGACTCAAGTTTGGGGACTAGGCTATTCAGAGATGTGAGGGCAGGGGTCAAAGCTGAGGTGTGGTCCAGGCTGCACTGGCCTTAGGGGCCACATTCAGAGGGTCAAACTGTAGACCGCAGCGTGCACAGGTGATGGGAAACAATGGAGGCTTTTAGCCAGGAGAGCTTCACTATAGAAATGAACGGAATGAATGGGGCTGAACAGTTTGGAAACCTTAGCGGCTTCCTTGAACCCAGAATCTGTCCAATAAAAGTGATCATGAGCGCTTACTATCTCATCCCACAGACGTCCTATGAAGTAGCTTGTCCCTGTGTGACAGTTGAGGACCTTAAGGTTTAGAAAAGTTCATTAGTTGAGCCCAGGCACACAGCTGTAGGTGCAGGAGCTCTCATTTGAATACAGAGGACTACCGACTTCCCAGCCAGTAGCATTTCTCAAAATTAGGCCTCAGAAGTGGATCCTAAGCAAGCAGACATTTTGTTTTTAATATAGACTAGAAAGTATCAGGGCGTATGGCACATACACTGTTTCATGAAACTTATGTTTCAGTTATATATGTGTATGCTCTGTGTGTGCTGGGTCAGGAAGAAAAATGTATCTCTTAGTGTGCGCCTGTTCAAAACGTTAGAAATCTCCTATGGTAGTGAACTTCTAACAGTCCAAAGCAGCCAGATTCAACTCTGGACCACACCTCCTAAGGCTCTCCGAAGTCAAAAGTACCTTTTGTTTTTTTTTGTTTGTTTGTTTTGTTTTGTTGTTGTTTTTGTGTGTGTGGTACGCGGGCCTCTCACCGCCGTGGCCTCTCCCGTTGCGGAGCACAGGCTCCGGACGCGCAGGCTCAGCGGCCATGGCTCACGGGCCCAGCCGCTCCGCAGCACGTGGGATCTTCCCGGACCGGGGCACGAACCCGCGTCCCCTGCATCGGCAGGCGGACTCTCAACCACTGCGCCACCGGGGAAGCCCAAAAGTACCTTTTAAGACAAAGGTATCTCCTGATATTAGTCCAGATACTAAAATGAACAAGGAAGAAATCCCCTAGACCACAAAGGGTCACCAACCTCCCACAGCCCACAAAACCCAAAAGTCCCTAAAAATCACCCAGCTCTGTACTGATTTCTAGGTTTAGAGTCTCTTTCTTCTTCTTAGGAAGCACATAGGTGATGTGCACCTACATAAATGTACACAAATATGAAAAAGTCAGAAAGGAAGAAAATAACATTAATTGAGTGCCTATTAAGTGTTCCACGCTTACTTGTTCTATTTCCAAACATCAGCCCCCCTACTCCCTCTCAGAGAGGAGGTGAGCTCTAAAGCTTCCAGTTTTTTCCTGTTGCTAATGTGTTTCATCCTCTCCCCATTATCCCACTGGTTTGGCATTTCTATGGCAGCTCCTCTACCCTGTAAGAAACCCATTCTTCCCATGGAGTGCAACAGGAGGTGGGGCAAGAACGCCCTGCAAACGTTTAAAACGAACAAGTACCACATCGGGAGGATGTGGTCCCAGCTCCTCCTGGTCTGAGTCTAAAGCACAGGGCTTTAAGTTGAACACCAGGAACCCTAAGGAATTATCTGCAAGATAAGATGTCATGTACCTTTTTTGGGGTCAGAGTTCATAGGTTTTATCTGATTGGGAGAAAAACAAAAAGCAGTGAGGTGGAATGAAGAAATTATTCAGAAATGTTGCTGGCCACCTCCTGGCACATGAGGCTGGTTGCCTTTTAAGGGATAAGAATAGGATAGAAACCTCTCCCTGGCCCTAAGAACTCCTCCCTGGGATGCCCAGCCTCAGTGGGAAATGCAGTTATTAATTAGCAGCTACAGGAGGGCCCCAAAGAACTACCCCATTCTAGCAGGATTCAACTGCAGGGCCCCAGTTTCAGGTTAAAGATATATGTACCATGGGCTTCCCTGGTGGCGCGGTGGTTGAGAGTCCACCTGCCGCTGCAGGGGACACGGGTTCGTGCCCCGGTCCGGGACGATCCCACGTGCCGCGGAGCGGCTGGGCCCGTGAGCCATGGCCGCTGAGCCTGTGCGTCCGGAGCCTGTGCTCCGCAAAGGGAGAGGCCACAACAGTGAGAGGCCCGCGTACTGCAAAAAAAAAAAAAAAAAAAAAAAAGATAAATGTACCCACCCCATGGAAGGCACTCTACAAATATTTATTAAACAAAAGAAAGGCCTTAAATCTAAGCAGTGTACTGGAGAGCCTACTTCCTTAATCTCCTTCATCTTGTCTTAAACTTTTCTCTGTATGATGCTGCCTTTTTTTTTTTTCTCGAATGCAAGGAGTTAATATTTGTTAAGTGTTTAGAACAGTGCCCAGCACAAAATAAATACCACATACGTGTTTGTTAAATAAAAACAGAAAACCCTGAGTGGGTGTATTGTGTTGTGTTGGTGGATTTTCATGTCTACCTCGAATTCACATGCTTCATCCCAGAGCCAAGCACTGTGCTGGCAGAGGAGGTGCTAAATGGTCATCAAGGGAAGGAATTGTGCCTATTCTCAAACATCGTCTCTGAAATTTTATTTTATTTTTTTCTCCACACCGCATGGCTTGCGGGATCTCAGTTCCCCGACTAGGGGTTGAACGTGAGCCACAGCAGTGAAAGCCCGGAATCCTAACCACTCGGCCACCAGGGAACTCCCATCTTAAATGTAATTCTTCCCATAAGGCTGTGGAGTCGGTAGGGTAAGGATTGTTACAGTAGTTTTCTTTTAATATGTGAGGAACATGAGACCTTACTTAATCTCCAGAAAACTTGGACTCTAAACCTTTCGGACTTGCAAACATGAAGGACTTGCCCGATCGATTTCAGGGCTCGGATCTGAACCAAGATTCCTAGGGTTAAAGCCCTCTGCCCCTCCCCATGCATTTCCTGTACTTTCTGGAATATTCCTCAGCTTGAAGACGGTGTTCAGGAGGCACCTCCCTAGAAGGTAAGTTGTGCAGGTGGCAGTTTTCAGGCTGGAGTAGGGAGAGAGCCTCTACTGGTATGATAACGAGGAGAATTAGCTCTCCAGTTGGCTGTTTCCCCGCCCCCATGCCTCCAAGGCCTCCTCCTGGTCTGTGGTCTCACTGAGACTTCACCAGTGACTCAGAGAGCCTCTAGGAAGAGAGGGTGGGAGGAAGAGGAGCTGTCATCCAGAAGTGAGGCGGGACTTGAATATTAAGCGATCCGAGATGACAGTCATTCGTTTTACTCTGAGGTTGTTGGTATTTTACTGGAGTTCTCGTTCTTGTGTTTCCATATCCACTATATGAATAGCCTCATTCTCCCGTCTGTGTTCCTGGTCTCTTATTCATGCTTTCAGCGATCCTACCCAGTCTCCTGGCTTTAAACCCCAACCACATGCTTATAATTCCTAAATGCCTATTTCCAGTCCAGGCCTCACCCCGGCACAGAAGACTCTCAAGTATGCAGCTGCTTACTGCACACCTCCTTTGGGTGGCCAGCAGGTACCTCAAATGGAGTAAGTCCAAAACGAAACTCCTGACCCCTCCCCACTCCCCACACTCTGACCCCAAACCTGCTCTGTGCAGTCTTCCCCCTCTTGGTCGAGGGCAGTTCTCTCCCTGCGTGGACTCATGCCAAAAACCTGGGAGTAGTCCTGGACTCCTCTTTCTCTTGTCGACGAAAAATGAGTCAGTCAATCTAAGAAAGAACTGGAAAATTTGAGCCCAGTTTGAGGATTGTAACCCGGGAAGAGCATCTCAGAAAGCTCTGAGAACTGTTCTGCCCCTTAGAACTCAAGACACAGTTTATATATGTTTTTAATGTATTTATTTATTTTATTTTTATTTATTTTTTGGCTGCGTTGGGTCTTCGTTGCTGTGCACAGGCTTTCTCTAGTTGCGGCGAGCAGGGGCTACTCCTCCTTGCGGTGCACGGGCTTCTCACCGCGGTGGCTTCTCTTGTTATGGAGCATGGACTCTAGGCGCGCGGGCTTCAGTGGTTGTGGCTCACGGGCTCTAGAGCGCAGGCTCAGTAGTTGTGGCGCATGGGCTTAGCTGCTCTGCGGCATGTGGAATCTTCCTGGACCAGGGCTCGAACCCGTGTCCCCTGCATTGGCAGGCGGATTCTTAACCACTGTGCCCCCAGGGAAGCCCTATATATGTTTTTTGAGCCAGAGGGCTGTACATTAAATGACATATGATCGACAGGTTACATAATTCAGATTTAAGCAACATCGTGGTGGGTCACGTGACCCTTTACAAGATCAAGAAGGAATATTATCTCTAAGGAGCTGTCTTGCTGAGGCTAGGACAATGTTGCTCTTTACAGCTGAGCAGGCATTCCTGCTGATGGGGGGCTGTGGTCAATGCAAAATGCAGACACACGATGCAGAGTGGGGTGGGGGGTGGGGGCAAAGGGCAAAGAAGAATCTTTATGTTTAAATCATTCTTGTCTTGCCATAAATATGAATTTTAGTTCACACTCTCATAACACAAACATTTCAATAAGGTGCTCAGTCAGTCTATTGGGAAATCTAGTAGGTTCTATCTCAAAATCCATTCAGAATCTGATGACTTCTTATCACTTCCATTGCTTCCCTTCCAGGCATAGTATCTCTTGCCTGGATCTTCACTACTATAGCCTCCCGACTCGTTTTCCTGTATCCACCCTTGGCCTCCTACAGCCTATTCTCAAAACATGAATCGGTCTTGATACTCCTCTGCTCAGAGCCCTCTAGTGGCCCCCCATTTCCCTCAGAGTAAAAGGCATCTTTACAGTGGCCCACGAGGCCCCAGCGCCTGACTTCATCTCCCGTCCTCCAGCTACCTGGCCTCCCTGCTGTTCCTCAAACAGGCCAGGCGCCCTCCCACCTGAGGGCCTTTGTACTGGCTCTTTCCTCTGCCTAGAACTCTGCCCCGAGGTAGCTCCAAGGCTAGGTCTGTGTCTCCTTCAAGTGTGTGCTCTAATTTCACCTTCCAGTGAGGCCTACCTTGATGACCTTATTTAAATTGCAGTCTGTCTTCCTGGCCCACAGCCCCCCTCCCCTGCTCTGTATTTTCATAGTATTTCATGCTGTCAGATCTCCCATATAATGTTCTTTTATGTCTGTTTTCCATCACTAGAATATATGCTTCTCAAGGGCTGGATCTTTACATGTTGTGTTCCCTGATGTTTCCCCAGTGCCTAAAACAGGTGCTGGCACAGAGTGGAGGCTCAAAATGTGTTGAATACATGACTGTCATCTTGGATCTCTTCAGCTTAAGATTCAAGTCCAGCCTTTGGTCACATGTCCAGCCTTACCTATGGATGACTCTCCCTCCTACCCTCTCTTCGCTCTCCTAAATATTCTCTAACTGGCCATGCTTGCCAATTTGTTTTATTATTTTGGCCGTGCCACGTGGCTTGTGGGATCTTAGTTCCCTGTCCAGGGATCAAACCGGTGCCCCCCCTGCAGTGGAGCACAGAGTCCTAACCACTGGACCACGTGGTCAGGGGACTCCCCCAATTTGCTTTAAGACGTCTTTGAAGAGTTCACCTCAGCCTTAGGGAGCAGCCTGATAGTGCTGTCCTAGCGAAGCTGCCCCAATTCCCCCTCCACCCTCATACCAGTAAGAAGGAGACACCCCCATAGTGCTGTTCCCAGTAACCTTTCAGGTTCTCTAATGTAAAGACTCAGTGAGTTGAACCTGGAGACCACACCCTAAGGGAGGCAGCTGTAGGGGAGCGGGAACGCACGGGAAACAGCCTTCAAGGGATCTAATTCCCCTCATTGTCACACCAAAGTGGCTTTCTCTGTACCGGAGCCTGAAGACTTGGCCCTTCCCTGCAATACACCATAGGGAGGTGCCTCCTGAACATCAGCTTTATGCTTAGAGTCCAAGTGTTCTGGAGATGAATTAGGGTCTAGCTTTCCTCATGTATTAACTTCTGCAGAAATGGAAGTTAACTTGTGGAATGCTGATGGTGATGCCAAGCTTCCTATCCATAGGATGGAAATGGTTCCTGTTAGAGATGCAAATGAATTTTTGTCCGAAGGAGAATATAAACTCTTTAGTCCACTTCTCCTGTGAACCTGTTGTAACAGCTTTCTGGTTCCATCATTAATTAACGAGTTAAGTAAAATCTTTGATACGTGTTTATTTTCTACGTATATGAGAGTCGCGATTTCACCTTTTTTAAAAAAAAGTTGTTCTTTAAAACTGTACGGGAGGAAAAAAGTATCTTTTCCCCTCTACCCTCCTAGGTGTTCAGGCTGGGGCACTGTCAGATTGACAAAAGACAGGCTAATTTAAAAAAGCAAACATTTTATTAACCGAAGCATTGTGTGAGTAACAGCTGGGAGTGCCCAGCAATGAGTAACTCAAAGAGGCGGTTATCGGTTACCTAATTGAGTGTGGGAAGGGAGGGGTATTAAGGGCACTTACGGAAAAGCAAATGACCTTTTGGAAAGATCAATGGGCCCTTAGAAGAATAGATGGGAGATGTGGTAGTTTGTGACAATGTCTGGGTGTGATGCCCACCTCTGATCTCCGGGAAGGGAAGGTTAGAGTTGCCCTGGGAAGGGGGATTTATGGACACAAATTCTTTGGGGAGGCTCTGCTTTTGGGCGGAGAAGGTATTTCAGGAGCTCAAGTGACTTCCGCTGAAATGTATCCCTATGCTTATGCCAAGTGGCATGTTTGGGGGTGGCATGTCCTGGTCCCTGACAACACTTATAAAATTCATTTCCCTGTATTGTTATCATCTCTAGAACGGTGCCAAGTGTAGAGTATGTTTTCAATTAGTGTTTATTAAATAAACGATTGACGGGTTGCAAAGTTGCCTAGCCAAAGACAGTCAATGGCAACAGACATACATAAAATCAGAGCGGCCTGAAGGATCTCCCACACAATGCCCAGAATTATGGAAGGAGGGCCCAGCAGCCTGTTTGCCCAGCGTCTTGTCTTTCACACTTTCTCCTCACGTAAAAATGGCGCCAAGACATGCTGTGGATGACAGCATTCTTCGTCTGAGTGTCCTATCAGGGAAGGTTTCATAAGGAATTAACATTGATTTGGGGTTTAAAAGAATGAATAGGGGTTCTTTACGTGGAGAGATAGAGAAAGGGGAGTTTCTAAGTGGAGAAATGCAGTGGGCAAAGGCGTGTTAGCACAAAGAAAGTGCACCTCATATGAAAGCAAGGGAAGTGTACCGTGACTACACCCAGGAATGTGAGGGGGACTCAATAGGAAACGAGGCTGGGAAGGTAAAATGCAGAGATCATTTTGATGTCCCTGGTCTGACTCTGGTCATCATTCCGAGGTGGCGCGGAGCCATGAAAGGTTTTTGATCTGGGAAAGAGCCAGCGTGAGTTTTACATTAATATTAACTTGGCATTAACTTACATTATTATGTAAGGTAGACTGAAGAAGACAGACGTCTATAGTGTCCAGGAAGCTGGAAATATAAAACTGGAGCTCAAAAATATGTTGGCGATAGTGACAAAGATGTCAGAATTATCACAACTGTGGTGTTAGTTGAAGTGAGGGGACAAAATCGAATACTGAGAACGTGTAAAGTGTATTATCGATTGCAGTGTTTACCTTAATTTTCTTACTTGCTGCTCCCCCATTCCCCCCCCCCCCACAAAACTGTGAGGCCCCAGTGTAGGAACTGTGTCTCATTCCTGCTTGTTTTCCAGTGCCCAGCAAAGCACCCAGCAGATGCGTTCAATAAATATTTGCTGAAGAAAAAGAACATGCAGAGAAAGGAGAAAACATTTTTTTTCAGAGAGGTGTTAAGGGCAAAATGGATGATACTGAAAAGTTTTGATATAATGGTGAGAGCATTTATGGCCATTTTATTGGGTGGCTTCATATCTTTTCAGGGAAGCATTTCCTGTGCTGCAGAGCATCATGTGATTGACAGTAGGGTTAAGGGCTTAAAGTAGAGTGAAACAATTTGGAACAGCTGCAGCCAGAAATGTGCTTGGGGGACTCCCATATGCTTGCTGCCTTTTTTTAGTGCTGTTCTGTGTATCTGGCATGCTCCCTCCAGCAAGCTTCTCCCTGCCTCTCTAATCTCTTATTTAGTCTACTCATCTTTCAAAGCCTAACCCAAATGCCACCAACTTTTCTGGGACATTGTCTCTTGATACTCTTTTCAAGTTAATCATTCCTTTTTCTATGTTTATACTTCTCTCCTTGTTAATCCTGCTAGATTATAAAATACTTGATGATAAGAAGAGGGTTTTCCTTCATCAGTATAGCCTCCTCCTGACCTCTTGGGGAGCAGTCATTCCATAAATGTTTGCTGATGTTTAAATCAAGTAAGTTTAGGAATATGATTGCTAAGTGGCGGGGAGGACAAAACTGAAGTTATATGGCTTGAGGTCTTGGTAGACAAGATCAGCATGGTTTTTGTGATTACCAGGAGGTGATGGACTAAGAGAACCAGGAAAAGGTTCAAGAACTAGAGGTAGTGTTACAGGCAGATGAAAATCCAGTAAAAATCATGATTGTTTTTTCCTGTTGGGGAAATCTAAAGTTTGGTCTCCCTACCAGGGAAAACAAAGACTTGAAGCTCACGTGTATTTTATGGATGGAAAGGACGCAATGTTTTCCCACCTAACTTACGACTTCACAGTGAAGCCAGACAAAGAAGGAAAACCAACAATGAATCCCTCAGTATCAAGCCTAGATTTTAACCATAAACTTCTACTCCTTAACTTCAGCTGGACTCGAAACTTTTGTAAAAACAAAACACATTTTTTCATTTCACATTTTCTCCTTCATTTCCAAGCTTTCTGGAAGAGCAGTTTCTGAGCAGCGAAATGAGTGCAGGTGGGACAAGGAGAGGTAACTGTGGTAACCAAAACAATGAACTGGATGGCTTTGGGCGGCCACGTTCAAATCCTGGTTCTGCTATGTGCCGCTGAAATGGGGACAGATAACGCCTACTTGGAAAAACTGTGAGAAATAAACTAGATGTAAAAGCACTTAGCACAAGGAGTGTATGTACTTTGACCAGATCACGTGCAAGTGGTAGGAAATGCAAAAGTGAGGAAGGTATGCAGGGGAAAGGTAAGTCTCCTCCCCTCTTTAGCCTCCATTCTCTCAATTCCCCTCAGAGTCAACTCTGGGGACCGTTCTGAGCATTTACTTCTTTCTTGGACTCAGCTGTGAGAACTTGAGTCTGTAACTCAAATTTAAAATTCCTTATAACACAGGGAACTATACTCAATATTTTGTAATAACCTATAAGGGAAGAGAATCTGAAAAAGATTGTATATATATATATATGTATATATATGTATATATGTATATGTGTGTATATAGGTATGTGTGTATATGTATATGTGTGTATATGTGTGTATGTATATATGTATACATCTATATATGTATATGTGTATATATGTATGTGTGTATATGTATATGTGTGTATATATGTATATATATGTGTGTATGTATATATGTATATATCTATACATGTATATATGTATGTGTGTATATATGTATATATGTGTGTATTTATGCGTATATGTATATATGTGTATATATATTACACACATTTATGTATATATGTGTATATATACACATATATATTATATATATACATATATATATATATATATATCACTGAATTGCTGTGCTGTGCACCTGAAACTAACATGATATTCTAAATCAACTATACTTCAATAAAAAATACACATATAAGGGGCTTCCCTGGTGGCGCAGTGGTTGAGAATCCGCCTGCCGATGCAGGGGACACGGGTTCGTGCCCAGGTCCTGGAAGATCCCACATGCCGCGGAGCGGCCGGGCCCGTGAGCCATGGCTGCTGAGCCTGCGCGTCCGGAGCCTGTGCTCCGCAACGGGAGAAGCCACAACAGTGAGAGGCCCACCTACCACAAAAAAAAAAAAAAAAAAAAAAAAAAAAAAAAAAACCACATAAAATTTTTTTTAATAAAAATAAAATTCCTTACCTTTAAAATGTAAAAGTTCTGAGCATTTAATGCAACAAGTACTACTTTATAGTTAAAATGCTACACAAATATGAGGTGTTCATATTCTTAGAAAAAGGAAGGCCTAGACAAAGTGTATTTAAGTTTGTTTAGAACAGAGATCTCTTGGACTCTTAGAATCACCCCCAGCCTTGACTGCTTTGTTCCATTTCCTTTCCTCGTCTTTTATTTATTTATTATTTTTTTGGCCGCACCGTGTGGCTTCATGCAGGATCTTATGCGCCCCCTGCAGTGGAAGCACAGAGCCCCAACCACTGGACCACCAGGAATTCCCATCCTTTCTTCATCTTGACCTCAGCTGGAGGGCAAGGCCGAGAGCCACACAACTTGACTCTGCCTCTTGACTCTACCTGTCCCACAGGTGATCACTTACTCCAGTCGTCATGTTTACAATAACTTGACTGAGGAACAGAAGGGCCGAGTGGCCTTCGCTTCCAATTTCCTGGCAGGAGATGCTTCCCTGCAGATTGAGCCTCTGAAGCCCAGCGATGCGGGCCGGTACACCTGCAAGGTGAAGAATTCAGGGCGCTATGTGTGGAGCCACGTCATCTTAAAAGTCTTAGGTAAGACAGAGTGTCCTCATAAATGCCTACATCTTATTAATAAGGTCTTGGTGAGGGATAGGCAAATGTGTCACACTGGTATAAAACTTCTTGTTCAATCCTTCGTGTTAGACAGAAGTCACCTAGTCCAGTTCCCTGGGAAGAAGTGTGTATGTTTTGTATTTTAGCCGTAATGAAAGAAGAAAAAATAATCACAGTTTTCCACGGTAGCCCATTACAAAATTTAAATATCCTCGAATGTTTAAATAGTATCCTCATACTTAACAAATCTCTCAGATCTGCTTCAAGTCCATTTCTCTATTTTGTGATAGCAAGAACTACTAAGTTCTTAATTGCTTACAAGTTAATGAACTTCTGTCCCTGTTTCAGTATTAGTAAAATCACACTCAACTTTCCTAAAATTTCCAATTATAAAAGTTTCTTTTCTTTGAGAAGTGATGAGAGAATTTCTGAGGCAGCCTCTAAAACTTACAACAGCACCACTGGAAACAGCTGGAATTGGGTGTATATGTGTGCAGGGGATGGAAGTGGGTATATTTTGGAGGGTGATGTAAAGCATGGCGAGGTAACAAAGTGCTATTGAATCCACACTCAGAAGTTGACCATATGGGTGGGAAAAACAAGTCAACAGGATGTAGTTCTTCCACTGAATCGGGTGTTTGGGGATTTTTTTTTTTTTTTGCCAGTGAGACCATCAAAGCCCAAGTGTGAATTGGAAGGAGAGCTGACAGAAGGAAGTGACCTGACTCTACAGTGTGAGTCATCCTCTGGCACAAAGCCCATTGTGTATTACTGGCAGCGAATCCCGGAGAAGGAGGGAGAGGATGAACGTTTGCCTCCCAAATCTAGGATTGGTACGTCATCTTTCTACCGCTCTATTGAGACAGCAGGACAGTACTCTCTCCATGAATTCTAAATCTGGTTTTGTCAGCAACTCACAAGGTGACTTTGAACACACTGCTGGACCTCTTTGAACTTCCATTTTTCATCCCTAAACGGGGACAGAAAAATCCGTCTTTTCTTTCCTCAAATGGCAAAAATAAAAGTGGTAAGGAGATTAGGAATAAATGTACTCTATAAATCCATTGTATCTAATTATTGTGATTAGTATCCCTTAAATGTTCAGAATCTTTTGTAACTTTTGAGGATGCACTGCCGTTTAAAGGAATGTTCACCTTTCTTCCCACATTCCAAAAAGGGATCGATTCTCTCACCTCAGCCTTACCAAACCGTATTACATTGATAGAATCTGAGGTCAGCGACACAATAAACGATAAATATAGACCTTGTCACTAGGGGATTACAGTCATCTTTCTGCTTGTGTAGACTACAGCCACCCTGGGCGCGTCCTGCTGCAGAATCTCACCATGTCCTCCTCTGGGCTGTACCAGTGCACAGCGGGCAATGAGGCCGGGAAGGAGAGCTGTGCGGTGCGGGTGACTGTTCAGTGTAAGTACCCAAAGGGTTGCTTTGGTTTTGTCTCTGCACTGGGGTTCCGTGTAAAATGTTTTTAATCACAAGTAAGAGTAAGGTCAACATCTTTATCTACAGAAGAACATGGCTATCACTGAAATAAATTCAGTAGTTACCAAGGACTGTTCAACAGTTGTAGCTAACTCTGTATTTATAGTATGTGTGAATTTTCCAGCCCCCTAAAGAAATTTATTATATCCAGGAGGGGACCAAAACCAAATGGAGGTTTCCTTTATAGATATAAATTTCCCTTACAAAGGGTAACGTCTACTCTGTTTTCAGAGCGTCTCTTGTGTCTGCTGTTTCTCAAAAATAATCTGCTCAAAATAATCCTAATGTCAACGAGGCATGTTTTGGGGTGTCGTATTCTGCTCCCCTTCAATATCAAGAGGGACAGTCATACCAAGAAAGGGTATATGGGGAACTCAGGAAGATAGATACAAAGATCTGGAAATACTCATCTTGTCCAGAGCTTATGTTTTTAAGTCCATGTGTTGCTTAGCTTATGTTTGGTTTTACTTTTGCTTTTGTTTCTGAGAAAACAGATGTACAAAGCATCGGCATGATTGCAGGAGCGGTGACAGGTATGGTGGCTGGAGCCCTGCTGATTTTCCTCTTGGTGTGGCTGCTAATCCGACGGAAAGACAAAGAGAGATATGAGGAGGAAGAGAGACCGAATGAAATTCGGTAAACCTCCCGCAGAATCCCCTTCCTCACCCAGGCTGCCTTTCTACCGCCAGCTCCATAGTGACCAGCCAACAAAAATGTCCCATTTCCTCTTAACCTTGAAACTGTTAAAAGGATTATTCTGGTGGGTAAGGAGTTCCAGCCTAGGGGCAGGAGGACTGGTTTACCTTGACTTTCTTGTGAAACTATCCGCGACAGGGACTTAATGGCTAAACTCTGCGTTCCTTCTCATTGCCTGCCACTTGTAAAGGGCATGCAGTAAAGAATGGGCCTAGCCTACGGGCCCTGAAAGGGCTTCTGCAGACAAACTCCCAGTCGAGGGGATTGCTGTCTAGACATCCAGTAGGCAGTGCCCATTCCCCCAGAGCAATAGGGTGGACCTCCCAGCCAAGGGGCCGCACACCCGCCCAAGCCCGCCAGAAGGGCTCAGGACGCAGGGGGAGACCCTGTTTCCCTATGTGGTAGCTCGAGGTTTCCACCTCGAGGAGTTGATCGGGCAACCTCAGAAAGCAGCCGCCGCAGCAGAAGCTTTCACAGCCCTGTGGTCCTAAAATCTATCTTTGCTGTTTCTCCTCTTCAGAGAAGATGCGGAAGCCCCGAAAGCCCGCCTTGTGAAACCCAGCTCCTCCTCCTCGGGCTCTCGGAGCTCACGCTCGGGCTCCTCCTCCACGCGCTCCACGGCAAACAGCGGCTCCCGCAGCCAGCGGACACCGTCCACGGAAGCGGGGCCCCGGCCAGGGCTGGCTGCCCACACCTACGGTCCCGTGGCGCCGGAGGCAAGAGGGTCTGAACCAAAGAAAGTCCACCACGCTACCCTGACCAAAGCAGGAAGCACTCCTGGCACGATCCCCAGCCAGAGCAGAGCCTTCCAAACTGTCTGAGTTCGCGCGGACTTGACTCCCATCCTTTCCCAGGAGTCAGGACTCTTCTCGTCATGGACGCCCAGTCACCAGCCACACAACCGCCTCGGACCAAACGAGAGCTCATTTAAGTAGCAGTGACCATTGCATGGGAGAGATTCAAATGAACGCTTTCCTCATTTGACACCAAACAAGGAAAAGGATGTAAGCTGATCGTCTCCAAAAAGGCATCTCACTGTGCCTTTAGACCAGAGCGGGGGCCAAATCCGTGCTTTTGGGGACTAGGACCTGTGGTGAGAAAGGCTGGGGAGAGGGGAAGTGAACACACTTAGAATTCCTCACTTGGGCTGTTTTGTGTCAACACTTTGACTCACCACTGTTAAGAAATGAGGTGTTGTTCAAAAATTTTCTATGCATTTCTGCAAACCTACTGGATTGCTATTATTCAGAGTCAAGCAGAACCCACAGCCTTATATCACACCTATCTGCACCATGAAAAACTCCAAAAAAGGAAACATGTCTCTTCCATCCTGACCTGACTTCATTTACCAGAAAGTTTGGATATTAATTTCAAGAGGAGTTGAGAAATAGTGGGAGATGGAAAATGATTGAGATTTTTCCTACTCTGTTCACTACTAATCTTCCTACTTATATTGAACTAAAAAAAAGGGAGTCCAAAATGTGTAACAAGGGACTGTGAAAAACTTTCCATCTTGATGTTCAGAGGGCCACTGACAAATATCAGAAATATATGCTGGAGTAATTGTGGATTTTCCCTCAAATTGGATGTCTCTTAATGACTTCCCTGCTGGGTATCTCTGGAGCAAGAAAACAATCATTAGGTGTCATTTAACAATCTCCTTAGAAAGAAGTCTTCTAGAGAAAGAGATCTTTTCAGAATGCTGGAAGATCATCCAACAAGTCAGTGAACACATGAAATCAGGATTTCAAGACTGACGAGACTGAAAAGGGAGATTAGATCAGCTTTCTCTTAATATGTCAAGGAGTGGCATCAGAAGTTCAGCATTGCACCAAACTTGGAGCTTCCTCCATTTCTTTCATTTTCGGAGAAAGATGTGAACCTGGGACTTTTGTTGATTCTAGGCCTTAAATTATCAAAAAGTTCAGGGATTGACAACCTTTCCTGATGGCACTGCATGGACATCATACCATTCCCTCCTGAGAGGTTGAGACAGAGAGAAATTCAGTATTTTCCCAGTTTAGCCTCTCAGGAAGCCTAGCTCTGGGCTGGAAGGACAGGAAATTAACACTTAGGGAAGAGATGGTGAGGGTAGCTAGTGGGTGGCAGGAGGGATCTGGGTTAGTGCCTGTTAAATACTGTTGGCATCTTGGAAAGAATTAGCAGAAATGATTTACCAGCATAGCTCTCAGAAGAGCTGACTCATGGGAGAAGAAAGTTGTCTGAGAAATAAAAAGAAAGCAGCATCCAATACAACAACTTGCCTTTTTAATAGTTTTGACGACTCTGCTAGTCAAATTCATCCTATGGCAAGAATGCTAAACCTGAAATAGCCCTTCAAAGACTCTAAAGCAAGTGTCAACAGATCACCAGTGGTAGAGCAAAAATATTTCTTATTATTAAAAGGACACGGAATTCCCTGGCAGGCCAGTGGTTAGGACTCTGTGCTTTCACTGCTGAGGGCAAGGGTTCAAGCCCTGGTCAGGGAACTAAGGCCCTGCAAAAGTAAAAATAAACAAATAAATAAATATAAAACAAAGTCTTAAAAAAAAAAGGCAGCAGGCTATAGGAAAGAAAAAGTAGTGCTGAATGTGGTGATGAAAGCCCTGTTCCTGGGCTTCCCTGGTGGCGCAGTGGTTGAGAATCCGCCTGCCGATGCGGGGGACGCGGGTTCGTGCTCCGGTCCGGGAAGATCCCACATGCCGCGGAGCGGCTGGGCCCATGTGCCATGGCCGCTGAGCCTGCGCGTCCGGAGCCTGTGTTCCGCAACGGGAGAGGCCGCCAACAGTGAGAGGCCCGCGTACCACACACACACACAAAAAGCCCTGTTCCTAAAATGGGAATCAGGCACTTAAAGGGAAAACGTTGATCTGGGATTTTTGTCCTATTCTGATTTTCATTTTTACATCTAATTCTCACATAGTACAAATGCATTTCCTTTCAAAGTCCTTTAAGAAATAGGGTTTTATCCTTGAGTGAAAGTTTCATCTTGAGCTTTGTCTTCCTCTAAAAAAAATTGGGGGTAATTCCCTGGCAGTCCAGTGGTTAGGACATCAAGCTTTCACTGCTGAGGGCATGGGTTCAATCTCTGGTCAAGAAACTAAGATCCCGCAAGCCACGCAGCACGGCCCCCGCCCCCCCCAAAAAAAAGTTGGGACATAAGAGACATTGAGGAAGTAATGTAAAGAATGCCTGCCATTAGTTTAAGAGGGCTAGCACATTTGGAATGCTTCTTATACTAACACTGCCTCATTGTAAGACATAAACTCCTTACTCCACTTCCTTATTCTTCTGGTAGTGTGGTGTCCAGGCAACATAACACATCTGCTCTGTAATTCTGAGAATTCTCATTCCTAGAGTACCTGAGCCAAATGAGTACGCTATGGCAGCTGCAGCTCTACCGTCACTAGAAATTTGCTCTTATCATTATTACCTTTGAAACTAAGGATTCCTACCTATGCCTCTGCAAGCAGGAATCAGTCCCCTTTGCGTGAAAAGGTTTAGATTATTTAAGCAGGTTAGTTATTAGAAGACTAAAATACCAGCTGAATATCCATATTATATTGGAAATCCATTCATACTGGATATCTACAAAAAATGTCACAAAACAAATTATTACCTGAAATCTGAGAAATTCTAGGAATTGAAGATTCTGAGAGATAAGGTGCTTAAAGTCTTAGTAGTAGTGATAGTGTGCTTCTCTTTCAGTCAGGCTTTTGGGTTCAGATATAACAGGCTCTGGGTTTAAGATAAAGTTTGAGCCACTACTGGTTTCAAACCATATTCCATTAACCTTGCAAGTCAAACAAATTTGATTCTTTAATATACAACAAAAAAGAATAAAATAGATGGTAGAAGAAAAAGTGTTTGTAGGAAGAAGATACAGATGGAATGATGTGGATGTTTAGAAAATAACCGTTTCAATAAAATGCATACACTAAACTTAGAACTGTAAAATAACGAAGTGATGCCTTTGTTGTTACCCTGTATAAGAACAATTTCAAAACTGCCGTTGCGAAAAAGACATATATAATTCTGCTTCATTTCTGGTGTTAAGCTGTTTATATTTCAATTTTAACTTCTACGTTGCCTTGTAAATGGGACCGTGTTTGATCACAAAAACCAAGTATTTATTACAGGTGCATCTGTGTCGGCAATTTAAAAATAAATAAGTAAAGGTGATACTGTAGGAGAGGCTGAAGCTCATATAACCTGCATTGGAAATTTATTTATTAGCTTGCTGCCAACTGAAGAACAGAAGAACTCAGACTGAATATGATCTATTATTTATTGATTCCAGTCACAAATATACCAAGCACTTTTTTCTCACAAGATGAGATACTAAGTAGTCCTGGACAAACCAAGTGACGACAAAGTTCATGACAGAGTTTCTGACCTTAAGGACTTTATCAAAATAACAAATAATATTTACTAAGCAAGTATTTTATATCAAGGTGAAGTGCCAGTAAAAATGTACACACTAAGGGGTTCAAAGAAATCTGAAAAGTAAACACTATGAGATTTAAAGAAATCTGAAAACAATTTCACAGAATTAAATGAGGTAATATATGCAAAGCACTTAGAACAGTGCTTGGCCTGTGACAAGCACTCAAAAAATGTTAATCATGACCCTCTTCCCTAGTCAGAAACCCTAGGCCTCAGACTGGAGCCCCAGGCACCCAAACTTTAACTTTAGATCCTGAGTGAGTTTGAAACCCTGTGCATTTAAAGAGGTGGAAACAGGACATTTATCATAATCTGAACTTTATATATAATACATAAACTCTGACTCATTCTAGTCGATAAGAAGATAGTTCAAATCCTAGAACGCGTTTTTAAAGTGACCAGAAGGTAAGGTTATCTGTTCAGCTTTTTGTAATCACTGCTACTAGGTGGGATACCCCAAACCCGTGGATTTGGGCACCCGTTCTATTTTCCACCGGTTCAAATCTTGTAGGTAGTTCAGAGGTTAGTTTAAAAAGCTGCAAAATGTAGGTTGTGGTTCAGAGATTGTACTCGATGAATTGGGTGGGGAGAGGAAGTCTGCAGATGCTAAAGAAAATTCCAAGTATACATCTTTCTCTGCAGTTCGAGTTACACGTGCTTTCAGGAAGGAAATTACTAATAAAAAAAGACCAAAGATTCTGGAATCAAGAGCTAGGTTCTACTGCAGCTCAGCCAGATGTTTAACTTCCCACAAATAACATCTCTGAACCTCATTTCTCTCCTAACACAGGAATGAATGATCTCTGAGAATCGTTTTGATGATTAAATAACAAATGAAAGCACTTTGTACCCTGTGAAAGCATCATATAAAACGAACTCCTTGGGAAGTGGGGAGAAATTAGGTACATACCTCCAAGGACTCAAGCTCACATTTTCCCCCAGAAGGCAAATACAGAAAGGACATCCTTTGATCCAATATTCGAATCTGTCTCTAGGCTTTACTGGCTTTGACAAGGACAAGGTATCTCTCGTCTAACAGCCTTTTTCGAAGTATGGAGACCTTTCTAATTCCAGCCACGCCACTAAAAGTTCTGCTAAGTAGTCTTAAAAAAAATCTTTTCACCTATTTGTGCCCACTCACCTACTAAATAGGAATACTACCTGCCCAGCCTGTTTGAAAGCGCTCACTGGAAAGCAATCAACGTGCTGCGAAAGGCTTAGAATGACAAGGCCCCAAACACCGCATCATGCGCCGCAATTTGAAATTCTAGGTACACTGTTTTGTGCACTCCACTCGTTCAGTAATACTCTCAAGGCGTTTCTGCCTGGTTTCTCACTTAGTTTATGCCGAAAGTCAAGGCAGGAAAGATACTACCTTGAATTACTGAAAGTAAGAGGCTCAGGAAGTCTCAATCAAGGGCACAGGGCTAGGAACCCAGGTTCCTAACGCCTGGTTCACTTACAAGGAAAAAGCTCCCTAGCTTTTCTTTTTTTTTTTAAACAACTGAGAAGTGCGGGGGCCCGGGCGGGTGGAGAAGGGGCCGAGCCAAGAGGCCGAGTCTATTCTCGGTGGGCGCTGGGGGATGACGGCGGCATCCGGGCTCCAAGAAACGAGTTTAGCCATCTATTTCGCTGAGGATCCAGACACAGCATCGGACCCTGGAGGTTGAGAAGTCGGGCCCCTCCACACTCTGCGTCGGGGTCAGCCGGCCTCCCGCTACCAAAATGAACAGAGGGTCCCGGGGGACTGCCCGGCTAACCTGTCGCATCCCGCGCAGAGGCGAGACACCGCGGCGGCCGGCCGGCTCCTTCCATCCCCAGATCTGGGTGCCACTGGGCAAGTTACCCTCGCAGCGCCCTGGGGTCGGAAACTTCGGCCCCATCGTTCGGTGTCAGTCCTAGGACAGAGCCACGCTGGCTATGTGGGTGTGTGGAATTCCGGAGGGCCTAGAAGACCATCTACAAGGCTGGGGTGGGAGTAGGGGAAAGAGAATGGTGGGGGAGGGGCACAACCACCTTCGCGGCCATCTTGTCCTCGCTCCACTTCCGCCTTCTCTCCAGGTCTGCCGGCTCCGGACCCCTCCCTGCAGGCCCTGCGCTCTCGCTCCGGGGGTTCCGCAGGAGCCAGATCGCCGATCGAGCTGCTGTCATTGGTTGGTTCCAAGTTGGCCCGCCCCTCTTCCCCCTCCGTCGTCCCTCCCTCCTGCGCTTTCTGGGGCGCATGCGCAGAGGCAGACGAGCCCTTCCCCCGCGCCCGGGGTGACTGAGGACTCCCGCGCGCGGGATCCGTCGGCCCCACCCTCCCTTTCCCCGGGGCCTTTCGGACAGCGGGGGCGAGAATGAAAGTTCCAGAACGCTGCGGTGAGTGCGTCATCGCTAGGCGGGGCGGGCTGGGGCGGGAGAGGGGAGGCCCGAAAGGTAGAGCCGGGTTCGTCATTGGGGCTTGCGGAGGTAGCTGCGCGCCCATTGGCCGAGAGAGCCGTGATAGGCACTGGCAGGGGCGGGCCCCTTCTGGAAGGTTCTGAGGCAGGGTATAAGAGACGGGGCGGAGGACGGAAACCGGTCTCGTTGAACGCGGCGGCAGTTGTCTCGGTTTCTGTCTTCTCCTTCACTGGATTCGGGCCTGCGCTCCAGGTAAGTTAAGGCCTCTGTTTTCCAAGGCTTTTGCGGCCCCTCAGGAGCTTGCCACCCGGCTCAGGCTGCATGGGTTTGCAGCGGCCCGGGGCCGCCTGAGCGTGTCAGGCAGGGTGCGTGCGGCGATTCCTTTGCCCGACTGGGGACCTTTGTTTCCGAGGGAAGGCAGCCTCCTTGGGGTGCGGTCGGGACGGAGGAGTGGGCTGCGGAGGGCGGGTCACCCGGAGGGGGAAGAGGCCGCGCCCGTTTGCGGGGCGTGGAACCGGCGCCTCAGAGCTTGCCGTTCCCTGTTTCCTTGTTTCATGGCCCATTCTTCTTAAAGGAGGAAGTCTTAATTGGCACGCGCCCAAGGTGGGGGGGGGGATTCGGACCCTTGCAGGCCTTGCTGTGTTGAGCAAGGCGGGGGTGGGGGGGAGGGCTAAGGTTCAGCCCAGGGCATGGGACCACGTGCTCAGTTGTGGCGCAGACCCTCCTGGCAGGTGCGTGCTTTCGTCTGCGGCGGGCTCTGCGGTTCGGACGGCAACTTTACCTGCAGTACGCCATGCCTGCTCTGACTCCCGCGTGGTTATTTCCGACGAGAGCAGTTTCTGGGGCGAGGTTCTAAGCATAATTTGCAGAGTGGTCGTGTATCTGGTAGCGTTGCCTTGGTAAACGTTTTCTAAGTGCTTGATCCGCTTTTCAAACCATGGGCTTTTTTTTTTCCTCTCCCAGCAACCATGTCTAAGGGACCTGCAGTTGGCATTGATCTTGGCACCACCTATTCTTGTGTGGGTGTCTTCCAGCACGGAAAGGTGGAAATAATTGCCAATGATCAGGGGAACCGAACTACCCCAAGCTATGTCGCCTTTACTGATACCGAACGATTGATCGGTGATGCTGCAAAGAACCAAGTTGCAATGAATCCCACCAACACAGTTTTTGGTAAGCTAGTAAATCTTCATGGTATGAAATTAAGTGATTTCGGCAGTATGTAACCTGAGAAGCTGTCTCAGAAGGTTGTTAAATGTGAGGCGGCCACGAAAGCCCTGAGAATAGGAAAAATTATCCGTAGGGAACTTAGGTGATTATCCTTTGAAGTCTTAAGGTTTGCAGCATCTTGGTCGTTCAGAATTTGAATCTATAGGCATCTGGTCTTGCAATGGTAGGCCAAGTTCTTAGTGGAAAGATGCAGTGTAATGAAATTGAAGGTAACGTTTGTATTGATAATCTTACGCAGATGCCAAACGCCTCATTGGACGAAGATTTGATGATGCTGTTGTCCAGTCTGATATGAAGCATTGGCCCTTCATGGTGGTGAATGACGCAGGCAGGCCTAAGGTTCAAGTAGAATACAAGGGAGAGACAAAAAGTTTTTATCCAGAGGAGGTGTCATCCATGGTTTTGACAAAGATGAAGGAAATAGCAGAAGCCTACCTCGGGAAGGTGAGTAGTGCACAGTACTGCAGGGAGCATATAGATGGGGATTGCCAGGTTTCTTGAGAATGTGGAGTAAGTGAGCAGTAGATAAAGCTGTCAAAATGGGTGGTAAAACCAGAACGTTATTTGAGGATGTATCTTTGTATGTCCAAGTAGATGATATAGTGGTTAAGTTTTAATCTCTTTTTCCTAGACTGTTACCAATGCTGTTGTCACAGTACCCGCTTACTTTAATGATTCTCAGCGTCAGGCTACCAAAGATGCTGGAACTATTGCTGGGCTCAATGTACTTAGAATTATCAATGAGCCAACTGCTGCTGCTATTGCCTATGGCTTAGACAAAAAGGTAAGTACCATGTTTTATGTATGTATCACTCAAGATTGGTTTGAGTCACCACAAATAGTAGATAAGAGAATAATTTGTGTTTTAATTGCAGGTTGGAGCAGAAAGAAACGTGCTGATCTTTGATTTAGGTGGTGGCACTTTTGATGTGTCAATCCTCACTATTGAGGATGGAATCTTTGAGGTCAAATCTACAGCTGGAGATACCCACTTAGGTGGAGAAGACTTCGACAACCGGATGGTCAACCATTTCATCGCAGAGTTCAAGCGCAAGCACAAGAAGGACATCAGTGAGAACAAGAGGGCCGTCCGTCGCCTTCGCACCGCCTGTGAGCGTGCTAAGCGCACTCTCTCCTCCAGCACCCAGGCCAGTATTGAGATTGACTCCCTCTATGAAGGAATCGACTTCTATACCTCAATTACCCGTGCCCGATTTGAGGAACTGAATGCTGATCTGTTCCGTGGCACACTGGACCCTGTGGAGAAAGCCCTTCGGGACGCCAAGCTAGACAAGTCTCAGATCCATGACATCGTCCTGGTGGGTGGTTCAACCCGCATCCCCAAGATCCAGAAACTTCTACAGGACTTCTTCAACGGGAAAGAACTGAACAAGAGCATCAACCCTGATGAGGCTGTTGCTTATGGTGCAGGTACTCTTTTTATTCTAGTTAAACAGTTTAACAGGCAGCCTGTTAGGAGGCCTTAGCTAACTGATTTCGCTGTGATGAGTGAGTTTTAAACATTCGTGGTTTCCACCGAAAGCTGTAGCTAATGATGGCAAAACTTCCTTGGATGTCTGAGCGATTGAGAATGTTTAGTTACGTGATGAGTTTTGTACTGTGTTTTATTTAGTTTTCTTTTTAATCATATAGCTGTCCAGGCAGCCATTTTATCTGGAGACAAATCTGAAAATGTTCAAGACTTGCTGCTGTTGGATGTCACTCCTCTTTCCCTTGGAATTGAAACTGCTGGTGGAGTCATGACTGTCCTTATCAAGCGCAACACCACCATTCCCACCAAGCAGACGCAGACCTTCACAACCTACTCGGACAACCAGCCCGGTGTACTCATTCAGGTATGTTTCTCTGTGGCCTAGATTACTTGAGGTCCTATAAAACTGGGGAAGACTTGTTCCGCTGTGATGATTGATTCCAAAACCATTCGTAGTTTCCACCAGAAATCCTGTGTTGGCCAGTTCCTTCCTTGGATGTCTGAGCGATCGGTCTTCCCTAATCAAGCGTATACAAATCAGATATTTGGTTTTTGTTTTTGTGTTTTTGTTGGTAATTTTGCATCTATTTCATACCAAGGTTTATGAAGGTGAGCGAGCCATGACCAAGGATAACAACCTGCTTGGCAAGTTTGAACTCACAGGCATACCCCCTGCCCCCCGTGGCGTTCCTCAGATTGAAGTCACTTTTGATATTGATGCCAATGGCATTCTCAATGTCTCTGCTGTGGATAAGAGCACAGGAAAAGAGAACAAGATTACCATCACTAACGACAAGGGTAAGTCAAGTCGGGGCGGTATTTTGTGAGCGTGCTAATAAGCATGCATTCTTCCAGCACCCAGGCCAGTATTGAGATTGACTCCTTTGTAGAGGGAACCAATTTCTTTATCTCTGTTACCTGTACCTGATTTGAAGAATCAAATGCTGACTTGTTCCGTGGCACCCTGGACCCTGTGGCACTCTTATCTGATTTTTTTAGAGGCAGAATTTGGTTCATAATGGTTTTATTTCCCAAGCGTTTCTATTCCTACTTCAAGGGCATTTAGTCAAGAGATCATAGTTAGTTGCTAAATGGAGTTGCAGGGTTGTGGTGCAGAACTGCAGGTGATTGTCTTGCCTAAAAGGTTGGTTAATTTTACAGGCCGTTTGAGCAAGGAAGACATTGAACGCATGGTTCAGGAAGCAGAGAAGTACAAAGCTGAAGATGAGAAGCAGCGGGATAAGGTGTCTTCGAAGAATTCTCTTGAATCCTATGCTTTCAACATGAAAGCTACTGTGGAGGATGAGAAACTCCAAGGCAAGATTAATGACGAGGACAAACAGAAGATTCTTGATAAGTGTAATGAAATAATCAACTGGCTTGATAAGAACCAGGTTTGTACTCTGTATTGCCAGAAATTTGAGGGTGTGGGCTTGGGTGTGTAGGGCTTTAGCAAAAGCTTAGGTGGGTGGGTGGGTTTTACGAACGTGTAGGGTCACGATGATGAATGGTTCAAGACATTCGCGGTTTCCACCAGAACTACAGATGTTGGCAGTTTCCTTCCTTGGATGTCTGAGTGACCCAGTATCTTAAACGTAACCTCACGTGCTGTTGTGTGTCTAGCGTGTTCGATTGATTGCATCAGGCTTAAAGAGTGTTCTATCTTGTAATAAATTGTTTTCTTCTCCTCAGACTGCAGAGAAGGAAGAATTTGAACATCAGCAGAAGGAGCTGGAAAAAGTCTGCAACCCCATCATTACCAAGCTGTACCAGAGCGCTGGGGGCGTGCCCGGGGGCGTGCCTGGGGGTGTGCCCGGGGGCTTCCCTGCTGGTGGAGCACCTCCATCTGGTGGTGCCTCCTCTGGGCCCACCATTGAAGAGGTTGATTAAGCCAGCCTAGCGTGTAGGGTTAGCATTGTTCCACACAACATCGAAGGACCCAAATTTGTAGCAAATTCCATATGGCAGTTTTAAAGTTGAGCTGCTGTAGTAAACTGGGCATTCTTGATACTTGAACATGGAATGTGTGCACAGGGAAAGGAAATGGAAATAACATTGCACTTTACAAGCACTGTATTGTAAGTGGAAAATGCAATGTCTTGAATAAAACTGTATTTAAAATTGGCACCATAAAATTGTTTTGACTCTGTTTACAAGGGCAGTAAGGTAGTGTTCAGTTTTTGGGGTTGAACTTCTTTCTGGCCTAAGTATTACAACAGTTCCTGGGTTGTCAGTGACAGATCGTTCTGTCTGAGCAACTGCCTGAACCTTTTAAGGTGTAAAGAGTGGAAGTCAGAAGTAACAACATGTGTAGTACACAGGTGATTTCAGGTGGAGTGTCCATCCGAAATGCTTTAATCTGTGGGCAGAGGCTTTTCTGTTTTCTCACCTGAGTATTAAGAGCTGGGAGTTACGGAGCTGGCCGCAAGGTTGGCACAGTGAGGGCCCTTGCCCCCTTTGAAACCGACTTTAAAGAAATTGAATGTCTAATTCTGATCTCATCTTAAATCATAGTTGACCTTAACTCAGCAGCTTCAGGCAGAGCAGTTGTGCTTACCCCAAGCCTAATTACGCTGGACTGTCTTTAGGTAAGCTTGTTTAGGAGCAGAGGCCTTCTCATTGGTTCTTTATTCATTGGGCTGTTGGTATGTTAGCTTGAGTTGACAGGCCAGAAGGTGTACCTGAGAGTGAACCCTGTAAAGTCATCTTTGCGTGAGATGGGCGTGCTTCAGTCTAAAGCTTTGCTCATGAGGCCTGCCGAGTGCCAACCAGCCCACCTGGTGGTCACTTAGGAAGAATCTCAATGCTGGTGTGGTGGGATATCTTGGGTCACTGTTCATTCTCAGCAGAATGACCCAATCTTAGTTTCTGCTTTAGCCCTCCTCTGTCCACCTTTCTGTAGCTGTTCTTGGATGAGCCAACTAGCATAATACAGATGACAGTTGAGCTTCATAAGTTTCCCCAATAACTACCCAGCATTGACCCTCCCTCGTTCAGGTTAGTGGGTATAGCTAAAGGCTATTGTTTGTAAAACAGATGAAGTTTCTTCTAAAAATCAAATTGACTTAACTTCACTGCCTTAGGTGTTAATGTTTGACAACTCTACAGGAATTTATAGCACTGCACCCAATTTGTTTTCTCCAAGGGCTACCAATGAAAGCATAGTTTATGTACTTTTTTTCCCACCTGTTTTCAAGTGACTGGGAATCCAATCTGGGTTTTAGTTTTTACTGCATTGTTTGTGAACCTGGAGCAAACCATGTGTGGGTTTTTTTTTTTTTTTTTTTTTTTTTTTGAGACCACTTTCAAGGAAGTAACAGCATGTCTCATGAACCATGGGATCTTGGTAAGAAAATTGAAGATCAAATGTGATGGTGAAAATTAGCATAAGGCCTAGTGGAAGGTTACCAGTGGTAGCCATTACTGGAAGTTGTTGAATTTCAACAGTTAGAAAAGTTGTAAGTTTCATCAGACTGAAATAAAAGTGTTTCAGGGGAGGGGAGCCAGCCAGGCATTGGAATTTGGGGTAGACTTATTCCAAGACCTGAATGTTTGCTCCTGCATCCCAGTGTAGTGAATTATGAAGTGCTGGCTCATCTCAGTTCAGAGCCTGGGGTTCACGTTTATTGGAAGGGATTTCTTTAAACCAAGGGAATTTGTAATCTTGCTTCTGAAAACAGTTGCAATTATGTACTTAATAACTTGGTCCCAATGTCATTCAGATAATACCCTGTTGGTCTTTTTTTTCCCCCCCCTCAGTCCTGTGGGTGTTCAAACTTGGAGACTTAACCTTTTGTGAGCAGTCGAAGCAGTCTGGGGATTTGAACCCAATGACTCAAGTCAATTTGTCTTTCACTTTGCCTTATTTTTTAGTTTCCTGCTGTGGGCTAAGCCCTGACTGCAGGAGTAGATACAGAAGCTGGTGAAGATGTGTTCCAGCCTTGTAGGAGAGACTGGCATTCACAAGATGAAGACAGTTACAAAATGGCACCCTTTTTGCGGGCAAACACTGGCAGTAAGTGTAAGTTAGATTGTTTATTACAGCCTAGAAGATGATGTGGAGAAGGTGGCCATAAGAACAGCATTTACAGTTTTCCATTCAGTCTAGGTAGTTCAATGGTTTTCGCTTGTCATACCCTATTTGGTTATCCTAACAACCTTAAAAGAGAGTGGTGGTTGGATCATCTGGCTGTGCATGTGTAAGTCTGTATAGGGTGATGACGAAAGCAATTTCCCTTTTGTGTGGATTATTATAATGAGATTGGGGTTACAAATCTGAGGTCATGGCCCTTGGATGCCTGGCTTTTAAATTTGCACAGGGCACCATTGGATTGGGAAGTGAGAGCAAAAAAGTTCAGTGGCCCTCAGTCTCCATGTCCAATTTTAAGAGTTACATGCTGGTTTCGGCTGGACTTAGCAATAACATGGTTATGTTTAAAAATGTATTTTTATTACCATAGCCCGTTGAGTAACAATAATTGTACTTTTTAAACTACTAAGGGAATAATTTTCATCTTAGAAGCCACAGCAGTACACTTCCAATAATATTACTGCAGTTGTTTATGTACTTAAAATGTACTGTCAAGAAAACGATGCCTGCAAACAATTCTTTGCTGGAACAGTATTGAGTACCTACAGTACACTTTCATGGGAAAAATAGCCTTTTGGGTTCTGTTAAGGTGAAATGGGGTGATAGGTGGGACATAAATAGGAAAGGCTGAGGATTTTCTGTGGTCTGTCTGTGGCTATAAGGACATCTTTGTCCACTAGATGGCAGTAAGTTATTTAGAAAACTACTTGGGTCACTGAGAGAGGCTGCTGGAACATTTTCACTAAGGTTTGTGCGTTTTGTTTCACAAGTGGCCTAACTAGAAGCACAGTAAATGCTGAGGAAAGAAAGCTCCAAATGTTCACATTCACGTTCCAGGCAAATCATTCCCAGCTGAGTAAGTTGAGCAAGTGCCTTGACTGGGAGGTATGGGTTTGAGTAGAGATTTTAGGGTACTTGGGACAGACAGGTTAAACAGAGTTGAAATATGCAGGGAAAAAAGATGAGTCTCCCCGGGAAGAGAAAACAGTCTTTCCTAATCCGCTCTTTCTAGTTTAAAACGCTATGTTATTTCCCTCATCACCCTTGACTCTGACCCCTGAGACTCATCACTTGTATGAAATGTTTGAATTCCTCACCAAACTGAAACTCATGAGTGCAAGAATATCCACGCAGTCTTACAGTTCCAACCAGTGTCTGGCCCATTATAAACATGTCAAGTGAATGAAAGAAAAGGGGTGGAGCAGGCACCCAAGAAGTTAGTGGTAGAATGTTCCCTTTGGGCTTTATGATGCTTTGGTCATGGTCATGGCTCTTGGAGTGGTGAGAGGCTGGCTGACTGGCTGAGTTCAGGCTCCCTGCAGATCTCCGCTACAGTTCCTCCTTGCAGAGTGGGGGAGCCAACATTGTTGCTGCATGAGATGAGGAAACGATCAAGCCCAGAGAAGCTCTAGCCAAATGGAAGTTGGCAGTAACAGAGCTGTCAAAGTCTTTGACCTAAAGGACCACCTGCAGTCTCCAGATTGCCCCTGAGATCTGGGCAGTATGTGGAGTGAGTGGGATGGGCAGAAGTAGTGTACCTAGCCTTTGCAGTGTGAGAGGACAGTGAGGGCCTGCCAGAGAACTGAAGCCTGTCCTAAGAAGCTGGGCCACAGAACATTCAGGATGCAGCCAGCCCCAGGGCCCTAAGGAAAAGGCTGCAAATCTTTTTTTTTTTTTTTTTTTTGCGGTATGCGGGCCTCTCACTGTTGCGGCCTCTCCCGCTGCGGAGCACAGGCTCCGGACGCGCAGGCCCAGCGGCCATGGCTCACGGGCTTAGTTGCTCCGCGGCATGTGGGATCTTCCCGGACCAGGGCACGAACCCGTGTCTCCTGCATCGGCAGGCGGACTCTCAACCACTGCGCCACCAGGGAAGCCCCCAAGGCTGCAAATCTTGACCTTGCATTAGGCACCAAAAACACAAGCAGCAAAAGAAAACACATATGTTGGGCTTCATAAAAATTAAAAATGTGCTTCAAAGGATACCATCAAGAAAGTGAAGACAGACAACCTACAGAATTGGGGGAGATATTTGCATGTCATATCTAACAAAGTAGTACTATCCAGAATATTACACTCTTAGAACTCAAAAAAGAGAAACCAATGTTTAATGGATAAAAGATCTAAGTAGATATTTCTCTAAAGAAGATACACAAATAGCTAATAATCATGTGGAAAGAAGCTCAACATCAGTAGCCATCAGAAAGGCAAATCAAATCCATCATGAGGCAGAACTTGATATCCACTAGCATGTCTAGACAAGAACAAGTTGGCAAGGATGTGCAGGAATTGGAACCCCTACTACACTGCTGGTGCACATGTAAAAGGGTGCAGCCGGTTTGGGACAGTCTGCAGTTCCTCAAAAGAATTAACATAACCCAGGCATTCTACTCGTAGTTATGTACCCAAGAGAAATTAAAACGTAAATCCACACAAACGTATACAAATGTTCACAGCAGGGTTGTAATAGCCGAAAGGTGGCAATAACCCAAATGTCCATCAGCAAATGGATGAATAAAACATGGCATGTCCATGCAGTGGGAGAGTATTCAGCAGTAAAGGGGAATGAGGTACTGATACATGCTACAACATGGATGACCCATGAAAACAGGGCAGTGACAAAAGCTCACATTGTATGATTATGTGGAATGTTCGGAGTAGGCACGTCCTTTGAGATCGGGGTGGTTTCCTAGGGCTGGGGGAAAGGACAGTTGGGGAAAAGTGCAGTTACTGCAAACAGGTATGGGGTTTTGTTTTGGGATGGTGAAATCATTCTAAATTGGTTGTGGCAATGGTCGCATGGTTCTGTGAATATACTAAAAATATTGAATTGCACACTTTAAATAGATGAATTAATGAATAGTGTGTATATAAATGAATAGTGTGGTATATGAATAGTATTTCAACAAAGCACTTAAAAATCTTTTTTGAGTTAGAAAAGAAAGAGGCTGCAGAGCCGGCTTCGTCAGAGTCGGGGGAGAGACAATGTATGTGAATATGAAACCATATTCTTACTCTCAAGGAACTAAGTAATAACTGTGCGGTGGTTTTCCGTTTTATCCCCCAGCTTTATTGACATAATTGCTATAACATTGTATAAGTTTAAGGTGTACAAAGTGTTGATTTGACACCTACATATTGTGAAGTGATTACAAAAATAAGGTTAGTTTTTCTGACTTAACAAGTATCGTATATTAACGCATATATATGGAATCTAGAAAAATGGTGCAGATGAACCTATTTCCAGGGCAGGAATAAAGATGCAGACATAGAGAACGGACATGTGGACACAGTGAGGGAAGGGGAGGGTGGGACGAATTGGGAGATTAGGATTGACATATATATACACTACCACATAAAAAATAGCTAGCTAGTGGGAACCTGCTGTAGAGCACAGGGAGCTCAGCTTGGTGCTCTGTGATGACCTAGATGGGTGGGAGGGTGGGGGAGGGAGGGAGATCCAAGAGGGAGGGGGGATATATGTATACATATAGCCGATTCACTTCGTTGCACAGCAGAAAGTAACAGCATTGTAAAGCAATTTTACTCCAATTAAAAAAACAATGAGGTTAATTAGTACCTCCATCATCTCACATAATTACTGTTTCATTTTTGTGGTGAGAACATTTAAAATCTACTTTCTTAGCAACTTCCAAGCATACAATACAGTATTGTTAAATATAGTTACCAGGCTGTACATTAATAGATCCCCCAAACTTGACTGGAAGTGTGTACCCTTTCACCAAATCCTCCCATTTCTCCACTGCCCTATGCTGTTGCCTTCTAATGTCTGCACATCCCTTTGAGATGTGGACTCTCAAACCAAGCTGATAATAGCTTCCAAACCCAGGAGTTGAAAAAATTAGATTGGGCTGAAAAGAAAGCAGGCTGCAGGCAAGTAATCACTTGAAAAGACATTGCATGGACTTCCCTGGTGGCACAGTGATTAAGAATCCGCCCACCAACGCAAGGGACACGGGTTCAAGCCCTGGTCTGGGAAGATCCCACATGCCGCAGAGCAACTAAGCCCGTGCACAACTCCTGAGCCTGCGTACCACAACTATTGAATCCTGTGCACCTAGAGCCTGTGTTCTGCAACAAGAGAAGCCACAGCAATGAGAAGCTGGCGTACCACAACGAAGAGTAGACCCCGCTCGCCACAACTAGAGAAAGCCCACGCGCAAAAACGAAGACCCAATGCAAACAAAAATAACTAAATTTTTAAAAAATTAGATCAAGCCACATTAAAAAGAAGAGACATTGCAAATATTCATCAGAAACCTTATTTATTTGTTAATTTAGTGCTTCTCATGTGTCTGGGACCTGCTGTGTCGTTTACTAGCTGTGTGACCTTCAGTGAATTATTCTCTCTGAAGCTGATTATCTTTACCTACGAAATGCGGATTATAATAATCAGCCATTAGGTGTGTTATGAGGATTAAGTGAGCCAGTGTATGTGGAAAGTTTAGCTCTGTGCCTGACACATAGAGTACGTGCTAGTAAGTTATTAACTATGAATTAAATGAATTGTGATATTAACATTTCCTAAGACTGCCATAACAAGGTACCAGAAACTTAAACAACAGAAGTGTGTTGCGGTTCTGGAGGCCAGCAGTCGGAAATCACGGTGTTGGCAGAGCCATGCTCCCTGGTGGCCTCCTGTGTCCTTGGGCTTAAAGATGCAGCACTCCAGTCACATGGCTGTTCTCTCCCTGTGTGTCTTCACATTGTCTTCCCTCTGTGCACGTCTGTGTCCAAATTTACTTTTTTTTTTTTTTTGCAGTACGCGGGCCTCTCACTGTTTTGGCCTCTTCTGTTGCAGAGCACAGGCTCTGGATGCACAGGCTAAGCAGCCATGGCTCACGGGCTCAGCTGCTCCGCGGCATGTGGGATCTGGGATCTGGGATCTTCCCAGACCCGGGGCACGAACCCACGTCCCCTGCATCGGCAGGCGGACTCTCAACCACTGCGCCACCAGGGAAGCCCAAATTTCCTTTTTTTATGAGGACACTAGTCGTACTGGGTTAGGGCCCACTCTAGTGACCTCATTTTAACTAGATTACCCTGTAAAGACTGTTTCCAAATAAGGTCACATTCTGAGATTGTGGGGATGAAGACTTTAACTTTTTTTTTTTTAATGGGTTGGTGGGGGACATAGTTCAACCCATAACAATCACATTCCCTGTTATCAAAGAAGAGGAATCTCCTCCCCAGCTTTTGCACAAGAATAGAAAATAAATGACGAAATCAAAATACCTGTTCTTTTGTGGGATCAATAGAAAGGCCTTTTCATTGCAGTCTCTTTCCTTGAAGCGCAGGTCACCAGCTGTGGGCAGTGTTCCTCTCTATCCCTTTATACCAGCCCTTGGTCCCTCTGGATTTTCCAACAATGCCTAATTCTGTTATTTCCAGTGATTTCCCTGTGGGCAGCAGTTTATTTCTGTCATCAAGTCTCTGATGAAATCTTTAGCCATGAAATATTTAGTCCAATCCCAACAAATCGTGTATGGTGTTAATATGTCACAAGCTGCCCGCGGCCTGCATTATGTGGTAATTTGGAAGCAAGAGAAGTGATAATACAGGGCCGGGCTTCTTTTGTGAGCTCGCATTAATGCTGGAGCTGGTGTTGTCAATTGACAGCCCATCGATTTGGGCTAATAGTGCGTGGAGGGGGCAGAATTGGGGCGAGGTAGGGAATAAAGGGTATTGATGGCCAGTCGCCAGGATCCTAGCAGCTTTTAATCTATTATTGCCCTCTTTTAATGCAACTTCCGTGTCAACTGCATTTACTTCCACCAGCTCTGCCTGTGCTGAACTGTGAAGCCAGTGGGATGCCATCCCCAGAGTGGCCCA
Source organism: Kogia breviceps (assembly GCF_026419965.1). Taxonomy (NCBI): domain Eukaryota; kingdom Metazoa; phylum Chordata; class Mammalia; order Artiodactyla; family Physeteridae; genus Kogia; species Kogia breviceps. The sequence continues at coordinate 111,141,559 of NC_081316.1, read as the reverse complement.
GAGTTCCCCGGTATTGATTCTTTGATGCTCTGGGGTGTGAATTATAATTATTTCATTAAGCCCTTTAATGGGTATCAACTATGAACCTTCGCCAGCCCAGGCTGGGGTGGCCAGGGCGAGGTCCTCATCATTAATCTGTGTTCATCTCGTTGCCACCAATCGTCCTAACCTCAACCCTCTTTTTTTCCTCCTATTATCGCATCTATGGTTTTAGTGGGAAGCAGGTCGATCTACTCTCAGAGAGGAGCTGGGAAGGGGAGTTGCTGATTTGGGGAGGCTGGAGGGGAGGTCATGGTTGAGCAGATTGCAGTGTCAGCTGTTCACACTGAGGGAGCTAATCACTCCGTCAGATCTGCCCAGTTCTAGTTTGCCTATGCAGGGAGGTGATGCACAGTATCTCGGGACAAAGCAAGAGATCTCGCAGCCACTTCCTTGTGTAGCTTTGAGTCCTATTTTAGCTCAGGACTATTCCACACCCTCACTTAAGTCATTCATCAGCCTTCCCAGAGTACAAAGTACTGCCTTGTGTCCTCAGGGAACTTCAACTCTAGTTAGCGGTAGAGGGATCAATAAGTAAATAAGTAGCCACAAGACACTGATGAGCCTTGAGAAGGGGCAAAGTATAGGAAGTTATGGCACCCCATGGGAGGGGCCTTGACCTGGGCTTGGGGGTCAAGGAGGGCTTCCTGGAGGGACAAATTCCTAAACTGAACCTGAAGAATGAGTAGGAGGGAGTCATAGGAAAGAGGAAGGGCATGCTAGTCAGTGGAACAGCATGTTGGAAAGGCCTGGGAATGGAAGAGAAGGCCCAAGAAATTTGGGGACCTCCTCTAGTTGAGGCTAATACTTTGTATGAGGTGGGGACAGGTCCCTCTCCCAACCTGGGTTCTTGTCTCCTACCTTCTTGTCATGCTGATAAAGCTCTTCAGGAGCTTTAGGAAGCTCAAAAAGTCCCAGATGGTATTTCCCATCATTTTGTCAGATGCTTTCGTGTTTCTACCAAACTTTCTTCTAGGCCAAGAGTGATTTTTATTTCAGGCCCTTCACTTGTTTAGTTCATGTGGTGGTTTTAAAACACGTCTGCAATTTTTTTGATCACTTCTGTCATCAAGGAATGGAGTCTAACTCCTCTCCCCATGAATATGAGCTGGCCTCAGGGACTGACTTCTAATGGATAGAAGGTGGAGCAAGCAACTCTGGGTAACTTCCAAGTCTAGATTATTAAATTCCTGCTGCTTCCACCTGGTTCTCTGGACATTCACTATAGAGTCTTCAGCTGCCCTCTAGGAAGTCTGGTCCCCTGAGTCCCCCATGTGGAAAGACCACATAGAAAGAGATGCTTGAGGAAGCTCATTGTTGAGTGGTCCTAGTCTGGGTACCAGACACATGAGTGAAGCAGCCTTGGAGTTGACTCCACCCCCAACCATCAACTGACTACATCTTCATTCAGAGAGCCCCTGAGTGAGAATTGGTCAGCTGAGCCCAGTCAATCTCCAGATTCATGGGCAAAATAAGTGATTGTTATTGTTTTAAGCTACTGTTTTAGAGTGATCTGTTACATGGTGACAGATAATTGGAACAGTTAAGTTTGGTAAAGTTTGTGTTTGATTAAGTTTGATTACTATAGCTTGATAAGTAAGTCTTCAAATCAGGCAGTCATAGTCCCCAAGTTTTGTTTTTCAAATTCATTTCGACTCTTAGATCTTTTTCTTTGATTGATTTAAAAAATCAACTCACTTCTTTTTTAAAAAAAATTTATTTATTTATTTATTTATGGCTGTGTTGGGTCTTCATTTCTGTGCGAGGGCTTTCTCTAGTTGTGGCAAGAGGGGGCCACTCTTCATCGCGGTGCGCGGGCCTCTCACTATTATGGCCTTTCTTGTTGCGGAGCACAGGCTCCAGACGCGCTGGCTCAGTAATTGTGGCTCATGGGCCCAGTTGCTCCGCGGCATGTGGGATCTTCCCAGACCAGGGCTCGAACCTGTGTCCCCTGCATTGGCAGGCAGATTCTCAACCACTGCACCACCAGGGAAGCCCCCCAAATCAACTCATTCTTTTTAAAAAAATTGCCTTCTTGAATTATAATTGGGATTTTAATGACTATAGATTAAATTGGGTAAAGCTGATATCTTAACAATATTGAATACCAATCCATGAACATGGCATAGCCTGCCGTTTATTTAGGTCTTCTTTAATTTCTGTCAGCAATGTTTTGTAGTTTAGAATGAAGAAAGCTTCTGCCTTTTGTTAAATCGGTTTTCATTTACATTTTTTAATGCTATTGTAAATAGAACTGTTTTCAAAATTTCATTTTCCAATTACTTGCTCTTACTTTGTAAGAATACAGTGGAACTTAAATGTTGACCATGTATTGTGTGATCTTGCTAAATTCATTTATTAATTCCAGTACTGGTTTTGAAGAGTTTCTTAAGATCTTTTCCATAAGCAATCATGTTATCTGCAAGGAAAGATGATTTATTTCTTCCTTTCCAATATGTACATATTTTACTTATTTTTCTTTCCTTATTGCTTTGGCTGAGACCATCAGTAAAATGTTGAATAGGTATGGTATTAACTTTGGGTTTTTCGTAGATATTCTTTAACAAATTGGGTTTTGGTATCATGCTGGTATTAAGGGTAAATTTGAGCATGGCAGCCTATCCATGATAAAACTGCCAGCAAAGACCAGGATGGTGGAAGGAGACTAATGATGCAAGAAATGTAGGTGCTCACAATTTAAAGGAAATGACTGAAACTGAAAACAGAAAGTGTTGCAAAATGTGGTTTTCAGAGACAGCCTGGGAAGAATGGACATAGGTAGGGCCAAGAGAGAATAAAATCCTCAAGATGGGACTTGTGGGCTTAGAATGGCTTCCTTTTTCCTCTCCACTTGCTGATCTATTCTTTTTTTAAAAAATAAATTTATTTTATTTTATTTATTTTTGGCTGCGTTGGGTCTTCGTTGCTGCACGCAGGCTTTCTCTAGTTGTGGCAAGTAGGGGCTACTCTTCGTTGCCATGCGCGGGCTTCTCATTGCGGTGGCTTCTCCTGTTGCGAGCATGGGCATTAGGCACACAGGCTTCAGTAGTTGTGGCACACAGGCTCAGTAGTTGTGGCACACAGGCTTAATTGCTCTGCGGCATGTGGGACCTTCCTGGACGAGGGCTTGAACCTGTGTCCCTTGCATTGGCAGGCGGATTCTTAACCACTGCGCCACCAGGGAAGTCCCAATCTATTCATTTTTCAAAAGCTGAAATAGTCCCTCTCGGGATTCTCCTGGGCAACGTGGGTGACGCCCCCATTCAGTGCTCCCTATACATTTGATACCTTTAGTAGAGCACTTTTCACACATTTTGGAGCTGTCTGTGTGGCTGGCTCTCTCCCCCGGACAGTGAGATCCTTTGATTTTCATATTCCCCCCCACCCCTTTGAGGCCTTGCCTCCTGGGAATCATGAAACAGAGTCAGAGCTGTGGGGTCTGTGTAGCATGTTCCTCCAGCTGTGCAAGCCTCAGCAAGTTTTCCCTCTGAAAATGCTTTTCTTTAAAATATGATTTCCTTCTAAGAAGTTGTACCTAAGTTGTTTCTTACTTGTGGGAGATTCTGTTTTCTCATTTATAAAGAAAGGAATAATAATGCCTATTTTAGAGGTAGTTGCTACCTGCTCTTTTTTGGGGGTAGGCACTTAGTGCATATGTGTTGAATCAAGGGACACAGTTTCTTTTACTGGAACAGAGGTGTGGCTTAGAGATAAACAAATGGACAATATTGCATGGTCCCAGTCACAGGGTGAGTGGAAACTTAATTAGTTAAATCCTACCAGGCTTTAGAACGTGTATACTGTAATACAGTGGAGTTCCCAATCCAATTAGAACTTGAATTTCTTCTTTATAACAAATATTTTATAATATCTCTTTACTATTCTGGAATGAAATTCATAGGTAATCAAAATATTCCATTTTATGTTCTAATTATAAATCTGAAAAAGAGTGAAAGAAAAAGTTTGCAGTAAAATGACATGTGTTTCAATAGATGCTCAAGTTCAGTTAAACTGGAAAACATAACTACTGGGATGCTCACCCCTTCTGCAGAATCCTTGTGAAAGCAGAATTCAGGCCACTGTTTTGGTGGCTCAGACATCAGTGGCACTGCTGTCAAGATAGACTCTTCTGAAATGCTGACCAAATCTTTGTATTGTCCCAGGTGAAGCAAGGACATTCATTTTTTATTTTACACAGTATTTACCTTCTGAAAAAATTCAGTGTATTTTTCAGTTGTGCAAAAAAGAGTTCATGTTATTTTTGTGTACAACATTATAGAAAGCTTTTTCATTTACATGAATATCTGGAAGACATTCAGAAATCATCCTGGGTTAGGCACTGCCTTTTTTTTTCTATGTGGCCACTTCACATTCAGTGTCTTCATCTGTGAAAGGTGGGTGATATACCCAGTCACAAGGCATGCAAAGGTTTAAATGACAGGGTAGCAAATGACACTCTGTACAGTATCAAGTACCCAGTGCTCAGAAATAGCTAATATATATTGAACATTTATTATATGTCATGAATAATAACAATGCTCTGAGTTCAGTGCTATTATTGACTCTAATTTTCAGTTGAGTAAGCGAGGCCCAAGTTGCTTGCCCAAGTTCACGTAAGAAGGGACACAGCAGAAATGTGAACACAGGTGACTCTCAAGCCTGTTTGGTTCCCCTCCACGCTGTACTGAACCTACCATGAGCAGTGCCAGGCAAGACTATCCCTGAAATTGACCAAAACTGATCCCTCCTGAAAGCCCACCACTCTTACAAAGGATCTCCACTGGCTAATGCTCTAGAGTGCTTGCATGATCTGAGGAGGAGAGGGCAGCTAGGCCAAGTGACAGGGGAAGGTGCAAAGGGCATGCAGAGAGTTCTCATCTGGGGAGTCCTGAACTGTAATCATGCCAGGGTCTTAAGTGGGTGAGGTGGTGTCCTGAATTGAATAGGCCACTTGCTTTGAGGACAGGCTGATTTGGGCTGAGTATAAAGACTAATTTCCCAACATTTAGAGCCATCTGACAATTCACATCAACTCTGAGAAAACACCTGGTGTGTTTGTAGTGTTATGCTGACTCCAGAGGGGCACAGAAATGAGTCCCAGAGACTCTGTCTTAGGATCCCACAGTGGAGAAATCAGCATAAGTCTCTGTTAGGCTGGAAAAGGAAAGCCTGGGGCAGCTGAGCTACCTACTCCTTTTTTTTTTAATTAAAAATTTTTTTTAAGTTTTATTTAATTTATTTATTATTTTTTTATTTTTTGGCCATGCCATGGGGCATGCGGGATCTTAGTTCCCCAACCAGGGATCAAACCTGTGCCTCCTGCAGTGGAAGCGTGGAGTCCAGGGAATTCCCAAAATTTTTATTTAAAAAAAATTTTTATTTTATATTGGACTATAGTTGATTTACAGTGCTGTGTTAGTTTCAGGTGTACAGCAAAGTGAATCAGTTATACATATACATATATCCTTTTTCAGATTCTTTTCCCATTTAGGGAAAAGAATTACAGAATATTATTACAGAATATTGAGCAGAGTTCCCTGTGCTATACAGTAGGTCCTTTTTGTTTATCTGTTTTAAATATAGTAGTGTGTATATGTCAATCCCAAACTCCCAATTTATCCCTCTCCACCCTTTCCCCCTTAGGTAACCATAAGTTTGTTTTCTAAGTCTCTGAGTCTATTTCTGTTTTGTAAATAAGTTCATTTGTTTCACTTTTTTTAGATTCCACATATAAGTGATGTCCTATGATATTTGTCTTTCTCTTTCTGACTTACTTCACTTAGTATGATAATCTCCAGGTCCATCCATGTTGCTACAAATGACATTATTTCATTCCTTTTAATGGCTGAGTAATAGTCCATTGTATATATCTACCAAATCGTCTTTATCCATTCATCTGTCAATGGACATTTAGATTGCTTCCATATCTTGGCTTCAGGAAACAACGCTACAATGGATATTGGAGTGCGTGTATCCTTTCGAGACATGTTATTCACCAGATATATGCCCAGGAGTGGGATTGCTGGATCATATGGTAGCTCTGTTTTTAGTTTTTTAAGGAACCTCCATCCATACTGTTCTCCATAATGGCTATACCAGTTTACATTCTCACCAACAGTGTAAGAGGGTTCCCTTTTCTCCACACCCTATCCAGCATTTATTATTTGTAGATTTTTTGATGATGGCCATTCTGACTGGTGTGAGGTGGTACCTCATTGTAGGTTTGATTGGCATTTCTCTAATAATTAGCCATGTCGAGCATCTTTTCATGTGCCTCTTGGCTATCTGTATATTTTCTTTAGAGAAATATCTTGGTCTTCTGCACTTTTTTTTAAACTTTTAATTTTATATTGGAGTATAGCTGATTAACAGTGTTGTGATAGTTTCAGGTGCACAACAAAGTGACTCAACCATACATATACATGTATCCATTCTCCCCCAGACTCCCCTCCCATCCATTCTGCCCATTTTTTGATTGGGTTGTTTGTTTTTTTGATATTGAGCTGTTTGTAAATTTTGGAGATTAATCCCTTGTTGGTCACATCGTTTGCAAATATTTTCTCCCATTCTGTGGGTTGCCTTTTTGTTTCGTTTATGGTTTCTTTTGCTGTGCAAAAGCTTTTGAGTTTAATTAGGTCCCATTTTTTAATTTTTGTTTTTATTTCCATTACTCTAGAAGATGGATTGAAAAAGATACTGCTGTGATTTATGTCTAAGAGTGTTCTGCCTATGTTTTCCTCTAAGAGTTTTATAATACCTGGTCTTACATTAAGGTCTTTAATCCATTTTGAATTTATTTTTGTGTATGGTGTTAGGGAGCCTTCTAGTTTCATTCTTTTACATGTAGCTGTCCAGTTTTCCCAGCACCACTTATTGAAGAGACTGTCTTTTCTCTATTGTATATTCTTGCTTCCTTTGTCATAGATTAATTGACCAAAGGTGCGTGGGTTTATTTCTGGGCATTCTATCCTGTTCCATTGATCTATATTTCTGTTTTTGTGCCAATACCATACTGTTTTGATGACTGTAGCTTTGTAGTACAGTCTGAAATCAGGGCACCCGATTCCTCCAGCTCCGTTTTTCTTTCTCCAGATTGCTTTGTCTATTTGGGGTCTTTTGTGTTTCCATACAAATTTAAAAATTTTTTGTTCTACTTCTGTGAAAAATGCATTGGTAATTTGATAGGGATTGCATTGAATCTGTGGGCTACCTACTCTTGATAGTTGAAGAGTGTGAATATATCAGGGTTACTCTGGAGGTCAGAACCGGCATCTGTGGCTGAGTCGAAGTAACAGGAAGCAGTTTGGGGGCTGTCAGTTATGAAGTTATTTTCTCTAGTGCCAAACCAATTCTTTTAGACTCTGCTTTTTGATGTAAGGCCTGGGACTCAAACTCGTATTTCTCCTTTCCAGCTGGATCCCCATTAAGTTCGCCAGTTAGGGGGCATCATAGGGAGCCTGGAGAGCAGGAGGAAGGGTAAGGGACATCCATATTCTGGTTTGCTGTTACTGATAGCATCACCCAACAGTGGCCCTCCACCATGACAGTGGCAATTTGTTCTAGTGCTCAGCTGTTTTTCAGCATACCCAGAGCAAATATCACTGTGGCCCTTCAGAGGTTATCAGCACTGGGTAAAACTGCCCCCTCAGAGGTCTGAATCAGCTCCACTGGGGTCTCCTCCAACCTCCTGAGGTCCCAGCAATAACCAGACAGTGCCCTCCTTCAGAGGTCTGGGTCCAGCTTTATTGGGGACTCATCTAAACTTCTAGGCTCCAGTAGCCTCTCCTCATCCCTTTGTGCCCCAGCCTTGGATGAGGTGACTGAAATCATTATCTCTGTATTACCCCAGTGTCCCCTTTTAGCTTTGTCAGTTATCCAATACCTAGTTTCTTACAGGAAATTCTCTCCATTGAAATCACTAGTATGGTTTCTGGTTTCTTCACTGGACCCTGACTTAATTACTATCAAGAAAGTTTCATTTAATACTTATATATAGCACTTACTATATAGAAGACACTGTTCTAAACACTTTGATAAATAGCTCATTTAAACCATAATCACATTCTCCTGTAGGTACTGTCATAAATCCCCCTTTCCTAGGGTGGGAAACCAAAATACAGACTGGGTAAGTAACTTGCTGAAGATCACACAGATAATAAATTGCAAAGCTGAGGTTTGGACCAAAGATTTCTGGCTTGAGTTCCTACTTTTACCCATTTTCTCTCTGTTGCTGTTGACTAGCAGTAGTGCCCAGATTAGAGTCTAGGACAACTGACTTCATTCTAGCATTCTCCTGCTGCCATGCTGATGGTAGGGCAAGTTGCCAGTCTAGGCTGGAATTCCGTTTGGTGAGCCTTCCAGCACTCAGATACTAATTTATATTACCTTTCTATAAACTTCCTGTCACCTATCTCAAGAAGTTTTTGTTATATTGATTCACCACCTATAGTTAAAAGTTCCCTAGGGCCCTGCCTGGTGTCTGGCACTGTGCAGAGTAGATACTGAAAGATGTATTTAAAGAGAGTCTGGGTATATAATTACTGTTAGTATTCACATTATCAGCAACACCTAATATTTATATTAAATGTTAAAAAAGGTTTTTTTTAAGATTTAAAATATTTTAATTGGGGTAAAATACATATAACAAATGTTACCATCTTAACCATTTTTAAGTGTACAGTGCAGTAGTGTTGAGTATATTCACAGTGTTGTACACCCAATCTCCAGAACTTTTCCATCTCATAAAACTGAAACTCTGCACCCATGAAGCAACAACTCCTCGTTTCCCACTCCCCACAGCCCCTGGGAAAGTAGAAGTACCATTATATTTTCTAACAGTTACTATTCTAGTAACCTCATATAATATGTAAGACCTTTTTATAGCCAACCAATTTTTACCTTCTTAATCTTATTTGATTACAACAATCTTTTTAAAAATAAATTTATTTATTTATTTTTGGCTGTGTTGGGTCTTCGTTGCTGCGCGCAGGCTTTCTCTAGTTGCGGCGAGCACGTGGGCTTCTCATTGCGGTGGCTTCTCTTGTTTCAGAGTTCGGGCTCTAGGTGCGCAGGCTCAGTAGTTGTGGCTCGTGGTTCTAGAGTGCAGGCTCAGTAGTGTGGCGCACGGGCTTAGTTGCTCCATGGTGTGTGGAATCTTCCCAAACCAGGGATCGAACCCCTGTCCCCTGCATTGGCAGGGAGATTCTTAACCACTGCGCCACCAGGGAAGTCCTACAACAATAATCTTATAAGCAGGTAAGACAGAGCCTTTTAGAGAGAGTCCTGGACCATTTCCATTTTTTTTTTTTTAGACTCTGAAGATATTAAGAAACCTGAAACTGAGATTTTAAAAATTGTGGTATATTAACATTTTTATTATGTGGAATAAATGAATACTTTTAAAAATGCAATGACATATGCTTGTTCCAGACAAAATTTGTTTTAAAAAATCCTTTAGAATGTGCCACAGAAGGTGCAGTGAAGCTATGTGACACATCTGCTTGAAAGTGGAGGACGAACATCTTTCACTCTCGTCAGTATTTCTCTGCAGTTGAATGTATACTCATTTTGAGATAATGTCAAAATGTAAATTTAGGGAGCTTCATTAATGTGAGACTCAGGTGAAATGAATCTTTCTCTCCATCAACACTTCCCATTGGGAAAGTCCATGGGGTAGATGTCATCCCCATTTTTACAAACCAGAAGGGTCTCAGCAAGCGTTGTTCCTAGTTGAAGATAAGACAGCAGATTTGGTGGTGGTGTCAAGACCTGAACTCAGCTTTTTGTCTGGAAGTGTGAACACTCCAAGCACCAAGCCCTACTGACTGGGCTGTCCACCTTTGGGTTCACTGCCAACACAAGCAGAATGTTAATAAGGCTGCTGTAAAGGACACTGCTGGGTTCTGCCGAACCTGCTGATTGCAGTGGGAAGCCTCGGAGGTAGTGAGACCCCAGGCTCTGGGAGCAGTCAAGAAGAGGTTTGCCGAACATGATTTGGGTTTGCTGCAGAGGAGAATCAAGAGTAGGGGGTGGGAGTGAGGAGGAGGGAGTTGCGTGAGGTTATTTCTGCTTTCCCTTCAGAATGCCCAGCACGGAGCTAAGCCCAAAGCATCAGCACGTCTGCTCTCTGTGGGGAGGCCGTCTGGGCTGCACGCTCATTCCCCCAGCTTTTCATTTGCAGCAACCTGCCGCTGGTTGTTGGGCAGCCGCAGCTTAATTTGAGCAATTGGGCCCCGGTTTCCCGAGGAAAACAGTCCGGGTGCCTCGGCCATCCATCAGTATTCTCTTCAGTACCCCGACAGCTGCTCACTGCGGGCTGGCTCAACCCGCGCTGACCTCATCTTCTCACACAGAGCACAGGAGGGTTTGGAAAAAATTAGTTATATTAGTGACTCCCCGAAACACTCCGTTTACTTGTGATATGACAAATATTTCAGCCATTAGGATCTCTCTGTCTCTTATCATCTTAAATGCACTCACTTACATTCCAAATCACTACTTAATTTAAAAGCCTATTTGTCAAGATTGTCGCAGGCCCAGGGAAAAGGAGAGACAGACACTCAGCTCTGGCTGGAATAGAATCAGACTTGGAACCTTGATTGAATCTTTCTCCCCAGGACTTATGCTCAGTCAGGTACAATCTAAACATGCAGGAAGCAAGAGACTTAAAGGGAAACCCACACTGGAGAGATGTATAAAGTCTGCTCTGAAGTGGCAGAGTGGCAACTATCTTTATTGCTGGGTGTCCTTGTGCTCCCCAAGGAGCACAAGGGGTTGCTTGTGCAACAAGGGGTTGCTCCCCAACCCCTAGACTATTCAGTGGACATTTATTGTACCCCTAGGGTATGCTGAGGGTATCTGAGGGTACAAAGATGAAGGGGCAAGTCCCTGTGCTCAAAGCTGTTTTCAGTTTATTATTTAACGGTAAGCATTTATTGAGCACTTTCTGGCGGCCAGCTATGCTGTAAGCGTCCGCCCTCCCTTGCAGGGGGTTCTGCATCTGCAGGTGTGGAGGGCCAGCTGTACTAGGCCATTGTATATAAGAGACTTGAGCTTCTGCGAATTCTGGTATCTGGGGGGGTTTTGGGACAAATCCCCCGCAGATGCCGAGGAATGCCTGTACATGCTTTTTTCTTTTAGTCTGCCCCATAATCTTGGGTAATAACATTTTATTCCCATTTTACAAATGAGGAGACTAGTCTAATTCTTTAGAATCCATAATATTAAAATAAACACTGTGCAATACTGTCTCCCCCCAAAAAGCTTTCCCTAGTGGAATTTGTAAATGAAAAGTTTCTGGAATAGACCCACGTTCTACAGACGTGTATTGCATGGTCAAGATATTGATATGCTGTCCGATCTACAACAGGGACAGAACTGTTCTCAGCATGTGAGATGTAAGGACTGATAGAATTCAACATGACAGCCATGTCTAGTCTGTACACATCAGACACCTTGTTATTTACATTATTAGATACTTCTCATTTTCCTTTATTTTGGTCTCTTTGGTTCCTCTTGAGGTTTTGGCTTTTTTTTTTTTTAAGTTTCAGCATTTTTCAGTTGTGCTAAAGGAAAGCATGGAAGGACACTCATCCTACCTGGGCTTGGGTTTGAAGGTTAAAAGCAGAGATAGCAACCTCCTTGGGATACAGCATGGAGGTGACGGGAGATTTTCAACTTGGGTGACTTCTGGGCACCCGTCTGTGCCAGGAGACTTGGCCCCTCACTTCCCAGCTGGTTGATTCAGAGGTAGACTCCTGACTCAAACTTGGAGCCAAGAGACCTGGACACCAGGTTTTGGAGCAGTCACATAATGACAACTCAGACTTTGCACAACTCCTGCTTTGGAGAGCCCCTGTAGCAGTTATCTATCGCTGCGTAACAAATACTCCAAAATGTAGTGGCTTCAAATAGACATTTATGATTTCCCATAACTCTGTGAATTGGCTGGGTGGGTAGCTCTTCTTCTGGGCCCACTCATGCAGCTGCATTCAGGTGGCAGATTGACTGGGAACTGAGCCTGGGGTGGCCTTCTTTTCATGTGGTCTTGTATCCTCATGAAGTCTAGACCAGGCTTCTTCACATGCTGAGACAGTGTTCCAAGAGGGAAAAGGCAAGACACTGCAGCCCAAGTCTTCCCTGATGTTTTACCATTCAAAACCTGCTGCAAGCCAGTCTGGAGTGAAGGGGTGGAGACGTAGACTCCATTTCTTTTTTTCTTTCTTTCTTTTTAAAAAATATTTATTTATTTTGGCTGTGCCGGGTCTTAGTCACGGCACGTGGGATCTTAGTTGCGGCATGCATGTGGGATCTAGTTCCCTGACCAGGGATCAAATCCAGGCCTCTGCATTGGGAGTGCGGAGTCTTACCCACTGGACCACGGGGGAAGTCCCTGAACTCCATTTCTTGATGGGAGGAGCTGCAGACAGTTGTGACCCAAGGTTGGACTGTGGCAGATTAAAAATGGACACAAATTATTTTGTGGTCTTTCCCATTAAGGGGTGGAGTCTGTTTCCTCAACCCTGGAATCTGGGCTATTCTGATGAGGTGCTTTGACCAGTAGAACATAACAGAAGTTACAGGCCTGGGCTTCCCTGGTGGCGCAGTGGTTGAGAGTCCGCCTGCCGATGCGGGAGACACGGGTTCGTGCCCTGGTCCGGGAAGATCCCACATGCCGCGGAGCAACTAAGCCCGTGAGCCATGGCCGCTAGGCCTGCGCGTTCGGGGCCTGTGCTCCGCAACGGGAGAGGCCACAACAGTGAGAGGCCCGCATACCGCAAAAAAAAAAAAAAAAAAAAGAAGTTACAGGCCTTACAGCTCCACTGTCACCCCCTTGAAGCATTTCCCATCACCATGTGAAGAGGCCGGTTTAGCCTCCTTGAAGATAAAGGATCACGTGGAAAGAGAGGGCCAGTCTTCACAGCCTTCCCAGCTGAGCCCAGCCCCAGTCTGTCCACCAGCTAGATGTTGTCACATGAGTGAGTCCAGGAGAAACCAACCGAAGTTATTTCCAGCCAACACATAAGGGGAATGAGAAGTAATATGCTATTATTTTAAGTCACTAAGTTTTCTGCTGGTTTGCTCTGCTGCAGTAGAAAAATAAAACAGCTCCCAGCCTGCCCTGCTCGAAGGGCTCTCCCCGAAGTGTGACTGGTCAGCACTTCCTTTGATCCTGTGACTATCCTGCTAATAGGTCTCTTTTCCCCCCAAGGCAGTCAGAGGCTATTTCTGTTGCTTGTAATGAATACTCAGTATGAGAGAACCCCAGGCAAAGGGAAGAAACTCAGTGTATTTCTGGACCCCTTGGTCCATACCCAATCCAGGTGGAAGGTCTCTTTCCAAGATTTAAAAAAAAAGAAGAAATTAGGATTTATTGTATAATCTCTATTTGCCAAGATCTTTACTAGCTTTTAAAAATTTACCTTTTAGGGCTTCCCTGGTGGCGCAGTGGTTGAGAATCCGCCTGCCGATGCAGGAGACATGGGTTCGTGCCCTGGTCCGGGAAGATCCCACATGCCGCGGAGCAACTAAGCCCGTGAGCCATGGCCGCTGGGCCTGTGCGTCCGGAGCCTGTGCTCCGCAACGGGAGAGACCACAACAGTGAGAGGCCCGCATACCGCAAAAAAAAAAAAAAAAAAAAAAAAATTTACCTTTTACATCTTTTTCCTTGCATTAAAAATCATGGTTTCTGACATTAGTATAATTACTTATTAGCATTGTTCTACAATACATAAAATAGTTTTAAAATAATTGCATTAATGTTATTACTAACAATTGAACTACCAAATGAAGTTTAAAGTTTCTCTCCAGCTTTATTTGCCTTTAGAATACATTTCTCTATTACTGTGGTCTAAAGTCACTTGGACTAATTCTTCTCTCTGAGTGTTTATTCATCAAATTGATTTATAGTTAATTTTGCTCATTTTAACTTTTAGAAATTACTTTTTAACATACATACTGTCATTTTTTAATATAGAAACCATTTATATGTTTCCAAAGTCAAATTGATATGTTATATTTAAAGAAATCTTGCTTCCAACTATCATCCTGCCAATCCTCCCTCACTTTTATTAGCTTTTGATCTATTTTTCAGTGTTTCTTTTTGCAAATATAAGCAAATACACATGCATATTTGCACTTGGTTCCTCCTCCTCCTTTTTACACAAAAGGTGACATTCTATATACATATATGTTCCACATCTTGCTTTTTTCACTTAGTATATCCTAGAGATCACTCTACATCAGCATATACGGATCTACCTCATTACTTTTTACAGCTTCACTGTATCCATTGCATGCATGTACCATACTTATTCAACTAGACATCCATGGACATTTGAATTGTGAATTGTTTCCGATTATTTGCAGTTATACATAATGCTGCAAAGGTTAACTTTATATAAGTTGTTTTGAATGTTTGCTAGCGTATCTTTGGGGTAGATTCCTAGTAGTGAGATTTCTGGATCAAAGCGTTAATGCACATGTTTTTCTAGATATTTATAAATCCCCTTCTAATAGAGTGATGCCTTTTTGAGTCCCCAACATCGAATGAGTGCCTATTTCCCCACCACTTCATCAATAGAATATACTCTTGAACTTTGGGATTTTTGCCAATCTGATAGATGTAAAGCAGTGTCTCAGTATAGTTTTATTTTGCATTGCCCTTATTATGAGTGAGGTAGTGAGTCTTCCCATGTATTGGATGACTGTGTTCATTTTTCTTCCTGTTCAGATCTTCTCACGGACTTTTAAGTATTATATTGACATACAGTAATAATGTCAGAACAACCAATGAGGTAGGGGGCTGGTATCATTACTTCTCCTTATAAAGATGAGAAAATGGCCGGTTAGAGAGGTTAAGTCATTTACCCAAGGTTACACAGCTAGTATGTAGCTGAAGTCACCCTCCTGACACGCTCTGTGGATTCTCTACGGATCTATTTCCAGGAGTGAAACTTGGAGCTTCAGTGTTTTGCTTTTAATAAAGGATCAGCATGTGGATGTCACATCCCTGACACAGGGCTGCTTTAGGAGATGCTGCCATGACTGGGCCTAGTGGAGAGCAGGGGAACCTGTGCTTGTAAACAGGAGGATGGTACCCGATGTGTCACCTAGCAGCACCCAGTGCACTGGGGCCTTTTGAGTCTCATTGGTGGAGGACAGTGGTGAGAGACCTGCAACCTATTTAATTCTGTTAGAGAATCAGTGAGGTGCTTGATGAAGCCATTAACTGGGGTTCGTGTCTCCATTCTACTTATGAGACTCCAGGAGGGCAAATGCTGATGGAAATTTATTGATTTCTTTTTCTGCCTTAACGAATGGGTCAAATCCATGGTATAACACTGCTGGTTCCAATTAAAATCACCTGTTAGCTTACAAAGGTTGGCCCTTTCCAACCTCCCCCTCCTCCCCCATTTAAAAAGGGTTTAAAAGATTTTCATTTAATTGATTTGCTGTAAAATGCCCTTTACAATTACCCAGATAAACTAGGCATCACCTGTGGAGTAAGAGCCAATTTGAGCTGTTTATCAAGACTTCACCTCTGGCCACTTCTCACCCTGGGATCTTGAGTCTCTGTATTGATAGTTTGCATCTGTCAACATTGGATATTTTTAGTGGGCTGCAGAAAGCTTTTAGGGAGATGGGGATGGTGGGGCTGCATCTTTGAGCAGGTGAAGAAAGCATGATGGTGGTTTTTTTTGGTATGAAGTGAGAATGCCCTATTGTGCTGAAAACAAGTTCAGAAAATCAGTCCTGGCCCCATATGCCTAAAAATAATCAGAGTGGGCCCCATTTAAAAACCAGGCAGCGGGGCTCAAGGAAATGGGAAGGCAGGCAGTGGATAAAACTGAGTAACAAAATTTGCCCAGTTTCTCTTGGTCTGGGTTTAATGTCGAGCTGTATTTTAATGTTAGGAAGAAGCTGGGGAGCTTTTCTAAGAGTCTGTGAAGTGACATTTGTGTTCTTTGAGCTGATGGGGGGCAGGTTAGAAGTTCTGGAGGATGGGAAGCAAAGAAAGCAGGACATAAAGCTATTTATTCTAGGTCTTGTGTATTCCTGACGCTATGTTCTTGAATCCACTTAATAACAGAAACAATATCAGTCCTGGCTACAGAATTATGAAAAAAAACTGATGTTCAGAAAGCAAAAAAAATAGGTAAATATGGCAGAGGAAAGATATATTCTGCCAACTATAGACAAATAATGAAATTGATCATGGCAATGTTATAGAATAAATCATGAAAAAAATGTTTTCTGACATTTTTGAAGGAGACGTACCTTTGAAAGAAGATAGTGGTCACCAAGAATGAGGTATAATTTCCGTTCTGTTATCTAACAGGGCCATGCTCTAGACACAGGAAGTCTTGATGTAATAGGGTGGTTGAAGAGAATAAATAACAGACATTTATGAAAGTTCTTGGCACATAGTAGATGCACGATAAATACTAGTCGTTCTACTTTAGGCTTTCAGTCCATCCTTGTCGAACGACTTCAGAGGCTTGTCTCCTGCCACCTCTCCTTCCTCCTCACCTTCATTCTCAACTCTGCTCTGAACCCCCCACTAACACCACTCTCTCCTTATTTCCAGGGACCACCTGGTCATTAAAGTCTATGGATATTCTCAGTTCTTATTTTGCTGGAACTCTTTGAGAATTTTGACATTGTTAATGTCTCTCTTCTCTACGAACGTTTTTCTGCCCTTGGATTCTCTGACATCACGCTCTCCTGGGTTTTCTCTATTCTATCTATAGAATAACAGAAATGCCAGCATTTCTCTGCTGTTCCTTAACCAATAGTGTTACTCGAGGAACACTCCTAGATTCCATTCCCTACTCTTCTTTTTTGGGGGGGCCGCACCGCACAGCTTGTGGGATCTTTGTTCCCTGACCAGGGATCGAACCTGGGCCCTCAGCAGTGAAAGCGCAGAGTCCTGACCGCTGGACCGCTAGGGAATTCCCTCCCCACTCTTCTTGGAAGTGATTTCAAAACAATTCCTATCAAAATCTCATCAAGGTGGACAACTGGATAGCCATACAAAATAAAGAATTTAGACCCCTACTTCACACCATATACAAAAATTAACTCAAAATTGATCGAAGTGCTAAATGCAACTGCTAAAACTATAAAACTCTTAAAAGAAAACGTAGGTGTAAATCTTTGTGAACTTGGATTTGGTCAATGGTATCTTAGCTATAACACCAAAAACAAAAGCAGCAAGAGAAATATAGACAAACAGGACATCATCAAAATTTAAAGCTTTTGCATGTTAAAATATATCATCAAGAAAGTGAAAGACAACCAAAACGATGGGAGAGAGATTTTACAGATCATACATATGATAAGAGATTTGTATCAAGAATCCATAAAGAGCTCATACAGCTCAGTGATTAAAAGAAAAATAGCCCAGTTTAAATATGGGGACTAGATCTGAGTAGACCTTTCTTCAGAGAAGATATACAGATGGCCAAGAAGCACATGGAAAGATGTTCAACACCATTAGCCATCAGAAAAATGCAACTCCAGTCCACAAGATACCATTTCATATTGACTAGGATGTTGAGAAATTGGAACTCTTATGCACTACTGGTGTGAATGTAAAATGGTGCAGCCACTTTTGTATGTTTATTTGTTTGTTTTGGGCCACACCATGAAGTTTGCAAGATCTCAGTTCCCTGACCAGGGATCGAACCCGGGCCACAGCAGTGAAAGTGCCAAATCCTAGCCACTAGACCACCAGGGAACTCCCATAAAATGGTGTGGCTACTTTCGAAAACAGTTTAGCAGTTCCTCACAAAGGTAAACACAGAGTTACCATATGACTCAGGAATTCCACTCCTACTTATATACTCAAGAGAAATGAAAACGTATGTCTACACAAAAATCTGTACACAAATGTTCATAGCAGTATTATCGATAATAGCCAGGAAGTGTCAACAACTCAAACATCTATCAACTGATGAATGGATAAATAAAATGTGATATATCCATAAATGGAGTATTATTCAGCCATAAAAAGGAATGAAGTTCTGATACATGCTAAAACATCGATGAAACTTGAACACATTGTGCTAGGTCAAAGAAGCCAGTCACAAAAGACCACATAGTATATATATTTCATATATATCCAAAATAGGCAAATCTATAGAGACAGAAAGAAGACTGGTGGTTGTCTAGGGTTGGGAGAGGGGTTTTGGAAAGAGGTTTGGGGAGAAACATGGAGTGATTGCTAAAGGGTATGGGATGACGAAAATGTTCTAAAATTGATTGTGGTGGTGGATGCACATCTCTAAGAGTCATTGAACTGTACACTTTAAATGGGTGAATTATGTGTATGTGAATTATATCTCAATAAAGATGTTTTAAAAGTTCTCCTCTCAGGACTTCCCTGGTGGTCGTAAAGAATCTGCCTTCCAATGCAGGGGGCGCAGGTTCGATCCCTGGTCAGGGAACTAAGATCCCACAGGCCGTGGGGCAACTTAGCCTGCGTGCCGCAACTACTGAGCCAGCGTGCCTCAACTAGAGAGCCCACATGCGGCAAACTACAGAGCCCACGTGCTTTCGAGCCCACGCGCCACAACTAGAGCCCATGGGCTCCCGCGCAACTAGAAAGAAAACCTGCATGCCACAACTAGAGAGAAGCCCACATGCCACAACAAAGATCCTGCGTGCCACAACTAAGACCCGATGCAGCCAAAAATAACTACATAAAGAAATATTTTTTAAAAGTTCTCCTTTCATAGTGTTGATATCTTAGTGAAAAGTAAATTAATTCAGCCTACTAAGTATCTTTCAAATCTGTCCATTTCTCTCTGTCCAGCCTGCCACCCTCTCCTATTTGGATCTCCACAAAAGCCTACTGACTATCCTGGCTCCAGTGTGATCCTCTGTAAATTTCCACTCTGCTGCCTTGGAAATCTTTCTAAAGGGCAAACTGGTCACATCGCCTCTTGCCTCAATCTTGTCCTGGCTTCCCATAGTTTTATTTATTTATTTTCTTTTTTTTTTCTTTCCCATAGTTTTAAAGGTATCACGTCCAAACTCTTTAACCCAGCATAAAAGGCCCTGCATGATCTAGTCCCTGCTTATTTATCTCCCTATCCTCATTTCTCACTACTCACCACTCATAACTCCAGACATTTACATCTTCTTTCAGGTTTGTGAATTTCTTTGCCCTATCTTATTTCTCTACCTTTGCAAAGGCTGGTAGCCATTTTGCTTTTGGGGTCTCAGCTTACATGTCACTTGCTCTGGAACATTTTTTTCTTAAATACTCCCCTTCTTTATGTATTTGGGTTAAATGCCCCCTACCCATTGTTCCCATTTATTTTATAAAGCTTACTATGCGCTAGGCACGGTTCTAAGTGCTTTATAAAATTAACTCATTTAATTTTCACAACAACTATAGGATACAGATATAGTATTATCACCTTCATTGTACAGATGAGAAAATAGAGGCACAGAGAAGCTCAGTATCTTTCTCAAAGTCACACAGCTAGTGGTAGAACCAGGATTTCAATCCAGAAAATATAGTCCTAGAGTTTGTGTGTGATGTGACACTGCCACAATTGCTTAATACATCACAGCACCTATTATACAATTTGTAATTGACTGTTTATCTCCGTGTGACGTTTAGTTCACTGAAAGTAAGGATTTAAGGCTTACTCATGGTTGTATTCCCAGCGTGAGATTTAGTCCCTAGTCCTTTAATTTTAAAAATCAATGAATGAACAAAGCAACTAATTAATTTTGATACTTACATGTGAGATGTAGAAGAAGAGAGTCACGGGGTTTCTAGCTGGTGGAACAATGATGCTCTGATAATTGTTTGATATTATGTTAAAAGATCTTTAATTTGCTGGTTACATGTCTCAAGAACTTATGTTCTGGTAAAGTACTTTATACATATCGGATGATCAATAATCTTTGTTTAGTTAGAAGCGTTTTTTTTAATTTTTTTTTTTTTTTTTAATTTTTGGCTGAGTTGGGTCTTTGTTGCTGCACGCGGGCTTTCTTTAGTTGCAGCGAGTAGGGACTTCTCATTGAGGTGGCTTCTCTTGTTGCAGAGCACCGGTTCTAGGCACATGGGCTTCAGTAGCTGTGGCTCACGGGCTCTAGAGCGCAGGCTCAGTAGTTGTGGCCCACGGGTTTAGTTGCTCCGTGGCATGTGGGATCTTCGCGGACCAGGGTTTGAACCCGTGTCCCCTGCCTTGGCAGGTGTATTCTTAACCACTGCACCGTTAGGGAAGCCCTAGAAGTTTTTTTTTTCATGTCAAATTAATGTAAGGCTTACAAAAATAGTAAAAAGAATTCCTATAGACTCTTTACCTAACGTCCCCAAATGTTAACATATTGCCTAACCACGGTACGATGATAAAACCAGGAAATTAACATTGCACCTATACTATTAACTAATTATACACCTTATTTGATTTTCATTAACTGTTCCGCTTGTCCTGTTTATGGTCTAGGATCCAATCTAGGATCATACATTTCATTTCTTTGTCACATCTCCTTAGTTTCTTGAAGGAAAGGTATCTCAGTTTTTCTTCATCTTTCATGACCTTGACACTTTTGAAGAGCACTGGTCAGGTAAATTGTACACTGTTCCTCAATTTGGGTTTGTCTGAGTTTCCTCGTGATTAAATTCAGGTTGTGCGTTTTGGTAAGGATTCCACCCAAGTGATGCTTTGTCCTTCTCAGCACGTCACATCAGGAGGAACAGAGTGTCTGCATGTTTTGTTACCTTGACCACTTGCTTAAGGAGATATCTGCCGGGTTTCTTCACTGTGAAGGTATTACATTTCTCACTGTAACTAATAAGCATCTTGTGGAGAGATACTTTTGAGACTATGTAAATATCCTGTTTCCAGCCATATTTTCACCCACAAATTCTAGCATCTAGTGATGATACTTCCTTGAAACAGTTACTCCTGTGGTGCTTGCAGCTGATGAGTCTCCATTTCCATCACCCCTTCTATGTTTATTAATTAGAGCGCTACAGTAGGAAAGAACTTTCCCTTTTCCTCCATTTGTCTATTGATTTATTTATTCAATAATCTATTTATATCAATATTGACTCTTGAATATTGTTTTATTCTGTAGATTATAATACCTTATTATCGTTTCTTACTTTATTGCCCAAATTATCCCAGATTTTGAAGCCCCATTAAGTTAGCTTGTTTTTTGAGTCCTTCCTTACTTTCTGGTCCCACAAGATGTTCCATGTTCACTCTGTACTCTCCCTGCCTCAGTCATGTCATCAGCCATCTTTTAAAGTAGGCCTGATCCCTTTTTATTGGAGAATAATATTTAGAAACAAAGATCTGGATACGAGGTACTTATTGCTCCTGGGGTGTCATTGTTTCTTCACTCAGTGGGCAGAGCTAGGAAATATATGTATGTGTGACATATACACACCTCTACTTATTTTCATATCTGTCTACCTATTAAAAAACATGACTTTATACTGATACCTCCCGTTTCATTCCAACACTCAGGGTTCATTCTACCCTTTCCCTTTATTTGTGATTACTTTCTCTCACAGAACAAAAACCTGGTGCTTATTGTTAACAATATATTTACTTATTTGCTCAACCCTAGGTTATACATAAAGCAGTTTTGGAATTGCTAACCTATAACCTATTTGAAAAACAAACTTACTAATTAGAGTATAATACTGTGTACTCTTTAGCCTTAGAGTATATATTGTAAATTACTGTCTAAAGTTACTTAGGTTAATTCTTTTTTTCTTCACACCCTTTATTGTGGTTATGTTATTAACTTGTAATAAAGTCAATACATGTTTTTAAAAATGAATAGTATTTGTAAAAATATTTTGAAAAACACAGTGTACATGGACAGTTTCTCTCTCATAACCCGGAAGGCCTGGAGAAATGTTCGGAGGCTAGGTACTCCTAGGGAGATCCCCTCAGGTTATTCTGGAGGGAGAGTCAAACCCTGATCACTTCCTGCCCTACTCCTTTCACCAATGCCCTTCTCTGCTCCTGTATCGCCTTTTTTTAAAATTTATTTTTTGACCGTGCCACGCGGCTTGTGGGGTCTTAGTTCCCCGACCAGGGATCAAACCCGGGCCCTCGGCAGTGAGAGTGCAGAGCCCTAACCATTGGACCGCCAGGGAATTCCCTATTTCCTGTTTCTTTAATGCTCTGAGAAGTGCTTTAAAAGTCCTGAATTTCAACCCAGCCCACCTTCACTGAACTCCCCAGTGCTTTGGCCTCAGCCCAAGTAAAACCTTTTGATACCTGTCACGCCACCTTTATCCATGGGGAGTTCTCCATACCCAGTATCAGTCCTACCTGGATCAACCTCTTAATTCAACCTCCCTTTCCTTTCTCTTGAGTTGAAGGAGGCCACCAGGTGGCGCCTCAGAGTCCACTGCAGTCCCATTTTAAGAGTCAGCTTCTGGAGTGGTGAGTTTGGCTATAGGAAGTGATTGCATTCCTGAGAAGGGGGAGGGACATTCTCATTGTATTTTTAATTTAGTTAAATAATTTCTTTCCGTTTAGGTCTTCAGCTCAGCTCTTGGCAAAACAACACAAGAACCGCAATTTAGTTTCTGTCCTGTCTCTGCCTAGAAACCGTGGGTTCCTTCCCTTTTCCTTTCATTAAAACTTCCTCCAAGGAAAAACAAACTTTTATTGCTAGTTAAATGCTGTAATGGGTTTACCTGCCGGGGGCCTTCCCAGTAAGTGTGACTGAGGGCCTTGGTCTGTCAGCCTCTCTGCAAAAAATCGTAGCCAGGACATCAAGAGGCTGGAATTCATGCAGGAACTCCGCCGCTGTCCGCGCCTCCTCAAGGGGTCACTGGGCTGTCCTGGACTTCAGTTTTCTTATGTGTAAAGCTGAGGGATTACTGAACTCCTTGGTCCTAAACACAGATCCCTCAGGAGTCAGGGGTGGTGGTAGGGATAACATAAATCTAAGTAAAAGCTGAATTGGAAAGTGCATGCCCTATTAAAATGCATTCATATTTAAACTTTTAAAAAACATTGAGTAGACCAAACAAAATCACATTTGGACATTGAATGTGTCCCGGAAACCACCAGTTTGCAGTTTGTGAACTAGAGAATCTTTCATTAAGGTTTCTTTTAGGTCTGAGGTTCTGTGACTATAATTTATTCAAACTCTTCTATGTGCTTGGTAGCCACAGCCATCCTTTTCCATCACCTCTGCGTGTCTAAACCCTAATTCCTTCTTACAAAACCCAGTGAAATACCATCTACTCCCAGAAGTTTTCCCTGGTTTGTCCTCTGTAAATTGGAAAACATTTTCTCTCTCCTCTGAATTCTTCTAGCTTTCTGACATACCCTCTTCATGGCTCTTATTGCTTTTTTTATTGCGTTGTGTTTATTTATGTGCTGGTCACCAATCTTTCCCTACCTACATATTTTTAAGCTCCTTGAGGGCAGAATCCCTGTCTAATTGAGTTTTGTATCTTCACCATCTAAAAAACCAGTTAACAAGTGTTTACTGAGTTCCTACTCTGTGCTAGACATGCTTTTAGGCACTACACTCAGCATGTAGTAGTGGGGACTCCATAAATGTTTGCTGAGCGACTGGTATTAAGCAGGAACCAGAATAAAGAAAATAAGAAAGACAGTCAATATCAAGTGCGTGGGAAGACAAAGAGCAAGTCCAGTGCTCTGCTGGCCCCATAACTTTGCCCTCTAGTATTTCCCTTCATTATCTTAACGTCGCAGGGCAAGAGGGATTTTGCAGATGTAACTAAGATTACTAATCAGCTGACCTTATGACAAAGATTATCTGGGTGGGTTCAATTTAATCTTGAGTCCTTTAAAAGCAGAGAGTTTTCTTCAGCTGGTGGCAGAAGAGGGTGTCAGAGAGATTCCGAGCATGAGAAGGACATGATGCATTGTCTGCAACTTAACTGGGCCTGGAATTGGCCTCTGGAAGCTGGGAGCAGCCGTCGGCTGAGAGCCAGCGAGAACACGGGGAGATCAGTCCTATATCCCTGCGAGGAACAATTCTGCCAGCAACCTGAATGAGATCCGAAGCAGATTCTTCCCCAGAGCCTCCCGATAGGATCCCAGGCCAGCAGACACCTGGATGGCGGCCTTGTAAGTCCTTAAGCAGAGAACCCAGCCGAGCTTGCCTGGATTTTTGACTACAGAACTGTGAGATAATAAGTGGGTGCTGTTTTAATCCACTAAGTGTGTGGTAATTTGCTATGCAGCAATAAAACACCTAATACAGACGCTCAGCCAGCACTGTGGAGAGACCCTCGTGGGGCGGAGCTAAGGCCTCCAGGTAACAATCAGCGTCAGCGTCAACTTGCCACCTGGGGAAGCGCCTTCAGGTGCAGCCCCAGCCAACATCCCGACGGCGGCGTCACAGGAGATCCCGAGCAGAATCGCCCAACCAGCGGCCCCCGAATTCCGGACTTACAGAAATCATGAAATAAGAAATTATTATCATTGCTGTAAGCTACTGAGTTCAGGGGAAGTTTGTTACACAGCAAATGGAGTAAGTGCACAGCAAATGTCTAGGGACTGCCTGGCCGCCCAGAGCACGGCCACCACGCGGGCCACCTCCACCCCTTTATCCTCTGGCGTGCCGGAGTTCAGACGAGCAGGCAGCCTCACTCTCCCTAAAGACAGATCCTCTGGGTCTTTTGCCCAATTCCCTGCCCTTCCGAAGCCCCTCCTTGGAATTCCTGCCTTGGATTCTCAGGATCTAGAGTTGGCTGAGCCGCTCTGGTGAGCGAGCTTAAGAGTAAACTAAGCCAATTTTTTGATTGGGTTGTTTGTTTTCTAAAAAAAAAATAAATTTTTTTTTTAATTTTTATTTTTGGCTGCGTTGGGTCTTTGTCGCTGCGCGCGGGCTTTCTCTAGTTACGCTGAGCGGGGGCTACTCTTCATTGTGGTGCACGGGCTTTCATAGCGGTGGCTTCTCTTGTTGCGGAGCACGGGCTCTAGGCGCGCGGGCTTCAGTAGTTGCGGCACATGGGCTCAGTAGTTGTGGCTCACGGGCTTAGTTGCTCCGCGGCATGTGGGATCTTCCCAGACCAGGGCTTGAACCCATGTCTCCTGCATTGGCAGGAAGATTCTTAACCACTGCGCCACCAGGGAAGTCCGGGTTGTTTGTTTTTTTGATATTGAACTTCTCCAAAGAAGACATACAGATGGCCAACAAACACATGAAAAGATGCTCAACATCACTAATCGTTAGAGAAATGCAAATCAGTACTACAATGTGGTATCACCTCGTACCATTCAGAATGGCCATCATCAAAAAATCTACAAACAGTAAATGGTGGAGATGGTGTGGAGAAAAGGGAACACTCTTGCACTGCTGGTGGGAATGTAAATTGATGCAGCCACTATGGAGAACAGTATGGTGGTTCCTTAAAAAACTAAAATTAGAACTACCATAGGACCCAGCAATGCCACTTCTGGGCATTTACCTGGAGAAAACCTTAATTCAAAAAGACACATGCTGGACTTCCCTGGCGGCACAGTGGTTGAGAATCTGCCTGCCAATGCAGGGCACATGGGTTTGAACCCTGGTTCTGGAAGATCCCACATGCTGTGGAGCATCTAAGCCCTTGCACCACAACTACTGAGCCTGTGCTCTCAAGCCACAACTACTGAACCCATGTGCCACGACTACTGAATTCTGCACGCCTAGAGCCCATGCTCCACAACAAAGACAAGCCACTGCAATGAGAAGCCCGTGCACTGCAATGAAGAGTAGCTCCCGCTCTCTGAAGCTAGAGCAAACCGGCATGCAACAACAAAGAACCAATGCAGCCAAAAATAAATTTAAAAAAGAAAGACGCATGCTCCCCAGTGTTCATTGCAGCGTTTACAACAGCCGGGACATGGAAGCAGCCTAACTGTCTATCAACAGAGGAGTGGATAAAGAAGATGTGGCACATATGTACAATGGAATATTACTCAGCCATAAAAAGGGACGAAACTGGGTGATTTGTAGAGACGTGAGATGAATCAGGAGATTGAGATTGGGAGGGGTGGAAGAATTAGGGAGATTGAGGTGGACACATATACACTATTGATACTTTATATAAAACAGATAACTAATGAGAACCTACTCTATAGTGGAGGGAACTCTACTCAGTGTTCTGTGGTGACCTGAATGGGAAGGAAATCCAAAAGAGAGGGAATATATGTAAATGTATAGCTGATTGACTTTGCTGTACAGTAGAAACTAACACAACATTGTAAAGCAACTATACTCCAATAGAAATTAATTTTTAAAAAGAGCAAACTAAGCTTCCTTAGGAGGAAGATGAGAGAAAAATCCATCTTTTTTTAAAGTGGGAAGAGACAGATTTACTTCACAGGCATATTGGTTTTTTTGTTTGTTTGTTTGTTTTAGATATGGGCCATGCTTTTTGCCCAGTTTAGGTTATTTTATTTTATTTTTATTGAAATGTAGTTGAGTTATTGTCTTGTGTTAGTTTCAGGTGAACAGTAAAGTGATTCAGTTATATATATATATATTTTTTCTTTTTTTACATTCTCTTCCATTATTATTGGTATTACATAGGTTATTACAAGATATTGAGTATAGTTCCCTGTGCTATACAGTGGGTCCTTGTCAGTTATCTATTTTACATATAGTAGTGTGTATCTGTTAATCCCAAACTCCTAATTTATTCCTCTTCCCCCTTCCCATTTGGTAACCATAAATTTTTCTATGTCTGTGAGTCTATTTCTGCTTTGTAAATAAGTTCATTTGTATCCTTACACAAGCATATAGTTAATTAAGTGATAATAGTATGAAAACAAAACACTATATATAGTCATCAAAAAGATAGGAAAAAAATCTCTATATACAGATGTGGAACACTGACCAATAGTAACAGGCAACAGATCTATTTTTAAAGGAAAAGAGCAAGGTTCAGAACAATGTGTCCACTTAGCTATCACTGTTGTAAATATATACTGTGCAGGCGTAGAATGTCTCTGGTAACAAAGGCTGCCTTTGGGGAAGAGAACTGGATGGTTGCGGGCAGGGGTGGGAGGGAACTCTCCTCTTACTATGTATCTTCTGTACTTTTTCAGTCCAAGTCCATGTATTATCTGTTAAAAATAAATTCCTTTCCTGCAAAGAGATAGTAGGGGCTCACCAACAATATACTATTCCCTACTCCCCTCCCTTAACACACTCACAACTAGAATTCTCTGCACACACACCCCTTCCTTCCACACGTGCATTTGAACAGTTAACGTTGAGCAAATGCTCTCTCTTGTACCACAGGCCCAGGTAGGCACACGAAGGCAGCCATGCGTCTGTGGTACGCACAGGATCCCTCATGCATGCACCCAACAGGAGTCCCGTGTGTGAATATGTGCGCTTTAATGTACATTTATGTATGTGCATATATGTATATGTGTATGCGTGTATATGCATATGTATATATATGCATGTGTGCCTCTGATTCCAGCCCCCTTACTCGCTACCCTCACCTGTGCCTGCTCCCTTGTGTGTACACCTGGATGGAGGCCTCCAGTTACAAGGCAAAATAGATGAAAGGTATCCTATTCAGAAGCACTGAAGGGGCCTAATTATAGGTGACTGTAAAAATCTAATTGGATGAGGACTCATTAGCTGCCAAACAAGGGAGGAGAATGCAGACCTGAAAAGACCTCAATGACAAATGCAGCCTCCCTGACAGTTAGGAGAGAGGGGCTTAAATACCCTTTGAGAAAACCAGGATGGGGTAGTCAAGAAGCAGGGCAAGGCCAATAATCAGAGGAGGGGAATCCTGCAGACAAGTCGTTCCCTGCTTGTTCCTCCAGCATCTGCCCGGAGGCCATTCCACTTGCCTTCCAGTGCTGGTGGATGAAGTAAGAGGCACTTGTGACTTGCATCCGCTCTCTCCTTCCGGCTGTCTGAGCTGCCTCTGGGCTCCCTCAGGAATCCCGGGTCCTTGGTCCCCTCCCACCCGTCTAAATCCATTCTGCGGGCTGCAAGCGTGCCTCCTGAAGATGGCTCACATTCTAATCCTGACTCAGCCACTCCCTAGCTGTGTGACCTTTGTAAGCCACTTACACTAAATGAACCTGTTTCCTCCATTGCAAAATGGACTGATAACATCTATCTTCCAGAGTTGTGAACAAGCACAGAATTGTAAACGAGAAAGTGCTACGTAAACTGCAAGTTGCTACATAATTATTAGCTATTATGGACCATCTCAACTGGACCAGACTGGACGTTCCTGAAGGACAAGAATTATGTCTGAGTCATCTTTGTGTTCAGACTCCAGCTATGGGTATCTGACTGAATGGAATCGAAGAGTCATTATCACTGTGGGTTCATTAGAAGACCAGAACAAATACGTCCTCTCTGCCCTGGTGTGAACCAATGGACGGAACCACTGGCAATGGGATGGAGCTGTGGTGACTGTACTTGAATTCCAATATTTATGGAGCATTTATTGTGTAGCAGGCATCATCTTAAGTTTACATGTATTTATTTATTTGATCCTCGCAATGTCCTTAAGAGGAAGCACCTTATCAGCATCATCCCCATTTTAAAGATGAAGAAACGGACTCTCAGATTTGGGAACTTACCCAAAGCTACGCAGCTGGTCATTGAACCAAGGCAGTCTGGCTCCTCGGCCCACGCTCCTTAACAATGTAGAGCTTAGGTACCAGCTAGCATGGGAATTACATTTGGGGTATGTGACCTTTTTGATGCCCTTGGATTACAGGAAACATTTCCTGAGTAATTATAATACACCAGGTATCACGTTAAGACTTTTACATCTTATCTCCTTTAATCCTTCCAACAACCCTATAAGTGCCACTGTTTATTTTCTTGATTTTACAGGTGAAGAAACTGAGGCCCAGAGAGGTGAAACGAATTGCCCAAGATCACAGTAAGAGATGAAGGTACAGGTGTACCTCATTTTATTGCAATTACAGCCGGTGTTTCTCTTCTTTTTTTTTTTTTTTTTTTTTACAAACTGAAGGTTTGTGGCAACCCTGTGTCAAGCAAGTTTAACGGTGCCATTTTCCCAATAGCGTTTGCTCACTTTGTGTCTCTGTGTCACATTTTGGTAATTCTTGCAATATTTCAGACTTTTCCATTATTTATTTATTTATTTATTTATTTATTTATTTGGCTGCACCACACAGCTTGTGGGACCTTAGTTCCCCAACCAGGGATCGAACCCGTGGACTGTCAGGGAAGTCCGGAAACTTTTTCATTATTATTATATTTATTACGGTGATCTGTGATGGGTAATCTTTGATGTTACTATTGCAAAAAGATTATGACTCACTGAAGACTCAGATGATGGTTAGCATTTAATAGCAATAACATATTTTTAAATTGAGGTATATACAGTGTTTTTTTTAGATATAATGCTATTGCACACTTAATAGACTACAGTATGGAGTAACCATAACTTTTTAAAAAATTAAAGTATAGTTGATTTACAATATTGTATTAGTTCCAGGGGTACAGCATAGTGATTCAGTTATTTTTTTTCTGATTATATTCCATTATATGGTATTACAAGATATTGAATATTATTCCCTGTGTTATACAGTAAATCCATGTTGCTTATCCATTTTATGTATAGTTGTTTGTATATGTTAATCCCATACTCCTAATTTGTCCCTCCCCCATCCCCTTTGGTAACCTTTGTTTTCTATGTCTGTGAGTCTGTTTTTGTTTTGTACATAGATTCATTTGTATTATTTTTTAGATTCCACATATAAGTGATACAATATAGTATTTGTCTGACTTCACGAAATATAATATTCTGTAGGTCTATCCATGCTGCTGCAAATGGCATTATTTCATTCTTCTTTATGGCTGAGTAATATTCCATTGTATAACTATACCACATCTTTTTTATCCATTCATCTGTCGATGGACATTTAGATTGCTTCCATGTCATGGCTGTTGTAAATAGAGATACTATGAACATTGGGGTGCATGTATGTTTTTGTATTAGAATTTTTGTTTTTTTCTGGGTGTATACCAAGGAGTGGGGTTGCTGGGTCATATGGTAGCTCTATTTTTAGTTTTTTCAGGAACTGCCATACGGTTTTTCATAATGGCTGCACCAATTTACATTCCCACCAACAGTGTAGGAGGATTCCCTTTTCTCCACATCCTCTTCAGCATTTATTATTTGTAGACTTTTTGGTGATGGCTATTCTGACCAGTGTGAGGTGATACCTCATTGTAGTTTCGGTTTGCATTTCTCTAATAATTAGCGGTGTTGAGCATCTTTACATGTTCCTTTTGGCAATCTGTATGTCTTTGGAGAAATGTCTGTTTAGGTCCTCTGCCAATTTTTTTGATTGAGTTTTGTTTTTTCTGTATATTGTTTTATTAGCTTTTTGGATATTAACCCCTTGTTGGTCACATCATTTGCAAATAATTTCTCCCATTCTGTAGCTTGTCTTTTTGTTTTGTTGATAGTTTCCTTTCCTGTGCAAAAGCTTTTGATTAGGTCCCATTTGTTTATTTTTGCTTTTATTTCTTTTGCCTTGAGAGACTGGTTAAGAAAATATTGTTATGATTTATGTCTGAGAATGTTTTGCCTATGTTCTCTTCTAGGAGTTTTATGGTGTCACGTCTTTATTTATTTATTTAAAAAATAAATTTATTGGGCTTCCCTGGTGGCGCAGTGGTTGCGAGTCCGCCTGCCGACGCAGGGGACGCGGGTTCGTGCCCCGGTCCGGGAAGATCCCACGTGCCGCGGAGGAAGCGGCTGGGCCCGTGAGCCGTGGCCGCTGCGCCTGCGCGTCCGGAGCCTGTGCTCCGCAACGGGAGAGGCCACAGCAGCGAGAGGCCCGCGTACCACACAAAAAACAAACGAACAAACAAAAAAAAAAAAGAGTAGCTCCTAGTTTCCTGACTGAGACATGACCCTTCCTAAACATATCATTGAAGCAGGGGAAATGAATTACAGCACTGACATAGACAAATCAGGATTTACCCCCAGAGATACATGGGAGGAGGGTGGACATTTTAAAAAAAAAAAAAAAAAAAACAAAAAAAACAAAAAAAACAAAAAAAAAAAAAAAAAAAAAAATTTATTTATTTTATTTTATTATTTATTTTTGGCTGCATTGGGTCTTCATTGCTGCACGCAGGTTTTCTCTAGTTGCGGTGAGTGGGGGCTACTCTGTTGTAGTGAGTGGGCTTCTCATTGTGGTGGCTTCTCTTGTTGTGGAGCACGGGCTTTAGGTGCACGGGCTTCAGTAGTTGTGGCACGTGGGCTCTAGAGCGCAGGCTCACTAGTTGTGGTGCATGGACTCAGTTCCTCCACAGCATGTGGGATCTTCCCGGACCAGGGCTCAAACCCATGTCCCCTGCATTGGCAGGCGGATTCTTAACCACTGCACCACCAGGGAAGCCCTCATGTCTTATATTTAGATCTTTGAAACATTTTGAGTTTATTTTTGTAGATGGTGTGAGGGAATGTTCTAATTTCATTGATTTACATGTAGCTCTTCAGCTTCCCTGACACCACTTGGAGAGACTGTCTTTCCTCCATTGTATATTCTTGCCTCCTTTATCATAAACTGATTGATGATAGGTGCATGGGTTTATTTCTGGGCTCTCTATTCTGTTCCATTGATCAATATGTCTGTTTTTGTGCATGTACCATGCTGTTTTGATTACTGTAGCTTTGTAGTATAGTCTGAAGCCTGGAAGGATTATACCTCCACCTTTGTTCTTTTTTCCTCAGGATCACTTTGACAATTCTGGGTCTTTTGTGGTTTTTAAAATCCCGTATAAATTTTTGGATTCCTTCTTCTTGTTCTGTGATAAGGGTCATGGGTATTTTGATAGGGATTGCATCAAATCTGTAGATTGCTTTGGGTAGTATGGCCATTTTAACAATATTAATTCTTCCAATCCAAGAGCATAGGATATCTTTCCATTTCTTGGAATCATCTTCAATTTCCTTTATCAGTGTTCTACAGTTTTCATCATATAGGTCTTTCACCTCTTCGGTTAATAAACATAAGTTTTATATGTACTGGTAAACAAAAGATTCATGTGACTCGCTTTATTGCAATATTCTCTTTATTGCAGTGGTCTGGAAACAAACTCGCAATATCTGAGGTGTGCCTGTAGAGTTAAAGTTGGAACTTTGTTAGTCAGACTCAGAGCCTACATCCTGAACCCCACGATATTTTGAAGTTACTTTGCAAAAGCAGCCACCTCCTTTGTTGAAGCTGTAAGAGTGATTCTATGTGGTCTTGTTCTAAGAGAAGTCTGGTGGGGGAGGACCATTATGGATGTAGAGAAGAGACTGAGCAGGTCATGGTGCATGAGGGCAGGAGGAGGGAAAGGGAAAAAGAAAGCTGGTGACAGTGACAGTGTGTCTTCTAAAAGCAAGATATCTTGTTAGTCTCTTTGGGGTGAAAAGATGATATAGGCCTCCAGAGTATTTATGGCCTGGAGGTGGCACAAAACTAACTCTCAGATGATTAGGCTATAAAGCTTACATGTTGAAGAGAGGCGCTTTGGAGGTTCATCATGAAGAGATATGCATATGGTGGAAGGAATCAGAAAGGATAAGGAGGTATTTGACCTGGGTCTTTTTTTTTGGTTGCGTGGCATGTGGGATCTTAGTTCCCCAACCAGGGATTGAACCCACGCCCCCTGCAGTGGAAGCGCAGAGTCTTAACCACTGGACTGCCAGGGAAGTCCCCTTGACCTGGGTCTTGAAGGGAGGAGAGGATATCAGTGAATGAAGAGAGCTGAGAAGGCCTTTCCAGGAACTACATTTGTGATGCCTAAACTTTCCTTTTTGCAATGGTCCCACATTTGAAAGATTGTGCTATCAAAGTACAATAGATTTATTGAGTAATACATTTTCCTATTTATAATTAAAGCAATAAAGCTGTCGATTAAAGCTCCTGATCATCACTTATTAGTCAACATTTATTCAACAGAACAGGTATTTAGCACCTTCTATGTGTATAGTGCTGTGCCTGGTACTTGAAATACATTGATAGATAAGAGACTGCCCTCCTTCAAGGGACTTTCTGAGATTTCTAGTTGAAACCAAAGAAACCAGACATCTCTCTCCCATACTATCTTTGGTACATCTGTTATTAGGCCTTTTGAAATATTTGAAAAGAAAAATGATTACCATTTACTGAGACACAGCGATCTGCCAGACACGCATTGGGCACTTTATATGTGTTTTTATTCACTCGTGTTTCCCCTCCACCTATACTCGAATGCAGGCTTCATGTTTAGTTCATTGCTGTGTCTCCAGTCTCACCGTGATGCCTGCCACATACTAAGTGCTCAACAAACACTAGTCAAAGTGACCACATGAATTAACTCAGATCTCTCAACAATCCTGCCAGGTAGTGGTGATTTGTTTTCTTTCACTGCTGAGGAATCTAGGACTCAGAGAGACGGAATAAGTTGCTCAGGTTCACACAACTCTCAGTGACAGGGCGGGGGTTTAAATCTTAGATCTGTCTGACTTTAAAGGTGCTCCTCTCATTCTATTCTTCTGCCAGAGAGGCCTAAAGACGGGGACACTAGGTTGGAAAACCCTGAGATGAGAAATGAATACGCAAAAGAGGGTTGGAGCAGGGGGAGTGGCCTGGGTGCAGGGTCGGAAGAGGAGCAGGGATGAGGCTGCCTCACGTGTTGGTGTGGAAGGCCAGTGTGCTGGGCAGAGGACTTTGACTGGATTGGGAAGGCTCTGCCTAACGCAAATTTCCACTTATTGGAATTATGTTTTAGAAAGATTAGCAGCAATGCATGGGGTGGTTTGGCTTTTAGAGAGATGGGAGATGAATGGGGTCATTAATTCACCCATTGAGGGAGAGGTAATCAGTAATTGAATGGAGGTGGTGACAATAGGAATAGGAAGGAAGGATGATGTCAGGGCAAATGCCCCAATGAGGGGTCCAAGATCAAGCTCAGAGATGGATTTGCCGTGACAAGTGGGCAAGGCAGCTGGTATGAATGGTCTTCTCCCTCTTCCTAGAGTTACCTTCAGGTGGTTGGCAGCCTCTGTTTTAGGGCCACAGCTTTAAACAGTCATCTCAGCAGAGCCTATGGCTAGCCATTTCCTTTGCAAATATTTATGGAGCTCTTAGTAAGATCTGTTCACAGCCTCAGCATCAGCACTTTTTCGCACTTTGGGCTTAGGTCAATAACATGCATTAAGACTGTACTACGGTAGAGTTTGGAGATACAATGAGAGCAGACATGTGGGACTCTATCAGCCTTCCTAGTTCAATCTGTACATAACACCTCCTTTCACTTTCTTCAGCTGCAAAATAGGGATAATAATTGCACCCATCTTACAGGAGTGCTGTGAGGATTCAATGAGCTAATACAGGTGAAGCAAATAGAGTGGTGCCTGACGTGTACAGTAGTAAGTGATTAGCATTTGCTTATATGATGTGGAAGACAAAGTCCCTCCCCTCAAGGCCATCATCATGTAACTGTATTCACCCGGTCCAGCAAGACACTGCAATAACAGATATATATACCAGGGACAGAAAGAGTTCTAAAGGGGAGTGATTCTTTAAAAAAAAAAATTATTTAAGTATAGTTGATTTACAATGTTGTGTTAGTTTCAGGTGTACAGCAAAGTGATTCAGTTATATCTACATATCTTTTTTTTTTCAGATTCTTTCCCTTATAGGTTATTACAAAATATTGAGTATAATTCCCTGTGCTATATAGTAGGTCCTTGTTGATTATCTATTTTATATATAGTAGTGTATATATGTTAACCCCAAACTTCTAATTTATCTCTCCCCTGCTTGCCCCTTTGGTTTTCTATGTCTGTGGGTCTATTTCTGTTTTGTACATAAGTTCACTTGTATCTTTTTTTTTAAGATTCCACATATAAGTGATATCATATGATATTTGTCTTTCTCTATCTGGCTTATTTCACTTAGTATGATAATCTCTACGTTCATCCATTTTGCTGCAAATGGAATTATTTCATCCTTTTTTATGGTTGAGTAGTATTCCTTTGTGTGTGTGTGTGTGTGTGTGTGTGTGTGTGTGTGTGTGTACTGCATCTTTTTCTTTTTTTATTTTAAAGAAGGGAAGGAAACTACAGCTTTATTAAGGTATGATTCACATACCCTTTTTCTTTTTGGCTGTGCGGTGGGGCATGTGAGATCTTAATTCCCTGACCAGGGATTGAACCCGTGCCCCCTACAGTGGAAGTGAGGAGTTTCAACCAGTGGACTGCTAGGGAAGTCCCCCATATCTTCTTTATCTAGTCATCTGTCGATGGACATTTAAGTTCCTTCCATGTCTTGGCTATTGTAAATAGTGCTGCAATGAATATGGGAATGCATGTATCTTTTCGAATTATGGTTTTCTCTGGATATATGCCCAGGAGTGGCATTGCAGGATCATATGGTACCTCTATTTTTTTTTTTTTTTTTTTTGCGGTATGCGGGCCTCTCACTGTTGTGGCCTCTCCCGTTGCAGAGCACAGGCTCCGGACGCGCAGGCCTAGCGGCCATGGCTCACGGGCTTAGCTGCTCCGCGGCATGTGGGATCTTCCCGGACCAGGGCACGAACCCGTGTCTCCTGCATCGGCAGGCGGATTCTCAACCACTGCGCCACCAGGGAAGCCCAGGTACCTCTATTTTTAGTTTTTAAAGGAATCTCCGTACTGTTCTCCATAGTGGCTGTATCTATTTACATTCCCACCAACAGTGTAGGAGGGTTCCCCTTTCTCCACACCCCCTCCAGCATTTATTATTTGTAGACTTTTTGATGATGGCCATTCTGACTGATGAGGTGATAACCTCATTCCAGTTTTGATTTGCATTTCTCTAATAATTAGCAATGTTGAGCATCTTTTCATGTGCCTTTTGACCATCTGTATGTCTTCTTTGGAGAAATGTCTATTTAAATCTTCTGCCCATTTTTTAATTGCGTTGTTTTTTTTTAATATTGAACTGCATGAGCTATTTTTTAAAATATTTACTTGTTTGTTTCTTTTGGCTGTTAGTTGCAGCATGCAGGATTTTTTTTTTAATTAATGTATTTATTTTTGGCTATGTTGGGTCTTCGTTGCTGCGCGCAGTCTTTCTTCAGTTGCATCGAGCAGGGGCTACTCTTCGTTGTGCTGCACGGGCTTCTCGTTGCGGTGGCTTCTCTTGTTGCGGAGCACGGGCTCTAGGCACGCGGGCTGCAGTAGTTGTGGCACGTGGGCTCTAGAGCGCAGGCTCAGTAGTTGTGGCCCACGGGCCTAGTTGCTCCACAGCATGTGGGATCTTCCCGGACCAGGGCTCTAAGCCATGTCTCCCGCATTGGCAGGCAGATTCTTAACCACTGCGCCACCAGGGAAGCCCTGTTCGTATATTTTTGAGATTAATTAAAGGAGAGTGATTGTTATGGATGCCTGTCTATTGTTCAACCTCATCCCAACCACTGACAGCCAAGCTCTCTTTATATCTCCCCAAACTCCTCAGCAATAAAATGACTATAACTCTTTCCAAGCTTCCATGACCCTAGGACTTCCCACAAATGTTCAGAAGTCAGAGCCCTCCACACAGTTTTGGAGTTGATCTTTATCCCCCTCCAGCTCAGCAGATCTGCAGATATTAAGTCCTGGGACAAATGAGATTATGTTCCCTTTGGAGAGAAAAAAAAGACAATCTTCACCTCTCCCTGGACACAGATATTCATTTGCCCGATCACCTGCAAAGCAGATGAGCCTCTGAGATGCCCTTTTTCTTGTTCACTTAGGGGTGAAAAATTATCAGCAAAAAACAAATTAGTAGGGCTTCCCTGGTGGCGCAGTGGTTGAGAATCCGCCTGCCGATGCAGGGGACACGGGTTCGTGCCCCGGTCCCGGAAGATCCCACATGCCGCGGAGCGGCTGGGCCCGTGAGCCATGGCCGCTGAGCCTGCGCGTCCGGAGCCTGTGCTCCGCAACGGGAGAGGCCACGGCAGTGAGAGGCCCGCGTACCACAAAAAAAAAAAAAAAATTGATTTGTGGCCAAAGTATATGGAACATGTTGACCGACTAGAGGAAGCCAAAAGAGAGAGAGCCTGCTGCCCTGGCCAGCCCTCAACCCTGTCATCCAGCACCCAGCTGAACCCTCACGCGCAGAATCCTTTATGGCCACAAAATGGCTCTTCCTTTTTATTTTGAGTTGCAGCGTGTTTCATCGTGGTTTTGATTGAGGACTGGAGAATTTACGCCCTGCAGCCCTTCTCCCTAGCATTCTCATCACTTTAATTGGTTGAGCTGCTTAATTACCTAAATACTTCTGGCGGAGAAGCAGGATGGGGATGTTGAGGCTGGTGTGCCTCTCCCCTCCTCCTCCTCCCCCAGCTGGGCCCCCCCATCTCAATTCCAAAGGCCCAGCAGTTTCCATTGGAGTGTAGCAGCTCCATTTCCCTCCAGTATTAATAATTATGACATTAGAAGGGTGATCTGCTGCAATTCAGCCTTTCTATTTGCAGGCTGGTGGCTGCATATCAATGGCATGATTAGGCAAATGAAATCAGATTGACACTGTCGTGAAATACTCACATGGCCAGAATGCATATGCTTCAATCTCATTGTTCCCATTATTAAAGCCATTTTATAATCTCATAACATTTAGACTCACACTTTGCATTTCTAATTAACTTGAGGAGTGACTTCGCTGGGAATTAATTGCAACTTGTGCATTCTCATACACACAAACTGGCAGAGCAGCAAACTCCGTTGGCAATCATGCAGTTCACCCGCAGGACGGACCCTAGGCTGGCTTCTGTTCTAAACCATCCTCTCTGTCAGTTGGGAAAAGTGGCTGGGGACATTGGTTTTCATTAAAATTTGGCTACAAATTGCATGCGGGAACAGTCTGAGTGCCAGAGTCCCATTTCCCTTTGGGGGGACTTGTGTCCACCTGAATAGCCTTTCACAAAGAAGAGGTTTGATGTGAGGCAGCAGTTTTCAGCCTTTTGGATTTCATGGATCAGTAATATCTTTAATAATAATAATAATGAAGGATTAGGGATATCTAAATAGCTGTCATATCGAGCTATTATATTGCCTTTATTGAAAATTACTTCGAGATGAAGAATGTGGTGTATCTCTCACACTTTAGTTGGTTAGTTAGCATTTGAAAATCTCTAATCAAAAGTCCATACCCTCGAAGTGGCCGCTACAAGCGCTTTAATGATCTCTCTCTCTCCTATTAACGTCAGAGCTTTGTTAATGCGCACAACTGGTGTCAGAAATGTTTTGTTTTGTTTTTTACTGGTGAAATGAATGATGTTCAAGACATGTGGAAAGGTTAGAAATATTGACGAGGCACTTTTCATGAATGAGCTGCATAGCCCAGTAGCCTACACCCTTCAGAACAGTGCCTAGGCCCAGAATTTTGCCTGGTCATATTTTGAGAAACTTATACAGGATCTGGCTGCCTGGCATTGCTTAAAAAGTGATCTGAAAAAAAAAAATGGTTCTGAAGAACCTAGGGGCAGGACAGGAATAAAGACATAGACATAGAGAATGGGCTTGAGGACACGGGAAGGGGGAAGGGTAAGCTGAGACGAAGTGTGAGAGTGGCATGGACATATATACACTACCAGATGTAAAACAGATAGCTAGTGGGAAGCAGCTGCATAGCACAGGGAGATCAGCTCTGTGTTTTGTGACCACCTAGAGGGGTGGGATAGGGAGACACAAGAGGGAGGGGATATGGGGATATATGTGTATGTATAGCTGATTCACTCTGTTATACAGCAGCAACTAACACACCATTGTGAAGCAATTATACTCCAATAAAGATGTTTAAAAAGAAAAGTGATTTGAGTCTACTGTGAGTGAACCTTTCTTGCAAGATGCTTGATGGAGTGACTGATTCTCAGCTGGGGACAATTTTGCACCTCCTGCCCCCAGCCAGGGCATTTACAATGTCTAGAGATATTTTTGTTTGTCACAATTGTGTGTGTGTTTTGTGGGGAGCCATTGGCGTCTTGTGGGTAGAGGCCAGAGATACTGCTAAACATCCTACAGTGCACAGGACAGTCCCCTTCCCCAACAAAGAATGACCCACCCCCAAATGTCAATAGTGCCCAGAAACCCTGGAAAAGGATAGAGCTTCAACTTCATTGAGCCCACAGAGCTGGCTGTAGGACTGTTTTTGTACCTAATTGCTAATGTTTGCATGTGTGCAGAATTTAGTCTGTGCCTCTCTTTCACTGTAATTTAGGACCTACTGGTAAAGTTGGAGGGGAGTTACCAATGTCTGTCAAAAAGAACCTAATAGGGACTTCCCTGGTGGTGCAGTGGCTAGGAATCCGCCTGCCAGTGCAGGGGACATGGGTTCAAGCCCTGGTCCAGGAAGATCCCACAAGCTGTGGAGCTACTGAGCCTGCGCTCTAGAGCCCACGAGCCACAACTACTGAAGCCTGTGTGCCTAGAGCCCGTGCTCCGCAACAAGAGAAGCCCCCGCAATGAGAAGCCCACGCACCACAACGAAGAGTAACCTGTGCTCGCCGCAACTAGAGAAGCCTGTTCACAGCAACGAAGACCCAACACAGCCATAAATAA
Source organism: Kogia breviceps (assembly GCF_026419965.1). Taxonomy (NCBI): domain Eukaryota; kingdom Metazoa; phylum Chordata; class Mammalia; order Artiodactyla; family Physeteridae; genus Kogia; species Kogia breviceps. The sequence goes on along the minus strand of NC_081316.1, from coordinate 111,101,976 downwards.
ATAAATAAATTTATGAAAAAAAAAAAAAGAACCTAAAAATTGTGCAAGACCAAGCTGTCTTAAGTCAGTTTGACACAACAATGTAGAGTCTCAGGGTTTTTTTTTTTACTTTGGAAACTTTAAATTTTGTTAATTCCTGCCTTTAAAAAGAAACGACTACCATCCACTATCACCATCATATAGTAACTGAATAAAAATCTTTAATACCAAAGACATTTCCCCCCCCCATTTTTTTTTTGGCCGCGTTGGGTCTTCGTTGCTGTGCGCAGGCTTTCTCTAGTTGCAGTGAGTGGGAACTACTCTTCGTTGCGGTGCGCGGGCTTCTCATTGAGGTGGCTTCTCTTATTGCAGAGCACAGGCTCTAGGTGCGTGGGCTTCAGTAGTTGCAGCACATGGGCTCAGTAGTTGCGGTGTGCCTGCTCTAGGGCATGTGGGCTTCAGTCGTTGTGGCATGCAGGTTCTAGAGCACAGGCTCAGTAGTTGTGGTGCATGGGCTTAGTTGCTCCGTGGCATGTGGGATCTTCCCAGACCAGGGATTGAACTCGTGTCCCCTGCATTGGCAGGTGGATTCTTAACCACTGCACCACCAGGGAAGACCCTTTGATACCAAATACATTTAATAAGAATGATCCTTTAAGTAAAATATGTTCAGCTTTTTAAAAAACTCACTTTTTTCCCTCAACTCATTGCATTAGGATTTGCTCCAGTTTCCCCTCATACTGGCAAGAATGTGCCCAATTTAGAAGCAGATGTTGCTCTTTTTCTCTTTAAAGGGTATCTTGGATCCAAGGACCAGCCTAGAAAAGGGAACATCTTTCCCAGAGAAGATTGAGAAAATCTTCAGGCAGCCAGGCCACTGGGATATCCTTCCTTCACAGGGCTGAAAATCCACAAATGGTACACCCCTCCCCCAAACAAAACAAAACAAAAACCAAGTAGCATGACTCCCATTCTGCAGAGGAGAAAACACGCTTCAGCAACTGGTCCAAAGTCATATGGCTGATATGTTTTCCAGTATCTGAGCCCAGATCTCCCTGCTTCTAAGATCTCAGCAAGGAAACATCTCTTCCGGCATGTGGCCTAAGGACGGAGCATGTTTCCACTCAGCGTCTGATGGATCATAGGACTGAATGTTCTTTGGTGGATCATCTGGTCCAGAGATTCCCAATCTTAAACGTGATAGATCCATGAACCTTTTAATTAAATACTTTGATTTTTTCCAAGGAAAAATATTAAAAAAAAACCACAAACCAAACCTGACACTACTAATACCATTTCAGCAAAGAAAGGATATTTCAACACTAGGAGAATAGAAAGGAAATAATTCATTCCTTCATTCATTCAACAAATATTTATCAAGTGCCCATTACATACAGGTATTCTGGGTCTTGCTGAAAAAACAGAAAATGAGAATATCAAAGTCCTTGTCCTCTTGGATCTGACGTTGCAATAACAATCTCCATTCTTTAAATGAAATAAATTTAACTCTATGAAAGATTCTAACAGTGTTCTTATTGTTCTCTTTTCATCTTAACTAGTAAAATCCTTGTGTGGCAGCACTGGTCCACAGACCAGCATTTGGGAATTCTGCATCTAATGCATTTTTTCTGTTTCCAGGGACAGAGCCCTGAAGTTACCTCAGATGGAAGAAAATCAGATCAAAATTTAGATGCTGTCTGGATTCTCACAGGGCTCAAATGGGAAATGGGGCACGGCCTTGTACACCACTGGGTGACGTGAGCCAGGTTTCCGTGAGCGCAACTTCTGATGCTTTGGTTTTATTGGTAAAGTGGCGATGTCCACCTCACTTTGCCTGCTTTTTCTACACCTTCACGGATAACTCTGGAAACCCTCCGAAGCATTCCAGGCACCTTTCCATCTCCCAGTTCATTGAAGCTCATTAACAGCCCTGGGAGGCTAAGTTCATTTCCCAAACAGGGAAATGGACCCAGGAAGAGGTCACCTGGCAAGGCAGAGATGGCTTTAGGACCAATCCCGGATCTTATGCTTTTTATCCATGGATCTACTCATGGGACAAGTCAGGGTTATCTTTGTTCAGAATAGAAAAGGCCAGAAGCATCTCCAGACCTCTGTACCAAGAGGCTTATTTGTTTCTTTCCCTCGATTGTTTGGGTTCTACCTCTTCCAAATCACCCTTCCCACTCTGCCGGAAGCAGTGACCTAGGAGTTCAGGGTAACAGGTTTGCATGTCTAGTATCTCTTACTTGCTGAGCTATCCAGCCGCCTTGGAAATGGCAATAAAATTACTCAAATACTGGGACATCCCTGGTGGCGCGGAGGATAAGACTGCATGCTCCCAATGCAGGGGGCCTGGGTTCAATCCCTGGTCAGGGAACTAGATCCCACATGCATGCCACAACTAAGGAGCTGGCGAGCCGCAACTGAGGCGCCCTCCTGCCACAACTAAGACTCAGCACAACCAAATAAATTTTTTTGTTTGTTTTTTTAAAAAAATTATTTATTTATTTGGCTGCATCGGGTCTTAGTTATGGTATGCAGGCTCTTTCATTGCAGTGTGGGCTCTCTAGTTGTGGTGCACAGGCTCAGTAGTTGCAGCGTATGGACTCCAGAACATGTGGGCTCTCTAGTTGTGGCACACAGGCTCTAGAGTGCACGGGCTTAGTTACCCCATGGCAAGTGGGATCTCAGTTCCCCAAACAGGGGTTGAACCTATGTCCCCTGCATTGGAAGGCAGATTCTTAATCACTGGACCACCAGAGAAGTCCCAATAAATAAATATTTTAAAAAAAAGGACTCAAACACTGAAGTGTCCCTGAGAGAGGGCACAGTGAAGAGGTAGGAGCAAAGGGGGAGAAACAGGCCAGAAAGTCTGAGGCTGGAAGGCTGTTCCGGGAACTCCCCAGGCCACCAAAATCCTCAAGGTGGAAATGAGAAGGCCGGGATCCTTGCCAAGCTTGACAGTTGGAAAATAAACACTGAGCTTCCCCTACTCTGTGTGCGCTTGGTTAGGTTTGCTTTAGAGAAAGTCTGGCTGGGATCTTTAAGCAGCATCCTGTCTCTCCCCTGGCCTCCAGGCAGGCCTGCGTTTCCTGCGTTTGCACCAGTCCTCGTGAGTGCCATTGGACTGCACTCCCCTCCCTCCAGCCAGGGCCGTGCAAGCCCTCAGCCCTCCATCCAACCCCTCACCTTCCACGGAAGCTTCCTTGGCTGATGAGAGCGTGGGCTTTCACAGGTCTAACCTTGTTAATGCTCATTCTACTTTCTTCTTTAACTATGGCATTCATTCTCAGTCACTGGTGCTATTGCCACGGAAAAGGGCGACTGGGTGACCGTACAAAACAGTGCCTGATACCAAGATCTTTCTGTTTGGTGCTGAGAAGTGTGAAGGAATTTTCTGAGGGAGATGCATCTCTTTTTATTTTGTTTTTTAGGCTAAGGCTAAAAATGAATTCGTGGTTCCTGAGCCCATAACAACTGCAAACAAAATGAAGAATACCAGGAAGCATGGTTGGGTTGGGAGCAACATCCTTGGAACGAATGCTTGGCCATGGATGAACTTCAACATGCACGACCAAGAGGTGACTTTTTTTTGGTAGAATATTTTATTATTTTTAATTGAAATATAACTGACATGTAACATTATATTAGTTCAGGTGTACAACATAATGATTCCATATTTGTATATATTGCAAAATGGTCACCACAAGAAGTCTAGTTAACACCCATTACCACACATAGTAACAAATTGTTTTTCTTGCGATGAGAACTTTTAAGATCTACTCTCTTAGCAACTTTCAAATATACAACACAATGTTATTAACTATAGACAGCATGCTGAGGAGGTCACCTTTTATTTTATTTTATTTTTTAAATTATTATTATTTTTTGCGGTACGTGGGCCTCTCACTGTTGTGGCCTCTCCCGTTGCGGAGCACAGGCTCCGGACGCACAGGCTCAGCGGCCGTGGCTCACGGGCCCAGCCGCTCCGCGGCATGTGGGATCTTCCCGGACCGGGGCACGAACCCGCGTCCCCTGCATCGGCAGGCGGACTCTCAACCACTGCGCCACCAGGGAAGCCCGAGGTCACCTTTTATATATAGCATTTATTATGCTATTTAATATATATGTCCAAACATGTGATGAGCTTAGTTTCTGCTGTCAGTAAGTGTTGGATCAATTAGTTAATCAATGAGTGAATACAATATGTATTTCTATCCAGCATTATTCAGACCACATGTGGACTGTTATGTTCAATTCAAGGCAGTCTCTGTTTTAAAGTTCAGAGATCCATAGCGGTGAGAGGGCTAAAGAATGATGTGTTACAAGGAGCAATGCAGCTTCTGGGATATTTATTCTGGGGAAGAGAATACTCAGAGAAAACAGTAGAGCTTTGGAAGTTTTGTTTGTTTGTTTAATATTGGAAAGGCTTCTCTGTAGCAGTGCGTTTTCTTTCATGTGATTCTGGTGGTCAGAACAGGGATCAGTCGTCCAGGTGACATGGAAGTAAACTGAGTCTTCATAAGAGGGAGTCATCCAGCTGTCTCGGATCTTTTAGGTGGGAGGCCTCCCTTGGGTGGAGGTTGGACAAAACATCTGGTAATGCCCTTTCCTGTTATAAAATTATACTACATATATATGTATACATGTGTGTGTAGCATATGGTCTCCTCCTGTACCCAGACATAGGTTTTTGTTTGCTTATTTTTATTAATGGGTAAATGTAGGTAAGACCATTTATTCTCTGAAAATACACTATTTAAAGGAATGAGAATACGGTCATACGTAGATATGCATGTAAAGACGCAGGAACACATAAGTGTTTCCTAATTTTTATTAAACACCACGTGCTGGACTCACTCACCACTTTCCACGCGCTGTCTCATTTAAAGCTCCCAAGCACCCTGTGAGGAGGTGGGACCATTTATTTATGTCCCCATTTTACAGATGGGACGAAGACTCTGAGAGGTCCCAGATAACACACCCAAGGGCACACAGCCAGGTAGACCTGGGTTGAACATCCAAGAGTCTCTGATGATCAGCCTCATAAAAGAGGATCTGTGATTTGTATTTAAACACGGACACACATTCTGAGACTGTGCATTTATTACAGAGACCACATACATACCTGCTGTTGTCTGATTTAGTCATTGGCTCATGGGACAGTGGGACTGCAGAGAGGGTGGTGTAGCTTCTCTTCTGAGTGATGGGCTCTCCCCACCTTCTTCAGGATCTGCTTACCTCAACTTCAAGGAGCCCAAAGGCCCATGGCCGGGCCGGCCAGGCTGGGCCATGATGTTGGTCTGGGGTTTCCCTGCCATGGCCCATCACAGACTAGAAATAACCTCAGGTTTCTTTAGTTGAAGCAAATGAAGTTTTCTGTGCCTTATTTCATTTTGGTTTTTGTGCGTTTTGTGTGCATATGTGCATATACGCATGGGTTCTTGTTTTTATTTTCCTAATGGAGGAAGTTGGCATGGGAGAAGCTGAGCTCTCTGCAGCAGGCGGAAGCCTCCCAATGAATGAGGATGGTTAAATAAAAGGAGATGCTTTTCATAATTTGTCTCAAACAATCACTTAATGGGTGCAGGAAATTTCTGCGAAATGGGTGAATAGTGTAGGTCCATTTTATCAGCCCCTTAATGAAGTAAAGCCCGCTGGCTTTTAAGACCCAGGCAGCAAACAAAAAGTGGTCTTTATCCTCACACACCAAATCTGTGCGCCAGTAAAGTGCAGGCCCTGACAGGAATTTCAATTATTTAATCAAAAAGAAAATGAAAGAGGTCTTAAGTGTTGTGATTCGAAGACAGCCTTTTCATAGACCAATCTAGTGTATGCTCACATTGAATATGAAGCAAAATGGGAAGGAAATTAAGGCAGCTTCGGCTTAAATCATGTGATTGCAAATAGTAAATTAGTTTCTCGATGTTTTCATTTAAGTGTTTAAGTGGAAGGTTTTATTCCTAATGTAGTGTAGTGACACAGAAGAGAACCCTCCCGACTCCAGCTTCGCTGTCCCCGTTTGGTGATGCATTTACGCTGGGGCGGGAGAGCGGGGGGAAGGGAGGCTAAGATGGAGAGAGAAGGGGAAGGGGGCCTCAGTCACGTTGAGATGCTTTTGTTTCAAATTGCTACCGAAGTAGCTTTCACAGAAAACTCATTAATCGGGCAGATGAGTAACGTCTGTTGAAAATGTACTAAGGGAAATGCATTTAATTTGGAAGGGAAATCAGGAACTGCATTAGTCAGAGCATTTAAATGGCAACATTATCCATTCGCCTGTTGTTTTGTTTGATGCGGGCTCACTGAGTTTGCTCTTAAGGGATAAGGGTTGGTAAAACTGGTCGGCATTGAACTTCAGAGAAAACATGTCCCCCTGGCTTTCAAAGGCTTCTGCGTGGTTTTGCTGGGGCTCAAACGAGAGCCTGCTGTTGGGATGGGCGAGGATGTCACAGGAATCTCTCGGGGAAAGTACTAATTGGGTTGGACTGAGTTGACCTCTGGCTGAGGCAACAAGTAGCTGGAGGTCATTTCTTTGCAAATGAGCATCCCTTTGTGTTTGTAATTAGCTTTGATTATTCGGCTGGGGGCTTACAGCTGTGCGGGAGATCAGGCTCTGGGTTCACTCCATAGAACAACAGTGAGTGGACTTTTAATATCAAATTAGGCACTAGGGCTTGGCATCTCTGAGGGTTAGACTCGCCAGGGTCCCTCCTGCAGCCCACAGTGAGAGGAGTATGACGGTGAATGTGTCTTTAACTGGCACTGTCTTGGCTCTGCTAGGATTACTAACCCTCGTGTATGTTTCAGTTTCATTCACCCAAAGTCCCACCTCCTCCATGAAGTATTCCTTGCCTATCTCAGGCTAAGAGATCTTTTTTTTTCTAGACTCCTAGAAAGCTTTTGGTCTATGTTTCTGTGATGCTTTCTGGACACTTGATACTGAGCATACACTAACTTACCATTGCCCAACTTTCTTTTTATGGGTGAATGGTCTTTTTGCTCTTTCTTTTTATTATGGAAATTTTCAACAAATAGAAAAACAAAGAAAATAGTATAAGTAACTTCCATGTACTGATCATAAATTTTAACAATTATTAACCTCTTGTCATATCTATTTCATCCCCCCTGACCCAGCCCCTGCGATTTACTTACATTTCTCCATTATTCTATAAGTATTTTTTATGATTGCTGCGTTCAAAGCAGGATCTAATCAAGGACCAGACATAGTGTTTGATTTTGTGTCTTAAGTCTCCAGTCCTCACTTTATTTTTATTTTCCTTGTGGCATTGCCTTTTTGAATGAAATGGGGAATTGTCCCATGGAATGCTGGATCTCCTGGATTCCTCTCACTGCTTCTATGCAGTATAGCTTAGCTTGCTTTTGTATCCTTCGTATTTTCTGTAACTTAAAGTTGGATCTAAGCCTGATTGGATTCAAGTTAAGCATTTGGCAGGAACACTTTACAGGCAATGATGTGTGCTTCATGTAGCATCACAACAAGGGCACGCGTAATGTCTGGTTGTCCCACCATTAGGGATGCTAAGATCCATCACTGGGTTGTAATGTTGACAGCCTGATGGCACTATATAAAGCTACATTTCCTTGTTTGTAAGCAGCAAGTAATCTGAAGGGTATTACTTTGGTGCCGTTAACAAAACCCAGTTTCCCTATTTCACAGCAAGTGAGAGCCAAGGATGTGCATTAGAGTTTCCTGTTTTCTGCAGCACCTCATAGGAAGAGATGTAGTAATATTAAAAAATACTGGTTGAAGGTATGAATGAACGAATGGATAGACACATGAGGTTCTGAGTGAATCAAGTGAAAAACTTAACATACTGAGAAATTCTGCAAACCCACCTGTGAAATACAAAACTAAGCTAATTCTGTTTACTTTGCTGTATAAATTGGAGAGAGTATATTGAAGCATGTAATACAATGCCAATCACAGAGTAAATGCTAGAAGCTATTATCCTTAATAATAATTAACATTTTCATCCTGCTTGACAGTTTTGAAAGAAAGATCTTTTGGATATTTTCCTCATAAAATAGTCCTGCAATAGTCCTCCGAGGTAGGTAACATTATCCCCACTTTGCAGATAGAGTAACTAAGGCTTTCAAGGGTTAAGTGACCTAGTAAACACAAGAATATTGTCCTTAGATCAGCTTCATGAGAATCACCGGGGGCTCTCTGATGTGCTACAGAAAAAAGTGTACACTGATACTATCTTTATGGGGTACAATTTGGCAAAGCCAGTGAGAATTACAAACTTGATCCAGCAATTTATCATCTAAGAATTCCTATAGACATACTTGCCTATGTGCAAAATAATATGTGTATGGTTATTTATTGCATTTACTAAAGCATTGTTAGTAATAGCAAAAGATTGGAAACATCCTACATATCTTATTATCATCGAAGGGGACTACTTCAATAAAATCCTGGTCGTCCATAAATGTTATAATGTGCAACCAAAAAAAAGTTAAGTAGAAAAACCAAAATGCAAAAGAATTTGTATAAAAAGAGAAAGGATGTGTGTATGTGAGAGGAAAAATATATATATATTACATAATATTTATATTTCACTTATACATTTATTTATTTATTCACAATATATATTATGTCTTGGGTGTCTGGAAGAGTGGGATGGAAAAATTTTTCACTTTGTAACTTTTATGATTTTTCACTTTGCATTATTTGAATATATTTCCTATAGAAAAAAATGATACATAATCTAGTTGGAAAAACAGAACCTGGCCATAAAAAGAGATAAAACATATCAATGTAGTATTTAGCCTATTCTAAAAGCTCAGGGAATAGAATATCTGCTAATTCCATGGTGATTAAATACTGTGGACCAGAGTGGTTTTCTGAGGGAAAAGGGTATGAACTGGATCTAGATTTGGATGGAAATTATCTACATAGATGGGAGGTGATAAGGATGATACTTCCTGAAAGAAGATAGATGAAAGCAATTTTTAATAATCAAGTTTTGTGAGGCTAAGACCTCAGAGTGCAAAGTGGAGGCTCTGTTTTAGTTTAGTTTTGAAGAGAGTTCCCTACATTTGCCAGTCCATATTTCTTTCCCCCCCAAAAAAATCACATGGTATATTTTAAAAAATCACATGGTATTACCACACCATCTTGAGGAGCTGCCCACATTCCAGCCGATAAGGAGGGCTCTGGTAACCTGTACTAAATTACTCTCTTACCTGGTAACTGTCAAATAATACTGCAGTCAATTATAGAAATATTTTCGTGTCAATTTTGGGGGATTCCAATACTGGAAAATATTAAAGACACAGTAGATAAATAAATCCGTGGCTTAAAAGTGGAGGCAAGATATATACGTATGAGAGAAAGCCTCCAAATGCACACTCACATTTTTATAAGGTACATGTTCAATAAATGTTTGCAGATGTAAACTGAATAAATCACAGAGCTCTTGGCTTCAATGTCTCCCAATATAATTTTCTCTCCTAGTTACAGTTGAGCCTGCATCATCTCAGGGATGAAAATATTTTGCTAATTAAGTACAATGCACAGAGAATCTCTTGGTTGGTTGTTTGTTTTGCATGTTTTTAGTTTCATGTGTTGAGGTGTGTGTGTATTTCAAGAGGAAATAAGGCTTACACTTTTCCAAAATGTCTTTGTTCCCTGCACTTCTCTACCCTATCTCTCCAAACCTCCTTACGGGGAGCCTAGCAAAGGTAAGGTACCGGGTAGACACTCAGTAAGTAGTCTTTGTATGACTGGTTCTCCCCAGCCTCCACCAGAAGAAAATAGACCTGGTATGGATATCATTTTCTAATTTAATGTTTTCAAACCCTGTCTGGGGGAAAGTAGGAACATGAAGAGTGCAGCTATCCAATAAGAAGGTGTCATCTTTCTTAAAATCATCTTCACGGTATCTTCTAGAGCTAAATAGCTATTCCCCATTTGTATCCAGGAGACCACTCCCTCATAGCTCGTCGCCATCACCACCTGCCCAATACATTCTTTTCTTTTTTTTCTTGACAAGAAACTCTTCCTAGGATTACATAAGCCTGCTTTTATGTAGCGACACGGTGTTGGATTCATTATTCACTCATGTCCGTGGTAGCCCTAGGGTTCCAGTATTGATCATTTGCGCTTGCTTTTATCACCACCAGCATCACCACTACCACCGTCTCCATCACCACCTCCATCAGCACGACCGTCAGCGTAACCACCACCACTTGCACTATCACCATCATCATCATCACCAGTTGCAGGGCCACTTATTAAGCATTAGCTGTGTGCCAGGCACTGAGCAAAATGCATTACATATATTACCTTTTAAAAATTGAGATACACGAATTCGCTGGCGGTCCTGTGGTTAGGACTTGGCGCTTTCACTGCTAGGGCCCCAGTTCCATCCCTGGTCGGTGAGCTAAGATCCTGCAAGCCACATGCAGCAGCACAGCCTAAATAAATAAATACATAAATAAAATTGAGACATAAGTGACATATATCCATTACCTTAAAGTCTCTCCAAAACTACCCTATGAGATACAAATATTGTCCTCATTTTACAGTTGAGAACAATAGAGCTTAGAGGGATTAAACAAAATTTCCGCGGTCATACAGCTAGTATGCAGCAGTGATGGAGCCAGATCGTGAATCTCAGTCTGTTTGACTCTAAACCCTGTTCTATTTTCAACTGGTTACGTATACTGCCCTCATCATCTTGAAGTGTATATGTGTGTTCATATTCCAAAGTTAAAACTTTAAAACATCCTTTCTGGTTCTAGTTATTACAGGTCATGGTATGAATTTATAAATCCTCCAATGAGAAGAATTGGGGAGACTGTGCTCTTAAATCAGGGGTGATAGTTTCAAGTTCCATTCCAGGTGAGAAATAAGCAGCATCTATTATTGCTTTACTTGTCTATTTTTCAAAGATAATGTGGTTGGAATGAAGAGAGTATGGACACTGGGGTCAGATAAACCTGAGTTCAAATCCTAGAGTACAAAGCTTGATGATCTTGAGCTCGTGACTCTACCTAAGTGATCTTCTGTTTCTTTGTATGTAATAAGGAAGAGTTGTGATACTCAAATGAGAAGGCAGAGCAAAATATATGATGTATAATATAAATGCAAGAAATTCACCTCATTATCCATAGTGCCGTCATTGAAATTGCTAAAAAACATTCTTCAAAGACTTCCTTTAAGTGATTAAATCGATGTTATTCTTAATTTATGGATGAAAGTGAGGTGTGTGATCAACTTTGAAATCACATATAGTTTATATGAAAATAAAGACTTGCAGAACTTTTACTAAGGAATAAAAGTTTCATGTCCCTTATAGGCAAATATCAATTAAAAACAACTGTGTTGGGCTTCCCTGGTGGTGCAGTGGTTGAGAATCCGCCTGCCGATGCAGGGGACACGGGTTCGTGCCCCGGTCCGGGAAGATCCCACATGCCGCGGAGCAACTAAGCCCGTGAGCCGTGGTCGCTGAGCCTGTGCGTCCGGAGCCTGTGCTCCGCAACGGGAGAGGCAACAGCAGTGAGAGGCCCGCATACCGCAAAAAAAAAAAAACAAAAAACAAAAAAACTGTGTTCTAATTTGGGTTCAGTAACTTATGGAGAAAAGCTAAAATCATAATAAAAATAATGTAGTGAATTTTGATTTGAACATTTTGGGGTTGAAGTAAAATAATTCTTTTTTCTTTTATATTTTAATTTTAAAATGACTTTTCAATAAATATTACATTCATATGATTCTTACTCAAAAGATCCAAAAAGGGCATTTAGGGAAAAACCTGCTTCCCATCAAGTCCCCAGGACCTCACTCCCTAAAGGCAACTAATGCTATGAGTTTCTTTTGTATCTTTCCAGAGCTATATATAGAATATGTAATCAAATTTGTGTAGTTTTCTCCATCCTTCCCCCTTTAAAACAAATGTTAGCATCCTTTGCTCTTTTCACTTAAAAATACATCCTAGAGTTCCTTTTGTTCTGGGTTTGTGTAATTTAGCCATGATGTGCAAATCATATCTATCGGATAAATTACGATGTGCATTTGTAATTTTGATATATATTACCAAATTGTTCTCAATAGAGATTGTACAAATTTGCATTCTTTGCATCAGTATATGAGAGTGATTCTTTCCCCCACAGCTTTGCCAACAGAGTGGGCAACTAGATTTAAAATTTTTTTTATTCGACAGGTTAATGATGTCTCAGTGTAATCTTTTATTAGTCTTATTTTTAGTATTATTGTTATCATCTTTTAAAATGCTTAACAGCCATTTATTTATATTTTCTTTGTGGTGAACTCGTTCAATCCTTTGCCCGTTTTTAAATTGTACTCTTGTTTTTTTTTTTTTTCACTGTAGGAACTTTTTATATATAAGTAATTATCCTTGTGTCTGGGATATGAGTTGCAAATACTTTCTCCCAGTTTATTGTTTGTCTTTTTCCTTTGCTTATGATAACTTTTGCCATGCAGAATTTTTAAAAATTAGTTAAGTTTTTAATCAATGTTTTCTTCTCTGACTTTCAGGGTTTTATGTTATACACAGATTATCTACCATCTTGGTCATTGTAAGACAAATTCAATATTATTCCCTTATAGTGACAACATTTGTACCTCCCATTTTTTTGGTCCACTAACTTGATTGCATTACCAATGAGAGTTTAAAGAATAAATATCATAAATATCAATCTGTTTCATGAACAGTATTCTCAAACAAAATATAAACAGCCCAGCATTTTAACAAAACATACCAAATATTTAGTTCCATGTACATAGTCCTTTTGGGAAATGTTTACAAATTTCTATACCCAATAATAGAGTTTGAAAGGGCCTTACAATATCTAACATTAGAAATTCACATTGTATTATGGTAGCAACTCATGAACCTTTATTTTTAAAACTATGCATACTAATTTTGTATTGTTTAAAGTACATTGTGCTAGTAGGTGCTAAATTTAAAATCTGACATAGAATTTGAATAGTTTGGAATGGGAGAAAAGAATACTTAAAAGGCATTTTGTTAGCTTATTGGGGTTTTTCCTCTGGTAATACACTTGGCTACTCTTCTAGGGACTCAGTGGGGAAATGGTGGAATACTAATAAGAAACTTATTCAAACCTCATTCTTATTCTACTATATGCCTCTTAGAGTATTAAGAAATGATAGGTAGGCCTTCCCTGGTGGCGCAGTGGTTGAGAGTCCGCCTGCCGATGCAGGGGACGCGGGATCGTGCCCCGGTCCGGGAGGATCCCACATGCCGCGGAGCGGCTGGGCCCGTGAGCCATGGCCGCTGAGCCTGCGCGTCCGGAGCCTGTGCTCCTCAACGGGAGAGGCCACAACAGTGAGAAGCCCGCGTACCGCAAAAAAAAAAAAAAAAAAGAAAGAAATGATAGGTAATCTCTCATATTTCAAATCTTTAACTTCAGGTGTTTTTTTTCTGTCACTTTTTGAAGCATGTTTTGAATTGAGATGCCAAAGGCAGTATAGAAAACTTAAAGAAAGAAATAAAATGAAAGTTTTAAACTCTTCAGACTGACCTTGTCCTGAATGAGCAAACTGGATACAGTTAGTCCTCCTTATGTTAGGAATATTGTGATTTGAATACCCTATCCTTGAATGTGTTCTCATAGAATTCACATCCTTATTTTCAGTGTAAAAGCATTATTTGAAGATGCATTTGCAGGAAGCATTCAGTGACTCCTGTTCTTTTTCTAGGCATGTCATCCACTTTGGTAGTGCTTAAAATAAAGTACTCAGATAGAAGGTTAGTTGAAACAGACAACAAGCAATATAATACAAAATGTTATGAGTAAAGTGTGTTACTCAGATCCTTCTAAAATCCATTTCTCCCTTTATTTTGAAGGCCCTGGTATAGGCACCTTGGCTAATGGAATCAGTCTCTTCCTTTGATCATCAATAGGGTTATCTTTTCGGGAAACTAAGTCCCAGCTCAGATGACAGTTTTAGATGAGGCTGACATGAAAGAGAGGAGGACTGTTTAATTATCAGCTCCCTGAAAAACATGCATTTTCTCTCTTTAAATTAATAATTCTTCAGATGAAACCATAAACAGGAGCTCGATCAGGTCTTGTGGGTTGGGTGGGGGAAAATTTATTTGATCCTTAACTCTTGCTCAAAGCAGTGAATGGGATCTGATTTTACGCATCTGCCTGGCATACGGTTATAGCCTGCTGGCTCTGGGTCATCAATTTCAGTCAAATGAGAATGAAAAATAAATGTCACGTGAGTGCATTTATTTAATCTCCTAAAGCTTGGGGAAAGCTTGTGAAGACGGGTAGTGAGTACCCTGGAAGATAGTAGATGCTCAATGGATGTTCACAATAATAGAATATAGTGGATAGATGAAGGACAAGTATTGAGAATGTGCTAGCCTGGCTTCAGCAACTGCTTTCCATTTTTTAAAAATTTACTTATTTATTTTTGGCTGTGTTGGGTCTTCTTGCTGCGCGCTGGCTTTCTTTAGTTGCGGTGAGCGGGGGCTACTCTTCATTGCAGTGTGCGTGCTTCTCATTACGGTGGCTTCTCTTGTTGCAGAGCACGGGCTCTAGGTGCAGGGGCTCAGTAGTTGTGGCTTGCGGGCTCTAGGTGCAGGGGCTCAGTAGTTGTGGCTCACGGGCCCTAGAGCACAGGCTCAGAAGTTGTGGCACACGGGCTTAGTTGCTCCGCAGCATGTAGGATCTTCCCGGACCAGGGCTCAAACCCGTGTCCCCTGCATTGGCAGTCGGATTCTTAACCACTGTGCCACCAGGGAAGTCCCTGCTTTCCATTTTCTATGTGTGTCTACCTACATTGGAAAAGGGTAAAAGTAATTATGGCAGTTTAATAGATACGTGCTGTCCAATAGGTAACCATTTGCCATATGTAGTTATTGAGCGCTTGAAATGTGGCTAGTCAACTCCTGAACTGAGATGTGCAGTAAGTGTAAAATACACAGTGGATTTTGAAGATTTAGTATAAAAAAAGGAATGCAAAAAAAATCTCAATGATACTTATATTGATTATATGTTGAATAATAATATTTTTGATATATTGGGGTTAAGTGAAATACATTACTATTTCACCTGTTTCTTCCTACTTTTTAAATGTGACTAGTAGAAAAATTTAAATGACTTATGTGGCTCGCTTTATATTTTTATTAGACATCGTTGGTCTAGACTTTAGAGATAATCTAGGCAATGAAATATTTCTGCTTTTAAGGGGCAAGGTGTTTGCAGTCTCTATAAAAATATGACATTTACTCCTTACCTGGCTGGCGGGGGTGGAGGGAAGAGGAAGGCCTGTTGGCTCTGGAATGCCTCTTTCTTTTCCCCTAAGACTTACCCCAATTGAATCTCAAGACGGGGCTGGGCACCTTGGGCGCCTCCTTCACCCCGCGGGGGAAGAAGGATGGGCCGGGCCAGAGCGCCAGCATCGTAGAGAAACTTGCCGGCTTTCTTCACCTCGCGATTTCCCCGAGGGTCTGGGCTGTAACTCTTAGAGGAATGTGAGGCCGCGACCCGAAAGGAACTTCTCCAGGACAAGCCCCGCGTGCACGGCCTGCCCCTGGCGCTGTGCTCAGGCCCCATAGCCCCCTTGGCGAGCCCAGCTGGGATTATCTGAGTGCGCTGGGATAAGGGGTTCTCCTTAATGGACGAGGGTGGCGACCAAGGAATCCCTGCCTCTGCCCCACTTCCGATCCCCGTGTTCCTGCCTCCGCGCCCCCAGGGGCCCGCATTGGTGCGGACGGCGGGTCGCCCTCTCTCAGCCACGGAGCTTGGTTTCCCAGCATCGCTGAAAGGGGAGAGGGAAGGGAAGGAAAACTCCAGCGGTCCTGGAAGCCCTTCCACTTCCCAGAGCTGTCCACTTTCCTCCCTCCGTCTCTCACTTCCTAGGTTCCCACTGGGGCGGCGGCGGAGGCTGGAGAGGCGGACCCCCCGGGGGAAAGTCTCCCTCGGCAGCGCTGGGCTCTTGGGCAGGCGGGTCCCGGCATGAGGAGAAGTAGAGAAAGGGGAGCGCGGGGCAGTCGGGCCCTCCTCCCGCGCGCCCTGGCCAGCGAGCAGGGCCTGGGGAGGTAGCCTTAGCTTTGGGGGACAGCAGGGAATGTGAAATAAAAGTCTATGAAATAAGGGGGAGGGTAAGGACTGAGCAGGCTGTCTAGCCCGCCCCTTCCCTTCCCTCCTCGGATCCCTCGAACATGCCGGGAGACGTGTAAGAATGAATTCTGAGAAAGGGTTTGCAGCGCCTTGGCTCCAAGGTAACTGCTACCCAAAGGCGTTTTTTACTGCCCCTCGTCCCAAGGAACATTCAGTAATCTTGTCATTTCTGTTTCTGAGGCAGAAGTTAGTCCCTGCCCCCAGAGTGAAGCTAAAATCCCACCCCCAAGGCTGCGTGCAAATCTGTGCTCGGTCTGTGTAGGGATGGAGTGTAAGCGCGCGCCGGCTCGGGAAGGCTCTTTACAGAGGCGACTTCTGGTTGTAGACCCACCACGCCCTCAATAACCTCTAATCCTTTAGGGTCTTAGAAGGCAGGATGCCTCGGTTTCCACTCACAGGAAAGAGTAAGCGCTCTCTGGCAGCAGGGTGGATGTGGGTAAAGTGTGGACAGTCCCCTCTTCACGAATCTCCTTGGTCTTCCTTTGGTCCTGCGGGAGATGACTGGACCAGGGCTAAGGACCAAGCAACGACTCCTGGAAGTCTTCTATGTTCCCTCTCCGTGGTCACCTGCTTTCCGGTCTTCAGTTCTTACAATTATAAACTTTTAAAAGATCACACTTCACACTCCAGGACGAAGAGTTCTGACTTCGTTTAGAGGCTTACTTGCCAGGAGCTTATTTTAAAGTTATTTCCCCCTTCTTCCCCTTCTTCTCACTCTCCTCATCTGTTTACCATTTACCAGTTCATCCGTATGGAATACGACGCTCCCACTTCTTGGAGCTCTGTAGTTTGGGGCCTAATTGATTCTGGTAATTAATTTGTTTTACCTGCTAGATCAGATGGAAATCCTACCCGTGCGCCCAAGGATTAGCACTTGGCTTCCTAACACCTCCTCTAATTATCTAATAGCATGGGTTGTGAGGACTCAGTCTCTATTAAAACACTTTTACTATTAGCAGTGGTGATTGGAATTGTGATGATGACTAGATTTCAACAAATTAGAGCTTAAAAATGGGGAGATGGAAGAGAAGTGGCTTCTTTTAATTTCCCTGAGTTTAACATCAATAATTAGAGCAATTTTCAGAGATGCGAGCTGAAATTACCCCTGCTGTGCTGTAGATGATCACCTTAATTTTAGCAAATTGACTCCAGGGAAATAAATGTGACAGATTTGAAAAAAACCAAACATTAGAAAACAAAAGATTGGGATGGAGGAAAATGAAAAGAAAGGCTGCAAAAGGGAATGGGAAACAAAAACACAGTACAATTATTGGGGGGGGGAACGCTAGGGCTGAAAGGGATAGTATAGCAGAAATAGCAGCCCATGTGAGCGGAATGAGGAGAAAGTAATGGAAATTTGAGGGGAGGTGGAGGCTGGAATTTAAGAGGTAGTTCTGGACCTATTTATACAGATCAAATTACTTGCCTAATGTAGGTATAACTTTCCTCACACCACCCTCTAAAACTGAGGTAAAGAATGTTTTGATAATCATCAACATTTTATTTATTTACCTCGACAACCCAGTCATCCCTCAGTCATCAACTTAAGTTGGGTCTAGCAGATACGGGCTCTCTCCTCAGTTCTCCTCTTCCCCCTCTGCTATCATTTCTCTAAAGTTTTAAAGCCCAGGCCCCAGTGCTGAAATAGTGCTTTATTCTTGTTGCTTCGGGACCCTTTAAATGACTTCTGCTGTCTAAAGAGGAGTCTGTCCGAGGGTAGAGACTTTATCTCTTTTTCTTTAAAAACGCCCGGGAGCTAGGCAGCTCCTGCCGTGGCGGGCAGAAACTGAGGTCGAGAAACCTGGTAGGAGCAAGAACCCGGTCCGCTCGGCTCCACTCTCCCCGGGCCTGGCCGGTCGTATTCAGCACCGCGGACAGCTCCCCGCCCCGCCCCGCGCCCACCGCACCCTCCCCTCTGCCTCTGGCAGCCTTGCCATTGGCTCTCCCGGCTCCCCTCTCCAAGCTGCCAGTTCTCCTACACGTAGACCCAACCTACCCAAGAGCTCATCTTCTCGCCTCTCCAGCGCCGGGGGTAGCCCGGGCCGAGGAGAGAGCATCAGGGATCCGAGCCTCGAGGGTGGTTGGCTCTCGACCAGGCGTGCTGAGACGCCGCCTGATTCCTACTCGTCGTCCCCGGCCCTCGCCCTGTGGCAGGCGCTCGGTTCAAGATGAATCTCAACTTCACCTCCCCTCTACACCCGGCGTCATCTCAGAGGCCCACGTCCTTCTTCATCGAGGACATCCTGCTGCACAAGCCCAAGCCGCTAAGGGAGGTGGCTTCTGACCACTTCACCAGCTCTCTGGCCTCTCGGGTGCCTCTGCTAGACTATGGCTGCCCCCTCATGCCCACACCCACCCTCCTGGCCCCTCACCCCCATCACCCTCTACATAAGGGAGACCACCACCATCCTTATTTCCTCACCACCGCGGGTAAGTAACAGGGGTCTCAAGGTATGGGGAGAGAGAGAGAGAGCACGTCTTCCAGCATAGACCCTAAGCCTGTGACGGATGAGAGGAAAGGCCGGAGCTGGCTGGGCCTGGCTTGGCTGGGCTTCCTTCCCTAAGTGACAGTGGAAGGTTGAGGACGCGGCTGAGAACACAGGGAGCTCCCTTGAGGCGTGCCAACCCAGGGTAGTAACTCCTGGTCACTCCTCACTTTTTATAATGGAGGAAACGTGCCGAGCCAAGAAGTAGCTGGAGATTTTGGCGATATTCTTGATGGGCGGCGTTGTTTCCTTTCTCTTGGTCTTCCTGGCCACTTTGGTCCATCTCTCAGTCCCCATCCCTACATCTCCCACTCTGAGGGAGACCCCTGACTGTCCCACCCCATGGAAAGGAACTCAACTTTCCAGCCCAGAAGCTCAACCGGCTCCAGTGGGGCCAGCTGTCTCCTCCCAGGCGCTGAGCATTTGCAGGTAGACACTGCAGGGGGTTGGAAGTGAAGGAGGTTTTGGGGATATTCTGCGGACTGAAGGTTTGGGCTGGCCTGAATAAGGGAGAAAAGATAAGAAAAAAAAAAGAGGGAGAGACGCGGCTGCTCATTAACCCTCTTCACTCCCAACATCTAGCATTTAATTCACAACCTCGGGCTGGGCTGCCCTCCTTTGCCCCTGTTGCTGACATCTCTGGAGCCCAGAGCCAAAGTATTTTGATTTCCCAGGCATGGCAAAGAGCGGGGACCAGCAAAGTCTGGTTGGGACGGGGAGATGCGGGGAAATAACCAGGGTTTTTGTGCGTGTGCCTCTCTCTGAAAGGCCACATTCACGCTTTCTCTTCCGGCATCTTCTTTCCAGACGGAATAGAATAATTCGTTGAGTCCAGATGCGGAGCGCAGCCGGAAAAACAAGCCTAGTCGGGGTGGGGGCTGGACAGACGAGAGCCAGTTTGTGAAATGTGGGCGCTGGAATCCACGACAAAGGCTAAAGCGCTTGTGAAGCGGTAAAACCCAGACTTCGGGGCACTGGGTTGGAGGGGCGATCGTAAAGCCTGCGTCCAAGTCCGCCTCTCTGCTTTGGCTTCACCGCCGGCCAGAGACAGTCTCTTTTGCGCCGCACCCATGTTCCCGGCAAATAGTAGTGGCCAAAGCCAGGGATACCGGAACGACTAGTTTTCTGTTTTTGCTGTTCCCCCCTGGGGTCAGCCGATGTTGATGTCTGCGGCGGTTGGTCCGCTTGGTGCGTCTCAGACATGATAAAGCTTGCGAAGGTCAGGAAGGACACGAGAAGTCTCCCGCGGCCCGGGACAAGCGCTTCACTCCTTCTGCGTGGGGTTGGAGGGAAAGAATGAGAACCAGATTGGAGAGCGGGGTCCCCAGCGCGACCCCGAGACTGATAGGGAACGTGCGAGGCGGCAATTACCCTTCCGTGCTCGCTCAGGAGCTTCCCCGCACGAGAGTGTGCTGGCCTGTCCCGTTGGCCGCAGGCTGGAGAACGGAGGCGGCTCAGGGAAGAGAACGGTGTTTTTCAGTGAGGTTGCGAAGCGGATCACATTCACGCTTCTGTCAGCCCCAGGACATCCCTGATGGTCGTCAGGGCTCGGGGAGATTGGGGGGAGGGGAGGGGGGAGGAGGATAGCTGCTGGACCCTCCGACGTCTGCAGGAAAACTAAGGGAGGCGCGGCCGAAGACTCTCCGGAAGTTTCTCCAAGACGACAGTATTTAACGCCTCCTGATCTATTTTAGAATTTTCTTTTCCGTTTTACTTACTGTTTACTGTTTGCGTGTGTGGATGGCCTTTCCGATAAAGATCTCCAAGCGCTAGTCTTGTGATTTATTCCCCCTTGCCCTGCGATTCCTGGGAGAAGCCCCGGAGAAGCTGTGGGGAGAGGCGGGGGCCGGCGGGGGGCACGAGGTGGAGCGGGTGCCGGGGACGAGCGTGGGCAGTGGAGCAGGGGTCGCCCGGGGAGGCCGCGCTCTGCCCGCTTGACTGCTCTTCTCTCCTTAGGGGTGCCTGTCCCGGCGCTGTTCCCGCACCCCCAGCACCCAGAGCTGCCGGGGAAGCACTGCCGCCGCCGCAAAGCTCGCACGGTTTTCTCGGACTCGCAGCTCTCCGGCCTGGAGAAGAGATTCGAGATCCAGCGCTACCTGTCCACGCCCGAGCGGGTGGAGCTGGCCACGGCCCTCAGCCTGTCCGAGACGCAGGTGGGCCGGAGCAGGGGGAGGCCCCATCTCCGCTCGCTCCTCTCCCCCCACCCCCGACCCCTAACGCCTCTGGACCGGCTGCGGAGTTCTTGAGTGCAACGACCCCGCTCCCCTTTATTCTAGGCTTCTCCGAAGACCCGTAGTAAAAGTACCGACACCTCCAATCTCTTGTCGACTCACCGAAGCAAAATCTCTCGAGCGGGTTCTGGACACGGAGGGAAAAACCCTCGAGTGATTCTGATGATCACTCCCCGCTTGAGAACTATCATTTCTGTGCCTCCCCACCCATTTCTGCTCAGGCCAGTAACCCGGGTCAGACGTAAATCGGCAAGAGATAAGAGGGTTCTTGACCCGAGAGAAGCCCACACACGATTTTTTTTCTTCTTTAACCTCTCTCACAGCTGCGAGTCTTCATATCCACACCTCCCCAGCACACACGCACGCACACACACACACACACACACACACACACACACACACACACACACGCCTCCTTTCTATTGCCCTGTCCTGAGTGGAAGAACTGTTTTCATCTTCTCCCAGATGCTATTCACCTGCAACCTCAAAATACCTCGCTCCACTCCCTTTCCCATTCTCTGTACCCGGAAACCCAACTTGCTGTGAAATCATAGCCCTGCCAGGCCCAGACCCCAGTGATTTTCTCTCTGATGAGAAGCAGCAAGTCTGCCTCTCATCTTGCTGTCCAGCAGCCTTGCTGGACCAGGTATTTAGATGTCGCAGTCAGAGGAACGTATTCTGAACGGAAAGGAAACTTATCCACGCAGCACTTACTATTAGACATTCTAATTGGTAGCAGTATTAGTATTTACTAAACACACCATTTTGAGCCTCATCGTTATTTCAGGACAAGTACTTCTGAGAGCTAGGATGTTTGACGGGCATTCAAGATAAGACAATCACTTGTGAGCCGTTCAGGTGTGACTTAACCCAAGGTTTGCACTGGCACAACTTCTGGATAATTCGTCAGTGGATTGCGCTCTATTTTCTTAAACTCCAGCGATCGCTTTTGTCTTAGCTCAGTAACCACGGGACTGAAGGAATGACGTGATTTTCTTTGTTTCTCCCCGGAATCAGGTGAAAACGTGGTTCCAGAATCGGCGGATGAAGCATAAAAAGCAGCTGAGGAAAAGTCAAGACGAGCCCAAAGCACCTGATGGGCCCGAGAGCCCTGAGGGCAGCCCCCAGGGCCCCAAGGCCGCACCCGCCGAGGCTCGGCTGGGCCTGCCCACGGGTCCCTTCGTGCTGACCGAGCCGGAGGACGAGGTGGACATTGGGGACGAGGGGGAGCTGGGCTCAGGGCCGCACGTGCTCTGAGCCGCCGGGCTGGGGAAGGCGGGGAGGACTTAGAGGAGCGGGCCAGGGACTTCGGCTCCGGGAAGATAAACGCGACACACCTGTTAACCCTCCACCCTCCTGGCGCGGCCTCCCGACCCCTCCCCCTCCCGACCGCCCGCTCGCAGCGCCAGTGCGGGGGCGAGTGTGCGCCTGCTCGGCTCGTCCGCTCGCCCCGCGTCTTCGGCAGCGCAAACGGGAGCACGGGCTCTTGGCTCCCTAATTCGGTGGGGGACCTCTTCCCGGCCGCGACTGCAGACCCCTCGGCCCTCGCCCCTCAGCCACCTGTCCCCGTTCCGTTGGCCAGGCTCTCCAGCGGACCCCTTGCCCTTCCTTGAGGCAGACCGACGGGCTGCAGGTAAGGGACCGGGTGTCTGGGCCCTCCGCTCTGCGGGGATCCGGATCCGGACCTGATCCTTAACACATTCACTCCCGGACAGACTCGCGCGCGGCCCGCCACTAACCTCCCGCTCGCCCCACCCCCGCCCCAAATCTCTAACTAATACGAAGGCGACTCCCTCGTTCTCAGGGCGGCGCTTCCATCCTCTAGCGTCACAGTTCCCCTCAAGAGCTCGCGCGGTTCTGCACCCAGGAGCCCCTTTTTGAGCTTGTGGTCCCCCAGGCACCCGCGCTCTTTACTCTGGTTCCCTCTCCCTCCGCCCCCGTTCTGAGCGGCGCTCACGCGAGTCGAGACACTTGGGCAGAGCAAACCCACCGAGCAATTTTGCTTCCCGACCTTGTTGCGCGCCTGTCCAGCAACTCTTCCATGTCCCACCGGTTACTGATATTTTAAAAGCGAGTGTTCCTCGGGTTGTGTGTGGAAATGCTGATTCTCATTGCGTTTTAGGGAACTCGGAGTCTTAGCAAAATGAAACCTAAAGGGGAATACGCATCCCCTTACAGGCGTGCACCTGTTTGGGGACCCTTGAGGTGGGGCAGGAGTCCTGTTGGCCTTGCGCGTTGCCCCCTCCCTTCCCCCAGGGAGGTCTCCTATTCTTTTCCGGGGTTTGCACTGTTTAGATAATAAAGGGCTCGCCGGGCAGAACTGGGAACAGACACGAGTTTCCGGGAAGCGTTTGTTACCGCGACCTCCTACGCGCACGCTCCCTCTCCTCCGCCCCGGGCGGTTTCCTGTCCCCCGCAGGAATGAGCAGGGCTAATAACTTTTCCGTAACAGATTCCCGGCTCGCCGTCGCCGAGTTTTCTGTTTTTAATCGTTTAATAGTCTAGAGTTCCACCTACGTGAAAAAGGTCTCTGCAAATAGTATTTTTTGACTCTGAAGTGCTAGAAAGGACAGAGATCTCTTGATATTAGGAGTGTGAAATTATGGTAATGAATTGTGTGACGACACTACATACGCAGTACACTTATCAAATATAGCAGCCGTGCCAGAGGCGACCTCAGTTTCCCATCTTCCTTTCGCCCTGGTTGTGTATTTAGGTAAAAGAGACCGAGAAGGCTGGATGGAAAAGAGTGTGTGTGGCTAGGTAAAGTACTGACTCCTGGGTTCTAATGACTAATAGTCATTATGAAAATTACAGAGGTGTGAGCTTGGGTTACATTTAATTACACTTTTCGGTTCCTTATTTCTCTAATAAGAGGATGAATCTTAAAGATCCTTCTGGGTCAAAGTTCTATGATTCTATGAATGTAGCAGCAGATTTTTTTTTTTTTTTTCCAGTAGGCTTGTTTGGGGAAACCTTAACTTAAGCAAAGATAACCGTCGGAGTAAGACCTTTATCCAATCTGCACCATTTAGGAGGCAAAGCTATTGCTTTAAAAACACAAGCATTGTATATACTATTTGGGTTTTCCAAAGTGCTGTCAGTCAACAGTCTGTGAGTCATGGCAAGGATTATTTTTCTCTTCATAGATAAGGAAATAGAGGCTTGGCGAGATGGAAGGATTTACCCATGAAATCAGGACTAGCTAAGAGCCAAAGCAGGACAGAAAATTTCTCTTCTGACTCCTTGATCACTTCTTTGCCCAAAACACTTTGCTTTCTTCTGGTAATATGGTTGGCATTTTGCTTCTAACACTTTGTAAGGACACTCTTGTATTTATTGAGATTGTGTAGATGTGCTACAAAAGCAAGTATAGGTTCACATTTCTCCTCTCTCTCCCTGTTCAGATAATGACAGTACTGTTTTAAAGCAGGAGTTTTTGGCAAATGCTTTGTGAAAGACTTGGTTATAGAGAGAAAGCAATTTGTGAATAAGAATGTGCCTAGTAACCTGGGAGAGAAAGTGGATACTGTTACGAAAGGGGAATATCTCAAATACTTCTAATCCCAGGAAGAACAACTACTAAAAGGGATTTTGGGGGAGAATCTTTGAAGTGAGTAGAAATACTATGTTTTGGGAGAAATAAAAACAATTAAGTTAGATGGTTAACACAAACCCCAAAGCACCAGGCATTTCTTTCTTTCTTCTCTTGTCTTCACAAGAAGATGGCAGGGCTTATTCTGGGTCTCGGAGTAGCAGATTAGCTACATTTTAAGACTGTCTGTCTTGAAAAGGCAGGTAAAGAGGAAACACTGTTAGCATAGGCACGGCTCTGCTTGATCCGAGGCGGGATGAATCCTGGGGCTCAGGGAATGGCTGTGTCTTTCATTTATGAGCATCAGACACAAAAAGATGCTCTTTCTGCTTCGTCCTTGTCTCCCTCTGTGGCTATTCCTGAATAGATTAGTTAGGAAGCGAAGAGCTCAGACATGCAGCACCAGCCACACTGACGGTGGCACCATTTTCTCATCAGACAGTATTCCCTGAAATTGGCGACAAACAATTCAATAGCAAAGTTCTCCTAGTTTTTCTTTTCTTTTCCCTTTCTTTCTTTCTTCCTTCCTTCCTTTCTTTTTCTTTCTTTCTTAATACACAGGGAGTTAGTGATGATAGTAGAGGATAGACACAATGTAGTCTCACTTTAAGGTAATATGATAGCACTTTTTGGTTTTGGCCTTCAATACTGATCAAAGCCTCCATAGGCTGAAAAGATATTTTGTCTGAATTATCCAGGCTTTTGCCTCAACTCAGTTTCAATTGGTGGTGAAGATCTGACAAAACCACATTCATTATGATGTATTAGAGTAAAGAAAGACGTACATAGGTCTGATTCTGAAGGGGAAAAACCATCTTAAAATAGCCAAGGTGGACAAGTCATCCTACATGTTACCCCAAATATAGTAAATAATTTGTTCACTATTTGTTCTCAATGCTGTTTCTGATGGACTTCATTTCATAGCGTCTCAGAGAGGGACTCGATAATATTTCTACTCACATGACATAAGAACACAAGAAATCGACAACGCGTCATTCAGCCCAGTATTAGCTGATAGTGGCACTAAGAAATGATTAATTGGAATCCATGACACCACTTCAAAAGACAGAAAACTGGCTTTTGTCCATGGATTTGATAACTAGAGATAAAGAGGTGTGAAGGCACAGAGCAAGCAGAATGCTTTCTTCTGCTAAGAGAATCGTGCAATAAACATACTTAGTTGAAGCAATGACTCCCTGGTCTTCTTGAATTGGGCTCAGTGTGTGTGCAAAAATAATGAAATATTTTATATTTATGTTATATTCTTGGCAGCACATTTTAAAGAGGATATTGACAAACTAAAATGCATCCAGGAATGAATACAGGAACCTAGATAGTAAAAGGTATAGGAAACAGAGGAGTGTGAGCTTTTTAGTTTGGAGAAGCAAGGCTTTAGAGAGGGTTGGGAGAGGAGATTGGCCGTGTTAGTTGTATTTCAATGGCTACAAAGCAATTACGTATCGGGAGGGTATGTCTAGTCTGTCCTGCTAGAGAGGGCAGAACCAGAACCAATGGATGGTTCCAGGCATGCAGATTTTGGAACAATATTTGAGCAATTTCTATAGGCCAGGTACTGTGTTGTCCATCAATAGGACAGGCTAAGTCCACAAAACACTAAGCACTTTTCACTAGCAAAATTTGATCAGAAGCTGGAAGGCAAAACATTTAAAATTATTTGTCATCTTAAAAGGAATAAGATTTTACTTCATACACTCTAATTTAAATAAATAGACCAGGACTTCCCTGGTGGTGCAGTGGTTAAGGATCCGCCTGCCAATGCAGGGAACACAGGTTCAATCCCTGGTCTGGGAAGATCCCACGTGCCGCCGAGCAACTAAGCCCGTGCGCCACAACTACTGAGCCTGTGCTCTAGAGCCTGCGAGCCACAACTGCTGAAGCCCATGTGCCACAACTACTGAAGCCCGCGCGCCTAGAGCCTGTGCCCCACAACAGGAGTAGCCACTGAAGTGAGAAGCCTGCGCGCCACAACGAAGAGTAGCCCCCACTCGCTGCAACTGGAGAAAGCCTGCAGGCAGCAATGAAGACCCAACGCACACAAAAATAAATAAATAAGATCCCACATGCCACATGGCCCGCCGCCCCCCCAAAAAAAGATACCTAGAAATCAACAAAAATAAATTTAAATAAAAAAATAAATAGACCTATCTCAATTAGAAGAGTTAACGGAAACAAGAAAAAGAAGAAAAGGATATTACTTTGTTCATTAAAGAAGTCCCAAAACCTAATTCTAGAAAGTAAATGAAAACAAGGTGATATCCTACTGAGTTAAGGACAAAGTTATAGTCAGGAAGGAATTGTCAGTGTTAGAAGAAACATTTGACAAAAATCTAAGCCCTTCATTTTATAAACGAAGACGTTAAGATCTAGATATAATGAATGTCTGGCCAATGTCAAATAGACAGTGGCAGAATTAAGACTAGAAGCCAATTTTAATTATTGTAGCTTACCACTAATTCATATTGTGATAAAGGTGGCAGGGGGGCTCTTGTCATTGTATTATGTGGAGGAGAGGATTTTGCCTAGCAATTTTGGATATAAAATTTTTAAAAATTAGCTGGAAATTATCTAGCAAATTATTAGATCAATTTATGGAAAACCTTCTAATTAAGAGCAATCTGAAACTTAAATTGACATTCCTAGGAGGTATTAAATCCCTTAGCCCTGTTTTCATCCAAGCCACAGTTGAATAACCACTTGCTGGGATGTTTTCTTTTTTTCCTTTTTTTTAAATTGAAAATGATGTTTTTATTTGAATAAGGCATACGATTAATTTACACTATTATAATTTATGCCAATCCCTATATTATGCTTACGTTTTATTTTTTTTCTTAACTACAAAGTTTTACTATGTTAATACATGTTGTGAATGATCATAGGATACATTTAGCATATAGCGCTGGGATGTTTTAGAAGAGGTTCACGTATCCTCTTGTAGGATGAGCTAGATGATGTCTAAGCTACTTCAAATCCCCCCCCACTTTTCTATTCTAAAATTTTGGGCCTAATCTCCTTTAATTACAGACAAAGCAACTGAGAGTCAGAGACTGAGTTGCCCAGTGTCATACAGGCTATTAATTTGGTGAGTTACAGAATGAATGCACGCAGAAGTCAGAGATGATTCCGAAAAATATGAAAATTTGAAATGACCCTCATGTTTTCTCTTCAGTCAGATTCTCCCTGTTGTATTTTCTGATTTTAATCCCACCTCCTAAAGACACGTTTCTCCTTCCCTCTCAGAATTCCTGGTGTGGACACTAGGTAGCCGTCCCTCCATGATTTCATTTATAATAATTCTGTGAGCTCTGTCTTAGTACCCTCTTTATAATAATGTGGAACCACATCTGATTTGGCATCGTTGCCACTGGCTAGATGGCTTAGAGACTTCAATTCTAATCTTACTTTAGCTAATGATTACATTATTTCTCTTACTTGGCATCCAAAATATGAGGAGAGTACCCTATAAATCAGTTAAGAATGGGGAGGGGATATGAGACAACAGTTATAAAAGTATATACTGTGATATCTTGGATGAAAAGTGCTAGAGAAAAATGACGAATTACAATATACATCTGAACATATCAGTTTGTTCATTGATACCAAACTTCAGAGGACATCAGCTGTAGCAATGTGGTTACCTAAAAGATGAGTATTAGTCTTGTGTGCCTTCACTGTCATTACAAAGGGGATATTATGTCTCTTTCCAACGAATTTTGTTTTTTTTTGTAACTTCATCTTCATTTCTTTTTGTCACTGACCTCCCGTGTGGACTGAGAGGACAAGACAGCCCTGGATGAAATAGGAGTCAGAAAGTGTCAGTGAGGATGCTTTATCTAGAAAGCTCCTTTTTCTCCCCCTTACCTGTCCCAGCCCTATTCTGCCTCAGGTTTCTGTTATCCCATTTGGTGACAGACATGATTTTACATAAGGAGTCAATTTAGAAAGAATTGCCTATGATTCCAATACAGAATGTACGAGGGAAATCCAGGATTTAAGCTTCCGTCTGAAGCCTTTAAGAAATTTTTTTTAGTTTAAAAAAGGCACACCTTTTGCATATATGTCTGTAACAAGAATAAATAAAAGAGTTGTTTAGAAATAGTAACTAATATAATCGCTGGGAATTATCTGAACATTTCTAACATCCGTGCTCTCCCTAGCCTCCAGGGCTGCAGATAATGGAGTAATCACGTGTGCTTGCCAGTATTCTAGCCAGAAGTTAAAGAATGGCCAAATAGGGAGTTCCCTGGCCATCCAGTAGTTGGGACTCTGCGCTTTTACCCGCCAAGGGCGTGCGTTCCATCTCTGGTTGGGGAAACTAAGATCCCGCAAGCTGCAGGGCGGCAATCAATACCTGCGTACATGCATACATATTCCAAATAATCTTTATTCCTCCTTAGTGCTTCACTTGGGAAGGGAAACAAACTATAGAAAGCAATGGGAATAAAGGTAGGAGATGGCTCTTCATCCCGAGTTTAATTAAGGTGGGAATAATTTACAAGCTAAAAACAAAGAAATGAATACTTTATGCTTGCTCTGCTCTTTTCTCATCTGTTTTGTTTTCTCCAGTTCCTAAGTTCTCTAATTTTAATTTTAAAGATTTGAGCTTTATCGTTTTCCTGTGCACAGTGTTTAAAAAGTCAGATAGCTCTACAAGGATTATTTAAAAAGGAAGCAGTCGCCTGTCCCCTTCCCTATTTTCTTCACTGCAGAGGCAACCAGTTTCTGTTTTGGGCTGATTGTTTTGGTATCTTATCTACCTTCACGTTTCTAAATGACTTCACGGAATTGCTGCTTTTTGGTGTTTCTGTTTCAGGAATTATCTAGTACTTCATGCTATAAAAGATGAAGATGTAGTTCTCTTTCTCCCCTGTTCCCACCACATATGTGCACCCTCTCTTATCTCTCCTCTCAAAACTGTAATTTTGCTTAGAGCATTATTATGATGTGCATGTGTAATTCTCAGCTAAGCCAGGTAATCAGCTGCGATTACTTTACTTTTTCTGCAAGGCTTTTTGTTTTTCTTGGAATTAAGGCTCATTTTATTATTCTTAATTTTTAGTGTACTTGTGACTAATTTAACTCCAATTCTTCACCATTTGTCTCTACCTCCCTCCCAAATGTTCATGGATTTTAAAAAAATTTTTACTGGAGTAGAGTTGCTTTACAATATTGTGTTAGTTTATACTGTACAGCAAAGTGAATCAGCTATACATATACACATATACCCTCTTTTTTTGGATTTCCTTCCCATTTAGGTCACCACAGAGCATTGAGTAGAGTTCCCTGTCCTATAACAGTAGGTTCTCATTAGTTATCTATTTTATACGTAGTATCACTAGTGTATATATGTCAATCCCAATCTCCCAATTGCTCCCACCGCCCCCTTCTCCCTTGGTATCCATACGTTTGTTCTCTACGTCTGTGTCTCTATTTCTGCTTTGTAAATAAGATCATCTATACCATTTTTTTTCAGATTCCACATATATACATTAATATATGATATTTGTTTTTCTCTTTCTGACTTACTTCCCTCTGTATGACAGTCTCTAGGTCCATCCATGTCTCTACAAATGACCCAATTTTGTTCCTTTTTATGGCTGAGTAATATTCCATTGTATACGTGTACCACATCTTTATCCATTCCTCTGCAACATTTAGGTTGCTTCCCTGTCCTGGCTATTGTAAATAGTGCTGCAATAAACATTGGCGTGTGTGTGTCTTTTTGAATTATGGTTTTCTCTGGGTATACGCCCAGGAGTGGGATTGCTGGGTCATATGGTGGTTCTATTATTAGTTTTTTAAGGAATCTCCGTTCTGTTCTCCATAGTGGCTGTACCAATTTACATTCCCACCAACAGTGTAGGAGGGTGCCCTTTACTCCACACCCTCTCCAGCATTTATTGTTTGTAGATTTTGTGATGATGCCCGTTCTGACCAGTGTGAGGTGATACCTCACTGTGGTTTTGATTTGCATTTCTCTAATAATTAGTGATGTTGAGCATTTTTTTCATGTGTTTGTTGACCATCTGTATGTCTTCTTTGGTGAAATGTCTATTTACATCTTCCGCCCATTTTTTGATTGGGTTGTTTGTCTTTTTGATATTGAGCTGCATGAGCTGCTTGTATATTTTGTTAATCCTTTGTCAGTTGCTTCATTTGTAAATATTTTCTCCCATTCTGAGGGTTGTCTTTTTGTCTTGTTTATGGTTTCCTTTGCTGTGCATATATTCTTAACATTTTGATTTCCTGAACAAATTTCGCCCAGAGCCCCCTGGTCTGCTCCCCTATGGATTCTGGGTCAATGCATCTTCCTTCCTCTTCATGTCAGGCATTCCTTTCATTTTACTCTTGTTTCCTCGATCTCCCTTTTTCTTGGTTTACTCTCTCATTTTGGTGGAGCACACAGTCCTGTAGTTTCCTTATTGGTGTATGAAAAGTCAATGTTTTGAGATCATCCTTGTATGAAAACATCTTTATTCTAGTTTCATGCTTTATTAGTATTTTGGCTAAGTATAGAATTCTCAATTGGAAATCATTTTGAATACTTTTGAATAATTTCGCAGGCATCATTCAATCGCTTTTTAGCTTCCAATTGCTGCTGTGAAGTCTAATGCCATTTTTTTAATGCCATTTTGATTCTTGATTCTTTATATATCCTGTTTTATTTATTCATTTGTTTTCCTTTTTGGAAGCTTGTAGGGTACTCTCTTTGGAGCCAGTGTACTGAAATTTTGCAGTGATATGCCTGAGTTGGAGGTCTGTTTTCACCCACTCTTTTGGATACTCAATAGGCCCCTTCAGTCTGAAAACTCATTTTTTTCAGTTATGGGAAAATTTCTTGAATTAATTCTTTGATGATTTCTGTTCCTTTTTTTCTATGTTCTTTATGGAACTCCTATTATTTTTATTTTTTTCAGCCTCCTGGAAGTATCCTCTAAATTTATTCCTTTCTCTCCTATTGTCTATTTTTTTTTTTTTTTTTTTTTTTTGTGGTACGCGGGCCTCTCACTGTTGTGGCCTCTCCCGTTGCGGAGCACAGGCTCCGGACGCACAGGCTCAGCGGCCATGGCTCACGGGCCCAGCCACCCAGCAGCATGTGGGATCTTCCCAGACCGGGGCACGAACCCGTATCCCCTGCATCGTCAGGCGGATTCTCAACCACTGCGCCACCAGGGAAGCCCTCTCCTATTGTCTATATTTTTGCCTTTTTGCTTTGCTTTCTGAAAAAATTCTGAATGTTATTTTGTAACCTTTGAATTTTTTATTTCAGCTATCATGTTTCTAATTCCAAAGATCTCTTTAATTTCCTCCACCTCCTTTTTAATGGTATGGCATATAATATCCTCAGATGTTTGGAAATCCTTGATTGTCTGCTCATATTTAAGCAGGAGAAATAAAACGCTAATAGGAAGCTCTAAATACCCAGTGTGACCTGCTGACTGTGAAATTTCCTATAGGATAACATGGTTGAGTTCTTCAGCTGGAGAACCTCTGAAATCAGAATTTTTAGCTCTTTTCTTTTAGGCTGGTCAGATTCCCCAGAGAAGAATTTTCCAAATTCCTGCTTACAGGGTGAAGGCCCAACATTCTGGGAACCACGTGTCAGAGGAGGACCAGAGGTCTCTGTATTTAGAACACCTGTGCTCACTGTTGTCTCTGTTCTCAGGATGGTGCCTCCTAACAGCCCGTTGTTTCTCACACCTGAGACTCTAGAGGCCTGAGACTCTGTAGAGGGTCGAGCAGCCTTTTTTTTTTTTTTTTTTTAATTTTTGTGGTACGTGGGCCTCTCACTGCTGTGGCCTCTCCCGTTGCAGAGCACAGGCTCCGGACGCGCAGGCCCAGCGGCCATGGCTCATGGGCCCAGCCGCTCCACGGCACGTGGGATCCTCCCGGACCGGGGCACGAACCCGCGTCCCCTGCATCAGCAGGCGGACTCTCCACCACTGAGCCACCAGGGAAGCCCCGGGGTCGAGCAGCCTTTTACCAGGGTGGTGGAGGGGAGTCATCCTTCATTTACCCCCTCACCCCCTTCCCCCACTACTTCCAGCAGTAATTGACACCATCAGTTCCTGACTATTTTGGGCATTCTGTAGCGTATATCAGATTGATTCTTGGATTTCCCCATTGCCTGCTAATGATTTAGTATTTTGGGAAGCTTCCAATTATTATTATTATTATTATTATTTTGCAATTTATTCATCGCTTTCCAGTTTTTAAAAAGTTGCTACTGTTATCCCTCTTCCTGTTCTCCCTGTTCTTATATGTTTATGCCTTTAAAAAACCCGTTACTGTGATTTTAGTGGGGGCCAAGGGAGTGAAACACATGTGTGCGTGCGTTTGCATGTATGTGTGAGTGCTCAAGCTACCATGTTTATCCAGATGTCTCATAATTTGAATCTAAGATTATTTTATTCTGGCTTTTACAATGAGTGACGGAGGTATTGATCTTTTACCTTGATGTTTCTTTTATGTAACTGAATTTGTTAAGTTCAAGAGAGTTGCATTATCATTAGGACATATTAAAAGGCTGACTTCATTACCAAAGCACAGGATAGCCCTTCTTACCTCATATTCAGTGATGTACTACCAATGGCTTGGGGTCTGTCCATCTGAAAACATTGGAGGTTAGCTAGTCCTTAAGAACCTTTGTCTGTGAAAGGTCCTGAATAGTTTTGCAGGATATTCGTAGAAATTTCAAGGTGAGGGGATTTATGTTATTTCATTTTCCTTGGTCTCAGATTAATTTAAAACCTGGGTCCTTAAATCTCTGAGCAGAGAATCAGAAAAGATAAACAGAGAAAGCAGAACAGAGCCACACAGAAATACACACACACACACACACACATGCACGCGTGCGCTTATAAAGAGAACGATGCAAACAGGACAAGGAGAATTGGAAGGTGATCAGTTAAGACATTAAGTGTTTTGTGACGCACAGACGCGTCTGCATTTTGCCCTGATAACAGGCCATCAGCTCGTTTTCAGAGGGCTGCTGCCTTCTTCAGCTCAATCCGCAGATCAAAGCAAAGCTGTCTGCTTGCATTTTGCAGTCAGAACGGGGATGCTAATTTATACTCCTTAATGTGTGAGGGTAAGAGACCCCTTCAATTAACTGAATTCTATAGCTGGCAAAATAAAAGGTATACAAAGAGGCGCAGGCTGGAAGAGCCGAAATTCTCATTAAATCAAAAGGTCCAGTATTCATTACCTCGTGCATCTGAGGCTAAACCCTAAATGTGGGGATCATCAAAGGAGGTTTAATGGGTTAAATTGAGAATATAATCTAATTAAGACATTAGACACGGCAAATAGTTCTTTGATATTCATCTAAAGGTTTCATTAAAAATGGGTGCTTGAGGTTTGTATGATAGATGATCAATTTTAAGTAGAGACAGCATCCTTGGTACTGATTCAGAGTGTCACCATTGTGTGGAAGCAGGGGAAATGGGAAAAGACATCACTGCCAGGTGACAGGTTAGCGATACAAGGTAAGGCCAACCAGGATTCATCATAGTGATTTTGACCACTGTCCGCATGACAAAAAAGAAAGCATAAAGATTAATTTAGGAGACAAATTTGCCACAGAGGAAAGAGTCCATTTGGGGCCCAAATTATTTGGTGTAGAGATCTACAGTGGTTTTTTTCACTGGACATGCATTCTGTTCTCTACTTCCTTCTCCTGTATAGACAACTTCCCAAAGGATAACTGATTATACTTCGTGGGTTTTAAATTTCTGAAGGTTATTTCTCCCAGTGTCAAATTTGCACCATAGGATATCTACTATTTAAGCATCTCTTGCAAAAGCTTGGGACTCTAGCAATAAGAGGTACTCTCAAAAGCCAGTCTAGCAGCCCCGGTATCAGGTCTGGTCTCTACGAGCTGTAAACTCAGTAAAGAAAATTTGTGAAATCTTATCAGATATTTCCAGGGTTTCAGTAAATTTATTTGCCTGAAATGCTTATATCACTGTAATCCTCTCAACCTGTTAGAGCTGTTTAATAGCGGGAGACCATTTATTCAGCTTATTGAAAATTAATTACTTATATTGCCCAGGTTTGCAAGGGGACAATGAAAAGGCAGTGGAGAGGCAGCAAGGGAGATAAACCTTGCCTGCCAAATTCTTTTTTCTTCTCTTCATTTTACCCAAAGAGGCCCTATATTGAGTGGTAGAGAGCGCTGAAAAATCTGTTCATTTTGCATCTTATTGCATCTCTCAATGTGATGTTTTCGTAACCTTTTGGGAAAGCCCCAACTTTTCAGTTATTCCACTGAACCAGAATTAAGTAACCAAACATGAAGAATGGGAATCTTTAAGATGAGAGAATAAAATGAATGAATGAATGAATGAGTGAATGAATGAAAGAAAAACCTGCCATCCAAAACCTTTTGCTTTCCATTGAATGGATGTTTGCTTAGGAAACTGAGACATTTTGTATTTTCTCAGTACCTTTGTGAGAAAGATGTGTGGCTTTACTTAATGAAGTTGAGCGGGGGAGTAGAAACAAATACTGTACTTAGTCTGGAGGCAGTGAGTTGCGGGGACAATTCTGAATATCATATTTTTAGCTATTCTGAGATCCTACTTCAGTATATTTTAAAAAGTGGAATAAATAGCTAAATAAAATTTTATTAGAATACATAATTCTCCTTTTTTGCCGTTATAATATAGAAATTTTGTCTGACAATATAGACCATTTCTTATAATGAGGGATACAGAGGGAGGAGATACTGGATAGACAAAATCCACAATAATGCAAAACTGACTTTGTGCTACTGTTTAAATCCTGTCTCACTGGGAAAACAACTAAAGAGGCAATGCAGCATTCATGTGTCCTTTTGTCTTTCTGTTTTTACCATTAGGAATAAAAGTTATGAAAACTCACTTAGCATTAGGGAGAAGTCCTATAGTCATTCTGTAGAATACTTGAGTGTTAGAGGAAATGTGTATTATTCAAGATTTATTCTTACTCTGATAGGAAAAGATGATCTTTAAAAAGGCACATTTAGGAAAGCCACCTTAATTTTTCCTTAAGAACTTTATATTTTCTTTCTTTTTTTTTTTTTTTTTCTTTTTTTTTTGGCTGTACGCGGGCCTCTCACTGCTGTGGCCTCTCCCGTTGCGGAGCACAGGCTCCGGATGCACAGGCTCAGCGGCCACGGCTCACGGGCCCAGCCGCTCCGCGGCACGTGGGATCTTCCCGGACCGGGGCACGAACCCGCGTCCCCTGCATCGGCAGGCGGACTCTCAACCACTGCGCCACCAGGGAAGCCCAAGAACTTTATATTTTCAAGTGCAACTTCTAATATAATGGTAATATATGTTTTGAAGCACATGTTAGAGTTAGTTAAACTTGTCCTGGTATGTGCAGACTATCACCCAAATTCAATTCATTTTATGCGATTTTTCAATAAGTAATTAAAAAAGAATCCCTCCTGAGTTTATCCAGTCTGATATTGCAGACCATTTGCTATCAATTCAAAGTTCTCAATTAGCTCCAGTGTTGTTCTAATTACTGGATGTGTTTTCAAGCAACTGCCAGCTAATAACTGTTGGGATAGAGAGTCATTTTCTTGCTATAGACTAGACTGTTCATGCTCATGCTTACTGTGATGTTTTGACAATGATTCATTAACCAATAATAAGGCCCCAATTGGAACAATTAGACATCGATGCCTTTGCTAGGCTGATCTTTTATTTTGTTCCTCAATATTGTCTTTTCTTCAGTTGGTTTCTAGATAACTCCTAAGAGACTCCTTACTGTACAAAGCAATATCACGAAGACAGCTGTCATTAAATCCAGCTACTTGTACAAAAGCTCCCTCTAGGAGGATGCTCTCGTTGGAAACTCAAGACAGAAAAACATCATAAAAGGAGTCTATAATAAGAGAGAGTACATGATTTAAAGGTCCTTTATACCAGTTCATAGAGGTTAGGGAGTTAGGCACTATGTCTTTCAATGGCTCGTGTAACATCTGGTCAAATCCAGGCCCTCCATCATTACGTCACTCAAGTTTATGGTTCCTTGTCTTCTAATAGGCAGATTGTTTTTATTTCCTAAATATCTGAAACAGAAATATGATAAAAATTGATCACTGATCCACTCAGGTCTATAAAAGATCAATGTTACTGTTAATAGTACAGTTGCCTTTAAAGGAGGAGCCAGACAAGTGTTTGTCATTTACTGCTTTTGCAGAATCTCTACCCCGTCTCAGTCTCATGGTCCCTTAGTGACATTCGGCTGGATCTTACCGTCGTGGGCTGACTTGGGGCCAGATGAAGCCTATTGTGATCTGTTCTTTGATTTCTGCCCCAAGCTTTCAGCAAGTATGTTCTATTTCTTTAGTCAAACTCATTTTAGATGCTACCTGTCACTTTCTATGTTTGTGTACAAAGAATTTTGATTGCTGTAGGGTCATATATACTGGATGGTAAAGCTTTGCCTTGAGTGTAAAGCTCCTGTGAAATGTTGTTTGATATCAACTGGACCATTGAACCTGCTTCAGCTGGGTGTGGGTTCTTAATAGTAGATGTGAAAGTGCCTGAAGGATTTAATGCTTAGGCTGAGAGAAATCGTTAAGGAGAGGTTTTTGAATGTTCTGAAAAAAACAATGAGTAGTGTCTCTTCTATTGGTCAACATTTGAGTTGCATTGTAGATGTCTCTTACAGCTTTATCAGTGTAGTAATGAAGTTGCCAGACTGTACATGTTAAAAATGCAAGGTAGACAGTAATGCCTATTTCTAAAAATGGAACTTAAATGATGGAAGTTCATGTCCCAAATTGAAATATATAATTACATCCTCCTTGCCCACACAGAAAAACAAGAACTCTCTTCCCACAAACAATCAAATAGTGCTCTCCTTGCTGTTGAAAGGTTGGAGTTTAGACCTGACTAGTCTCCTATTGTAGGACTGAAGGACTTCAGAGTCACTTCTCCTTTCTTGATCTCCATTTCCTCTTCTGAAAAATTGGCACTTGAACAAGATAAACCCCTTCCAAGCTCTAAATTCCTTTAAGATAATTTAGTAGAAATGGAATGTTTAAAAAATTTACCCTGTCCCTTTAAAAATGAAAATATGTAAATATCTCTTATGCATTATTTTTAGCTTCCAGAGCAAGTTTTAAAATACAGGGAAGTTCAAAAATATAGGGGAAAAAATCATTCTATCTCATGTTTCTAGAAAAGTCTTTAAACATGTACCTTGAAGGGTCCTCTTCTTGTACAGATACGTTTTAGGAGCAGCTTGGGCTGTGATTTTCCTGAAATAACTCCTCATATATGCTATGATTTTCCAAATACTACTGAAACACGATTCTCCAGTTTACTGTTTATCTTCAGATACGTGTTATCTTTCCAGACTTTCAATGCTGTTTCCAGTATTAAGAAAAAGTTTTGTACAGGCAGCTTTTCTACCACAGTGTGGTATATGTAAAATTTATACAATATAGGAATAAATCTCCAAAGCCAGTCCTTACGCCACCTGTATAGAGAAACAGATTTTCCCTAAATTATTGTTAAATGTGTCCATTTCTGGATGTAGCCATCTAAGAATGCAATGCCCATCCTAGTACAAGCAAGTAAGTAAAATTTAAATCCTAATTAAATAGCATTTAAAATAGTCCCAGGGGGCTTCCCTGGTGGCCGCAGTGGTTGAGAGTCTGCCTGCCAATGCAGGGGACGCGGGTTCGTGCCCCGGTCCGGGAAGATCCCACGTGCCGCGGAGCCGCTGGGCCCGTAAGCCATGGCCGCTGAGCCTGCGCATCCAGAACCTGTGCTCTGCAACGGGAGAGGCCACGACAGTGAGAGGCCCGCGTACCATAAAAATAAATAAAAATAAAAATAAAATAAAATAGTCCCAGGGACTATTTTAAGACCTGGGAATTTCACAATGTTTATGCAGTTTCAAAAGAGTCTTTAAAAGGGATAAAATATTTATTAATATTGACATTCAGTAGGATGTTTTTGTGGGATGTTTTTGTCTCACCTAATGTTTTTGTGTGGAAGCACACATTTGATGATATTTTAAGATATTTTTGATGGCAAGATGTTCAGCAAATTTATATACTTGGAGTCAGCAGCTTTGAGAAAGTGTCTCTCTCAGAGGTGCCCGAGTTGAGTGCTTTTGGACTTGGCGGATTTCTAATTAATATCTTGATGCTCTGTTAGAACAACATTGAGATTTGTTTTACTTGAGTAGCACATCTAGAAGCACTTTCATTTTTAAAATTTTACATATAAACCCTTGGCTAAATTTAGAGATTTTTGAAATATTTTGGAAATGATATCGCAAAATTTACCGGTGTTTAGTCCAAGTTGAGTTCTTTTCAATAGAAACTGAAGTGTTTATAGTTTTTTTTTTTTATCAGAAAAATGAGAAAGAAACACAAGTAGATACATTTATTTCTGGGTAACTTTAAGAGTTTCATTATGCTAAGAAAGGGTAGTGATCATTGAAGAAATTAAAAGAGCCAATATAAAACCAAAAAGAAATCAAAGGATCCAGTATAAAACCAAAAGGCTTTATTCCCTAGTTCTTATTCAGCCCCAATATTAACTGATTTGAAAATAAATAATTAAAATAGTTTTTCTTCCTGGAAAGTAAAATATGGCGCCGTAATGTAATAGGGCCCCATATTTTAAATCCTGTACGAAGCAAACATGGACTGCAGTTAGATGACGACGCTAGGTCATCACTCTCAATGCAGAGCAGTGGGTTGGAGTTTCTCTTCTCCAAGTCCATTCCCTGGGCATCTCTGGTCATGTCTTGTCTATACAATGTGAAGGGCTTTAAAAGCAGCCACAGCCTGTTTTTCCCTTTCATGTCTGTTCTGCAGTACTTCCAGCAGTGAGATTTCAGGTAAAATGTCTCCTTTTCCAGCATGGGTTGGATTTTTCTTTTCTTTTGAGGCTTGATCACTCAGATTTGAAGGTTTGGGTTTGGGGATGGTCTTAGCATATTCCAAAGCCTAAAAGCATAAAGATAAAATTTTATTTGAGATGGAAAGTGAACCCTGGATTCCTTAAATTAAATCTAGTCTTAGGAAAGGTTTATTGATAATATAATTGGAGACTGTTGCTACAATAATGTACTAAGGGATGGATGGAAAGGGAGACCAAATGGAAAATACAAATAACGCGATATAACGCACAGTTTAAACAAAATAAATTAGCCACGTAACAAAATGCTGTGGAAAAAATGAGAGTTTGAAGAATGATATGTACAGTTGTGACTCTGGATGTTTTCTTTATAAAACTGAGTTTTGTTCAAGTGCTTGAAAATAGATTTCTTATGTGTTTGATCTATTTAGCTTCTGGCAGTCTTATTAAAACCAAACCTCTATTAAGGAGATACTGACCTTTCCATTCAAAGAGGACTTGTTACAGCTTGAGACCAAAGACATCACTGTAGTTGAGATAAAACTGAGTCTCTATTATTACACCAACTATTCTTGTTTCTGGGTTCTTACAACTCTGGCAAGTATTTATTAGAGGTTGAAAATTATTTTTTCCTTTTCTTTAGCATATCTATAGATACCTGGATACTAAAAAAAAGGCAGGCTTTTTTTCAGTGATGTCAGTTCGGACAGGCATTACAATAAAAATGAGATTACTGAATATGATTTCTAAATCTGCCTTTATATGTTTTAGTTTTCTAAAATTAACCATTTTTAAAAATTGAAGTATAGTTAATTTACAATGTTGTGTTAGGTTCAGGTATACAGCAAAGTGATTCAGTTATATATGTGTGTGTGTGTGTGTGTGTGTATACTTTTTCAGATTCTTTTCCATTATAGGTTATTACAAGATATTGGATATAGTTTCTGGTGCTATACAGTAGGTCCTTGTTGTTTATCTATTTCATATATAGTAGTGTTATATGTTAATCCCAAACTCCTAATTTATCTCTCCCCATCCCCAGTTTTACCGTTTAGTAAGAGATTCTTGAGAGCTAAAATGGGAATGGATAATATATGTAGGTCCTAGAAGGG
The DNA here is from genome assembly GCF_026419965.1 of Kogia breviceps. NCBI lineage: Eukaryota > Metazoa > Chordata > Mammalia > Artiodactyla > Physeteridae > Kogia > Kogia breviceps. The sequence continues at coordinate 111,061,522 of NC_081316.1, read as the reverse complement.
GAAAAATCTCCAAAACAGAAAAACTCCAGACTTCTCAGTGTGTAGTTGACTTCTATTGGAATTTCTAATTATAGACTTGTTGCCTTGAATCTTTTCATGAACAAATAATGGACTGGAGAAAAAAAGAAAAAGTGGCATCATGGAAACTCAATCAAGTGGATTGAGGTCTTCAAGGTCTGAGGAAGAAAGGCAATAGATAGAAAATATGAGAGTCTGTGAAAGAGAACACGAAGTACAAATTCCTAAAAGCACCAAAGGGTCACTTGTCCCTCATGCACAGGGTCCCATGTCCTTACTGGGACTGAGGCAGAGACCTGTACTGCAAAGCTCAGTGTCTCCATAGAACGTATTTCATTCACATCACAGCTCAGAGTTGGATGACTTCTGAGAGGGAGAACATCCTGTTTTTATCATTTTTATTGGGTAGAGGAACCTATATAGTACCATTCCTTAGGAAAAATATAGGGAATGAACTTGAGAGAAACAGTGAAGGACTTTCCTCTGACATAAGCACCCAGAGATGGCAAAAAGATGCTAATTTCTTAAAACTTATTTAATGGTAGAGAAGGAAATTGATGGTTAATCAGGATTATTAGTTTTTTTCTACGAGATCACCTAACCATTGAATTTTTGTGTGAGAAACTCGAAATACTATACTTGGAGGAAAACATGTGGAAGACTAAAGATAACAGTGAACTTCAGGGAAAAAAAGAGGCTAACCTTCCAGCATCATATGTGTGTATATCATGTTTACATCAGTATCTGTGAATGACGGGGAGCCGCAGGAACAGCAGCAGCTAAAACATCCTCTGTGTTCAAATAACGTGGGGAATTTATTGTCATGAGGTCACAGAGGTTTCCTTTTAATTCTAATTAAAAAGACAACTGCCTTGGTGAGAATTTCTTACCTTCTGCCGAGGGACAACAGATTTATTTTCAGTCTTTGCTGTTTGTGGCTTTGACGGGATGGGTAGTGTCCTCATGTTGTATTCCCTTACTTGTTTTGCGTACGCCTTTTGCTGTATTAATTTCTGCATCTGTTCAGAGAAACAGAGTGAGGGTGACTCACAGGTCCTGCGAGATCACTGTGTTCCCTGTTTCAATTGACACTAGGCGGCTTCCCTGGTGGCGCAGTGGTGGAGAGTCCGCCTGCCGATGCAGGGGACACGGGTTCGTGCCCCAGTCCGGGAGGATCCCACGTGCCGCGGAGCGGCTGGGCCCGTGAGCCATGGCCGCTGAGCCTGCGCGTCCGGAGCCTGTGCTCCGCAACGGGAGAGGACACAACAGTGAGAGGCCCGCGTACCGCAAAAAATAAATAAACAAATAAATAAATAGACACTAATTTTAGTGAGCTGGGCATACAGTATCAGCCGCGTGGGTGAAATGGGATCATCGCTTGCAAGGTGACAGCAGTGAAATGGTTAAGTTAACGTTTCTCCTAGAGATAGTTTTTCTTGAGGGGCGGAATGTCACTGCAATAGCACACACCCAGTGTTCACTTAACAGTGGCTAAATCACATTCCGCCTCTTCTTTGTTGCGTTTACCCAATTTATTTTCATTTTTGCTTCCAACTTTGAACTCTCCTCTCTTTTTACGCCTTGAGTGCAACTGCGGTTAAAACACATGGAATGAAGGTCTCCTTTCACTCGAGGAAAGAGAATAAAGCGGATGCACTTTTCGTGGCTTGGGAAACTCTTACCCCGAGTGTCTTCTCTGTAGCCACCCTTGAGTATTATCAAGATAACTCTATTGGGAAAGACCAACGCCCACATAACACACACATCTCTCTTCATGTGCACGTGTCCCACTTTTCCGTTTGGGCCTTCAAAGCTAACGGAAAGGTGGATACATAAAACAACATTGGCTGAGTAATTTTATTTTATGGTAGAAGTAGTGCCCGGGGCTTATTACCAATGCTGTGTCGGAAGGGTCTCTATTCAGAGGGAGACATTTGAATTAGGACTTGCTTCTGGGGGTATCTTTATACAGTTTTGCTGGAAGACACATGGCAAATCCAACCCTGGAAATGCTGTATGTACATCACACTCACTTTGTCTCTGATGGACTCAAGGTCAGGTCCGAGGCCTCCAAGCTTCATGTCTCTGTTCTGATAACCCTTCAGCTTGGAACTCTAAAAATACAATCAAAGAGACAGTTTCTTTTAAAGACTTGTATGTCCCCCACCCTCGAATTGTCATGGCCACATAAGAAAGGGAAGAAGCAAAGTGAAAAATGGCAGCCTGTGTGGACTGTGGGAGAGCGGGTGTGTCTCCCAGCAATTCTTGCATTTTAATGGTCGTCATTGATAATAGTGTCCTTGGTCATTTGCAGCTGGTGAGCTAACATGTTTGGACTTTTCCACTTCTGCAATAAAAAACATTGAAATTCTGAAAATTATAAATAAAAAATTTCAAGTGAGTAAAGTGCTGCTTTGTTATTACCATTTTTGACATAACGGATACATTACTAATTTGCTGCTGCTGCTATGAGTAGTGTGGCTAGTTTTGTACCGTTCACTGAACCAACTGATTTCCCCGGAAGAGGGATCTAAATGAATCAGGTAAGCACACTGCTTCGAAGAGAGAGCGCCCTGTCTAATGTCATAATATTCAGAAGAAAGGAAACAATTTAAGGGTTAAGAGTCTAAGCAAGACCCACTGAGAAACTCCTTTTATTCAGTGTGATTTTGGATATTTTTGAAAAGTACAAATAATTTTATACGATAATGCTTATTACTATTGCATATTTAAAGGGACAGAGTAACAGACCGAGGCTATTTAATTATTAAATTATGTCAGTGGAGCACAGTTAACAGGCAGGAAAAATCCGAACACGCTCCTGACTGTAGGATAGGTTAAGATATTCACCAAACTCCCACTTTTGACATGAGATCTGACTTGCTACTTGAAGCAGATACCCTTGTGGGGAAACAAAGTTCTTTTTTCTTTGCATTTGTGAGTTCATTGAGTTGTCTTCTTTGGGAAGGGTAGGAAGGACAATACCAAAAGAGATGGTTTGGGTGACAGTAATGACCTTAGGGTACATCAAAATTGGTGCTTAGAATAAATAGCCATACCGCAGAGGCAGCAGTTCTGAACTAACCGTGTATGGTACCACCTGTCTATATGCTAATGACAAGGCATGGTATTTTTCTAAATTTTGAAAGTTCCTGTTAATTATTAAGTCCTAAAATATACACTATATCTAATGTGCCCTTTCCTAAGAGGGAATTTGGCAGAGATAGTCCAGAGACTTTAAAAACAGAACATTTCATCATATAGAGAGTTACTGCATATAATTAATTCTCAAATCTTAACAATGAACTTATGTAGACACATGTATCAACTGTTACTACTCACAGTGCCTACTGACTCACTACCTGGAGGTCAGACCACTTAGCTTTTCCATTGCCGTTTCCCAGGCTCAGAGCCAAACGCTCTTTCCTCCAGACCCCAGCACTGAACTCTGGCCCATGAGATATGAATGAAGGTTTGCTAGCATTGATAGAGGGTGCATCTTGGAAAACCTTTAATTGGATTGGCACAGCCCCTCCCCCTTTCCCTTTATCTTGCCTTGAATGTGGATGTGATTTCCGGGGATGCAGCAGCAATCTTGTAGCCAGGAAAGAGAAAAAGAACATGAGAATTGTACAAATACTGGTTCTGACGCTTTGAGCTATAGAACCACCGGTGCTAGCAATTACCTACTTGTGGATTAACTGTATGTAAGAAGAATGAACCCTTATTTTTGAAACTTCTGTAAAGAGTAGTTCTGTGACTTGTAGCTGAAGGCAGTATTTCTAAGGTCCTACAAAATTTTTATAGTACATAGTGCTTCACAGGGCCAAAATCATGTGTCATTTAGGCAACACTTCTACACTGCAAGGATTAGAAGTTGTGTAAACAGAATTTGCCTGATTAGTATGTTAAATATTTGTAGTCAGAACTCTTTCAGTGCATCTAATTCTAAAAGGTCAAAGAAGATCCTTTCTTAAGTCTTTGGACTCAAATAATTAAAATATAGTATATAGAACAGTATAATATATAGAAGAAGTATATAGAAGAAATATTGTTCATTGAAGCCATTTCAAAATCATAGATCTCCTTTAAGAGAATAGAGTCATCACCCGGCAAAACCAGTACAGCTGCTTCCTGCCCTTTAGATGTATCCGTTCATACTTTTATAAAATTGTCCCTGTGCTACAAATTATTTTGTTATTTTTTTTGCTGAGAAGGTTACCATTACACTGTATTTCCCTGTCACTACATGTTTTCTGAAAATGTGATTTTTATGTATAACATTCTATTGTCTAGTTATACTTGAATTATTTAGCTATTCTTCTAAATGTTGAACATTTACGATGTCCTAGGGATGAGCATTGTTTGTGGGCTACCCTGATTATTTCTTTGACATAAATTAAGAGAAGTGAGATTATTGAGACAGAATCATGAACATATTCAGGGCCATTCATGAACACTTCTGTTAACAAGGTAGAAGAATGCTCTTTTTGTCCAAACCCCGGTGACACTGGGTATTATCACATTTTAAAACCTCTGCTAATTTTTTTTTTTTTTTTTTTTTTTTTTTGCGGTATGCGGGCCTCTCACCGCTGTGGCCTCTCCCTCTGCTAATTTTTAATAGGTGAATGAACTCAGATATCCTATACTTTGCGATTGCAAATTTGTGCTTTATCTGGCATATGGCATCTCCGCCATTGTTTTGAAATCACTAAGTTACCATTTGCCAAAGTAAACCAATAATGAAAAAGGAGAGAACCCCACTCATATCCAAGTCATAAATCCAATTTGTGCAAAACTGATGAGACAGAAATGATCAGTGCCCAGAAATCACACCCTTAGTCTGAAGCAGCTTAGCTTTAATCATTCCACCGATTCACAGAAGATGTAAATGTAAAGCGTGAATAATTGCTTATTGCATCCCCGCCGAAGTTCTTGCTATCACCTAGAATAAACATCGTGGCTGTCACAGAAAAACAGAACCGAGGCTCTAGCACTGCAGACTGACGCGAAGGAAAGAGTGTGGCCCGAAGGGGTCATCTTCAAACGCCACTGACTTCTTGACAGGCTGAGCTGCTTCCAACGAAGAGATGTTTCTCAGGGGAGAGCGATGGCTTCTAACAGAGTTTGTTCTGGGTGACTGGCAATGAAAAATCCTGGATTTACTTGTTAGCTTCAAGTAATCGTGATTGGTTCTCAGTGCTGTAATTTTGTTTGATCTCCTTCCATCAAAAATCTTTTTAACAGCTGTATTGAGATAAAATTCACACACCACCAAATTCACCCACTTGAAGTTGTACACTTCAGTGGTTTTTAGTATAGTCATCAAGTTGTGCAAAAGTCACCACAATCCAATTTTAGAACGCTTTCATTGTCCTAAAAAGAAACAGTCCATTCCCTCCCCCCACCCCTGCCTCCAGCCCTAGGCAACCACTAAGCTACTTTCTGTCTCTTCAAAAGGCTTTCATAGTCAAATAATCCCTAGAATTTACTTTGATTTACCTCTCTTTGGCTGTTACAAGACCAAAAGGTCACAACAGCACCATGCCTCCCCCCAATTTTTTAAAATTAAATCAACAATAATAGTCTCATTAGGTCTCCAAACACAGGGGGAAAATAAAAGCATGTTTTCAAAAACTCCCCGGCGGGGTTTGCTGCCAGTCTTTGCATGAGATGCACGCAGGGTGACATCAGCCAACCCTGGCTCTAGCTGACGGCTGACCAGACCAGATCTACCCCTTGGAACTGGTGTCCGCCGGTCGCGGCTTTGGCAGAGTCTGGCATAGGATCTCCTAGTGGAAGGTTTCTGCCGGACATCAATCACACGTCTTCTCAAGCCGGAAGAGTGACTTTTATTGTCAACGTGGGGCAAAAGGTGCCTGACTTGGCAATGACATTGACTGTCCCGGGAGGACTTGTTTCAACTCTGAGAGGTCGTGCCCCGCTGTGGGGGACACTGCGGGGCTTTCCTCCAGAACATTCCTCAGATGTGTAAGGGTGAGAAAGTTACTCAGAGACGGGATGGAAAACAATGCCTCAAATACTGGGGAACAGCAAGTGAAGGAAATTTGCTCTGCGGTTGCTAAACTTAATCCAAATAAACCTGTCTTAGAAGCAGTCAAGCAGCAATACCCGGATTGTCCGTGACAACAAACACACGAGTTAATTACTGCAGCTCAGCTCAACACAGCTGTCAGAGAACTCCTTAAGCGGTTATTTTGTGGCAGGTTGCAGCAGATATTTTTATTACTGTTTGTCATCACTTGTGCTGTGTTAATCTCTCACCGCCTGATGTCTGGATTCAGCGTCATGGACAGTGCTGAGTGTTCATAAATTGGTCACAACAGAACTGCCAGGAGAAGAGGAACGGTGCTTGGGCCTATTATCTTGACAAATCCTCAAATTTTTAATGTGATTCAAGTTGATTCCCTTGGAAACCACGAGATTTGCTTTGACTAGGAAATGGGCATGACCTGGGTAATGAGTCCCTCTGTCTGGGGCCCCGGCTACCTGCTGTCCTATACAAATAGCTCAGTTCTAAATCATTTTAGCTTCTGGAATGGCTTCCCGGACAAAGAGTGCTTCTGTGTCTTTGTCGGACGTAGGCTGAAAGTCTTGGATGGAGAAAATGGATACGTATGGATTGCAACATCTCTGAGAGAAAGCAGGGAGGCAGGGATTTCCCAAGTTGGAAAGAGGGCTTGGGAAGAGGTAAGTGGAAGTTCTCTTTCTTCCTCTTCCCTCCCCTCCCCGATCTTAGATGTCTCATGATACACACCATCACTGGGTACTGTCCTCTGCCTTCCCTCGGTAAAACACAGGTTCAAACTATCAAGAGGAGAAGGAAGGGAAAGGAAACTAACATTTAGTTGATGTCTATTCTTTGCTAGGCACTAAGCTAAGGTTTTAATACATTACTTAACTGTCAAACCAAATCTACAAAAAGAACAATTCTGATTGTGCATATGAGGAAATAGGGGCTCAGGTGAATTAATAACTTGTCCGAGTCACAGAGAGATTAAGTGATGAGAAATGAGAAATGGCTGAGTGCGTGACTTCCACTAAACCCTGCTCATTAGGAATTGTTAAAAGCTTGCACTTTCAACCATAATCCACCGTTGGCAAGAACCCTAACCCAAAAGTTTCTCTTCCGAGGTAGTGAGTTTGTGCTCTTTTTTAGGCCCTGGTAACTCGTCAATTCCAGAGTGACAGGACGCCCTCACCTTGAGAATGTATTGGCTCCTAAGCTCTGAATACATCTCCCTATAGAAATAATAATACGCACAGTGTCTGGCTTCCTAGTCCAGTCTACAAACCCTATTCTATTTATGAAGTACTTGAAAATAGTACTAATCGTACCTCAAATGAGGTACGATTAACTGTCAAGCAATGATGTTTTGGTGGAAAAATAAGTGACTTATGAACCCAGGAACACATTTCTTCTTATTTACTGTGAAACTGGGGGTCATCCCAGCTCTAAACAACCAGCAGTGGTTTCCACAGCCTGGGCAAGAATTAGGTACCCCGGCAGGACGGAGGGTGTGAGGGAGGGTCAGAGGAGGAGCTCAAGGAGCCCTCAGGTCAGCGTGTGGGAAGGGGTGGAGGGAAGGGCCCCGGCGTTGTGAGCGAGCCAAAGGCCTACGCTCTCGGGTGGTGGCAGTGGGCTGGGGCGTTTCCTGTGCATCAGCCTCTGAGGTTCTATCTCGGGAGGCCACACCAAGCTGGTCCTCCTTTTCTTCTCTGCAATATGACCCACTGCCATTCTAGTCCAGCTTTCCCTTCTTCTCGTCAAGGCCACCCTTTCCTTGTTTTCTGAGGCTCCCACGTGGGTGTCCACTGACTTCACAATCCCCTATTCCTGGAGTGCCCTGCATCTGCCCTGCACACCACCGCCAGGGCAGTCTTTCCAAAACGTTAATCTAACTGTGGTTACAATTCTTCCCTGTCCCCCGCCAACCCACCCCCGCTCCCCACCAGCTGAGGGATTAGAGCCCTCCTTCGTCCAGTGACGAGCAAGATCCTCGAAGACCCGGTCCCCGACCTACTTCTCCACTGTCACCTCTCAACACTCAGCGCCTCCCAGTTTGAGTGACAGCAGCCCTGAAAGGCATCAGTTCCCAGCATGCTTTGTGTTCTCTCAAGCTTCAGAACATTCGCTCACACTGGCCCCTCTGCCTGAAATGCTTTCAGTCTTCCTTCTTTTGCTAACTCTCAGTCATCCTCTAAGATGCCTCACGATCACCTCCTGAAGCGCTGCTTGACCTGCGGGTGGGGATGTGTCCCCCTCGGTGCTCCTCTGTGTTCGCTGTGCCTCTCTCTCTCTTTTATTTCAACATGATTCTGCCGGGGGGGGAAGGGCATGGCTCGTTTGCTGTACATCCCAGCACCTGACACAGTTCCTGGTAGGAATTCAACACATATATGTTGAGCTGAACTAAGCATGGCGCCCTCAATCTGCCTTCTAGTGGACGCCCCACTAGCGTCCACTGGTCGCCCGGCGGCTGGGAGTGTTGTCTGCTGTGGCTCACAGTCGAGTCCCTCCCTAAGAACTGCCCTCAGCCAGATGGAGCGGCTGTGCCCAAAGTTACAGCCCTCCCCCAGAGACAGTCAATAGCCAGTGGCTGAGCCATGTGGGAGAACACATGGGTTCCTTGCCTCTGAAGGGCCGTCCCAACTTCAGAGCCCTCATGGGCTAGGCTGAGGCGTCCTTTGCACCAGCCTCAAAGCCTCCCCTCCTCCCTCACCCGGCCCTGCCCCCACCCTCCCCGACAAGGGTGGTTCCCCCATAACTCTCTTGCTCACAAATCTCCATTTCAGAGTCTGTTCCTGGCGGGGCCAATCCACCACAGGACTATTGCTTCCAGCCAGTAAACTGGGCAGCTATTTCCCTGTTGCCCAGTAAAGCAGAATGCATTTTCCAGCCTTTTCCTTACTATGTGACACTAGAAACAGGTGATCTTTCCGGAGGGGTTTTTATTGTTTGTAACAGTAGAGAAACACAAAGGACATAAAAAGCCTCCTTTAACGCTCCTTCATTTCTTCCTGGAAACCTTCCTCTTTGCCTCCCACCCCCATTGCCCTTATTTAACAAAGCAGACCTGATGGGAAAGACCTAAGTGCACAGAGGTGCTAGTCATGGTGAATCTTAGGTAAACACAGAACCCAGTAAAGCAAACATTTCAGAAGAAAGCTCAGTAATTGGCTGTCATGGGTGCTTTACTGCAGCAGCTGAGGTGAGATGAAGGCTGAGAAGACTTCTCAACGGGTGGGGACTAGAGAGGAAGAAGGGGGGGGGGAGGGGCGGCAGCACCCGTATTCCAGGCCTGTGATAAGGAGAATGAAAATCAAGGTCCCTGTGTATTATCAGAATAAATGGTTAAGTAAGTAAGATGCTTTTATTACCTTAATGCTGCTGCTTTTCCTATGCTTCTTCCCCTTTTCCAGTTGAAACAGATAGCCTTCAGAATTGCTACGGCTAATTTTCATTTGGTTTCTTTGGCTTCTCTCTGAACTGAGTCGGGATTCACTTTCCACCCTTGAGGGTATGGGTGGAAGCGTGACGCCGGGTAAGGCCCCTTCGTGGGGATGCACCTCAGTCAGATGCATTAGGGCTTGCTGATGCTGCTCTATTGTCTGGGTGAGCCGCGAGTCTGGAGAAGCAGGTTGGCTCTCAGAGGAAGAATGGAACTTCCTTAAAGGAAAAAAAAAAAAAAAAAAAGCACAAATCTGTTAATGAAACCTAGATACATAAGACTTTTAGCATAAAAGTCTTTATGGGGCTTCCCTGGTGGCGCAGTGGTTGAGAGTCCGCCGCCGATGCAGGGGACACGGGCTCGTGCCCCGGTCCGGGAGGATCCCACATGCTGCAGAGCGGCTGGGCCCGTGAGCCATGACCGCTGAGCCTGCGCGTCCGGAGCCTGTGCTCCGCAATGGGAGAGGCCACAACAGTGAGAGGCCCGCGGTACCGCAAGAAAAAACAAACAAACAAAAAAACTCCTAAAAAAAAAGTCTTTATGAACCATTAATTTGATGTATTTATCACTCCCCCAATCAAATTAATGTTCTTTAGCTTAATCTTTTCATAAATACATTAATTTCTTAATATCCTCCATTTTTTCTTTAGAATATTCTAGCTCTTACTTAGAACTTTCATTTAGTACATTCAGAATAGAGAAAACATCATTCTGAAAAATCAAAGGCATTCCCACCACAAAATACCTGGACAGGTTGGATTAAATTAAACAAATGCCCTTTTAATTAGATAGTTGGATTTGTAAGAGAGACAGGGAATCTTCAGAGACCACAAACTAAACAGAAACTAAAACTAAAGCAGATTTAGATAAGATGAAGCTATGGCTTTCTTTGAGGGAGTTTGGACCTAAGTGCTTGAGTTTCACCATTCAACACTGGTATGGGATATGTGAGATCGTGGCTCTGTGTCAGGCAGAGAATCAGAACTGAGATGCCTGCATGAAGGCTGTATGTCACCCATGAAGAGCTACACCCTCAATAAAAAGGCAAATTAGTGAAAAACTCATTCACCAGCCTTGGGAAACAACAAAGCAAGCCTATCTGTCTTAATGCAGTCTCTGAGCTGGGAAAAAAAATTCCCTGTGAATATCTATGGACAATATTTGGGGTTCAAATTTACCTTCCCCACATAATCATGGAAATCCAACACCAAGAAATTAACATAAAGTGATCCTAGAGGAAGGATACCTCTGTAGTATCTGGCAGAAGCAAGTTCTCTGGAAGGATACATTCCCACCCAAGCCTGCCTAGGTGTGTACAGATAAGATGGATAAACATAAGTTCACAATCCAAAATCCTAGAACATGTGAGTAAATAACCTACCAAGTATGAGAATCAGCAGATACACATGCACACACACACACAAAGCAGTATTAGATTTCTAAGAACTTAAGATAATTGAATATTAGATAGCATTCATAAGGAAGCATGTTTATAATGATTAAAGACATGAAAGAAGAAATCAAAACCCCGAGAAATATATTCTGAAAAAATAACAGTAAGGTTTTAATCAGAACCATATAGAAGTCCTAGACATGAAAAACACCATTACTGAAATTTACAACTCAGTGGATACACCAAAGAGCATAATGGAGCTGAAGAGATTTAGAAACTTAGAGGAAATTTCTCAGAAAGAGGCATAGAGGGATAAGAGATGAAATAAGAAACAGTTTAAAAGACACAGTGTCTAGAATAAGAGAATCAAATATACATCTATTTGGTGTTCCTGAAGGAAAATTAGAGCAAATTTGGGAGACATAATATTCAAAGGAAAAATGGGTGATAATTTTCCAGAATTTATGAAGGAAATGAACCCTCAGATTTAGGAATCCCAGAAAAATCACAAGCAGGATTACAAATTTCAAACCTAGATACATCACAGCAAAGCTTCAGAACACCAAAAACAGAGACCTCAAAACCAAGAAGAGAAAAAAAGACCAAGACAAAAAGAATGATAATTACATTGATAAAAGACTTTTCAAAGAAATAGAGAAGCCAGGAAATAGAAAAACAGTGTTTTCAAAGAGGTAAATTCTTTATCAAGTTAAACATAATTTAAGATAGAGAGGAAAGTAAAGGAATTTCCGGTAAATTTACCAGTGAAATGTACTTGCCGAAAGAACTTCTAAAGGATCTACTTCAGGAAGAAAGAGTAAAATGGAAAAAAGAATGGGAGGCAAAGACAATAATAAACAACTGGTTAAATCTAAAACAGCACTGACTCTATACAACAATAATAAAACAACAATTAGTTTTAGATATAAGATGCTGGATAAAAATAATATGTATGACACAAAGGGTGATTGGATTAGAACAATCCAATGATTTGAATATGTCTGCAGGAGAATAGAAATTTTAACACTAGACTAGTTAATAATGTAAGTTTAAAAAAAAAAAGAATAGAAAGAGAATATGCATTTCCAAATCAGTAGAGGGAAAAAGTAGCAGAAAGTTCTATCAGTTCAACAGACAATATTAAAAAAATAAAGACAATATGTATTGGAAAAAGTAGGGTGGCTAGGACAAATTAAGATAGTAGAAATTAAACCAACTATATGAGTATCACAAAAAAAATGTAAGTAGTTTAAAGTTTAATATCTGCCCACAAATAACAACAAAAAGAAAAGCCAAACAAAAAAAACACATGAGAACTAAATAGTTTTACTGGAAAATTCTATGAAATCTTCAAGAAACAGTTCCAATTGTACATGAAGTCTCCCGGAGGATATAAAATGGGGGAATTATTTTAAGGCTGGTATAATCTTGATAACACATCCAGACGGGGGCCAATGGCAGATTGGAGAATTTTAAGCCAGTCTCACTTCCTGCATGTGAATGTTAAATCCTAAACAGTTAACAAATCAAATCAAGTAATATATTATAATAGTATGACAAGTTGGGTTAGTCCTAGGAATAAAAGGATGATGGAATGTTAGAAAATCTGTTAACACATTTAGCCACTTCAACTGATGCAGAGAATTTGATAACATTAAACATCTATTTATGATAGAAGTCCTTTGCAGGAAAAAAATAGGAATAGGAGGCCATTTCCTATTTCTCTCCCTAACTACTAAAAATTAAATATTTTTAATGGCAAATATGTTAGACTCCCTCTAAAGTCAGGAAAAAAAGACGATATCTATAGATAGTGATATCTATCACTATCTCTTCTAGGAAGTGAATTCTGAATCTTATTAATTGTACATTCCATACCTCCAAGTGGAGCACTTAAATGTATTCTGATTAATTCATGTGTGTCACATTGTCTCCCTACTTTGAAAATAAGCTCCTTGAAGGTTTCCGTGCATCATACTACTTTTTAACCTTTAAAAAAAAAATTTATTTATTTATGGCTGTGTTGGGTCTTCGTTTCTGGGCAAGGGCTTTCTCTAGTTGCAGTGAGCAGGGGCCACTCACTATCGCGGCCTCTCTTGTTGCGGAGCACAGGCTCCAGACATGCAGGCTCACTAGTTGTGGCTCACGGGCCCAGCCGCTCCGCGGCATGTGGAATCTTCCCGGACCGGGGCACGAACCCGTGACCCCTGCATTGGCAGGCAGACTCTCAACCACTGCGCCACCAGGGAAGCCCACTTTTGTATCTTTTATAGCATTTTAGCCCTATATTCATCCATATCAGGTATGTAATAAACACGTTTGACTGAATGATATCAAGAAATACCCCGATTTTAAAAATAGCTTTTCTTTCTTCTAATTATAGAAGCAATGCATCTACATTGTAGGGAACTTGGACAACTCAGAAAATATAAAGAAGAAATTAAAAATAATCCCAATCTCTCTTGCCAGAAATAACCACTATTGACATTTTGGTGCGTTTTTCATCTTCTCTGCACATTTTGTTGTTGTTGTTTTGTTTTTTTGCGGTACACGGGCCTCTCACTGTTGTGGCCTCTCCTGTTGTGGAGCGCAGGCTCCGGACGCGCAGGCTCAGCGGCCATGGCTCACGGGCCCAGCCGCTCCGCGGCATGTGGCATCTTCCCGGACCGGGGCACAAACCCGTGTGCCCTGCATCGGCAGGCGGACTCTCAACCACTGCGCCACCAGGGAAGCCCCTGCACATTTTGACATAGTAGACAGAGCTCATACTCCTTAGGTGTAATTTTTGCACTGTACTATTTTCTCTTTATAGAAGCATTTCCTCATAAATATGGTTTTTAATGGTTACATGATGTTAAATATTATAATTAATCTAAACATTTCCTTATTGTTCCATTATTGTTGTCATTTCTGTAAATGATATATATATATTATTGAAGTGTAGCTGATGTACAATGCTGTGACAATCTCTGCTGTACAGCAAAGTGACTCAGTTATACACATATAGACATTCTCTTTTTGTGTTCTTTTCCATTGTGGTTTATCACAGGATACTGAATACAGTTCCCTGTGCTATACAGTAGGACCTGTTGTTTATCCATCCTAAATGTAATAGTTTGCATCTATCAACCCCGAACTCCCGGTCCATCTCTCTCCCTCCCCTTCCCCTTGGCAACCACAAGTCTGTTCTCTATGTCCGTGATTCTGTTTCTGTTTTGTAGATAGGGCCATTTGTGCCATAGTTTAGATTCCATATATAAGTGATATCATATGGTTGTAAATGATATTTTTACACCCACGTGGTTTTTTTTTCTGTATTTTAGATTATTTTCTTAGGATAGATCATTACAGAGTTGGAGAGAATTTGTTCCCTCTGAACATTACTTGCGACCCTCACAATATACTGATCTTTTTTGACTGGGTTCCTCTGCCATTCTCCCTCCAATCTCTGGTTTAACGACAGTGGAAAAGGTAGAGGAGACAGGGAAGAAGGAAAGAAATGCATCAAAAGTGGACTATTTTCTGCAGAAGTCAGAGGCAAGGACGTCATTAGGAGAATTTTCCCTCTTGCCTGACCATCGCCATGAACGGCCCCCGCCTCCACCCCGTCCTCCCCCTCCTGTCTTTCTCTAGCAGCCTCTCATTACTCTAGAAAACCACTTGAGAACAGGGAATTCTTACCATAATATTTCTAAGTTCTTATACTTTGTTTCTGTATAAGTCTGTTTGGGTTGCTTCTTATTTTCAGTTGATCCATCATCATTTATGTTAGAAACAGACTGAGAGCCCTTCTGGCTAAGGGATGCATGCTTCTTAGTAAGTTCATGAAGATAGCTCAAGCCCATATTGGAAAGAGTGTCGATGTGTAGCTGCTGATATGAAAATCTTTTCTCTTCTTGGTCTTTGCGTCCTCTTTCTGTATTAACATTCATCATTGAGTGATACCTGGTAGAATTTTTATATAATACCTTGTCAGAAGCCTGGTGTGGTGGAGCAAATTTATTGGAGGTTACTTTGGGTTCCTGGCTTCTCGGTATACCTGAGTATTGTAAATCATTGTTCGGGGCATTCATAATCACGACCGTTTCCTGTTTCACTGCAGTATCTATAGGCTTAGTTGGGGTTTGCTGCTGTCTGGAAGCGTTATTCTGGTTTCCTTGACTGACAGCCAGCTCTTCAGTCACCAAAGACTTTGGGCCATGCCGGTGTTTATGCTGTTTTTGAATCTTGTGCTTGGCTGGTCTTCTGGAAGGTTGCTGGCCATTGGTTGTTTCTGAAGATTGACCTCTGGGTCCATTGCTTGATTTTGCATTTTCAAATTGAGACCAGTGTTCCTGGTAATCCTAAGAAGATATTTTTAGTTAATACAAAGTTAAAAGATTGGCACTCTTCACAAATTTTAGTGTTTCTCAAACTGGGAGTTAAGACTTCTAGGAAGGTGACCACAGAATTGAAAAGAGATAAAGGAGGAGAACAGAGGGTCCTTTCCTCATTTTGGGCAATGAGAGGGTGATTAGCTGAGTGGTTCCTCCTGGCAGTTTCAGATTATGAACTTTCTAGAAAGAAATAGCTTAGAATGGGCATTATATTAAGGGCAAGTCTTTGACTTAAAATGTTGTAAAATGAAGTATTAATGGGGGAAAAAAGTAGCTTTACCTCTAAAGAGCTGCATACAAAGGAAGTGCAAATCAACATCAAAATATGCAAGTTTATCTTAACTAAGACGAATATTTTAAAAAATATTATCCAGAAAGAACATCAACAATTTGCTTTACCCACCAAGTACAAGTTTAATATGAAATACAATTCAGATTATCAGATCTTCTTACTCATATAGGTCAGAAGCTAGAAATGATCTCTTCACCAGATGAAACAAATTAGATTTTATTCAGAGGATTATGAAAGAGTCTGCGTGGTGATAGGACATCTGTGAAACCACAAGGGTTGTTTTGCTTCTGTTCCTTAATATAGCCTGTACTTAGGCAATCAAACATCTGGGGGAAATATTTCAATTTCAGAGCAGTCTTTAATGCTTTCCAAAGTCTTGTAACAACAAAATGTACTCCTGGTATAATAGATACACTATGTAACTATATTGTGCTAAGCCATTTAGACATATTTCCTGAGGAATAAAGCGCTCATTACTTTGTGAAAAACTAGCTGAGTTAAGAGGCCTTTGGAAAGAATGATTAAATGCTTACTGAAAACAGCCAGAGGACCAGATGCCTCAGTGTGTTATATAACTGCAGCATAATTCTTCCTTGCTGAACGCACGTATAAAAAGCCTCTGTGGCCTGTATCTATGCAATGTTAAGTGAAAAATGCAAGTTACCCAGATCATTTGAGAAAAATACTTGAATAAATCATGTTTTTGCTCAGATTGTTTTAAGGATAAGTTCAACTTTTATTTCACTTTTCTGATATAATTGCTAAGGCTCATCCAGCTCCTGTATTCTATTTCTCATGAAATCTCATTATAATGATAAGGTTGAGATTATTCAATTTAAAACAGTAATATACTATATGACTTTTTTTTTTTTTTTTTTTTTTTTTTTTTTTTTTTGCGGTACGCGGGCCTCTCACTGCTGTGGCCTCTCCCGCTGCGGAGCACAGGCTCCGGACGCGCAGGCTCAGCGGCCGTGGCTCAGGGGCCCAGCCGCTCCGCGGCATGTGGGATCTTCCCGGACCGGGGCACGAACCCGCGTCCCCTGCATCGGCAGGTGGACTCTCGACCACTGCGCCACCAGGGAAGCCCATGACTTCTTATATTAGATTTTCAAGTAAGAATGACTTATAATTTAAAATTTAGACTAAGTTCTCCTTAGAATTTGAACTTTTTGGAGGATTGGCCAGGTTCTTAGTAACTCCTCTAAACTTTAAATTTTTACCTGCGGTGCTCCAAAAAAGAAAAAACTTCCTTTTCTGTCTGTATTTCAGTTAAGAAGGTTCTTCTTTTCATGCAATATATTGAGCTGCATGGAGGAAACGTGGGCAAGGAGGCTCTGCCAACAGACAGCCCAAGAGCATCCTTCCTTGTAGTGGACCCAGAAGGACATTGTTATTTACATGCTTGTAGGTGTGTTCATGAAACACAGCAGCTCTTTTCATGGCCGTCATCACTGTTCTTGAAGGTCAAAAAAGATCCATCCCTCTTTGCTATGACCTAGAGATATTTATTAATGCTGATAATGTCATTCTTTTCAATATTTGTTCAGCCTTCTTTTAAACTGAAGGATAGTTGATTTACAATGTTGTGTTAATTTCTGTTGTATAGCCAAGTGACTCAGTTTTACACATATATACATTCTTTTTTTATATTCTTTTCCATTATGGTTTATCACAGGATATTGAATATAGCTCCCTGTGCTCTACAGGAGGACCTTGTTATTTATCCATTCTGTATATAATGGTTTGCATCTGCTAATCCCAAACTCCCAGTCCTTCCCTCCCCCACTTCTCCTTCCCATTGGCAACCACAAGTCTGTTCTCTATGTCTTTGCGTCTGTTTCTCTTTCGTGCATAAGTTCACTTGTGTTATATTTTAGATTCCACATATAAGTGATATCATATGGTGTCTTTCTCTTTCTGACTTCTTTCACTTAGTATGATAATCTCTAAATCCAACCATGCTTGTTCAGCCTTTTAATTGCTAGAAAAATAAGTGACCAGGAACACTTTTTCTGCTGCTATCTGACTGTACTTGTCCAGCTCGCTCTCTCTCATTTCCACCGAAAAAACCTATCAAGAATTGTTTTTCCTGGGGTACCAGACCCCAAATCTTGGGTTACCACTTGGTCTTAATCATGTTATACCTTTGCAGCTGACAATTCAGATGACAATAGTGCTCTTCACAGGGTGCTTTGTCAACAAGGCCAAGGACTCATCATTTCATGAGAAACTTCAATTGCCTCGAGTGTTAAATCCTCTGTTCACATAAATGTAAGTGCCCAGAGACGGCATTTCAGTCTCCAGAAAGAAAGACGTTTAGGGGTTGATGTGATTTCTCTCACCTTCTGAGCAGCCTACTTGAGATCTGAGGTTTACTAAAGATTTATTACCTACAATCGAGGCATCAGGTGTCACTCTTTAGGTGGCAAGACCCTAGTTCCCTGAAGTTAATATACAAAGCCATCCTCAGGCTATTTAATCTCCATCAGCACCGAAATCCTCTATTTCATCCCCCTCTCACTGGGGTTCTTTTGTTACCAACACTCACAATCAGTCCGAACTACAAGCACTCAGAATAACTGCTTAATGGCAGTAGGTTTTCCCAGCACACACAAAGCAGAGTCCTTTGGCTGGAGCCTTAGCACCGGGGTCTCCTGATGCCTAATGCTGGGATGATAATTTCTCAGTAAGATCTGTGCTCAGTTATTAATGCTCCATACTGTGCCATCCAAGGGAAGTCTGCCCCCAACCCTGAGAAAGGCAGCATCTGGCTATTTCTCTTTCACGACTTTTTCCGTTTACATGACATAAGCAGAGGGGAGAATGCATGCTTTGATGTCAGCCAAAATGTTAATCTGCTTTAAAACAAAAGCCGTTCCTGTTCTTAGTCACCCTGATTGACCCTGGAGTCCTGAGGGTTGTGCCTGGGCTCCAAGATTAGCTCTGAAGTTTCTTTTGTGTTTACTAACAACAAAACACACATTCTTTGAGTCTGGGTTATACGTTCCATTCGATAATATTAATAAAATTTAGAGAACACGGTAGCTCTAATTTTCAGTGCTGGTATAGAAGGACTCTGTGCTCAGGTGAATAAAAGCGGCATAGCTCTGTTGATAGTGCTGGAGGAAAACCAAATGAATAGCTCTTTGGAAAGGTGCGAAGATCACTTAGGATGTGGTCACAGGATGTTGACATAAATAAGTCAAAGACGCTACATATCTTTCGCGCTATCATTTCTTTTCCTTGTCTAGAGGGGCAAGAGTTATTTTATTTAGAGGCAAGAAAGGAAACATCCTATTTCATCCTTTTGAAGACTCATGTATTGGGGGAACTTTCTTCTTTCCCACTGACAGCATGCTCCTTTCCTGGGAAGGATCTTCTGCTGCTGGGAGTGTACTCTCTGACCCTTAGCTCAGTACTGTGTCTGGTTCTGAACACACAGTGGAAATGGGATTTGGAAAATCTGTGAAGATTCAAAGGAGAGCACAAAACGATTCAGGGCAACAAGACCTATGTGGACAGGTAAAGTGATGACGGATTGCTTGGCTTGAAGTAAGGATCTTAGGCATGTGTACGGCACTTACATAGAAAATGATGAGGATGACCATCAATTCTCAGTATTTTTTAAAAATAGATCTTTATTAGAGTATAATTACTTCACAATACTGTGTTAGTTCCTGTTGTACAACAAAGCCAATCAGCCATATGCATACACATGTCCCCATATCCTCTCACTCTTGAGCTCCCTCCCATCCCACATCATCAAGTCCATTTTCTATGTCTGTCTCTTTATTCCTGCCCTGCAACTAGGTTCATCAGTACCATTTCTTTTTTCCAGATTCCATATATATGTGTTAGCGTACGGTATTTGTTTTTCTCTTTCTGCCTTACTTCACTCTGTATGACAGACTCTAGGTCCATCCACCTCACTACAAATAACTCAATTTCGTTTCTTTTTATGGCTGAGTAATATTGCATTGTATATATGTGCCACATCTCTTTATCCATTCATCTGTTGATGGACATTTAGGTTGGTTGCATGTCCTGGCTATTGTAAATAGTGCTGCAATGAACACTGTGGTGCATGTTTCTTTTTGAATTATGGTTTTCTCAGGGTATATGCCCAGTAGTGGGATTGCTGGGTCATCTGGTAGTTCTATTTTTAGTTTTTTAAGGAACCTCCATTCTGTTTTCCATAGTGGTTGTATCAATTTACATTCCCATCAACAGTGCAGGAGGGTTCCCTTTTCACCCTTTCCAGCATTTATTGCTTCTAGATTTTTTGATAATGGCCATTCTGACTGGCGTGCCATTCTGACCAGCGTGAGGTGACACATCATTGTAGTTTTGATTTGCATTTCTCTAATAATTAGTGATGTTGAGCATCTCTTCATGTGCCTCTTGGCCATCTGTCTGTCTTCCTTGGTGAAATGTCTATTTAGGTCTTCTGCCCAATTTTTAACTGGATTGTTTGTTTTTTTAAATATTGAGCTCCATGAGCTGTTTGTATTTTTTGGAGATTAATCCTTTGTCTGTTGTTTCATTTGCAAATATTTTCTCCCATTCTGAGGGTTGTCTTTTTGTCTCGTTTATGGTTTCCTTTGCTGTGCAAAAGCTTTTAAGTTTAATTAAGTCCCATTTGTTTATTTTTGTTTTTATCTCCATTACTCTAGGAGGTGGGTCAAAAAAGATCTTGCTCTGATTTATGTAAGAGTGTTTTTCCTGTGTTTTCCTCCATTTGTAGTTTATTTTTGTGTATAGTGTTAGGTAGTGTTCTTTTTTTTAAAAATAAATTTATTTATTTATTTTTGACCACGTTGGGTCTTCATTGCTGCACACAGGTTTTCTCTGGTTGTGCTAGCAGGGGCTACTCTTTGTTGCGGTGCATGGGCCTCTCACAGTGGTGGCTACTCTTGTTGTGGAGCACAGGCTCTTGGCATGGGGGCTTCAGCAGTTGCAGCACATGGGGTCAGCAGTCACGGCTCACGGGTTCTAGAGCACAGGCTCAGCAGCTGTGGCACACGGGCTTAGTTGTTCTGTGGCATGTGGGATCTTCCCGGACTGGGGCTCAAACCCATGTCCCCTGAATTGGCAAGCGGACTCTTAACCACTGTGCCACCAGGGAAGCCCAGGTAGTGTTCTAATCTCATTCTTTTACATATAGCTGTCCAGTTTTCCCAGCACCGCTTGTTGAAGAGGCTTTCTTTTCTCCATTGTATGTTCTTGCCTCCTTTGTCATAAATTAGGTGACCATATGTGTGTGGGTTTATCTCTGGGCTTTCTATCCTGTTCCATTGATCTATTTTTCTGTTTTTGTGCCAGTACCATACCGTCTTGATTACTGTAGCTTTGTGGTATAGTTTGAAGTCAGGGAGCCTGACTCCTCCAGCTCCATTTTTCTTTCTCAAGATTGCTTTGGCTATTCGGGGTCTTTTGTGTTTCCATACGAATTGTAAAATTTTTTGTTCTAATTCTGTGAAGAATGCCATTGGTAGTTTGTTAGGGATTCCATTGACTCTATAGATTGCTTTGGGTAGTATAGTCATCGTCACGATACTGATTCTTGCAATCCAAGAACATGGTATATTTCTCCACTTGTTTATGTTGTCTTTGATTTCTTTCATCAGTGTTTTATAGTTTTCTGAGTACAAGTCTTTCACCTCCTTAGGCAGGTTTTTTCCTAGGTATTTTATTCTTTTTGTTGCAATGGTAAATGGGAGTGTTTCCTTAATTTCTCTTTCTGATTTTTCGTTGTTGGTGTATAGGAACGCCAGAGATTTCTGTGCAATAATTTTGTATCCTGCAACCTTACCAAATTCATTGATTAATTCTAGTAGTTTTCTGGTGGCATCTTTAGGATTTTCTATGTATAGTATCATGTCATCGGTAAACAGTGACAGTTTTACTTCTTTTCCAATTTGTATTCCTTTTATTTATTTTTCTCCTCTGATTGCCATGGCTAGGACTTCAAAAACTATGTTGAATACGAGTGGTGAGAGTGGCCATCCTTGTCTGGTTCCTGATCTTAGTGGAAATGCTTTCAGTTTTTCACCATTGAGTATGATGCTTGTTGTGGGTTTGTCATATATGGCCTTTATTATGTTGAGGTAGGTTCCCTCTATGCCCATTTTCTGGATTTTTTTTTTTTAATCATAAATGGGTATTGAATTTTGTTGGAAGCTTTTTCTGTGTCTATTGAGATGATCATATGGTTTTTATTCCTTAATTTGTTAATGTGGTGTATCACATTGATTGATTTGCATATATTGAAGAATCCTTGCATCCCTGGATAAATCCCACTTGATCATGGTGTATGATCCTTTTAATGTGCTGTTGGATTCTGTTTGCTAGTATTTTGTTCAGGATTTTTGCATCTATGTTCATCAGTGATATTGGTCTATAATTTTCTTTTTTTGTGATATCTTTTTCTGGTTTTGGTATCAGGGTGATGGTGGCTGCGTAGGATGAATTTGGGAGTGTTTCTCCGTCTGCAATTTTTTGGAAGAGTTTGAGAAGGATCGGTCTTAACTCTTCTCTAAATGTTTGATAGAATTCACCTGTGAAGCCACCTGGTCCTGGACTTTTGTTTGTTGGAAAATTTTTAATAACAGTTTCAATTTCATCACTTGTGATACGTCTGTTTATATTTTCTAATTCTTCCTAGTTCAGTCTTGGAAAATTGGACTCTTCCAAGAATTTTTCCATTTCTTTGTGGTTGTCCATTTTATTGCCATATAGTTGTTTGTAGTAGTCTCTTATAATCCTTTGTATTTCTGCAGTATCAGTTGTGATTTCTACTTTTTCATTTCTAATTTTATTGATTTGTGTCCTCTCCCTTTTTTTCTTGATGAGTCTGGCTAAGGGTTTATCAATTTTGTTTATCTTCTCAAACAAGCAGTTTTTAGTTTTATTGATCTTTGCTATTGTTTTCTTTGTTTCTATTTCATTTACTTCTGCTCTGATCTTTATGATTTCTTTCCTTCTACTGACTTTGGGTTTTCTTTGTTCTTCTTTCTCTAGTTGTTTTAAGTGTAGGGTTAGATTGTTTATTTGAGATTTTTCTTGTTTCTTGAGGTGAGATTGTATTGCTATAAACTTCCCTCTTAGAACTGCTTTTGCTGCGTCCTATAGGTTTTGGGTCATCGTGTTTTCATTGTCATTTGTTTCTGTGTATTTTTAAATTTCTTCTTTGATTTCTTCAGTGATCTCTTGGTTATTTAGTAGCACACTGTTTAGCCTCCATGTATTTGTATTTTTTACAGTTTTTTTTTTTCTGTAATTGATTTCCAATCTCATTGTGTTGTGGTCAGAAAAGATGCTTGATACAATTTCAATTTTCTTAAATTTTCTGAGGCTTGATTTGTGACCCAAGATGTGATCTATCCTGGAGAATGTTCCATGTGCACTTGAGAAGAAAGTGTATTCTGCCACTTTTGGGTGGAATGTTCTATAAATATAAATTAGATATATCTGGTCTATTGTGTCATTTAAAGCTTGTGCTTCCTTATTTATTTTCTGTTTGGATGATCTGTCCATTGGTGTAAATGGGGTGTTAAGGTCCCCTACTATTATTGTGTTATTGTCGATTTCTCCTTTCATGGTTGTTAGCATTTGCCTTATGTTTTGAGGTGCTCCTATGTTGGGTGCATAAATATTTATAATTGTTATATCTTCTTCTTGGATTGACCCTTTGATCACTATGTAGTGTCCCTCCTTATCTCTTGTAACAGTCTTTATTTTAAAGTCTATTTTATCTGATATGAGTATTGCTACTCCAGTTTTCTTTTGATTTCCATTTGCATGGAATATCTTTTTCCATCCCTTCACTTTCAGTCTGTATGTGTCCCTAGGTCTGAAGTGGGTCTCTTGAAGACAGCATAATATGTGTCTTGTTTTTGTATCCATTCAGCCAGTCTGTGTCTTTTGGTTGGGGCATTTAATCCATTACATTCAAGGTTATTATTGATATGTATGTTCCTATTACCATTTTCTTAATTGTTTTGGGTTTGTTTTTGTGGGTCTTTTTCCTCTCTTGTGTTTCCTGCTTAGAGAAGTTTCTTTACCGTTTGTTGTAAAGCTGGTTTTGTGGTGCTGAATTCTCTTAGCTTTTGCTTGTCTGAAAGCTTTTGACTTCTCCATTGAATTTGAATGAGATCCTTGCTCGGTAGAGTAATTTTGGTTGTAGGTTTTTTGTAGGTTTTTTTCTTTCATCACTTTAAGTATATCCTGCCTCTCCCTTCTGGCATGCAGTTTCCACTGAAAAATCAGCTGATAACCTTATGGAGATTCCTTTGTATGTTATTTTTTGTTTTTCCCTTGCTGATTTTAATATTTTTTCTTTGAATTTAATTTTTGTTAGTTTGATTAATATGTGTCTTGATGTGTTTTTCCTAGGGTTTATCCTGTATGGGACTCTCTATGCTTCCTAGACTTGGGTGACTATTTCCTTTCCCATGTTAGGGAAGTTTTCAACTACAATCTTTTCAAATATTTTCTCAGACTCTTTCTTTTTCTCTTCTTCTTCTGGGCCCCCTATAATTCGAATGTTGGTGCGTTTAGTGTTGTCCCAGAAGTCTCTGGGACTGTCCTCAATTCTTTTCGTTCTTTTTTCTTTATTCTGCTCCTTGGCAGTTATTTCCACCATTTTGTCTTCCAGCTCAGTTATTCGTTCTTCTGCCTCCGTTATTCTGTTATTGATTCCTTCTAGTGTATTTTTCACTTCAGTTATTGTGTTGTTCATCTCTGTTGTTTGTTCTTTAATTCCTCTAGATCTTTGTTAAACATTTCATCTATTTTCTCAATCCATGCCTCCATTCTATTTCTGAGATTCTGTATCATCTTTACTATCATTACTCAGAATTCTTTTTCAGGTAGATTGCCTATGTCCTCTTCATTTATTTGGTCTTTTAGGTTTTTACCTTGCTCCTTCATCTGTTACATATTTTTTTGCCGTCTCACTTTTTTTTTTTTTTTTTTTTTTTTTTTAATGAGTGTGATTGTGTTCCTGTCTTCCTGGTTGTTTGGCCTGAGGCTTCCAACACCAGGGTTTGTAGGCTATTGGGTAGAGCTCAGTCTTGGTGCTGAGATGAGGAACTCCATGAGACCTCATTCCGATGAATATTCCCTGGGGTCTGAGGTTCTCTGTTAGTTCAGTGGTTCATAAGAGGGAGGCCGGGGAGATCAGGAGAGGCATGTGGGAGGGGCCCTCTGGGAGGAGCTGAGCAGGGGAGAAGCAGAGGGCACTTGCCCCGCCCACTCAGGTCCGGGGAGCCTGCTGAGCTCCCAGGCTGATCCCCTGCCCTCCAAAGCCCTCTCCAGGCTGTATAGCTCCTGGAGGCATAGGAGGGAGGACAGGGAGATCAGGAGAGGCAGGCAGGAGGGGCCCTCCCAGACAGAGGAGCAGGAGAAGAGAGGAGGGCATTTGCCCTGCCCACTCAAGCCCAGAAAGCCTGCTGGGCTCCCAGGTGAGGTCCCCTGCTGAGACCAGGGGTGGAGGGCACCCTGGGCCCCTTCTGTTCCTTGAGCCTAATCCCCACCCTCTACAGCCCACAGGGCCTTTTTCAGCCCTGTGGTCCTGAGCATTTGCCCCTCCCACTGCCCAAACCTCACCCTTTCTTAGGCCCCACCCTTCACAGCCAGGGCCTTCCCCCCCCCCGACCCTTTTTTTTTTTTCTCTTCTTCTTTTTTACTATTGTGGTATTGTTGTACCTTCCAGTTGTTGATTCATCTTTATTTTTATTTTTATATTCTTCCTAGCATATCTGTTAGTTTCCTAGTCTAATTTTATTTTTTACTTTGTTATTTTATTTTATTTTATTTGTTTTGGCTGCCCCAGGCGGCTCATGGGATCTTGGTTCATGAACCCAGGGTCGGGCCAAAGCTCCTCCAGTGGGAGCTCTGAATTCTCAGTATTTTTAAAGTGAAAACACACAGGCTTAAATGGTCCAGGGACCTTGTTTCCAGCATATCACCCTTTCTTTTCTTGTCCTCTATCTCCAGTTTCTGATCCTTTCAGCATAAAAATGTGTTTAAACCTCTTCTATTAAAAAAAAAAAAAGAAACAATCCCTTACTTGATCTCATTCTCTGGTTAAACCTCATCTCTTAATCCACAGCCAGGCATCTTAAAATGTAGGCTGGTCTTCATTTCCCCAGCTCTCATCCTGACCTCTGTACCGTGCAGGAGAGCCCTTATTCTCACTGAAACTGCTTTGCTCAGGCCACCAATGACTTTTTAGTGCTAAATCCTATGGTACCATTTTCTTTAACTTCCTATTTTTTCAAACTTACACAATTATTTCAAACTTACAGAGAAATGGCAAGAATAGCACAGAGAACCCCCAAATATCCTCACTGATTCACCACTTTTTAACATTTAGCCACATTTCTTCCTTCTCTCTCTTCCTGTAGATCTCCCACTCTCCATTTGTAGACAAACAAATCTACATTCTATCATTTATAGTATTATTGTTTATATCATCATTACTTAGTCTGAATCATTTGAAACTTTCATACGTGAGTTGCATACGTCACTCCCTTTTCATGGCACCTTTTTACTTGTCTTCTCTGCAGAGTTGAACCCTGTTCACTGATTTCCCTTCCTTGAAGTTTTCATGTCTCAGGTTCCACGACACTGTTTTATCCTGGTCAGCTTTCTGCCCCTCTGGCAATCCCTTTGTAATCTTTTACCTTCTCTACCTCTGCTCTCCCTTAAAATAGTCTTACCAATTTCTCCAGGGCCCTGTTCTTGACCTTCCTGTCTTCTCCCACTACCTACAATTCCTGGGGCAGCTCAGCAATTCCCATGGCTGCAACCCACCAGGGAATTCTTATGATGCAGATGCACATAGGCTAACTCAGATGTCTCTCCTGAGTTCCAGGTCCTCCTCCCTACAGGCACCTCCTAACTCAACGTCAGGCCCACTGCTGGCCTTACGCACCCCTCTTTCAGTCCCAGAACCAAAGCCCTCCTCTTCTTCCTCAGTGGTGTTGGTGCCACTAATCAGACACTCAGAAACGATTCTCTTTCTCTCCCACGTTCACCTTGTATTTAAGCAATTGCTAAGTTTGTTCATTCCACTTCCTGACCACCTCAAGGCAGGGGCTGAGGGGGGTCAGGTGCTGTCCTAACCTGCCAGGAGTTCAATCCAGCCGGTGGAAGAAGATACACCCGCCATCCTGCAAAGTGAACCGATGGCATGTGGAGTGTGGGGCAAACAGAGCAAATGCTGCCACCTTTCCAGTTCTCTCATCATCTCTTGCAGAAATTACAGCAGAAGGCTGCTGACTGGTTTCGCTGTCTCTGCAATCTTACTATTCTCTTCCAATCTATTCTTCAGACCTTGGCACTTTGTTAACATGAAAGCCCAGTGATGTCATTAACCTGCTTACTATTTGCCAATGGCTTCCTGCTCTCCATAGGATAAAACTGAAAATCTTTTGATCGGCATAAAAAGCCTTTCATGGCCCCTAGCTGACCTGCCCAGCCCTGTGTCCCTCATACTTTGCCCTTTAGCTACTGAACTCCAGGTAGTACTCAGGACAGACTAGATTGCTCTGCATTTTTACACCTCTGCTCCCATTTGTCTGCTTGGCATATTTTAACTCATCCTTCTAGGGGCAGCTCAGGTGCTACCTCTTTTTAGGAAGCTTTTCCTGTCTTTTTAGGGCAGAATTAGGTGCTCTTTTAGTTACACTAAAAGAAAGAATTAAATTATACCTACTTTTGTATCACTGCATTATAATGGTTACATAACTGTCTTCCCACTACCAAAAGTTTTAAGCTCCTTGAGGGTAGGAATCATTTTTTTTTAAAGGATCTCTTGTCAAGTTTTATTTACTTTTCTGAAGAGTGTTTTTAAAAACCCATGTCTTTTGGGCTAGTCACCTAAAAGCTAGTGGTTGGAATATAGTAGGTACTCAATAAATATTTGTTGGAGTAAGTTTACTGAGGGATATGCAGATTCTTTGAAAATCATCTTTCAAGAAAAAGATTTCAAATGAGGCCCATTTTCACTTGAGATTCACTAAATGACCTTTAAATGGTTTTTTAATCAACCATTAAATATTGAGATCAGCTTTGGGTAAAGCAATGTGCTAGGAGGTGGAGCGGAATACAATGCTAAGGTTCAAGGAGCTTATCGTGTAGTTGGTACAAAAGAAACACAGGCAACAGCTAATGAGACGATGGCTGAATAGGATTAAACCCTGGAGGAGTGGTCCCAGCCACGGGCACAACAGGACAGGGGTGGGAGAGGCAGGAGGGAGACCACAGAGAAGCCATCGGAGGTGGGTAGTTGAAGAGGAGAAAAAAAGTCAGCCTGGAGGTTTGTATGCTGAGTGCCCCGCCACCACGCAGGATGCAGCGAACACCTAACAAATCCCTTCTGAATAAAGAAAGGGAAACATCCCTTGGGCCCGCTCCCTCTTGCTGTCATTTTAGATGCAACAGTCTTAAGACCTTTTGCTCCTTATTGTGTTTACTCAGGAGTGGGTTAGAAACAAATGAGTCTTGTACCCTCAGAGATGAAACAGTATCCTTTTTGCTTTCTTCTGATTTTCTTCTGTAGGAAGTTTTTTACTGTCTCTGCCTAGGGCCACGCTATACATTAAGCACCGTTATTTTACCTTGATTATTTTATCACTGGCCGAGACTCCTACGATTTTCCATAGTGACAAGTGTGAAAGCTAGAGTTTGCAAGAATCCTACGTGCTTCAACTGTGTTTCCTAGAGTAATTTAAGTAACTAGAGATAAAGGATCATAGATTTATAGCATTTTGCAGCTGGGATGAACCTTGTAGTTCATTTCGGCCAATGCTTCGTTTAAGAAAAAAGAAACTTAAGGCTCAGGGGAAGCTGAGATTTGCCCAAGTCACGCATCAAGTAAATGGCGGGTCAGGGCCCAGAACTCTCTGTCTTCTGACCCAGTCCTTTACCCACAACACATAACAAGCCTTAAGGCATTTCCTTTATCCCCTTGATCCTGTTGGCCGAGCTGCCTAGGCTCTCCATCAGGTCTGGTAGGAGACCCTGTCCTCTACGTCCACTTCTAGGAGACATTTGTCCCCATCCTCCCAACTTCTGGGTGTGGCTTCCCTGGCATCAGCTTTCAGAAGCTTCAGGTGAATGGCTGTTTTCATTTCTTTCTTTCTTTCTTTTTTTTGGGCAACTCTTAAGAGTAGCCTGGAGGCTACTGCAGAGGCAAAAAGATGATTTGAGCTGTCTCTCTTTTCTAACTTTTCTGAAACTGGAATGAATTTTATTCTTCTTCTTATTACTTTTCCACTGTACATAGTTTTAAGTAATGATGTCAACAGGCCCTACAGGCTGGGTGATTTCAAAGGGATTTAATCCCTTATGAAGCAGGTATAAAACCCGGTACAAGAGCAACTGCCCCACGTAACACTATACACTGGATTAAGAAGACATCAGCTGCTAGAGCTTTTATTGATTCTTCTAGAAAAACAATCAGTGGGAACGGTTTCATAAAAATCTTCCCTGAAACCATATTCTGATTTCAAAGTAGTAAACCCATGGCCAGAAAAAGGGATGTCATCACGCTAAATTACTAGGTAGTGGGCGTTTATGTTCTACAAACCAGGCTCAGTGAGGCTCTGGGGATTCCCACCCATTTTTAGGGACCATATCCCCCATCACCTAGGGATACTATATGACTGATAACTGCAAAAGGAAACAGACTTGGGAGCAGCACAGGACTGGACAATATTTTGGAACTGTGATTTTTTTTTCCTGCCTGTATTTTCTCCATGTCATTCCTCTGAATGTTTGAAGAGTGATATGATGATTTTTCTCTAGGAAACAGAACGTTGGGAAAGTGGGTAGGGTTGGCTAGCTGAGCAAGTAATGACCCATCCGGGCAGAAGGCAGTCTTACCCATCAGAAGGTGGGTAACTATTCTCAGGCATAAGAATAAACCCTTAAGTGATAAGGTGTCAGTCACAACCATCACTTAGATCCAGCAGTAACCCTTGAAACACACTTGAAATTCAATCTAGCAGGTGACCTTTAGCTGTTGGGCTCTTTGATGCCATTTGTCTTCAGGGTCGATAGTGACATTTCCAATCTCTCTGGTGTTCTGAATAGATGTCTTGTCAGTTACTCTGACGGGGTAGGAGATCTAAGGGGGTAAAACATATACAGCATGTTAACTGGATTCATTTTAGTCTTATGGCCATGGGGCTCGAGTCTGTACTCTAGAAAGATGTCCTGCAGGGTTACATTTTTTTTTTTTTAACATCTTTATTGGAGTATAATTGCTTTACAATGGTGTGTTAGTTTCTGCTTTATAACAAAGTGAATCAGTTATACATATACATATGACCCCATATCTCTTCCCTCTTGCATCTCCCTCCCTCCCACCCTCCCTATCCCACCCCTCTAGGTGGTCACAAAGCACTGAGCTGATCTCCCTGTGCTATGCAGCCTCTTCCCACTAGCTATCCACCCTGCGTTCCATGCTACTCTCTCACTTCGTCACAGCTTACCCTTCCCCCCCCACCCCCAATATCCTCAAGGCCATGCTCTAGTAGGTCTGTATTTTATTCCCATCCTACCCCTAGGCTCTTCACGACATTTTTTTTTTCTTAGATTCCATATATATGTGTTAGCATACGGTATTTGTTTTTCTCCTTCTGACTTACTTCACTCTGTATGACAGACTCCAGGCCCATCCACCTCACTACAAATAACTCAGTTTCATTTCTTTTTATGGCTATAAAAAGCCATAATTATGTGCCACATCTTCTTTATCCATTCATCTGTTGATGGACATTTAGGTTGCTTCCATGTCGTGGCTATTGTAAATAGAGCTGCAATGAACATTTTGGTACATGACTCTTTTTGAATTATGGTTTTCTCAGGGTATATAGGGTTACATTTTATTTATAGTTCATTTCAAGGATTCATCTCAGTCCTTAGGTATCTGGATTATTCCCAAGGAAAATGGGAATAAACAATGTTTTCTCTTGCAGGGATGATGTGAGAATTGGTGTTTTGAGGTCAAACTACTAATTATTGAGTTGGCCAAAAAATTCGTTCCATAAGATTGTGGAAAAAACCCGAATGAATTTTTTGGCCAACCCAATACTTTAAATGCTCAATAGATACTCAGGGGACCTGATTTTAGAACAGTTACTGAGCCAGACGCTGCAACTAATGTTTAAGTATGCCAAACAAATAATGAAATAACACTATACTCCAAGATGATGATAAGAACAATAAAAATAACTAATATACATTGTCATGATAGCTGTCCTAAGCACTTCGTATACGTTAGTTAATTCTCACAACAATCTTACCAGGTATGTACCTTTTATTATCCCCTTTTTGCAGATGAGATAACTGAGGAACAGAGAGGTTAAGTAACTTGCCCAGAATCAACAGCTAGTAAGCAGAGGAGCCAGGCAGTCTAACTCCAGAGACTGTACATTTAGGGATTTTGCTAAATTAACTCACTTATTAGAAATATCATCTTTGACTTGCAGACTTTGTAGTTTTGACACCCCATAAATTGGAATGATGTAGGTTAGAGGTGCTCAGCTTTAGCTAGATATTAGGATAGCCTAGGAAGCTTTTAAAAATTAATGTTCTGGCCCCATCCCAGATCAATTAAATCAGAAGCTCTGGGGCTGGCCCCGGATATGAGTCTCGTACTTTAAAAGCTCCCCAGGTGGGTCTAACCTGAAGACAGGTTTGGGAGCCAGTGATGAGGGCAGCTATGTGGGATTTAGGTCCCCAAATTATTGATGGATTTAGGTTCCCAAATTATGGAGGCTCTCATTAGCTACCTGTTTTAAGTCAAGGAATTAGATTGTCTTCTGTGCTATACGGAATTCTAGCCACCGGGTAGCATTTCAGAAAGCAAACTTGGAGTTCTGCGATAGAATGTTGGCAAAGGTTCTGGCGGTAATTATCCAGTACACCCTCTAAGCTTCTGTACCATCCCTGGTAGACGTTCCTCCCCTCACTGCCTAAGCACTCGCCCCTTCTCCAGGCAGGAGTTATCTGCTTGTCACTATTCGTATAGGTTTAAAGATCTTGACGGAGAAAGAAGGAACAAGGTGGCTTGTGAACAGTTCCTTTCTGTGGGAGACCTGGTCCTTTCAAACACTCCCTGGAGTAAAATGTTAGACCTTTGAATCTCTGTTTTATCAATGATAAACATTATTTTCCATCCTCGAGAAACTTAAATGCTATAAGGCTCTTCCTTATAAGAGCAGCCATAGGTCTGTCTGTAATTTTTATTCCTCTGCCCTTTGAAATAACGTAGAATAAGTCAATCCCTCTGTCACAAAACAGCCCTAAACTGGTAGAACCTAAGGTGCCTTCCCCAAGCCTTCTCTTACGTAGAAGACTTCTCAAGATGTCTTTGTCATTCCTCCTGGGAAAGAGTATTCATATGGGGTCCTGTGGCCACCCTGCTTTGTCACCTGCAAGATGCTGGTCTCCCCATTTCTAAACTGATGTCCTTAATTTAAAAAGTTAGATTCAGGATTTGATACTTGTTTTGTTCAATTTCGCCTGATGGGCTGTGTGGTGTGAGAAGCAGCAAGATGGAAGGCCGGCAAGAGGATGGGGCTTAGGATCTGTCGTGGCTGCGTTTGAAGTCTCCCCCTCTGTTGCTGACTTTTACTTCAGACTTATGCAGACTAGCATTCAATGCAGAAAGAGGCAGAAATACTTGTTAAATATTAACTAGTAAGCAGGCGTTTGACAGTGAAGATAACCTCATTCCTTACCACTCAAGGTGGCTTCTCTGGCACAAGAAAGACAATTTGTTCCTTTTGTTTTGGGTGTAACCCACCTCTACCTGAATGCCTCCCTATCACAATTGCCCTACTAATATATACAAATAAGGGAAATAGGGCTTCCCTGGTGGCGCAGTGGTTGAGAGTCCGCCTGCCGATGCAGGGGACACGGGTTCGTGCCCCGGTCCGGGAAGATCCCACATGCCGCGGAGCGGCTGGGCCCGTGAGCCATGGCCGCTGCGCCTGCGCGTCCGGAGCCTGTGCTCCGCAATGGGAGAGGCCGCAACAGTGAGAGGCCCGCGTACCATAAAAAAAAATAAAAATAAAAAAATAAGGGCAATAGTGTGAAAGTTTCAGTACTTAAAGGTTGATCTGAAAATGGGAAAAAATGAAAATATAACTTTTTCCATGTTTGAATTCTCACCGCTAATACAAGGAACAAAATGTACTATTGGATCATGGCAATTTTAAAATTACAAATGGAAGTAATTAACAGGTTTTGAGTGATTACCTACTCTGCAAATGGAAAACTTCACAATACCATGGAACAGTTTAACTTGTGCTGAGATGGAAAGTTTGGAGTTCTATAAATGCTCAAGGTCAGGAACCACTTCTCATGTTTCCATCTCTCAGTCCCTCACTGGTTCCAGAAACATGGGGTGACAGTAAAAGTATTAGATTTTACAGCTTCTGTCATCATTTTCTCAAAGGCTTCAGTCCCTTACTGCCATGACGTTAAACAGATACACAACTCATTTAAAAGAAAAATCAACTCCATCCTGGAGGAGAAATGAAGGTCTGGGCAGGAAAAAAAAATCTAAATAGGCTGCCTAAGCAGGCGAGGAAGTAACCCTTTTTTAAACCTCAGACACGCAATGTCTTGGACAAGCTGGAGCCTGGGAGAAGTTGGGTTTATTCCTAGATCTGCCACTAGGGGGTGTGAGTCCCAGCTTTTGTAAAGGGGACTTAGTTTAATTAATTGGGTTTTTCACTGGTGATATTGATTGTTTGATTAAAAACGATGGGATCCCTTACGGAGCTCTGATAAAAAGTTTACAAATGAAAAATACATTGTCCTACGCTTCCTTGCCCAGAGAACATAGGATGTATAATATTTCCATCCACAGGCTGTTTTGGTAGAACTTGGTGTCTGAATCACTCCACTGAATCTCTGGGTGAGTAAAACATACTTCTACATTATCTCTTTGAAAGTGGAATGGGACACAACCTCTGCTAGCTATTTCTTTTTTTCCCTTGGTGAACCATTCTATTAATACCAATCAAATCGAGAAAATGATCAAATGAAATTGCATTTTGAGCATCATAAGCTGTGTAATGTCTATTCTGTTAAATTGGGGCCATAATTGCTTCTCCACTGAAAAGATACAACAAAGACAGCAATCATGGCATGTCATTATCCCAGACTAGAAAACCGGCCTTTGCTGGGAGGACTTCAAAGGCTTGTGGTTCTCGAATTGCATTTGGCTGCTATTGTTGGAGCGCAGGCAATCTTGATTAGGTGTTTACACTGAGGTAAGGCGCAGAGCAGAGCGCCTGAGTGCCTGGGTCTAGAGCCATTAAAAAATTGTACATTATGTTCCTGGCTTTGAAGTGAGGGTTTCTATGTAGGAGAGCAACTCAGACTGAGTACAGCTGAGCTAGATTGGGCTGCTACTTCTCTCTCAAAGAAACTCATCAGGTTCTTAGAGAATCAGCGCCACAAAAAAAGTTGATGCTTTGCCAGGACCTGTATGTGAATCACTGTGTATCCGCAGAGACACAGACTGAAACGTTTAAATAGAATATCACTGTGTGGTCCTGCAGTCGCGGGCGGGAGGTTCGGGTCCTTTTCTCCTCTTTCTGTTGTTTTCTGTTAATGACCGTGTGTTTGGATGTCGTGGGGAGTCCCACATTAATTTATTAGGGTCCTTGTTCTCATTCCTTGATGGTGTTAACAGCGAGCATATATCCCAGTTAAAATAGGCCAGAGAGTCCTATTTTTCTAAATGGGGTATTTGTTTGCCTTCATTCCAACACAGCTGTTATTGAATCCCTCTCTTTGGGGCATAGTCAGTGGACTCAGTTGATGTTTCTTTGTTAACTTGGCTAATGAGTGATCTGCAGTTTTAACTCTGTCCTATTTCTAATACATTTTGCTCTGTGTCGGTCTGCACCTGCTAAGATCAATGCTAGTGCCCCCTGTATTGACACACGGCCAGCAGAAGAGGTGGAGGCATGGCAACACAGAGAGCCTGCCGCCGTCAGGCTCCAACACGGGGATTTAGTACAGCAGTTTGAATTATCTGGGGATTTGTATTAATTATTCAGCTATTAGAGTCAAAACACCTGAAACCTGAAAGGTTTTGGCTCTGCCTGGCCACTTTCTCCATCCTGTAGAACACTTTCTAATGTATCAGTATTTAGCACGTTGGTGCCCAGGAAGAAATTGATGACACTGACACCCATGGTTATATTATTTTTCCATTCATTTTCCAGATAAGATACTTGAGCTTTTAACAACCCCAAACTAATTATGCCAGTCACCTACTTTAAAATCCTTTGATGCTTTTACATTGCCCTTACCTTTAACGGTTTATAAGGCCCTACATCCTCTACTCTTCGGCCTCCCCTCCCTGCTCTCTTTAGACTGTACTTTTGCAGGCCTGCTCTTGGGCCACATGCTCTGGGTCCGCGCACAGGGCCAGTCTTTGACTGGAAACTCCCCTTTGCCTCACTTGTTCTGACCAATCCCATTCACTGTTCTAGCCTTGGCTGAAATATAGTTAGCCTTCCCTGATACCCTGGAGGGGTTATAACAGACGCACCTGAGCTCACGGCTTTAGTGCTCTGGCCTTGCCCTTGTGTGACAGGTTTCACCCTGGTCGTTATGCTTGTCTCGCCTCTAGATGTTAAGTCCCATGAGGGCAGGAAAAGTAGGGACTCCGTGCCGGACTGTTCAGCTCCAGAGGCGCTACTCCCATGAGCTACGTGGTGGTTCTGGATGTGCCTGGCGGATATGTGCTCAATAAGTATTACTGAGTGAGAAGATCAATCTACATTGCTCACTGGACGCTCCGTTTACATCAGAACACATCTAATCTGTCGTTTATCTGGCTAGGTCTGTGGTTTGCATTAAAGCCTGGAGGCTGTCAGCAAAACAAGGTGGAAGCTAGGATCCCATCTCTGTTCCTTCCCTCGCTGGTTCGGCCCCAGGCCCGATGGCCCTTCAGCACGTCAGCCCTTGGCATTTGCCGTTCCCTTTTCCAAGGAAGCCCTTTCCTCCAATATTTGCGTGGCGCTCTCTCCCACCTCCTTTGTGATCTGTTTACAGTTGTAACCCCCGTTCCCAGCATCCCCTCTGCCTGTGCTCTGCTTCGGTCCTCGCCTCACCATTACATCACCTACTGATGCACTGATTATCTGTTTTGTCTGTTGTCTGTCTCCTTCTAATAGAAAGTTAGCCCCGCTGGGATTTTTGTCTGCTTTGTTCAGGGATGTGTTCCAAGTACTTAGGACAATGCCCGACACATAATAAGCTCTTAATAATTATATGCAAATGAACGAAGCAATCAACCATTTTCAGGGACTCGAAAGAGATTTTTAGGAATGTGTCGTGAAAGGTCTGTGAAGGTTGATGAGCTGGCAGCCTGAACTCCCCGTTAACACAACTCAGAATATCGTGTGACCTCTGGATGGTCACAGGATTCAAACTGCTCCATTACTAAAATCCTTCAGTGATTCCATGTCATGTAGAGGAAAGGCCTAACTCTCTAGCACAGTAGCTCTAAAACTTGAGCATGTACCAGAATCAGTTAGAGGGCTTGTTGAAACACAGAGGTGAAGGCCTCACCCCAGAGTTTCTGACTCAGGAGGTCTGGGCTGGGGCCTGAGAATTTTCATTTCTAATGAGTTGCCAGGCGATTCTGATGCTGCTGGTCCGGGGACCACATCCTGAGAGCCCCCGCTTTAAAATGACACCCAGGGGCCTACGTGAAAGGCCCATGCCCATCTCTCTAGCCTAAATACGCACACTCCTGTCCTCATGATCTAGTCATGCACAACACGGAAGTTCTCCTTAATGAACTTGCTAGATTAAGTAACACTCTCCAGTCCTTTCTTAAGATAGTGGGCCAAATGCTCATGGCTGGTCAGCTACTCTGTGGTACGCCTTGGTACGTCTATTTCCACTAGTTGAGTTATATATTTACCAAGAGTCTTTTATGAGTGTTCTCAAACATGTCTATTCCTATTGTACATGTTGTTAAAATTATGATCTTTCTTTTTAAAGGTTAGATCGTCTGGAGAAATCTGAGTGTGAATAGAGAGTTGTTGTTTCCATGAAAAAATAAGTTAAATAATTTAGAATGACCCAATAAAGCAAATGGAAAAATAACAACTGGGGAGGGGGGTCTGTAAAAGACTAGGGGAACAGTCACAAAAATCTAGAAAGATTATGTTCTTAGATCGTTTCTAAACACTTCTTAAGTTTTTATTACGTTGCTTTCAAGAAATTGGAAGTGGACACCATAGATCTTTCAAACTGACGTGAGAAAGATAATACAAAACTGTAGTCCACAGAATATACACTGTCAGTAAAAGGTTGGTGAATTATTGTGTATTTATATACTTTAAGTGAAAGTAAAGTACTTAAGGTCATCGTTTGTCATATCTGCTTTAACCACTTGACTTGATTAACTGACCAACTGCCAGTTCGTGACCAGCACCAAAGTGGTTCCTCCTGTACCCAGAGGTCTCTACTTAAACAGTGTCCTTTCTCGCCCTCATGCCATCCCATATGCTCTCTCTGCCTGTGGTAACTTTGCTGTCCACCTCCACCTGTTACTTTCTACTTCTCCCTAAAGAATCAGTTCAATGACCGCCTCTTCCGCGAAGCCCTCCCTGACTTCCCCCAACAGACTTGGGTACTTCTTTTTCTGGGTTCCTTTGGGGCCAGACATGTATCCAGGACAGCAGTTATCACTTGGTTCTGACTGTTTACGTGTCTGCTTCCCACTTGGCCAGAAGCTCCTGAAGAGCATATACACTGACAGCAGTTTATAAAATGACCACAGAATCGTAGCATTTGGGGGAATTTGGTAAAGAGGCAAAGGATGGTTCCCATCACCATAGCTCTCGACTTTACTGCACAACAGTGCACTATGGCCTGGGTAAGAGAGCACAGAATTATCAGGCTCTCCAGGTACATTTTTGAAACCTATCCTTAGACATGATTAATTCTGTTAAAGTTCTGGTTTTTGAAAGGGCATGCTTCAGTTATGGGGAAAGTTTTCTTTCCATGGATCCCTCCTCAGTAATGTCGAATTAATGAAGTGTCACTCTACAGATCAGATAAATAAGTGCTGAATGGTGCATACAAGAAAGATGCCTTAAGAAACTTCTTGTACTGAAAAACCATAAAGTTCAATTTAAATTATGCTGTCATAAGTAAGTGCTCTTGTTGTGGTTGCACAGGGCAAAATAATAATTAAAAAAAAGATCAATCAATGAACATACACAGAGTACCTACTCTGTAGAAGAATATTTTTAATGAGTATAATATGAGACATGGGACTCAAAAACACCATTAAACTAGAATTCTATAAAAAATAATTCTGTGTTTCTAACCAAACATAATTAGAAAAAGATGATCATAATTTAAATAAAGGTAAAGTTTAATTTTATAGACAGCCAGAAGTTTCACAAACCATGAAATTTAAAACCATGGAAAAGGAGAGTGTTATATCACTTAGATATTAATCTTATCCAATAGGAGGCTAAATTCAAATCAAATGTTCAATAATAAACATAACATATTTATACAAGGCTATATGATTGTGCAAAGTGTTCACATACAGCATCTTATTTGGTCATCTAAATAATCCTGGGTCTGTAGAAGAAGGCAAACATTTGTAACCTCACTCTGATGGGGAAAGACAAAGCTCAGCAAGATTTTTTATTATTTACCAAAGGTAATAATTAGCTCTAATAATAATGGGGCTCAAATCTGGTCTTTCAATGCCAAATTCCATTATTTAAGTCAAGAGCACAAGCTCAGTTAGTCTTTTTTATTTTTTCATTTTGAAAGTGGTAAAATTCTGAATCCCCCCAAAACTGTTTAAAAATCACATTCCTTCATAAAAGATGTAGAAAGTGCTTACTGTATGCCAGGCTCTCGGAGTTCAGAGATGAGCCTTTAGGAGCTCAGAGTCATGTAAAGACATACAGACACATACACTAAATAGTGCAGTGTGGTGTTATGGATTCTATGGTGGATGTTCAAGGATGAGGGAGGAACTCAGAGAGTCTTCATAAAGATAGGGAACTTTGAGCTGAATCTCAAAAGGAGGCTGAGATTTTCCCAAGCAAACAAGACAGGGAAAAGTAATCCATCAGCCTGGACAGAGGCCCAGGGGGAACACTGGGTTCTGGGAGCTCCCAGAGTACGTACCACTGGAGCATAGGATGCAAGGGAGGAGTGACAAAGGATGAGGCTAAAATGGCAGGAAGGAGCCAGGTCACAAAGGGCCTCGAGTACCGCTCTGAGAGTTAGAATTTTATCTTGAAATCAACA
Source organism: Kogia breviceps (assembly GCF_026419965.1). Classification (NCBI taxonomy): domain Eukaryota; kingdom Metazoa; phylum Chordata; class Mammalia; order Artiodactyla; family Physeteridae; genus Kogia; species Kogia breviceps. The sequence goes on along the minus strand of NC_081316.1, from coordinate 111,022,633 downwards.
GGGACTCTCATTAAGCAGGAGATTGATATGGTCAGATTTGTATCTAAGAAGAACACTTGTGAAGGCAGTGGAGAAGATAGATTTGAAAGAGTTATGATGTGAAATTGTACTTCAAAACCAAAGTGTCAAATATTCATATGTTCCTTATCGCTAGTGTAAATATTTGAAATATAACTGAGACCAAAGGCAACTATTAAAGAAATATTGCCAACAAGTTGGGTACAAGACTGTAGGGTCCTATAATCCATGGGGCAGTGTTTGATTGACTGGGGACCCTCAGGAGATAGCAGGGTGAGTGTGAGGTGTGTCCACCCCCGTTGTGTACAGTCTTTTGGGAGTAACATCATAGAATGGGCTGCAAGAGCCTACAGATGTTATTCTTTTGACAACACTTTGTTCTTATTCTACTTGTAGTTACGTCCCTTTCATTTTGAGACACTGTAGCCTGAAAAAAAAAAAAAAAGTTGTTTAGGAGAACCTTTTCCCAGGGTGGATTCCTTTCTCGTGGCTTAAGGAATGACCAGTGGTAATAACAGCTTCCCTTTACTGAGTGTCTGCCACGTGTCAGGAGCTTTGTAGAAACTCTTCCAAGAGCCCTCCAAGGCAGAAATGGACCCCATACAATAGATGAGGAAGATAAGGTTTGAAGAGTCACTTGCTCAAATATCTAGTTAGTGGTACCACCTAGTACACGGAAAAGCCAGCATTTAACCCATGATAGTCTGACTCCCAAACCAGTGTTCTGTTTCAGTTTCATCTCTTCTCCCACTATATCGTGTTGCCCCCTAGGAGAGAATGCTGCTTCCAAGGCTGGGGTCCCAGAGCTTTCATAGTCTTTTCCTTTTCATCCATTCACATCTCAACTCGAGTGATATCTCCTTAGAGAGCCCTTCCCCAAGTACCTCGCTAAACGTCCCACTTACACCCTGCTCATTACTTTACTAAAGGAAGTTGATTCAGTATCCTTTGAGATGTTTATCCCTACCTGAAGTTATTTTGTTACATGTTTCCTGTCATCTGACCGGATGTAAGTCCCTTGGAGGCTGGGCTCTGCATGTCTTGTTTTCTGTTACACCCCTAGCAGTAAGAACAGTACCTAGCACACACTCTTGCTCAATAAATGCTTGTTGGCTGAGTTACCTGCGGCCTCAGCAACAGTCTCAGAATGGGGAGTGGATTCTATGTAGGACTTTACATTGTTTTGAAGGCCATAGGTAATTGAATAACCCTTCTATATGCACACTGCAAAGCATCTGTAATTTCTTTAAGAAATTTCAAGGAAAAAACAGAATAACATGTATAAAGCACTTCCTGCTCCTTTCTGAGCCTGTACTAAAATTTCGCCTTCATCAGCCTTCAAAGTCACATTAGAATCAAGATAGAAGGGTAGCTCAGGACTTCCCTCATGGTGCAGTGGATAAGAATCTGCCTGCCAATGTAGGGGACACAGGTTCGAGCCCTGGTCCGGGAAGATCCCACGTGCCGTGGAGCAACTAAGCCCATGTGCCACAACAACTGGGCCTGTGCTCTAGAGCCCGTGAGCCACAACTACTGAAGCCCGCGCACCTAGAGCCCATGCTCCGCAACAAGAGAAGCCACCGCAATGAGAAGCCCGCGCACTGCAACGAAGAGTTGCCCCCGCTCGCCGCAACTAGAGAAAGCCCGTGTGCAGCAATGAACACCCAACGCAGCCAAAAAAAAAAAAAAAATGTAGCTCATTGTTCAAGAGACAATTTCCTTTAATCGTAGATCGTAAATTGACTCAAATTCTAGTGACTTTCCGACAAATACTTATGGTTATGAACCAAATCATAAATAAAAGTAAGCACTGAATATTCACCAGCGAAGTTATTGGCCAACTGTGATATTAGGTGCCTTCTAGCGTATGTTGGTTTTTACATCGGTTCCTTGCCCTCACACATCATCTGACTAAGATCTTGCAATGTATTCAAACGTGATTTTTCCAGTGCATTTTAATGTGAGATTAACAGATCTGTGAAAAATGGTGAAATGATTGTGGAGAAATTGAATTTAAAAATTAGTGGTTCTGGGCTTCCCTGGTGGTGCAGTGGTTGAGAGTCTGCCTGCCGATGCAGGGCATGGCCACTGAGCCTGCGCTCCTCAACGGGAGAGGCCACAACAGTGAGAGGCCCGTGTACAAATGAATGAATGAATGAATGAATGAATGTGGTTCTACTCTGAGCCATTATTTTCTTTTTTTTTTTTTTTTTTTTGCGGTACGCGGGCCTCTCACTGCTGTGGCCTCTCCCGTTGTGGAGCACAGGCCTCCGGACGCGCAGGCTCAGCGGCCATGGCTCACGGGCCCAGCCGCTTTGAAGCATGTGGGATCTTCCTGGACCAGGGCACGAACCCGTGTCCCCTGCATCGGCAGGCGGACTCTCAAACCACTGCGCCACCAGGGAAGCCCATGAGCCATTATTTTCAAGCAAAAGTGCAATTCAGGTGACCCTGAGCAATCAGGGGGGTGTAAAGTTACCAGGGTTCCTACAAAACACTGTATATTGTAAACACAGAGGCATGGTTCAAAAATAAAAGATATGGAAAGGTATAAAGTGAAAAGTTTTGTTCCCACCCTACTCCCCCTCCATCCTCTACAATTAACCACCTATGTATCTTTTCTCACTTTTTTAAAGCATACCAAGGAAATATGATATGTATATTTTTATTCCTCCCCATTTTTTTTGTACTGTATATACTTTTATACAACTTTAGCTTCTCTCTCTGTAATAATAAATCCTGATAGGCTGTCCATCCATAATGGTTCATGAGGAACATCTCATGTTTTTAAATAGCCACAGTGTACTCTGTTATATGAATATGCTATAATTTATTACACATTCCCCAAACGATAGACATCTGGGTACTTTCCAATCTTTTGCTATTAGAAATGAGGACAAAATGAATGATTTTGTTCAAGGGTTATTTCAAAACTGCACACATAACTAGGATACATTCCTGGGAGTGGAAGATGTTGGGTCAATTTAAAAAATATTAGTTACTAACATGTATATAGTGCTCACTATAAGCCAGGCATTGATTTAAGCACTCTCCATATATTAACTCATTTAATCCTTTGAGGAAGGTACTAGTGTTATCTCCATTTTAAAGATGAGGTTACTAAGGCACAGAGAGGTTAAGTAACCTGCCCAAGGTCAGATGGCTAGCAGGTGTCAGTGTCAACCAACCTGGCTTGAAAGCCTATACTCTTGGCCATTATGCTTTGCTTTCTCAAGGAGTGTATGTAGTATTTGTATTTTAAGTAGATATTAACAAATTGTCCCCCATACTAGTTAATCCAACTTATTCTCTCATCAGCTTGGCTATACTTTTTTGCCCAGAGGTAAACTGGGCAAAAACTGGGAATTTTGTTGGTTTAATTATAAGTGAAAAATGGAATCCCAATGTAGTATTAATTTGGATTTCTCTTATAATGACCAAAGTTGGATATCTTTTCCTATGTTTAATAGCCATATGTATTAACTTCTCTTTGAATTATCTATTCATATCTTTTGTGAATTTTTATATTGGGATATTGGTCTTTTTTCTTATTGATTTCTAGGAGCTCTTTATATATTAGAGCTATTAGTGTTCTAGCTGTGATATGAATTAGAAATATTTTTTCTAGTTCTTTATATTTTGGCTTTCTTATGCCTTTTTTCTTGCAGAAGCTTTTGATATTTATGTACAGTTGACCCTCAAACAAAGTGGGGGTTAGGGGCACTGACTCTCCACGCAGTTGAAAATCTATGTATAACTTTACAGTCAGCCCTCCATATCTGTAGTTCTGTATCTGTGAATTCAACCAACTAAAGATCGTGTAGTACTGCAGTATGTATTTTTAAAATAATCCACAAATAAGTGGACCTGTACAGATCAAACCCATGTTGTCCAAGGGTCAACTGTAGTCAAATCTATCAGTCTTTTGTAGATTTTGGACCTCAAATCGGGTCCTACCTTTATCAAATCACAATATCAGATCATATATTCTCACACTAATTTGCTTCTATTTCTAGACTTTCTATTCTGTTCTTCTATTTTTCTGTCTGTATATGCATTAAATATTACCCTACTATTTAATTACTGAGGCTTAAAATATACTGTTATCTAGTGGGGCTAGATTCTCTCATGACTCTTAATTTCCAGAGCTTGCTTTATCATTCTTTTTTAAAAAAATTTATTTTATTTATTTTTGGCTGCATTGGGTCTTCATTGCTGCACACGGGCTTTCTCTAGTTGCAGCGACTGGGGGTTACTCTTCCTTGTGGTGTGCAGGTTTCTCATTGCAGTGGCTTCTCTTGTTGTGGAGCACAGGCTCTAGGCAAGCGGGCTTCAGTAGTTGTGGAATGCAGGCTCAGTAGTTGTGGCTCATGGGCTCTAGAGCCCAGGCTTAGTAGTTGTGGCATACGGGCTTAGTTGCTCTGCGGCATGTGGGATCTTCCTGGACCAGGGCTCGAACCCGTGTCCCCTGCATTGGCAGGCAGATACTTAACCACTGCGCCACCAGGGAAATCCCTGCTTTATTATTCTTGCCTGTTTTTTTTAATGTGAACTTTTCAAGTTTTATTTTCTTTAAAGAAAGGTTCACATTTTTTACTGGGATGTTGTGAACTTCTTAGACTTACTTTCAAATCTTCCCAAATACAATACACTGCTTAAGACCCTGTCTGATTCAACTGGGCATGGAGGCTTGCAACAAAATGATATATTAAAAAGCTGGGTTTTCTTGGCCGTGTAATGGTAATTGACATCTATTCATTCATTGAACAACAGAGGTCATTTATCCTTTCAATATTTCTAGTTTTAAGATATTTGTCATCTCTTTCAAAGAAATGAGTAGGGGAAAACAGACTTTCAAATATGAAAACCTTCCAGATGGATGCTGCTTAATATAAAACAGCCTCCAAACCTGCCACCCCAACTTCTTACCTCCCACCCCCAAAATCAACACAATAATCCCATCAGCCATTGCAAACATCAAGGGTCAATAGGTACTGACTTACACAATTGTTACTGTAGGTTTCTGAAAAACCCTTTATGTTCTTTCTGTGTGGTCCAAGAACCAACAACCTTGGCATCACCTGGGAGCTTGATAGAAATGCAGACTCTTGAGTCTCACCCCAGATTTACTGGATCAAAATCTGCATTTTAACGAGATCCTCAGGGCGTTCATAAGTATCTTAAAGTTTGAGGGGAAAAAAGGATCAGTGGTTCTTAAAGTGTTGCCCTGGTAGCAGAAGTGGTGTCCCTTGGAACCATGTAGAAAATTCAAATCCCTGGGCCCTACCCTACCCCTGCTGAATCAGAAATCCTTGGGTTAGGTCCAGAAACAAGCCCTCCCGATGATTCTGATGCACCTAACGTTTGAGAATCACTGCTCTAGATCTGTCTTAATGAAACACTAGGAATACCTGGGGAGCTTTGAAAACTCCCCACGCTTACAGTGTACCCCAGATGACTTAAATTCGAGTTTCAGGGCTGCAGGCCAAGGAACCAGTATTCTTTTCATTTTCCAGGTGATTCCAAGGTGAAGCCAAGGACAAAAGCCACTGCTGTCGTCTGGAACAGTGCTTCTCAAACCTGGCTTCATGTTAGAACCACTTGAGGATTTAAAAAAAAAAAACATACTGATGCCCGGGATCTCACCCAGCTGTGTAAACTGGTCTGGGTAGAGCTGAGAACCACTTTGGTTTTTTTTTCTCAGATGAATCTAATATCCAGCCAGAATTTCAAACCACTGCTCTAGAAATACCGTTTCTCCCACATAAACTTCAAATCACAGTAAAGAGAAGGAGGTGGTAAATAGTTTGGAGGTGATGGAAGACAGACACGTTTCATTTCCCATGTACTTACTGAGCCCTTATAATGTGTTAGGCTAATTACCATGAAGATTAAAAATAAATACAGAGCATAGTTCTTGCCCATCAGGGGACATATAATCTGCACTGGTAGAAAAACCTGCACATACTGCATATATAAATAATGATTTGAAAGGAACACATTCCATGCTACTGACTATAATTCAATAAACAAGTTATACCTATCATTCTATCATTGTTAGGTCAAACTAATTTGTATCCTTTTTTAAAAGAGTAGGAGTAAGATGAAGGAAATATAGGTTGGGAAATGGTGAAGAAACAATTTTGAATATAATGAGCAATCAACCCTTAAACATTTGAACCTGGAGAAAGTGGTGGACAAGGTCAACGGCCACTTCAAAGAATAATTCACAAGCTTAAAGACTGGGCAAGCCTAAAATGCTTTAAAGTTTCCTCCTTGGCATAATGAGAAGAAAATTATGCTATGGAATCACTGGCAGCACACCATGATATTGTTTGTAAATTAAGTTATAACTATGAGGAAAAATTAGCAATTACAAAATCAATTAAAGAGTTTATAATACATCTTTTTCCACTTTTATTATTAGAGATATAACTAATTATTTTGGCCTCACTATTTACCTCTTCTCTTCCGAGAACACATTTAAAAATAAAGGAAAAATATTGTCCTAGTCTAGGAGAAATTATTGGCTATAAACATTTTTCACAGAATTTATATTTTAAAATGAGCAACCAAGCAAAATTCAAAATTTCACAGAAGTTTTATGGAAAAGTAAATTAACAACTAAAACTGAGTCAAAATGTTAAAAATTCTGTTTGAAGTCAGCTAAGTATTCATTTTGATAATCAACTAAATATACACACCCATTCCTTTGTTTTATTATTAGTTACAAAGGCAAGGATGTGACATATTCTTTTAAGACCATATAAGGAGTTTCTCAATTGAGAAGAAAAATATCACTAATGTTCACCTACCTCATTCCTCTGTTCTATCAGGAAACACTTACAGGTTAGAACAGGTGAGAATGCTCTACATAATACCAGTTTGAATTTGGGAGAGGTCTAAGGGCACGCCTATTTAATGTAATAACCTCTCCTTCATATTTGAAAATGATCCCACACTAGTGGGTGATGAATTTCAAGTTGTCTCCTCAATAAGGGTGGTGGGTGCACTGATCCAGCCAGTTTTCCCATGTTCACCAACATATCAACGAGGAAGTGGCCTGATGTGATCTTTCTGTGCACCCATGAAACAGAACTAAGCTTACTGGCTCCAACAGGCTTTTTTTTTTTTTTTTTCCTGTTTTTTGGCCGTGCCGCACAGCATGCGGGATCTTAGTTCCCCCACCAGGGATCGAACCTGTGCCCCCTGCAGTGGAAGCGTGGTGTCTTAACCACTGGACCACCAGGGAAGTCCTCCAACAGGTTTTGAATCCATCATCTGGGATAGAATTTACCCTCAAAACGATCAGATGAGAAAAGGACGGCACTTATTATTATTCCAATTTTATAGATGGGGAGACGAAAGTTTATAATGGTATCACATCATTTGCACAGGATAAAAGACGGTACAGTGATTATCAATGGAAATTGGAAAGATAATGGAATCGGCTGGATAATATAAAAAAATACTCATGTTGTATCCTGCCCTCCTTGTACTACCACCCAATATGTATACAGAATCTAAGTTGACAGTCACTTCTGTAAGTGAGCTGCTGTTATTGATATGAGTGTGTCATTACACCTCCAACGTACTGGAGGAATTTAATAGGGTTGAAAACCAGTGCCTTAGTGGGAACAAAGGCAAGCAACACAGGGACTCAAACTCTCAGCCCTGTATTTTATCTAATGGAGCAAACAGTTAAAAAAAAATTCTATGGCTCCTTGAATAGAAACATTTTGGATATAATAATTGAATTACAGCATTGTAAGCCATTGATGGGTTTTATTTTGCTCTTAAGAATTTGTGGAGGGCTTCCCTGGTGGCGCAGTGGTTGAGAATCTGCCTGCCGATGCAGGGAACATGGGTTCGTGTCCCGGTCCGGGAAGATCCCACATGCCGCGGAGCGGCTGGGCCCGTGAGCCATGGCTGCTGGGCCTGCGCATCCGGAGCCTGTGCTCCGCAACGGGAGAGGCCACGACGGCGAGAGGCCTGCGTATCGCAAAAAAAAAAAAAAAAAAAAAAAAAAGAATTTGTGGAATAATTCCCTTGATTCTTCAAAGAGGGGCAAGGGACATGGAGTTCATTTTACTCAGCCAGGTGGTTGCAATGATGTCACCATCCCAAAGGAAGTGATACCTAGCCATTTCAAACAAAGGCAAATTCCAGTCTAGTGCGCAGAAGGGATTTTTAAGTAGCTGCTACATACCTGTTCTGGCTGAGTTTCCCGCCTTTTTTTATTGTGAAGTTGAAGATAAGAGCCCGTTTTCGGAGTGGGTAATCCCAAAGTCAGCTTGTTTTTTTCCACAAAATATTGTTTGGACTTCCTTTGCCGAGGGCCGTGTGATCCTGGCAGGAATACCTCACTCTGTGAACTTGAACTCTTCAAGTACTGAGAGAGGTTGCTGGACTTCTCCTCCAGGTCACTGCTGCTCAGCGCTGAAAACGGCCCGCTGCAATGGACACCATGCTCGTAGTTTGGGCTTAAAAAACCACTCCCAAGTAAGGAGGCTGTGCTCCGTGGGCTCTTCTTCTGTTCACCTCTCCCCACTGAGAGTTCCATCGAAGTCTCCTTGGAAGGGTAAAGTGGATTCAAAGTCAGATTTTCTGCAGAGCTGTCCACAGACTCTGGCAATGCTTCCACAGCCAACCACTTCCCCTCCTCTTTTTTCCTCTTCCAGTTTGGGTCATATCGCAGGTCTGAGTATTTGTCTTCTATGGGTTGTTGACTGCCCAAAGCAGAAAAGAAATGTCAAGTCTTTTATCAAAACAGATTTACTCGTTCTCTTTAGCTGATCATCTTATTCAAAATCAATCTCCATCTTTCTCCTACAATTTTCCTTTTACTATCTACATGGGAAAGACACATCCCAGGCTCAAATTAGACCTACACACTACACATAAGGGCCAAAAGTCATAATTATCTAAGTTCATTGAAATATGGAATAAAAATAGGGGATGGAGACTTCCCTGGTGGCGCAGTGGTTATGAATCCGCCTGCCAATGCAGCGGACACGGGTTCGAGTCCTGGTCCAGGAAGGTCCCACATGCCGAGGAGCAACTAAGCCCGTGCACCACAACTACTGAGCCTGTGCTCTAGAGCCCACAAGCCATGACTACTGAGCCCGCATGCCTAAAGCCCATGCCCCGCAACAAGAGAAGCCACCGCAATGAGAAGCCCGTGCACCCCAATGAAAAGTAACCCCTGCTGGCTGCAACTAGACAAAGCCTGTGCACAGCAACAGAGACCCAACGCAGCCAAAAATAAATAAATATATTTTAAAAATTTTTAAAAATAAAGTGTACAATTCAGTGATTTTAAAAAATGGGGGATGGTTAATTTCTATATGCTGGGAAACAAATGTCTATAATGTTAAACCAGTAAATGGCCTTGATGCAAGGAATGCTGTTACTTAAGACACACCGTAAGTTGAATAAGTAACAAGCTGCTGAAGATAAAATGGATTTCACACTTAGCTAGTGATCTACACATTTAGCTGTTTATCTGGGAAGGGAAATGCGACTGTTACCTGAACAACAACTCAGTCTGAGCCTTTCGTGTGAGGAAAGCGAGACTTATCCCAACTGAATGCCTACCTAGGTTCATCCTCCTGTATCAGTGGTTTTTACTTGTGACTTCATTTTGTCTTTGTATATTTTATCAAATGTGCTACAGAAAGATCCCTAACTTTTGGAATCAGATGGTGCCTCTGAAAGCTCTCAGTTTGTACTCTCTTGGTCAAGTCTATGTACACAAAACTCAGTAGACAGGTCAGTGTGAGCTTTAAGCTGTAGAGAGCCCTATCTGAATAAAAGGTTAAGCACAGGGTCCAGCCCGAGGGGAGTGAACTGGTCTGTAATCAGTACATATGACCCCAAATAAAGTCCTCCCTTTTCTCCATGACGATCTCAATTTGTAAAGTACCTCCTAGTCTTAACCAAAAAAGAAAAAAAAAATGCTGATAATATGGCATATTTAATGGCTGCTTTGATCTTCAAAAGCTAAATGGGAGAGAGAGACTTTCCTTCCTTGGTACAGTACATGCAATCCTCTAATCAAAAAGAAAATGTAAATCATCTGGGCTTTTTATGCTATTTGATATTCCCGTTTATAGAGGACATAATTTTATGCTTGGTAAACAAACTAATGGTGCCCCTAATGTTAATTTAGTCTTCTTAATGTGGACCTAGAGTTCTTTGATTTGATGTAAAGCAAAAACTAGAGCAGAAAGCCCCAACTCCTATGTCTTGCCTAATTGTCACTTTGAATTTTTAGTCTTTTTTTTTTTTTTTTTTTTGGCTGCGCTGCGAGGCTTGCGGGGTGGGACCTTAGTTCCCTGATCGGGGATGGAACCCGGGCAGTGAAAGCGCTGAGTCCTAACCGCTGGACTGCCAGGGAATTCCCCTTGCCACTTGGAATTTTTAGTTCGCATATTAAGACGCAAAACTTCTTGGGATAGGCTGCTCTTCCTTTTCCACCAAGGGAAGAAAACTGATATTCTCCTCCAGCAAAGTGCCTGAATGGAGGTGGTCCACGTTTGTCCGGAAATTGACATCAAACCGTGCCGCTCGCCGCTCCCGACACTCCACAGGGCTGCCTGCCTCTGAGGCTTTGCGGAGGTTTCTCCGTGTGATGTCCCCTCACGTGAACTTATAGGAGTTTTTGGCCCTGCCTTTCACTTGGCTCCAAGGGTCACTGGGCATGTAGTGTCCCAGGGGCAGGGAGGGGGCCAGCAGGGCATCATCTAGATTTGGGACTGGACAGACCTGGGCTGAAGTCCTGGGTTCGCCACCCCCTATCTGTGCCTCAGCTGGCAAATCATGTCACCTCCGAGCTGGTTTCTGTCATCTGCAAGGAGGGATCAATTATATTTGTTCTGTTTATTTCTCAAAGTTGCATAAAATCAAAGTGAGGCAATATAGCTTACTTCATGTTCTGTATTTGTGCTTAATTTCACTTTTCACTATGGCCGTATCTTGTGACCTGGTTAAGGTCCTGGGCAGCAGGGATAGAGGGTTATCCTTCCTTCCCTAACCTCTACCCTGTGCTATGGGCAGAAGAGGCAACAAGTGATGCTGCTATCAATAACCGAGCATTAGATATTTATTTTTTAAAAAAACCATCAGCAGTAAATGAGAATCTAAACATGCAGAAAAACTTCCTGCATTGGACCAAATCAGTGAATGATTTTAGGGCTTATCTTGTGCTGCATTAAGTATGAGGTTCAGGGCTTCCCTGGTGGCGCAGTGGTTGAGAATCCGCCTGCCGATGCAGGGGACACGGGTTCGTGCCCTGGTCCGGGAAGATCCCACATGCCGCGGAGCAACTAAGCCCGTGAGCCATGGCTGCTAGGCCTGCGCGTCCGGAGCCTGTGCTCCGCAACGGGAGAGGCCACAGCAGTGAGAGGCCCGCATACCGCAAAAAAAAAAAAAAAAAAAAAAAAGTATGAGGTTCAGCAGTGGTTGTTTAGATGGGGGAGAAAAGATGAAAGTACATCTTCAAGTAAATAAAGATATAAAGATTTTTGGAAATGGAGAAACATGCCATTTCCCGTATCTGTGATATACTGAAAGGAAAAAGTGAGTCTAACTCTCTTCGTTCATTCATTCACTTGATTCGACAGAATTTAACTTTCCTCATGCATTTGCTCGTTCACTGATTCTATATTTATTGAGCACATACTAAGTTAGGGGGATACAGTGGTGAGCCCACAGCCTAGTGGGGGATACAGACCAGGAAATGAGCTATTTGTGATTAGAGGGCTGAAGAGCATGGGGCCATCAGGACTCAGGAGGGACAGCCAATCCCATCCTGGGAGAAAGGGAGGCTTGCTGAAGGAAGTGACGGCTTAGCTGAGACCGAAGCCTAAGAAGGGCAGGAGCATAAGCCAGGCCGAGGAAACAACATGTAAAAAAGGAGTGGAGGGGAGAGAGAACGTGGGGCTTTCAAAGAACAAATTCTACCTGGATAAGACGGAGGGTGGGAGGATTAGAACTCAGGGTTGAGCAGAGGTGAAATCTGGAAGGGCTTGGTAAACTCTGTGAAGGGTTTGGCTTAACTACATTCACCTGAGAGTTTGGATTTATTTAATTAAGTAAAAATCATTTAATTAGAGAGCAAAGATGGTATAGTAAGACAAATACTTTTGGATAGGCAAAGTGATGAGTTTTTGGAAAGGATTATGTACAGAGGCCATACGGTTTTTTGGGGGCAAAGTTTTAGACCAGGTAGCCCTGTCCTCTGCACTATTTAGAGCAGGGGTCCGCAACCTTTAAAAGTAACACACGTTATTGGAGCCCACCGTCTTGCTGCTGTTCTGGGTGGGTTGTAGAGTGCTGGCTTCGGGAAGATGGCGCACACTACTACGTGCTGATCTAGCGAGAGCTTACAGTGAATCTCCAGTTTTCTCCTTATGGCGACCCTATGGGGAGGTGCTATTATTATGCCCATTTAATAGATGAAGAAACAGGCTTGTGTCACTTTTCCAAGGTCACAGAGCTAATACGTGGTGGAGCCAGGATATAGACCCTGGCAGTTGGCCCTGGGATCTGGCTCCTGTCCAGTAACTCGCCCTGTATCACACAGCCAATCCCGGAGGCGGTGGTGAAGCAGGTGTTGTTGCAGGGCCTGCCTTAGGGGGGTTAGTGAATCGGTCGGTCAATCAGTTGGCCAGTCAACAAGTATGTACTGAGTGGCTCCCCAAGTATTAGGCACTGGAGGTGAGTGGTGAGTGAAACAGAAACAGGCGGATGGAACTGGCTGCTGAGTGAGGAAGACAGGCAGACAGATCTTATGCACCAACAGTGATAATCAAGTAATAAACTAGGTGCAGAAAGAAGTACAGAATGTTATGGGCATTTAAACTAGGAGGACAGACCTTGTTTATCAATGAAAATACGTTGACCTCTTATTTCCAGGTCCAGTTGCTAGATGATATCTCAACGTCCATTCCAACTCTCTCGTTCTGTGGTCCTATGATGAACTCACAAGAGTCAATAAGCGAGGGGTGCCCACTCTTTTTTAACAAAGAGGTAGTCTTTGATGATCGAAGGAAATGGAGTCTCTGACTTCCATCTCTGCAGTCATACTAAGAGAATTGGCACTCAGACTGGTCACCGGACTTAACTAGCATTAGTTGATGATGGCATGATGTCCACAGTCAGGGCTCATGGAATAAATGAAATGTTTTGGTTCTAAGAAATGGTACCGTAGAAAGTCAAAGGACAAGGGTCCTAAGATCAGACTGCCTGCGCTCAATTCCTGGTGCCACTAGCTACCGTGGGCGTGTGGGCCAGCACGGTGTACTTCTCCGTGCTTCAGCCTCCTCATCAATAAAATGAGGATAATAATAGTACCTACCTCATAGTCGTTGAGAGTATTAAGCACATTTATATACGTATATATGCTCACCTCCAGTGCCTAGTACTTGGGGAGCCACTCAGTACATACTTGTTGACTGGCCAACTGACTGACCGACCGATTCACTAACCCCCCTAAGGCAGGCCCTGCAACAACACCTGCTTCACCACCGCCTCTGGGATTGCCTGTGTGATACAGGGCGAGTTACTGGACAGGAGCCAGATCCCAGGGCCAACGGCCAGAACTATGTTCTTGGCACGGAGTAAGGAAAGTCCCAGGAAGGGCCGGTCATAAAAGCACATGCCAACGAGCTCCATCACTGGTCTTTGCTCGCTGTGTGTTGTGTTCTGTCACCATGACACAACACTGGTGTGTACTATGCTTCCTCCTGATGGATCTCAAGGGATTCTTCCCTCCCTAGGGCTTAAGTTATTTCCAGGACAAAAAGTTGTCTCGTGATGCACTAAGTGGGACCTTAGTGGCCTGAAAGAATGAACACTTATCTTTAAAAATCCAATATTTTTTACCACGACCTAGGCAGCATGGAGAATCTGTTTGAACTGTAATATAGGAAATGGGATTAAGAAATGTCAGTGTAAAAAAAAAAAAGAAATGTCAGTGTTTCCACATGATGAGATATTTTAAGAACTGCTGAAAGATGATGAGGAAGATAAAACTGGGAGAATTCAATTACTTTAGACCTTCAGAAAGAGCTGTAATTTCTAGCCTCAACAAATTGCCATTCTTAGATGCCCATGGAAGCAATCTCACATGCCCTGGAAAAGACTGATATTTTAAGTGAAACCTAGAAAATACAGAAGGGTTTGAAACAAATCAGACATAATGAGTTGCTCTGGCTGCAAAAGATGTTTTTGAACCAATCGTTTGAAGAGACACTCTAATAATGTGTATTTACAAGATGAGAATCGGAAAATGTGGCTCTTCTAAGAGCTTTAATTACACTGTACCGTGTACACCTGCAATGATTATCTCAAAACATCCCCCTTTCTTCCCCTTTTGATGGAAACCATGTGTTGAGACAAATGGGAGTTTATGTTTTGCAAACTGTCCAGCATGGAAAGCTGTAATACTTCACAGAAACAAATCTAATGGCTGAAATAGAACATGATACTAAAGCACCCCGTTGTTCTGAGCTTGTGTGCGGAGAAGCTCAATTGTGTTGTGTGGCCCAGGTCAACACACTGGAACAAAATGAGTGTGAAGTGCTCCTTCATCAGTAATCTTGTGCACACAAAACACATGCGTCATTTCCTCCCCATTTGATAGGAAGGTTACACAGACAATGAGTACACAATGCTTTTGTTGCTGTTCAGACAACAGATGCCAGGTCTGCCCTTCAGATGCCCAGGTTAGAAATGGATGCAGAGAGGAAGGGGAGGGTGGTCTCATATGCATATGCCATCCTATCTGCTGGCTCTAATGGACCATATTTGAGCATATGACTGTGACAACTTCAGTCCAAATAAAATCAAATCTCCATTTGAGGAACAGCCTCATATTCAGCTTAGTATTCAGTCAAAAAACTACTAAAATTAGAGCATGTTTCTAGTACAATGAACATCCTTTGCACTCACAGTAAAATATTCAATAACTGGCCATTTTGCCTGTCGAGGAGGTGAATAAACGCATTGCTATTAATCATTTAGCAGTTATTTATTTGCCACTTTAAGTAGGCAGTTAAATTGAAACTGCACATGTTATTATTGATTTAGGTTTAATTTAATCCTTTTAAACAGAACAATTATTCCCAATTTATATGCCATTAAATCTTTTATGCATATGAACAGCCAATTAAATTTCTGTTTAAGTGTTTTTTTTTTTTTTTTTTTTAAGTGTAAAGTTTTTAATGCTTCTTTAGGGAGCCATAAAACTGACAATTGTTTCCAAGGATTTCTGAGTTCTGTGCTCATCTTAATCTTTTCATCAACAGCTTTTAAGTAAATAAAATGAAATAAATCCAAAGGATTAAAAAAATCACTTTTGCAAGTATGAAATGAAATGGTTCCACAAGTATACCGAAATGCTTCGGGTAGGCTATTTACAACCCAGAAAATTTCATTTAATGCAGGCATTTATTCTGCTAAAAATATTAAACACCTTAATAGAAGAAAGGGAGTTTAATGAACCGAAGGCCAAAGACTGCCTTTAGAAACACACTCAAGTGAAGGGACTGGATTGTTACCTGGTGAATTTTATTTACTGCAATTATAGAGTTTAGATAATTCCAACTGAAGTCCCTTTTTTTTTTTTTTCTTTTTGACAACAGGTTTATGGCTGCAAAATAACCAGATATTTGCCCCAAGTTCTCATTAGTACCAGTCTTGACTCAAGGACAATCTGAGTGTTAAATGAAAATAAATTATCGTAAGGGGGCGTGTTAGTAATTGCAATGTAAAATTCTAGTACCTCCTTTCTAATTAAGATTATCTTATGTGAAACAAAGGTTGCATCTTCACAAGGGAAATGCTGTATGACACAGAACATATTTAGAAACATAATTCCTCTTGCTCAGTGAGAGCTGGCAGTGCTCAAGCCAGACATTTTCTGTGGAAGGCTTGGATATTCTTTTCATTCTCCAGAAACAATGGCTAAAAGCCAGGGACCCAGATTTACAACATTTCCAGGTGCGTATACTTTCTTTAGATAGAGTCTCTTGTATTTTAAATGACAGATATTTACAGCAACAGAATTGCCAGGTAGCTGTGACTTCATGGGAGAAAGCACTAGACAGGTCTTGATACCGGCCGGGGTCCTGGTCCAGATTTTGCCACTGAGCAGCTGTGTGAACTTGGGTGAATTTGCTACCCACTCCAGGCCTCAGGTTTCTCCTTTTACAATAAGGAATAGGCTGACCTTTAAGAGTCCTAACAGCTCTCAGAATTCACTAATTTTTAAATTGAATTGGGCCTATCATGTGAAACTCAGCAATGTATATAAGTGTTGGGAAAAAAAACATTTATTTTAAATTCAATCCATTAAAAAATTATAGTAACCAAAGATGTCTACATTTCCACATTTGTCAGGGAGTAGAAACAGATGAATACAGTGGAGGTTGTGAATTGAACTATCTCCTTAGTTACTTGGTTACAACCTTTCTTATCCTCTTGATAAACTTGCAGGATTGCAGGTGATGTAAATTTAAATTACACTTTGTGAGGTTTCAAATTCACTATTTATTTACTTATTTTAACACAGTAATGCCTCCCCACTTGGAAATAAGCTAGAAAGGAACTCGTGGTCGTCTCCGAGGGCAATAAAATTCCAGGAGTCACAGTGGCTTTCGCATTTCTGGTGGGGACTGTGTCTCTGACAGACACAATTCACGCCCAGACACACTCCTTACTCCCTCCTCTGCTTGTCTGTCACGATGGCGCCATGCCTGCTCTGAGGAGCACATCAGGGTTTGACTGCTGCACAGTTTGTGAGCAAGTGAGCATAAAACAGCAATGATGGGACTTCCTGGTGGTGCAGTGGTTAAGAATCCGCCTGCCAATGCAGGGGACAAGGGTTCGAGCCCCTGGTCTGGAAAGATTCCACATGCCGCGGAGCAACTAAGCCCGTGCGCCACAATTACTGAGCCTGTGCTCTAGAGCCCGCGAGCCACAGCTACTGAAGCCTGTGCGCCACAACTACTGAGCCTGCACACCTAGAGCCCGTGCCACAGCTACTGAGCCCACGAGCCACAACTGTTGAAGCCTTTGCACCACAACTACTGAGCCTGCGCACCTAGAGCCCCTGCCACAGCTACTGAGCCGGCGTGCCACAACTACTGAGCCCGTGTGCCACAACTACTGAAGCCACCGCAGTGAGAAGCCCGAGCACAGCAACGAAGAGTAGCCCCCGCTCGCCACAACTAGAGAAAGCCCGCGTGCAGCAATGAAGACCCAATGCAGCCAAAAATAAATAAATAAATAAATTTATATTTAAAAAACAGCAATGATAATGCTACGACAAGTCACTTCTCTGCTATGATTATACCCATGTGATCAGAAATAAATAACCAAAACGCTAACAGCTATCCCCAAATACTGTGTGAACCCCCTAGAATTCAGTATATAGTAGAATGTGTTTGAAAGAGGTTGGCCAACCAATGGCCTTAAATTGAAAATCTACCTAATCAAGACAGTATAAATCAACATGGATGAATGCTGCTAGAAACTAACAGGAATGAGAGTTGACTCCTGGAACCTCTCAGAATGTTCTTGGTTATACTAGAATATTAGATCTCGCCTCAAGTGTCACATTTACTCTCCCAACCAGAGCAAAAAACAAACAAACAAACAAAACTCTACAACACTTACGAGAGGAAGTAATCTCCCCTCAGCTTAAATATATCCAATGTGTCCTACAAAACAGTCTGGGAAATTGGAGGGGGAAATTAAAATACTGAGTTTTAGTTTTTACTAAGTCTCCCTTTACCCACTTTCTGTTTTTGCTTATCCCATACTGCTACTGAAGTCCTAGAAATCATCATTCAGTATTTCACTTGATTCTTGTATTATTAATCGGAAACAACATACAGTGGTCCCTTGGTATCTGCGAGCGATTGGGTCCAGGACACGCAGGGGATACCAAATTCCACAGATGCTCAAGTCCCAGAGCCGGCCCTCTGTATCCACGGTTCCACATCTGCTAATTCAACCAATTGTGGATTTTGTAATACTGCAGTACTGTTTATTGAAAAAAATCCTTATATGAGTGAACCCGCTCAGTTCAAATCCATTTTGTTCAAGAGTCAACTATATATGAAAGTGTTTGAGAGGAAAAATTATATACCACCATGAAAATGCAGATTATTATTCCTGAGTCCTTTTCTTACCTTCAGACAATTCTGAAATTCAGTTCAACTAAGAATACCTTACTGTGCCTATCTCACCCAGTAATTTCTGGTACACGGTGGTTTATGAGGCAGAATGTGGGATCTTTTGTGAAGGCTACACTTCCCAGGTAATGAGAGAGATCTCAATGAATGAAAACATTCTGTTTCCCAGGAGAGCTGCTGAGGAATATAGGCTCTATGACCTTACTGCCCAAAGTAAAATGCCATTAATATTTATAGTATTCTGAGGCCACAGGATCCTTTATAAATTTG
The DNA here is from genome assembly GCF_026419965.1 of Kogia breviceps. Lineage (NCBI taxonomy): Eukaryota > Metazoa > Chordata > Mammalia > Artiodactyla > Physeteridae > Kogia > Kogia breviceps. The sequence goes on along the minus strand of NC_081316.1, from coordinate 111,004,142 downwards.
TATTACTTTACTAAAATTTATAATTTTACATGCATATTTAATCTGGCCTCAGTTTAGTCCATATTGAAGTCGTGACACCTTTAATTTGTGCTAGAGAGCAAAACGGAATCCTTTACCAGATCAGCCCTTGATCACCTATCTAGATACTTATAATTAGAGGATCAGACTTTGATGTTAAAAGAGAGTTCATTCAGTTAAATTTCTGGTTCTGCCACTTAGTAGCTACGTACACCTACGCAACTTTCAGAGCCTTGGTTCCTTATCTGCAAAATGGGGATAATAATGCTGATATCCAAGAGCCTCTTGTAAGGATAAATGAGATAGTATATATCAAGCAAATAGTCCTACAAATGGTAGCTAATTATATTGAAGTATTTTTGTAAATAAGACCTTATCAAACACATATACTAGTTACTGTACTGCTGCTTTCTGATTTTTTTTTTTTTTTTAACATATGAGGTTTCAGAAGGCCCCAGAGCTGAAGAGGTTATTTCTAATGCTCTAGGAATTACATTGATCTCTTTCTTCTGAGTGCCAAGTGTCATGGGGCTAGTTCTGGAGTGGGGTTTAAGGATTATCATATGAAGATCCTCTTTCCACTCTTGATTCATTCACTGCAGTCAATGCTGCTCCAATTTCCATTAAGTAAAAGGTTTTCTCTAATCCATATACATCGAACTGTGGCTTGACTTTGCTGAGGGACAAGGGAGTAATTGCTTTGAGGAGGTTCTAGTAACATCAAAACACAAGAGTAGGGCTCAAGTGATTTTGTCCGGCAGCTTTTAAAACGGTTGCCCATAAAAGCAAGAAGAAAGAGATTTTCTTCCCTTTTAAGGCAAGGCTTTGACTAATTATTTTGAACTACAATTCCCAGAATGCCATCTACCTGACAGAAAGGAAAGCCTTGAATTTCATACTGAGAGCCTGAGATCAATTTGTCTATTTCATGGCTAGTAAACTACTCAGATCCAAGTAACAATATACCTAAGAAACGTTTCCAAGACTAAAGTGAGGCAGAGAAAGGGGCCAGTAACAAAACACTCACCTGAAGGATATTTTTGAGGCATTACTTGGCTAAATGCTTCAGTTCAGCTTTCCTTTGTAGTACAGAGCTGGTCCTGTAAATGTTCAATGTATGAAACACTGTACGGCCAAACAATTACTAGGGCCGTAACCCATCCTAATCCTGGGGATTATAGTCTATCATTAAGGATTTCCAAGGCAAATCTGTCCAAAGAAAAGACCATTATTTAAGGATCTCTGAATCAGAAGACCAAGGCCCTAATGATGCTTTTGACTTTCTAAGTATGGTTTTTTATTTTGAAATATATTGAGTGGTATTTACATTGTCCTTGGGTAGAAAGCAAGGTTAAAGTCAGGTCTCTGAGCCCCACTCAAAGAGGAAAGACTCAACATTGGGGAAATGAGGTCACGTAATGGATCCTTGCCTTGGTTTCTTCATCATAAAAGTACAGACAAGAATACCTATCCACCACAAAAGATATTTCTTTTCTGATGCCCCTCCCAACCCCGTAGTAAACAAAAGTACCATTTATTACCCAGGAGACTATGACTCTCTTAGATCAGAGCTACAATACAAACATGGTTTAAAGGTCCCCAGCCTTTTTGGCACCAGGGACAGGTTTTTCCTTGGACGGGGGTGGGGGTTGGGGAGAGGGTGTGGTTCAGGCGGTAATGTGAGTGCTGGGGAGTGATGGGGGCCAGCAGGTGAAGCTTCATTCCCTGGCCCGCCGCTCACCTCCTGCTGTGCGGCCCGGGGGGGGGGGGGTGTTGGGGACCCCTGGTTTAAGGCGTAGAGTCAGACTGCAGGAGTTCTCTGTTCCACCACTCACCCGGTGGAATAAATGGGTATAACGTAACTGGTTTCTTTAAGCCTCATTTGCAGTCTTCAAGATGGGGGCATTACAGTGTCCACCTGTTGGGGCTGCCATAAGGATTAAATGAGATGATCCATGTAAAGCGTTTGGCACAGGGATAGGCTCGGGACAAGCGTTCTATAAATGCTATTGTTGTTAGAACCTTAAAGTAATCTGTGCCTTTTCTTGTTCCTTCCAACCCCAGTTCTAAACTGTCACCAAGTCCTATCAATTCTTTATAAACATAAAGAATTACCTGTGAAGTAATTAATTCATAAATTACCTATGAAGGAAATGAATAAAAGATTGCTACAAAGGATATACACTCATATAAGAGTGTATGTGGGTTGGGACTTCCCTGGCGGTCCAGTGGTTAGGACTCTGTGCTTCCACGGCGGGGGGGCGAGGGTTTGATCCCTGGTCAGGGAACTAAGATCCCCCATAACATGTTGCGCAGCCAAAAAAAAAAAAAAAAGAGTATGTATTGATGTATTGAGAGGAAGACAGGGACGGATTTGAGAAGGGGAACCCGGAAACTCTCTGTAGCATTTTATGTTTTAAAAAATATATCTGTAACAAACATGGCAATAAGGGTGAGATGGTATTTTTCTCTGTACTTTTCTGTAGGTTAGAATTTTTTCTTGATTAAAAAACTCGGGGAATTTCCTGGTGGTCCAGTGCTTAGGACTTGGCGCTTTCATGCTTTCACTGCTGTGGCTTGGGTTCAATCCCTGCTCGGGGAACTAAGATCCTGCAAGCCGCACGGCTCAGCCAAAATACATAAATAAAATAAATAAAGTATCTTTAAAACACCTCAACATCAATAACAAAGCACTCTGATGTTGGGTGACTTCATCTTCCTAATCTGTAAAATGGGAATAGCAGCACTTTCTCGCAGGATTACAATGAAGAATCGAGGGAAATTCTTCAAAAGAGATGGCCTTTCAAAAGAGACGTCATTACTGTTATTGTTGTCATAGTAATTATTACCACCTGGTAGTCTCTTTGTCCACTGTGTTTTTACCCTCTAATTCATAATGCACCAGCTTGCAGAATAATCTTCCTTGAACACTGCTGCATCTCACTGCCCTCCCCAAGAACCTGCATTTTCTCCTCTGGCTGTGCCCAACCCAGTCCAGTCAGGGGCGGCTGGCTGGTTAAAGCCTTCCTAAGCCCCTCTTTCACCCCCCAGCTCTATGGCTGCACCTCAGTTATAGCATTTATCACTTGTACAGTGGACATGAGAAGAGCGTGTTCCTAAGTCCAATTTGTTCCTAAGTCCAACAAAGTTAGCCTAGGTGCCCAACTAACACAATCGGCTGTAGAGTGCTGTACTGTAATAGGGTTATAATACATTTGCATCCTGGAAAGTTCGCAACTTGAAGGTTCGTATGTAGGGGATTTACTGTACTGTACTGTGAGATCCCCTAAGAAGCAAGTGAGCTCTATTCAACTTGACATTTCCAGTGAAAGAGAGAAAGAGGGAAAGACGAAAGGAAGAAAAAGACTCAGGGCTGGGCTCTCATTCTGGCTCCTGCACGAGTCTTCGCTGCAACTGCATTCTTGGGACACGTCATTTGAGTTCTGTGTTCCACGTCCTACCCGCGGCGTGGGCTGGGGGCACTCCACGGCAGTCCCTGTCAGCAGGCCCCTCCTCTGTCTACTTTCCCTACACGCAGAACAAATCCTCTGCCATCAACTGGGGCTCAGTGTGTCACACACATTCATTCTAATTCTATTCTATTTTTCCCCAAATCTTACCTAGTCTCCAAAACCCTGCCTGCCCAAGTTCTAGGCCTTCCAATAAACTTTCCTCAATTTACTTTAACCCTAATTAAAAAAACATCTAACACATATAGAACTTATAGTCACTGTTTGAAGCACCTTATATATATATACACACATACATAGACTTATTTTAGCCTCACGGTAACTCTGTGAGGTAACTATTATTACTATCCCATTTTTACTGAGGAGGAACTGAGGCACAGAGAGTTTAATCGGGCTTGGCCAAGGTCACACAGCTAGTCAGTGGCAGAGTCTGAACCCACGTGGTCTGCTTCAGATGCTCTGTACTTTACCACCATTCTAAGACTCCTGTCTAATCAATAGCTTTTAACTTCAGCACTCTAGCATATCACTTATATTTTCATTACAACTTAGTAATATTATACTCATTTAAATCCTCTTAGATGTTTTGGTGGCTTCTAGCCTAAAGTTAATACCCCATAAGTACTGATTATCAGAAATTAAATCTTTATGTGATTTTTATGAGCCCGGGAAGGTAGACCTCTCCTAGCTCAGGTAGGCTTCTACCGCCAGCACGTACTTTACTGACAGTGATGGCAATCCTGTGAGAGAAGCAGGCTGGCTCATTTGACAGATGAGAAAGAGTGAGCCTCAAAAGACTGAAGGGACTTATTTCAAATTATACACTAAACCGCCGTGCCTGGACCAACTCAAGACCACCTGGCTCCAAGTCATGGCATTTTGCTAGACCAGGCTTTCGGGGATTTCTCCAAGGTGAGGTCACAGCAGTGGAGACACTTGGAATATGGACAGGAAATAAGGAGCATAAGAAAGGCAAATGCCCTTATTATTAATAACTATTCTCGTCTTAAGCGTTTTTTTTTCTGTTTGTTTGTTTTTATAAAGTTATTTATTTTATTTTATTTATTTTTGGCTGTGTTGGGTCTTCGTTGCTGTGCACGGGCTTTCTCTGGTTGCGGCGAGCAGGGGCTACTCTTTGTTGCGGTGCGCGGGCTTCTCATGGTGGTGGCTTCTAAGTGCGCGGGCTCAACAGTTGTGGCTCGTGGGCTCTAGAGCGCGGGCTCAGAAGTTGTGGTGCCACGGGCTTAGTCGCTCTGCGGTATGTGGGATCCTCCCGGACCAGGGCTAGAACCCGTGTCCCCTGCATGGGCAGGCGGATTCTTAACCACTGCGCCACCAGGGAAGCCCTATGCGTTTTTTTAAAAAATAGAAATGAATGTGACAAAAATCTTGGCTCCAAGCTGTCCTTAGCTGCCTGGAGACCTGCCTCACACGCTACAGAGGTGCTCATTACAACAGCGTCACAGACTGAGAAGTTAAACTTATGGTTATCAAAGGGGAAAGGTTGGGGAGAGGGATAAATTAGGAGTTTGGGATTAACATGTACACACTACTATGTATAAAACAGATAATCAACAAGGACCTACTGTACAGGGAACGCTACTCAATATTCTGTAATAACCTATATGAGAAAAGAATCTGAAAAAGAACAGATATATGTATATGTATAACTGAATCACTTTGTTGTACACCTGAAAATAACACAACATTGTAAATCAACTATACTGCAATATAAAATAAAAATTAAAAACAAAAAACAAAAAAACGAAAACCAAGAGCCTGTCCTGACTTTCCACTTGGGACAGTACCAGTAATTATGTAACAATGCATTTTGGAACCCACTGTTTTCTTACACAAGCCAATTCCTTACCTATTACTCGCACCAGCATCTTGGGTATGGAGGCTTCTCTGAGCTGCTTTTCTGCTTGCTTCCTCTTCCGTCTCACTCAGGTTCTCCTCCTCTAAGCTGTCAGGCTCCATGTCGTTGTCCTGAATTCGGTCTTCAAGTTTAGACTGGGACTTGATCTCCTGAGTGAGGCTTTCTGAATCAGATTGCAAGGAGTCTTTTGAAATCAAATGTAAGTCTCCTTTCTTAAAAGGTGGCTCTGTGGACTGGACCTTTACGTGGGTGTGGTGAACAGGAGACTGAGTAGAGAGCTTGGGAATTAATTTGCTACGAATCATCTTGAGAAAATACAAAAATGAACAGGGATGCTCCTGTGGATGGCAGCAGCTGGCTGAATATTTAAAGTCGTGGTTCGCAAAAGAAGTTGCCTAAAAAAATTATATTTATGTTACTCTGTGACTACTGAAATCTCTTTAATTCCAATGTTAATCAAAAAATTAAATAAGAGAACCCTGTTATTACCTGCAGGCTTTTGTATGCCCCCTTTTGTGTGTATGAGAAGGGTCTATTGGAAAAACTATTATGTTTTTCTCTCTACAGAAACACATCTGATGTAGAGCTCATAAACAGTCTGAGTAATCAAATGCAGCTTTATTGAGAAAATTAAATGACTGGATTCCTTTTTTGAGCTTCCAAGGGGCTGTTACAGATAAGCCCGGACAAAGCAAAATGGCTAATTACAGACAGTAGTACTTCAATGCCTTATTTCCAAGACCCGGGGCACTGATATAAATGTGCCATGTTCAGTAGTATTTATGGACAGAGTAAAACAGGTTCAGGGTCTGCCTTTTGGAAAATAAAGGAGGGGGAGAGAAGTAGAGTATGGTTTCCACAGTTGGAACTGTAAAGCTGATGGAAGCTGTTTTGCTCCTAAACCTATATTGGCTGACTCTATCATTTGGAAGACTTTCTGATATCCAGATTGCTGTTAGGTAGGAATGTGTAATTTAGGTGGACATTACATGGAGATCAACCTCAGCTCAGAGGGAAAAAAAAAAACCCCATGATAATGATTAAAACCGTTCAACAAAAGATTTGGTGGCCTTGTGAATTCTACCATTCAGTGACTCGTAGCAGAGGCTGGGTGTCCACCTACCTGAACGGAATGCTGTTCTGGGGAATGTTGGGTGGGTGGAAGATGGGCCTGAACAACAGCTCGGCTCCCCTGTAACTAGCTTAAGAGTATGATTCCAAGTGAGCGCTCCCTGTCTCAAAGGGCTGTCATAAAGACCCATGAGATGGTTTACGGAAAGGATGCTTTGAGTTCGGACAGGATTGAAAGGAAATGATGTTTTTGGATGTGCTTCCTTTCATCGCTACTTGGCATTTCTGTTTGCTCTGTCTTCCATCTCACTGCCTTTATGCTGTTTTGTTTTTTTTTTTTTTTTTTCTGTATGTCAGGTAACAAAAACAACCTTTCTCATCAGAGATTACTGTAAAATTTGTTTTAATGGCTGGCTCTTGTTCTTTGGGCGAATCCTCTCTTTAATTAAATAACACGGCCTTCTTCCTAATCCTAGTTGACCTTGTTGCTAATGTTTCCAAGGAACATCCTCAACTCCTTGGAGGAAAGCACCTTAACAAACAAAACAGACCAAAGGTAACATTCATACTTAAATACATCTGATATTTAAATATCTATGGTTTTCTTTTTAATTCAAAGTTCCCCCTTGTTGGTAGACTAACATATTACTGTCAAACTGCAGGGACCAGTTTGCTGTATTAATTCTCTTACTTTAAAAATACTAATTTCTGGGGCTTCTCTGGTAGCGCAGTGGTTGAGAGTCCCCCTGCTTATGCAGGGGACATGGGTTCGTGCCCCGGTCCGGGAAGATCCCACATGCCGCCAGCGGCTGGGCCCTTGAGCCGTGGCCGCTGGGCCTGCGCCCCGGAGCCTGTGCTCCGCAGCGGGAGAGGCCACAGCAGTGAGAGGCCCGCGTACTGCAAAAAAAAAAAAAAAAAAAAAACTAATTTCTTTCTACCATATTATTTTAATTTTGATAAGCAGATCAACTGTTGCTTTTAGGATATTTTTAGGAAGTGGCAAATCCCTCAAATACTAACACATTTTAACTGAAACAGTTTGTAGTAAACACCAGTCTTACTTTAAGAGTTCAAGTCACTGTACTTGGGATCTTAAAGAAAGAAGCTTAAAATAATCATTATATTTCAATTTGGAATTGCTCCTTCATGAAATAATTCAGTCCCTTCAATTTCTCTTTTAAATGACATGGACTAGGATTTCTTGGAGTTAATCAATTTAAAATGTCCATTGAAGGAGATATAATTTTTGTCATTAATGAAGTTTGGGAGATTATGAAGAGAGCAAAGGCAGATACCATCCAAGTTGCGTCTTCTGTGGAAGGTGAGATTTTATAAAAGCATGGGATTAAAGTAGGAAAAGCTGATAGCTGAAATAAATTAAAAGTGGGCCTTTTAAATGTAGTGAATGTGGCTACCTAGTGGCACAAAGTTTTTCACTGAAATTTCTGACCAAGAGGGGCTGACACATCTAAGTAAACAAGACATACAGGGATAAACCGGTGGCACTAAGAAACGGCTAATTCCCTAGGGGTCCCTTCAAGACCTTGGGCCTAGGGCTTCCCTGGTGGCGCAGTGGTTGAGAATCCGCCTGCCTATGCAGGGGACACGGGTTCGTGCCCCGGTCCGGGAAGATCCCACATGCCGCGGAGTGGCTGGGCCCGTGAGCCATGGCCGCTGAGCCTGCGCGTCCGGAGCCTGTGCTCCGCGCAACGGGAGAGGCCACAACAGTGAGAGGCCCGCGTACCACAAAAAAAAAAAAAAAAAAAAAAAGACCTTGGGCCTAGCCCATTAGTACTGGGAGAAACATTTCCTTCTGCAGGTGAAACGAAGCCCTGCTTTAAGGACTCACCTACTAAGATGAGTGGTAGAGGATAAGTGTCCCTGTTTTGGAACAAGCCCGAAGCTGCCCAAAGGGGAGTTGGGTTTATTTCCTCCCCCCGCCTTTTCTCTGATGGACAAGACTGGGCAACCAGGAGCATTTTAAGGCCCAGGAAGTGATGGGTCCAGTGGGTCTGATGCCCTGGACCGGTCTAATCAACCCACGCTAGGGCTGTTCTGGGAGTCTGGGCGCCAAAGTCTTTCCAGATCGCGGCCACCCGGGCCCCGTCCCTGCTCGGCCACCGTCTGCCCTTCCCGCCTGGGTCCCAAGTGCTTCCCGGCTCGGTCTCCTGTGAGTTCTCCCCGTCCAGATCCAGTTTCCTCTAGAGGTTTCCTGCCGTCCCCACTCCCAGGCCCACCCCTCCCAATCCCCTCCTCTGGCGCGCCGCCCACCCCGCCAGTCACCTGCCCGGCGCTCCTGGCTGCCGCGACCCCGGCGGGCCCTCATCCTCAGCGCCTCCGCAGCCCGGCAGCCCAGCGCCTCCCGGTCCCGCCCCGCGTCGCCCAGCGCTGCCCTGGAGACCGGGGCCAACAGGGCCCGCCCCGCGCGACTCGGCCAGCACTGCCGGCCGTGGGTGGGGCCGCACCGGGAGGGCGGGGCCGGTGCGGTCGGGGCCCCAGCGTCCCCGATCACTCCGCGCCTTGTCTTGTCCTGGTGGAGAGGGTGAGAACGGTTGTGATGACGCTGGCCAGGGGAGAGCTCCCAGGACCCCGGGAGCTCTCGAAGAAGCCGCTCGCAGGTCTCACTGGCTTTTCCAAAGTTGTAATGCAAGGAAAGACAGGGCACCGAGTGGGAGGAGATATTTGCGATACATACTGCTGGGAAGCGTGAAGAACTCTTCCAAGTTAAGAAGGCAAAGAATCCAATTAAAGAACGGGCAAATGACTTGAACAGGAATTTCCCCAAAGAAACCCAATGGCCAATAACTGTTATTGATTGAAAAGGTGGTTAATTCATTAATAATCAGAAGCAGGTAAATTAAGACCACCGTGGATATAGCTCCATACTCACCAGTTGGGCGTGCGTTAAAATATCTGACAGCGCCCAGGGCTGGGGAGGAGGGAGAGCAAAGACTCCCCCCCCATATACTGCAGACGGGAGTGTGAGGCCGTGCAGACACTTTGGAAAATGGCTTGACGTTAGCTAGAATGTGTACACTCTATGGTTCAGCAATTTCACCTTTAGGTATTTACCCCACAACAGTGTGTGCTTCTGGGCACCCAAACTGGAAATAACTGAAATGTCCATCAACAATAGAATAGTTAATTAAACTATAGTATTCCGTATACTGACCTACTATACAATAGCGAAAATGAATGAAACACAGCTGTGTGCAATGACACAGAGGCATCTTAAAAATATATTGATAATATTGAGTTTAAAAAAAACCAAATAATTTTGTATATAAATATTTATAGGGCTTCCCTGGTGGCGCCCTGGTGGCCTGCCGATGCAGGGGACGCGGGTTCGTGCCCCGGTCTGGAAAGATCCCACATGCCGCGGAGCGGCTGGGCCCGTGAGCCATGGCCGCTGAGCCTGTGTGTCCGGAGCCTGTGCTCCGCAATGGGAGAGGCCACAGCAGTGAGAGGCCGGCGAACCGCAAAAAAAAAAAAAAAAAAAATTTATAAAGGCAAAATTAAACTATTATATTTATGGATGCATACTTAGTAAAGAAAACTATGAAAAGAAAACCAAAGTAGTGATTCTCATAAAGTTAGGATTGTGGTCAGCTCTGATGGGCAGGGCAGGGTGGGGATTTTTAGGTAGGAGTGCCTTTGAGATCGTATTTCCTGACTTTTAATGCTGGTTACATAAATATTTATTATATAACAATTCATTAAGCTATACATTTATGTATGTGTGGACTATTACACTATTAAAAAAATCTTCCAAGAAGTGTAAAGAAGGGAAGGGTTGGGAATTATATTCATATTAACACAGCATTAAAACCACAAATAGATTTGAATAACTGAGTTCAAAGAGGCAGGAATTCTTCAATATCAGTTACCTCATTAATGATCGGAAACACAGAGAATTGGAAAAATCTTGAGTACTCAATTTTTACCATTTTTTATTATGCTTTTTATTAGAGTTAGATTTTTTTTGACAAGGGAATTAAAACCTTTATTATGGTAAAATAATTGAACCCTACAACATTGCTTGATTGATTTGATTATGACTCAGGGATGCATGACTGATTAAAGCTACATCCTAGTTTTGTTTCATATGCTTGTGGTTGATGCTATTATTTTTTAAAATATCTGCTGTCACCTTTGACTTTTAGTTCAACAATGATTTATTCATTTACTGGTCAAATTTCATTACAAAAACTTAAAGTAATTTTCTTCCACCTTCCTTTATTTTATTGAAATAAATATAGTTGGAATTGACTAAAAGGCCTCTGACTGATTTGGAAATAACTTTTTTTTTATTAGTGGCATCTTTTCTTTAATTAATTAATTTTTAATTGAAGTATAATTGTTTACAATGTTGTGTTAGTTTCAGGCATACAGCAAAGTGATTCAGTTGTGTATATATATGTACTACATATATATGTATATATATATGTATTCTTTTCCAGATTTTTTTCCCATATAGGTTATTACCAAATATTGAGTATAGTTTCCTGTGCTACACAGTAGGTCCTTGTTGTTGATCTATTTTATATATAGTAGTGTGTATATGTTACTCCCGAACTCCTAATTTATCCCTCCCCACCACCATTCCCCTTTGGTAACCATAAGTTTGTTTTCTTTTTTCTTTTGTTTTTTTGGCCACACCACATGACTTGCGGGATCTTAGTTCCCTGATCAGGGATCAGAGCCCCGTCCCGGCAGTGAAAACACCAAGTCCTAACCACTGGACCCCCAGGGAATTCCCCATAAGTTTGTTTTCTAAGTCTGTGAGTCTATTTCGGTTTTGTAAATAAATTCATTAGTATCATTTTTTTAGATTCCATGTATAAGTGATATCATTTGATATTTGTCTTTCTCTGTCTGACTTACTTCACTTAGTATGATAATCTCTAGGCCCATCCATGTTGCTGCAAATGGCATTAATTCATTCTTTTTTGTGGCTGAGTAATATTCCATTGTATATATGTACCACATCTTCTTTATCCATTCCTCTGTGATGGACATTTTGGTTGCTTCCATGTCTTGGCTATTGTAAATAGCCTTTGAGATCATATTTCATGACTTTTAATGCTGGTTACATAGATATTCATTTTATTACAATTCATTAAGCTATGCATTTATGTATGTGTAGAATATTACACTATTAAAAAAATCTTCAAAGAAGAGTAAAGGAAGGAATGGTTGGGAATTATGTTCATATTAACACAGCATTGAAACCACAAATAGATTTGAATTACTGTATTCAAAGAGGCAAGAATTCTTCAATACCAGTTATCTCATTAATGATAGGAAACGTAGAGCATTGGAAAATATCTTTAGTACTCAGTTGTACCATTTAAAAAAAATGAGTAACAGGTTTTTGTTTGTTTGTTTGTTTTGGCTGCGTTGGATCTTCGTTGCTGCACGTGGGCTTTCTCTAGTTGTGGCATGCGTGGGCTTCTGACTGCGGTGGCTTCTCTTGTTGCAGAGCCGGGCTCTAGGCGTGCGGGCTTCAGTAGTTGTGGCACGTGGGCTCAGTAGTTATGGCGTACAGGCTTAGTTGCTCCGCGGCATGTAGGATCTTACCGGACCAGGGCTCAAACCCATGTCCCCTGCATTGGCAGGCAGATTCTTAACCACTGCGCCACCAGGGAAGCCCTAGAGTTAGATTTTTAAAAAACTTTTTTGACAGCAGGGACCTTGTGAGTACAGAACAGGACCTCAATGTTACTTGAAGAAATGAAAGCAAGGTTGCTGAAAGCTTTGATGTTGTTCTGTCCCGCATATTATACAGTTAACATTAGAGCAACTGCAAACATGCAAACAGACTCCAAGCAGAAGGGTTTATTCCTCATAGCAGCTTACAGGATATGTTATATAATCAGGGCTAAGTCATTTCCACTTTTTGACTGTCTCATCTACTGGTCTGTGGAAATCGATGCTATGGTTCTTCAGACTCTTCAAGTATTTTCTGCATTATCCAGAAAAGAGTTTATTCTGCTTGTCTGAAAATGAGTGGTTCCTATGAGTCAGGAATCCACCAATCCAGCAGCTACTTGCAGAGACTAGTCACGCACAGAGGATGGAATACCGTGAACTTGATTTTCCTTCTTCCTCTTCTGGAATGGCTGTCCTGATTATTCTTACTCAGAGTCACAGGTGGCAGTCAGGGTCCAAGCAGGAGACAAAAGCCACAGCAGTTATTTTAATGGAAATGATTTAATATGAAGATTTATTAACTGAAAAGTAGCAAAGGGAGCCCAGGTATCCTGGGAATAGTAGCTACAGGAAACAATTACACGCCCCCCCCCCATTTCTGGGGGAACACAGGGAAGAATTTGTAACGATCAACATTTAGAAGCTGTTAGAAAGGGGCCAGTGCTGGGGTGAGGAGGAAATTCCAAGCTGATGAGTGCTGGTGTCTTTAAGAGGTGTGATGAAGCTGGTTCTGGGAGCACTGGGAAAACTGGCACCAACTGCTGCTACTGAAACAGGCTGAGCTGCGGGGGTGAAGAAATATGTCAGGACGACTCTGAGGCGAAGAAGCAGGGGAGGAACAGCCCCTTTTCCTTCTCAAGCTGTGTAGTGTCCCTCTACCGCCCCCTACTGGCAGAGCCTAACAAGGAGCGACTGGCCAAGGAGAAATGAGGTTTGCAGAAGTTGCCCCCGTTTGACAGCAGAGGGCATGAGTGTGTTAGAAGCTGAGAGACAGTGGTTTAATAAGCAGCACAGTGATACGCTATTCTGCAGAATTCTTAAGGATTATAGGGTGCACGCATATGAACAAAATAAAGCTGTAAAGTGCATTACTATTGTGGTAATAATGATGATAATTTACATATGATTAACAGCTTCCCGGCGTTTGCACAGTGCTTGTGCGTACATCATCTGTTCAGAATCAAACTGGCAATCTGATGCTGAACTAACAAAAACACAAAGAAGAATGAGAAAAACAAGTCAAAAAATGATCAAAATAGATAGTAATAGGGTAGTTCTCAACCCAGGGTGGTTCTGTCCACCAGAGGACATTTGGCAACGTCTGGAGACATTTTCTACTGTCATGACTTAACGGGAGTGCTACTGGCATCTAGTGGGTAAAGGCCAGGGATGCTGTTAAACATCCCACAATACACAGGACTGCCTCCACAACAAAAAATTATCCAGTTCAAAATGTCAGTAGTGCTGAGGTTGACAAACCCTGCGCTAGACTAACGGCCCTTGGTCTGTGGCCACAAGGTACCCAAGTGCATGATTCTGTCTTTGTACCGACACATGCATGGCACTGACTTATAACTAGCTGTTAATGGTTCTGTCACCTCCTCACTATACTATAAGCTCTGAGAGACCCAGGACTAGTTGTGCCCATGACAACTAATAGATGCTCACTGTACATTGAGGAAAAGCCACAATGCCTTACACTTCAGCACTTGAATGGAGTAGATAAGTATAGCCCATCAGGCCTTTTTCTAGAGATATGCTCATATGTGGCATATAACTAGGATGATTAAATAACTTATTAAAACTCAGAATACATTCAAGAATTCTAAAAAATATGCTATTAATAAATAAAATAAGACAATAGGTATGGCCTGAAATTGTCTTGGATAGCCGGAAAGTGTGGTTACTCTCTATAAGTCTAACAAGTTTACATGTCTGGTTCCTTCACTTATATGTTCAATTAAGAGCAGTAAATTAGGAAGGAGGAGAGAAGGGCACTCTGAGGACAGAAAGAAGGGACAGTACCAGCAAGTAAAGGAACAGAAATAGCATAAGAGATGTTCAAAAAGACCCAGAGCCACCTGGGGTCCTTTGGTGTAGGCAACAAGCAACCGCATAGCTGAAAACCCTGTGTGAGAATCACGGTATTACAGCAAGCGTGATTAATTTTCATAATGATTAATTTTAAAATACTCATATAAAATAGATCAGTTTAATAAATACTAGAAAGGTAAAAATCAGGTAATATATTTTACAGATTTTTATCCAAAATATTAAACTGTTTAAAATTTCAAGGGATAAACTCTCAATCATCCAGAAAAATGTACTTATTTAGCATAACCAGTCTTGAGAATTTTAGAGGACTCAAGCTGTGTAAATGCAGTTCAACAGGGAGATGTGCAGGGAGCACTAACACTGTTCTAGGAGAGCTAGTCGAGTGCTGGGCGAGCCTGGAGGGAGGGAAAGTAGTTCTGCCTGCTGGGATCAGAAGCTTTAGGAACAAGATGATCCCATATGATGGCTCTTATGAATACAAATTAACAAATAATCAACGATTTCCTTTCTTCTTCTGTTTTGATTCCTTGGTTTTCTTTTCTAAAAATCATTTTAGGGCTTCCCTGGTGGCGCAGTGGTTGAGAATCCGCCTGCCGATGCAGGAGACACGGGTTCGTGCCCTGGTCCGGGAAGATCCCATGTGCCGCGGAGCAACTAAGCCCGTGAGCCATGGCCGCTAGGCCTGCGCGTCCGGAGCCTGTGCTCCGCAACAGGAGAGGCCACAACAGTGAGAGGCCCGCATACCGCAAAAAAAAAAAAAAAAAATCATTTTAAAACGTTTGTATTATCGCAATTTAAGAACATACAACAGTAGAGAGAAAGGTAGCCCTCGTCCAGCTTCAAAAAAGCTCAATCTGTGAGCAATCTTCTTTCTACACACACTGTTCTCTACTCCGACCAAATTATTTAAAGGTAAATCTCAGCTGTTATGAGCTTTCATCTGTAAGCATGTAAGGATGTATCTTTTATTTTTTTTAAAATATTTATTTATTTATTTATTTTGGATGCGCCCGGTCTCAGTTGCAGCACGCGGGATCTTTGTTGCCGCGTGCAGGCTTCTTAGTTGCGGCATGCGGACTCCTTAGTTGAGGCATGCATGTGGGATCTAGTTCCCTGACCAGGGATCTAACCCGGGGCCCCTGCATTGGGAGTGTAGAGTTTTACCCACTGCACCACCAGGGAAGTTCCCTAAGAGATAATTTTTAAATAATTGCAATAGCGTTGTCACATCTGAAATAAAATTAATGACTCCTTAATATCATTTAACACTGAGTCAGTGTTCAGACTTCCCAGGCTGTCTTCTGTGTGTCTTTTTATAATTGGTGGGTTTGAATCAGGATCCAAACAAATTCTACAGTGATTTTTTAAAATAAAAGCTTTATTGAGATACAATTCACATACCACATAATTCACCCCTTTAAAGCACACAATCCAGTAGTTTTTAGTATATTTATAGAGCTGTGTAATCATCACAACTAATTCCAGAACATCTCTCCCAAAGCAGTCACTCCTCATTCCCTGCCATTTTCTCAGCCGTTGGCAACCACTAATCAACTTTCTGTCTCTGTGGATTTGCCTCTTCTGGACATTGCACGTAAATGGAACCATACAATATGTGTTTGTGTGTGTGTGTGTGTGTGTGTGTGTGTGTCTGGCTTTTTCCACATAGCATAATGTTTTCAAGGTTCATCCATGTTGTAGCATGTGTCAGTACTTCATTCCCTTTTTTTTTGCTAAATAATATTTCACTGTATGAATATTTATTTACCCATTCAACCATTGATAGCCATTTGTGTTTCCACCTTTTCACTATTGTGAATAATGCTGCTGTGAACATTCATGCAGTTTTTATGTGGATAGTTCTTTTTTCCCTATTCCCTTAGGCAGTTTTTTTTTCCTTCCAGCTTTATTGAGATATAACTTGACATACAGCAGTCTAGGAGTTTAAGGTGTACAGCTTAATGATTTGACTTACATATATCATGAAATGATGACCACAGTAAGTTTAGTGAATACCCATCATCTCATATAAAGTTAAGGAAACAGAAAAAAAATTTCTTTTCCTTGTGATGAGAACTCTTAGGACTTAATTTATTAACAACTTTCATATAGTAGTGTTAATTTTATTTATCATATTGTATATTACATCCCTCGTACTTATTTATCTTATTACTGGAAGTTTGTACCTTTTGACCACCTTCATCTAATCCTCCCTCCCTCCACCCCCTGCCTCTGATAACCACTAAATCTGATCTCTTTTTCCATGAGTTTGTATATTTGTTTTCGAAGTATAATTGACCTACAACACTGTTAGTTCCTGTTACACAACATAGTGATTTAATATTTCCATACATTTCAAAGTGATCACCATGATAAGTCTAGTTACCATTGTGGAAATTTGTTTTCAGTTCTCTTGGGTATATACCTAGGAGTGGAATTGCTGGAGCATATGGAAACTCTCTGTTGAACTTTCGATGAACTTCCAGACTGTTTTCCAAAGTGACTGAAACATTTTACATTCCTACCAGTAATCTATGGGGGTTCCCATTTCTCTATGTCCTTTCCCAAATTTATTATTGTCTGTCTTTTTTTATGATAGCCATCCTTGTGGGTGTGAAGTTCTGTCTCATTGTAGGTTTGATTTGCATTTTCCTGATGACTAATGATGTTGAGCACCTTTTCACGCACTTATGGCTATTTTTGTTGCACAGTGATTTTTCAAAGTATTGCAAATGTATTTTAAATTTCAGATTAAAGAGTTGGTAGTTGAGCAGTCTCCCAAACTGATTTGTCTTTGATAAATTCCTTGTTTTCTGGTATAAAATGTTTCAGGCTCATCTTATACGTTTCTTGCCCCAACCTGGATTTAGCCATTTCTTCAAGGAGCTTTGGGTAGTTTTAGTTAAATGTTATTTAGAGACCACAGTCTGGGCACTGAGGATGCTTATTGCTACTGAAATGGTAATTGTCTCCAGGTCATTTCAGTGGGAAAAGCTAGAAAATACTTTTTTATTTCTCTCTCCAAGAGAAAAATACGTTATAAGTGCATGCTTTTGTTTTCAATTCAAATTTAAGAATACAGGGTTTTAACTTATTTGATTTTACATTTATATCTCTTTCTCTTGTGCTGAAAATCGTGGTTCCAATGATATTAACATAGTAAATTATGCACTTTATCCTACACAATATATATTATGCTTTCAAAGTGGCTGTCCTGGTGTGGTAACTAACAATACAACTACTGAAACCAGTTTAAGATTTGTTTGCACTTCTTTTTGTCATTAGGATATATCCTGTTGGTGTACACAGTCAAATGTATATTTTAAGGTAAGCTGAACTAATTCTTCTCTGTGTGGCATTTTTTAAAAGAGAAATTAATTTTTACTTTTGATTTAATTTTTAAGTGATTTTGTAAATCACTTACATAGTTCCAAAGTCAACACTATAAAGTCAGGTACATTTTGAGAAGTCTAACTTCTAACTGTATCCCCTCCACTCAGTTCCCTCTCAGCTCATATAAGCAATGATTTTTATTAGTTTTAGCTTAGCCTTCCTTTAAAAGAGAAAGAGCTTATTTATTTATTTATTTATTTATTTATTGTTTATTTATTTGTAACCCACCCCTTTTCTCAGATTAAAGGAATCTATGTACTCTCTTCTGCACTTTGCTTTTTTTTTCCCCACTCAGTAACATATCCTGGAGATCACCCTATAGACATATGTAATGAGCTTTCTCATCATTCCTTTTCATGGCTGTATTATACCCCACCGTGTGCCCAACCAGCCCCTTATTGATAGATACTTGAATTGTTACAGATGTGCTGCAATGAATAGCTGTGACACTGTGATAAGAAATATGTATATTTATGGTCTTCATTCTGGTTCCTGGCACAGAACTCCTAAAACCCTTGTAATTTCCTAAGTAAGAAGGGTGATAGGAGCAGCATTTATCATAATATTTGGTTTTTGCCCTGGGTTCCTGACACAAGAGCCTATAAAACCCTTTTATAGTTTCTTGAGTGACAGGAGTCAGGGGAGCCTCTTCTATTGTTCATTATGAGCCTCTTTCAATCATCCTTGAGTTTATGCTAATGAGGTGACTCTTGGTTGGGCCCTTAGATAGCTTCGGGATATGAGGGCTGTTTACCAGAGGCACTGTCCCTGTGCTCAGAGGGTTGGCACTTGCAGCCCAACCCCCAGTCTCAGGAGAGGGTAGAGGAGCTGGGTATTGAGCTAATCACCAACACTCAATGATTTAATCAATCATGCCTCCATGATGGAACTTCCGTAAAATCCCCTAAATGATGGTGTTCACGGAGCTTCCGGGCTGGTGAACACAGCCATGTGCCAGGAGGGTGGCGCAGCCCAACTGCATGGGGACTGAAGCTTGGGACTCTTCCAGACCTTGCCGTATGTGCCTCTCTATCTGGCTGTTCCATTGCATCATTTTTAACGTCCTTTATAATAAACCAGTAATAGTAAAGTGTTTCCCTGAGCTCTGTGAGCCACTCTAGCAAATTAATTGAACCTGAGGAGGGGGTCATGGGAACCTCCAATCTGCAGTTAAATCAGACACGAGTTGTGGGTAACCTAGGGACCTGCTACCTGTGATTGGTATCTGAAGTGGGGGCAGTCTTGTGGGACTGAGCCCTTAACCTGTGGAATCTGTGCTAAGACCAGGTAGTTAGTGTCAGAAGTGAATTGCATTCCAGGACACCCAGCTGGTGTCTAGAGAGTTGGAGAATTGGTTGGTGTGGGGAAAAAACTCCACACATTTTTTGTCAGAAGTATTGTGAGTAAACAACTGTTCATAATGTCAAATTATAATTTTTCCCTTTACCTTTGGGTTAGATTCCTAAAAGTGGGATCGCTGGCTTAAAAGGTAAGTACCAATGTAATTTTGTTAGATGTTGACAAATTCCCCTTCATAGAGGCTCGATGATTTTACATTCCCACCAGCAACATAAGAGAGTGCTTGTTTCCCTACAGCCTAGCCAACGAAGTGTATTGTGAAGTGCTTGGATTTTTGCCAGTATGATCGATAAGAAATAGAATTTTAGAGTAGTTTTCATTTTTCATTTCCTTGTTACATATTTCTTATGTGTTTAAGAAAAATTTGCCTTTTTTTTCCTTGCTCCTTTTTGGTGGCATAGTATTGATTTTTTTCTTCTTAGTTTTTAGAAGCTCTTTATATTTAGGGATTTTACCGTTGGTGATCTTAGTTGCAAATATTTTTTTCCCAGCTTGTAGTTTGTTATTTATTTATTTTTTTGCCACAAGAGACATTTATTTTTATGTAGTCAAATTTATCAGTCTTCCTCCCTCTTATTTTTGAATTTTGAGTCATGATGAGGGAAGTTTATCCCACTCCCAAGTTATAGAACAATTAACCGATTTTTTTTTCCTGGTATTTCTATGGTTTCATTTGTATATTTAAACCTTGCATCTATTTGAATTTCATTTTTGGTTTATGATGTATTTATCAAGTTTTACCTTTTTCGATACGGCTGCCCAATTAGTAAAATGTTGACCTTTTCCAACTGATTTGAGATACCACCTTTATCACATATAAAATTTTTATTTTATTACACCAGTATTAAAACGCATTCTTCGGGCTTCCCTGGTGGCGCAGTGGTTGAGAATCCGCCTGCCGACACAGGGGACACGGGTTCGTGCCCCGGTCCGGGAAGATCCCACGTGCCGCGGAGCGGCTGGGCCCGTGAGCCACGGCCACTGAGCCTGCGCGTCCGGAGCCTGTGCTCCGCAACGGGAGAGGCCACAACAGTGAGAGGCCCGCATACCAAAAAATTTTTTAAAAACACAACACAAAAACATATTCTTCTAATTGCTACTGATTTTATTTTGAGAGGAGGTGATAGAGTTCATTACAAGTCTTCAGGCTGACTGGGTAGCTTTAAAGTTAAAATTCTGTTTATCCAGTTATCAGGATGTTCTCAGTAAGTAGAACCAGACTCAGGGGTCCCTATGCCATTGTCTAAAACTAGTACGAGGAGAAAACAATGAATCTAAGGTGGAGGAGAAAAACACAAACATTTGTTAGGTACTTACACATGTCTAATGCCGGGCTAGACACTTTGCCTGTATTCTCTTATCTCATTTAGTCCTCACACAAA
The DNA here is from genome assembly GCF_026419965.1 of Kogia breviceps. Taxonomy (NCBI): domain Eukaryota; kingdom Metazoa; phylum Chordata; class Mammalia; order Artiodactyla; family Physeteridae; genus Kogia; species Kogia breviceps. The sequence goes on along the minus strand of NC_081316.1, from coordinate 110,983,803 downwards.
TTCTGTGTGGTGGCAATTATTATCCCCATTATACAAATGAGGAACCTGAAGATACAGGAAGTTATTCTATGACCAAAACCAGCTAAACGCAATGTAGGAATAAGGAATTAGGGAAAAGCAAAAGAAAGAAAGCATCCCCTGTTTTAAAGAGTAATATTTAGGGAATTCCCCGGCGATCCAGTCTCAATGCTGAGGGCCTGGATTCGATCCCTGGTCAGGGAATTAAGATCTCACAAGCCGCAGCACGGCCAAAATAATAATAATAATAAAGAGTAATATTTAGTTGTTGTCTCTAGCAAAGGGAGTAACTTAATTTGAAAATTTCATCTGGACATCTGAGACTTAGTCTCTCTCAAACCACTTTGGAAGTCATAGATTTTAGTATTTTTCTAATGGGACACAATTTTTATTTCACAAATTAGGGCCTGGTTCAAAAGAGGCATCCTGTCTTAATTAAAAATTGTGACCCAGGGCTTCCCTGGTGGCGCAGTGGTTGGGAGTCCGCCTGCCGATGCAGGGGACACGGGTTCGTGCCCCGGTCCGGGAGGATCCCACATGCCACGGAGCAGCTGGGCCCGTGAGCCACGGCCGCTGAGCCTGCGCGTCTGGAGCCTGTGCTCTGCAACGGGAGAGGCCACAACAGTAAGAGGCCCGCGTGCCGCAAAAAACAAACAAAAAAATTGTGACCCATTGTTTCAGGGGATTGCAAAAGACCTGGCAGAAATATTTTTTATGATAAGTGTCACTACAAGGTGCTCTTACAAAGTTTAGTCTCTCTACAATTAGGCAAGACAGCTTTTTAAAAAATAAACTGTGAGGCATTTGGGGAGAATATAAGAAGTTGTTGTTGCCTTAGTTTTGGTTTGTTTCTGTCTGAAAATAGGATGTAGAGCAGAAAAAGTAGGGAAAAATTAGCATATTTGAACAGGTCTAGAGTAGTGATCTATGATGACAAATTTGCTCATGAATGCATTACAGGAAGGAAAAGCACTTCTCTTAGAAGGTGTAACACTGTAAAAATAGAACTGCATTTCATCTAGATCAAAACCCCATTATAAATATAGCAGATTACCATGACTTCAGCCAGAGAAAGTAACAGGAGATTATGTTGTTGGGTTAAATTAGTGACCTCATCAATGATCAGCAGTTCAAACCATCCTCTTCCTCTGTGGGGAGACTCCCTACTTGACGTGTGCTTAGTCTGTTGGGTAGTATAATTTTTCTCTCTGTTCTTTTTACCTAATGAGAGATGCTTGGAGCCAGAGAATTTTGGTTTGGTTTTTCTTGAGTCATTTGAGAGGAAATAAAATAAACATCTTTCTGACTTCATCTCCAGAAGGTAAAGCTAAGAAGGATCATTAAATAGAGATTTCTTGGTTATTCTTTAACTCCATCTTCCAATAAGCAGAAAGAAGTAAGCATGAAACGCTCTCTTAAGTTATATGTAAGGAATGAGACAAGATCCTGCTTTGGTCTCTTTAGGAGGCAGGAGGAGCCCAAGGTTCTAATCCTGTCTCACTAATCAGTTGTGTGGACTTTGATAGCTGACAAAACCTCTCTGGGCCTCCGTTCCCTTTCTAAAATACAAAATAATTGCTCAAAGTCAGTGTTTCCCAAATTGTGTTTGTTAGAACAATAATATTCCATAAAACAACTGTTTTGTGGTTTTAAAGGTGCTCCATTTAGAAGCTGAAAATAATTTAAAACCCAGTTCGCCCAGCTTACATAACAACATAGGGATCTTTACCTCACTTAACAAAGAGTTCTGAAATACTCAGCAGCTTAGCAAAATCATCAAGGGTTAGTTGTACTCTCTCTTTTCTATTGCATCCTCACCACATTAGCTACGATTCCTTGATGGGGAGAAAATAGCTGTGGCAGTTCTAAGCATCACTTCTAGTTATTGCAACATTATAGGGGAAGCAAGATGTTTTCATTCTGAGTGTCTCTTTTTATCATTAAGAGAAATCTTTCCCAGAAGCCCTGTAAGAACTTCCCCTCCTGTCTCAATGGCCAGCATTATTATTATTTATTTATTTTTTCAAGTATAGTTGATTTACAATGTGTTAATTTCTGCTATACAGCAAAGTGAATCAGTTATACACACACACACACACACACACACACACACACACACACACATATATATATGTATTCTTTTTCATATTCTTTTCCATTATGGTTTATCACAGGATATTGCGTATAGTTCCCAGTGCTATACAGTAGGACCTTGTTGTTTATACATTTTGTATATAATAGTTTGCACCTGCTAATCCCAAACTCCCACTCCATCCCTCCCCCGACTCCCCTCCCCCTTGGTTACCACAAGTCTGTTCTCTATGTCTGTGAGTCTTTTTCTGTTTTGTAGATAAGTTCATTTGTTTCATATTTTAAATTCCACTATAAGTGATATCATATGGTATTTGTCTTTCTCTTTCTGACTTGTTTCACTTAGTATGATAATCTCTAGGTCCATCCATGTAGCTGCAAATGGCATTATTTCATTTTTTATGGCTGAATAGTATTCCGATGTATATATGTACCACATCTTCTTTATCTCAATGGCCAGCAGGATTTTATGTGCCCGAGCTGAAACTGACCACTGGCAAGGGGAGTGGAACCATGGCTAATTCAAACCAATCATGATTCTTCTTTATGGCTGGGAGGGAGGCCTGCCTCCCCTGAAGCACAGGACTACACAGTGGGGGGTGGATACTAGAACAAAATCACAGATCTACTAGAAAGGAGGAAGCCATTGGCCAATGGTCATTGGGTGGGCAACCATCACAAATTGCTTTATGTGGTTGAGTGAGTTTGATCTTTGCTGGGTTAAACAAAGCCAAACAGATTCCTTTATAAGAAGACTTTTCAGAGCCTTTACTGTGTTAATGTTCATCATCTCTATGAGGGAGATATAACCTTCAACCTTTTCCAAACTTATTTGACCCCAGAAAACTTTTTTTTTTTTTTCATGGAGCATCCATTAACATTTCTAGGTCACCAGTGTTCCTCAAAATTTTAGGAAATGCTTGATATGAACTCAAAGATCCCTTCTAATGATCATATTCTATGGTTATCTATAAAACTAGATTCAGATTTGTTGAGATGCAAGAAATCTATACATATATCTACTGTATTGGGTAGGGTTTCTGGAGAAAACAGGTGATACATTCGCATTGGGCAATTTGAGGAGATTTAATAAGTGAACTCCTTCCAAAGCTTTGGGGGAACCACAGAAGACAGTGCAGGATCCCTCTAGGCTTGAAGTGAGGGAAGCAAGTAGATTCCCAAACTAGAGACAGAGAGAATTGCCTGATGGGAGATGTGACCTCCAGTCGGGGGACCCAGTCAGTTCCTAGCAATCTTGCACACACATCCTCTGCTCGCCTGCCGGGAATCCACATTCCCCAACTGGAAGCCAGAGAGAGGGCAAGGCAACCTGCTGATGTTTCCGCAGTGGCAATGTTCCAGGGCACCCGGCAGGTAGGAAAGGGGGGAGAGTGAGGAGGGGCATTTGAAAGATAATGAGCATAGCTACCCAACATCTCATTTTTTCCTAAATGTCGCCCTGGAGTCACCCTAGTATAACGGTTGGAGGGGCATAGCATTGAAGCTAGACAGACCCAGATCAGCATCTGGGCTCTCTCCTTACCTGGTTAAACGGTGGTCTCCTAAGCCATTTTGTAGAGTTTAGAGCAGCTCTTTTGTGTCAAATGTGCATTATAATACCTACCTTGCAAGAATGTTACGATGATTAAATTAGATTACCTATATAAAGTGGCTCATAATAGGTCCTTTCAAATGTCCTTTTCTTTTACCTGTCTTCCCTCTGCTGTTGGCCAAATATACATTGAGAAACTACGATAGGCTGGGCATCATGAACGTTAACTATTTTTGCCCACAGAATGCGTTTGGCCTGTGGATTGGGGTGTAGTTCTACATCAGGTAGGACTAGATGACTCATAAGGTCCTTCTACCTCCAGGAAAATATAATATTTCTAAATATTATTTCTAATTCAGCTTTAATGATAATATTTCAACTTCAGCTATGTTTTGAAAAATTTTGATTTGTGCTACGTCAGGGCACCCAAACCTATTGGAATCACCTAGAGAGCTTTAAAAAAATGAAATGCAGGTTCCAAAGCTCTGCCTTTAGGTCTGCTGAGACCAATCTTTCAGGGCAAACCTGGGAATCCCTGTTTTTCAAATCCTCTCAGGTAAATCTGACAATCAGCTAAGTTTGCTTACCTCTGCTTCACATGGTATCAATACTATAATGTTGGCATATTCATTTGCCTCTTGAGTAAAAGGCCCTGGAACAATGGAAGCAGTCCCAGTGAACATCCTTGGGGAGGATTAAGCTGCAAACATAGACTCAAAGTAGCACAATACAGCAGTGTGGTTTGATCAGCCATGAAAAGCACCATCTCTGAAGTGAAAGTGTTTTTCCTTCTGGGTTGTTTTCAGTTTAATAGCTTGGTGAATGATTTGTCTGAGCTGCTACAAAACTATAAATGGCATGCCTCATCTTGATGTCTTTGTACATTAAAACTCTCTTAGAAATCAGGACATCTGGCTCATTTCCCTTCTTCTAACTCCACCACTTCCCTTCTCTTCCAGAACAATTCAGTCCTGAAGTCATTAGGCGGGATCTAGCAAAGTAGGCATCCACAGGGGGGGGCTGGTGGAGAAGCTGTGGAAGCCCGGAGAGGGGTGTCTGAGCCCCAGCCCTGTGAGGTGGCAGTGCCCCTAGAAGGGCTGCCCAGCATGAAGGGTCTGAGCCTGAGTGGGTGAGGAGGGTTACCATACAGCACTAAGTGTGTGGCCAGGGCTTCCAGACAGTGGCTGGGGGGGGGGGGGTGGTCAGAGCCCATGCTTGGTGAGGAGAGCATCCACAAGGAGAGGTGGGGGGCACAGAGTGGGGAGTCAGAACTCCAGCATCCTCAAGGAGAACAGGATAGTAGCAGAGATGGGAGAAGCTCACATACAGGGGATTGAGCAAATCAGTGAATATGTTAAGGATAATGAAAGCTGGATTTCTCAGAAAAGGTAGTTACAAGTACAGAAAGGGGGAAAAGCTAAAATAAATGCATGGTTTTCAAGAGATAAATTTAAATATATCCATACATGGACATATATATACCCTTGTATGTATGCATTCTCATATATTCTCTGTCTCTGTCTACTGAGATAACTTGAAAACAATGATGCCCCAAAGCAGTGAGTACACCTGTCCCCTGGATTTTGGCTTCTAAATACCATTTTCCACTAAAAGGAACCAGGGATCCTTAGAGAAATGGCTGATGACAAGGCTGGGGCCGAAAGAGTTTTAGATGAGCCTGGAATATTTTGTACCAGAAAGCAAGCAAGTTCTTGAAGCTTGAGGACAAGAAGGACACAAAAGCCTGTTTCCACAGTTTGATCATCAGATTAGCAGCTGATTAATTTAACAGTAACAGAGTATAACTCAGTGACTAACACAGGATAGTAACAGATTGTAGCCTGTTTAATAACAGAGGAAACCATGATTCCATACAGGTATCGATCAGTAAGTGAGTAACTTGAAAGTTTGATGAGGAACAGGATATTTACATAGTTTTAAAGCATCTCCCCACAAAATATTAACTTAGAAAGCAGAAAAGAGTAAGTTTACAATGGAGAAGTTTGGCAGATACCACCTTCATCAAGTGATCAAGGTGGATATCGTCAGTAATGGGATCAATAAAATGCAGCGTGACAAACAAAACATCCCTGACGTGATAATCCTGTCCAAGTTGCATAACCTGAATCCAACCACGAGGAACCAGCAGACAAAGCCAAACTGAGGGATGGTCTACAAGATAACTAGCCTGTAATTTTCAAAACTGTCCAGCTCGTGAAAGGGAAGGCACTCTGTGCCAAACTGAATGGGATGGAAATGAGACATGTGATTCTGAACCGGATCCCCTGGGAGGTTTGGGACAATCGGAGATATAGATGGATGAAGTCTGAGGTCTGCAGTACAAAAACGTCAATGTTAATGTCCTGATTTGGGGGGGTTGAGCTGTGGTTATAGAGGAGGGTGTCCTTGTTTGGAGGAAATACACACTAAAGCATTTGTGGGGTGACAGGACATCATGTCAACTTACAGTGGTTTAGAGGGAAAAGTGTTTCGTTCTATCCTTATGCCTTTCAGTAATTTTGTGATTGTTAAAAAAATGGTATCATGAGAAAAAAATCAGCCTGGCTGGATCTGGCCCCTGTAACAAATTACAAACTCATAATTTTCATGTGTGTGGTAGAGCAGTGGCAGGGGGGCAGGTGGTATTATTTTAGAATTAGTTTATTCAGGTCCAAAGAATGAGAAATGTCATAAATGTTGGGAAGAAAAGACATGTCACATGTCACTTTCACGTGTGAAAGTGAGGAGGAAGTATGACTTGGAACAACCACTAGAAACACAAATACATATTCTGCTCTTTATTAAATAATTTTTTAAAAGCATCTATTAGGTCAGTAATCGTGAAATTCAGCTCATTATTTTCTTTCCTACGTGTTTTTGTAATGAAGTGTCCTGGTAAAAACATTGTCTACCAGGTCAACTCTTGTGATTTAGCAAGACAACTAGAAGAAAATGGAAACTTTGGGTCTGCCTTGAACTAGCACTTGTGTCTTGGGGCATTAATCTTGGGACCTTCATGCTTATCTGACTCACTCATTGTTTTGCATGACTTCTCCCAGACAGGGAATGGGCTGGTTACAGCTTCTTAAAGTGCATCTTGAAAGTAAGCTCCTAGGATTAGAGACCTTCTTTGGGTCCTTTTCACCTCGAAGTTCTTTATTTGGAAACCAGAAAGAAAGACAAAAAAAAAAAAATTTTTTTTTAAAGTAGTTCCACTAGAGCCCAGCATCTAATAATATCTCCCGTTCCCTTTGCAGTAAGATGTTAGCTGGTCACATTGACCCCATCCCAAAGTTTAGTAGAACCCTCCTGCTGTGAAGTAGTGTCAGGCATAATAGGGTCTTTGTCTTCTTTTCTTTTTCTTTCTTTCTTTTTTTAAACTACAAAGCTTTATGTCCACCGGTTAGTCCTCATTTGTTGCTCTGGGTCCGGGGCAGATTACGCTTGGAGGACACCATCTTGCATTGCACTCAAAGTACTTTTTTTTTTTTTTCTTCTCTCTTCACGTGATGGTAATTATGCTCCTTCCCACAGGCTGCTCCGCTTGAGGTGCTGATGAGGCTGCCCTGAAATCCTGTTTTCTGTTGCAAGGAGCACTACACGATGCTCTCTGGTATATGAGTGAGCTCTCCTTTTAATTGTGAAGGTTGTGCCTTTTCCTTCGTCTTTGTTTTTGCCTCTGAGTACAACTGTGTGATGTAGTTCATGCAGCGCTTAGAGCGGCAAGCTGAAAGAAAAACGTAGCGAACACGAACATTTAGTTTGAACAACATGGCACCCATTTATTTGAAACACATGGATTGCACGTGGTATTTGTAGGTCCGAATGTTAATGTGTTAAAAAAATCCAAGCTGAAATTAACTGATGTGTATACATGGTCTCGAACGCCCTGTTATACTCTAATTTTTAAAATGTCTTCTTGCACCGCGATGAAGAGTGGCCCCCGCTTGCCACAACTAGAGAAAGCCCTCGCGCAGAAATGAAGACCCAACACAGCCAAAAAATAAACTAATTAATTAATAAAAATGTCTTCTTATGTAAACTACATGCTCATAAACCTGAAATAAAATATATAGACACCTCTGCTATCAAATAACATATGTATTGCTGGACAAAAAAAAATACATTGCCTTTAGCATAATTTCATACTGAAAGTAAGAGGGCTTATGGGAAAAAGAGGATTGGGGAGACCCACTGAAAGCCCATGCAACTCTGTACACGGAGTCTGGAAACAGCTCCAGAAGGTAGCTTTTAAGTGAGCAGAAACAATAGAGTTGAAATGCTGAATGTGAGGGTGCCGAGGGAAGGAGGATGGAAGTGGGGGTCAGAGCCCAGGAGAAAGTGCAACTTCCCACAACTGTGGCAAGCCCTCCCCCCCAGGGAGTCGAGGGTGGGGGCAGACCTTTCTGGGGAGGGAGTCCTGAGTGCCATGCTCCTTTTGCTGTTTTAATTGTTTTTTAAATTTTATTGAAGTATAGTTGATTTACAATGTTGTGTTCATTTCTTCTGTATAGATACTCATTTCAAACTTTCTTAGAGGTGAATTACAAGGGCTTCTGCTTGTTCCGCAGCTGAGCTGAGGGCTTTTCTTTTCCTGCTAAAGGTTCTGTCCCCCTTGCCTGGGAGCATAGGCGTAGGAACTGACCCCAATTACACGTTATACTGACGTCATTCTCCCCCTGCCTGTTGTGGGAGGAGACGGATGGTATAGAAACACGCGTTGTACTACAACAGCCTGTATGCAGCTGACACACATTTTCCCCTCCCACGTCCAGGTCTTGCACAGACCTCTCACTTGTGCCCCTCTTCCTGCTACCGCAGCTAGTCTTTCTTTCCGCTTCACACCCTGCTAGGTCAAAACCAAAAAAAAAGCCAGAGGTGTTGTAAAAGAAATGCTTCTTACAAAGCCTCAATAAAACCAATAGGAACTAGTGGCAAAGCTCACTGCAATTTCTTGCAACTTTTGGCAGGTGGAATAAGTTAATTTGCATGGAGGAAACAATGGTTGGAAGGTGTAAGATTCTTGCTTTGCTATATTCCTAACTTCTTTCTACTGGATCTTTGTCAAGAGCACACACACAAAAACACATACACACAGAGTCTCCTTTTAGACTCTTCTTTTCATATTTTGCTTGAAGAATTGCAATGAAGTCATCCAAAAGACCTGAAACATTTCTGCTTGAATTAGTTAAGCCTTATATTCATTTGTTCAATACAAATTTATCCAGTACTCTGTCTGTGCCAAGCCCCATGCTAGGATCCGGGGGTACACAGAGATTAGATCCAGTTGCTTGCCACCTGGAGGTGTACTGTGTTAGCTAAATTAACACACCAAGCATGACAGTCTGGCGTGGGAAGTGCTTCACTGTAAAGGTGTATGTACGATACTGCAGCACACAGGAGGGTTCTACCTGTATGTGACAGCAAGGACTCAGGGATGGCTTCCCAAAGGGGCATACCTCCAGCTACCTGAACTTAACTGCTACTTTTGGTTTTTTAAGAAGTATTTCTTCAAGTTCTACAAGATGATTTATGTGATTTGCTTTTTCTTGTGCTAAAAATCAAACTTTGATTTTTATTCTCCTCATTAAAGGCAACAAGTTAATCTCATTTTTCAAATCTCAGGTCACATAGTTGACTTACTTTGGCTATTTTTCTCTTGGGACGATGTTTCTTCATTATTTGACCTCGATCTGTAACTTTCTAGAGTGTGCTCTGAAATTTCATTTTCTGCAGGAAGAGAAAATTGTTATTGATTTCTGGTGCACAGAGCATCATCTGTATTCAGAAATGTACGTTTTGAGTAAGAGCATACCTGCTTTTATACCATAGTGGGCTTATCACTCCCTCCCCCATACCTCTTGTCCTCATTCGTTCAACAAATGGTTTTTTATTCTCTACTATGATTCCTGCAGGCACTGTGCCAGGCAGTATAAGAGCTGCGTAAGTCAAATGACCGCAGATTAGAATCAAGTACTGTCTTTTGGGAAGAAACAATTCCAGTAGCCCTTAAAGAGGTATGGGGGCGAAGTATCAACAGGAGATTTTGAAACAATAGTATGGCATTTGCCTATTGTGCAGATACAGCTGGAAAGCCAGAGCCTGTGTTTAGGTATATTTATGATGAAAATGTTAGTGCATCTGAATATCTCGAGACATTGACATTAAACCCGGAGAAGTGGTGCTTTTAAGAGGGTCATAGCCATTCAAAGATGTAGTATTTTGCCAGGGAACATCATGATTTCTCTGTTACTGGAGGTATTCAAGCCGTATGTGGCTAAAGCAGCAGTGTCCAAGATCACCGGAATGCAAGTCATGCGTGTAATTTAAAATTTTCTAGTGGCCCTGCTCAAAAAGTAAAAAGAAGCAGGTGAAATGAATGTGTTTTATTTAACTAGTAGATTCAATATACTATTATTAGACGTATTCGTGTGTGTGTGTGTGTGTGTGTGTGTGTGTGTGTGTGTGTACTGAGTCTTCAAAGTTGGGTGTGTGTTTTTTCCTTACAGCACCTCTCAAGAGCAACTAACCACAGTTCATATGCTGACCAGCCATATTGTGGCTACTGTATTGCAGCCCAGGTCTAAATAACCACTCAGAATTAAAGAGGGGATTTAATCCTGGCACACATTTAGGGAATGAATACAGCAGGTGGTTATTCTGGGTATGTGTTGAGTCTGTATTTTAGTAGATATCTTCCATGCTAGCTAAATAATTTTGTTTTTGTTTCCAACAAAATAAACTTTTAAATCAGAATGCTTAGGGAAAATTACTAACGTATGGTTGACGGAGGCTGAGTGCATTCTTACAGAGTAAGAATGGGACCCATAGCAGTCTATTATATTCAACCTTTGATTGACCATTCCTAGAATAGGAGCTCCTTAAGAGCAGGGACTTGGTCTGTCTTGTTGGCAGATGTGTCCCCAGTGCCTAGAAGAGTGCCTGGTACACAGCAGGTGCTCAGTGAATGCTTATTGAATGAATGAATGAATGAATGAATATGCTATTTGGTATCTGTTTGTGAGTAGAAGCCTCCACAGTTTAATGCCAATTCCTGGAGCTACTCTAGTTTCTCTTGGTCCTGCAGTCTTTAACTATAGTTCCTGGAGAATCACGTCCTGTGTTTACTGCAAAACAAACAGTTGCTTATTTGAATGACAATACTCATCAAATAGGTAGTACAGCATTGAATGGAAAAGCTTTAATTGACAGAATTTCCCTTTGGGCTGGCCAATTGTTTGAGCATCTTGTAGCCTCTGTCAGGTTCTCTGCCCACTCACCTTTTTTCCATATGACGTGTGCTTTCCGAAGCTTCATGATGAAGAGCTGGACGATGAGGAAGAGAATGAAAATGAGGAAGGACACAAGGGTCAGCAGCAGGACGCCGCTCTTCCTCCTCGTCAGTCCCGCAAACTGACGATTCGCTTCTAGAAGGAAAATGAAAGGATTTTGGACAGTTCGAGGGCTTGTTTTTTTTTGTCACTGAGGAATATACACAATATTTGCAAAATATAGTAGAGGCTAATACACAGCTGAGAGGAAGAGACGACAGAGAGCTTTACCCTGAGAGTAAAGAGATTCATGTCATTTATTCTCTGAAAACAAGCAAGCAGGGATACAAACAGGAAAAGCAATTGTGTGGGGTGATTTGAAAAAGATTTTTAAGTTACATAGATATCGAGCTAGTTATTTTTCATTTCTAGCGGAAACGTGAGAATATTAAATTATAGTCAGGGGATTCGGATTAGATGTAAGGAATGAGTTTTCAGCAAAGTGTAGTTAAGTAGCAAGAGAGATTGTTAAGGAGTTTGTGAAACTATGCAAACGAAATGAAATTTCATTAATCTTGGCTAGGTTAAATGTGGTCCTCCATGAAGGCATCCGGAGATAAACCGGATGAGCTCTTAAAGATCCTTCTAGAATTCTGATTCTACGGGTTCTAATTTTGCTAAATGTCATTCACAGTCCCTGTCATCTCAACCAACAAGCCATTGAGGAGTGTCGGCTACGCACAGAACATTGTGCTTAGAGCTGTATAAGGCACAATCCCTATGTTTTCGGGAGAGTTGTCTATATATGCAAACAAACAAACAGAATTAAGATATCTGTGCCAAATGCTAGACCCACGTGTGTTAATATAATGATGTGTTCAGGGATTCTGAGGCAGTAGTGGTGCCTGAGTTGGTCAGGAAAGTGTTCAGTGAGGATATTGGCCTTGAAGGAGGGGTAAGGAGAGGAGTGATGCGGTCTTTTCCTTTCATCGGGGCAGTTAGGGTAAACAAGGGCCGGGCAGTCAAAATGGGATGAAGTTTTCAGAGAAGAGTGTGTGTTTTGGTCAGGACCCTATAGAGACAGGACTGCAGAGGTAGGTGGTGGAGAGCGCCTTATGGAGGGTTGAAGGCTCACGTTCCGTGCTGTGGACTGTGAACCATAGCAGTTTTCTGAACATAGGTGTGAAGAGTGCAGAGGCATGTTTTGATAGTAGGTGCTGAAAATGCACAGCAAGGGGAGAAACTAAAGTGACAATACTTCCAGCAGGACATGATGAGGGTCTGCCTCGGGGAGGTGGCAGTGATAGTGGACAAAATACCTTAAACAGAAGACTCCAAAGTCCTTGGGAACATATTGGTTTTATGTGTGTGTGTGTCTCCACACAAACACACACACACACACAAGAGGGAAGGATGTCACCAAGGTTTGGGGCCTATGTGATGCTTTGGACAAGCTGCTTTTGTGGGAAAAAGTGCTGTTCAGTTTTTAGACATGTTGAGTTTGAGGAGATGACAGAAAATTCAGCCAGAGATACGTGGGAAATGGACTGAAACAGGGACTAATGCTCTGGAGAATGTTCTGGAAAGGCAGGTATGGAAATCTTCTGCCTGGTGGCAACAGAAACAATCTTGGGAATGGAAAATCTCTTTCAGCATTAAGGCAATAACCAAGGTTGGAGAAGTAAAATCAAATCTACCTAGAAGAGGTCAGAGGAGGAAGGGACATGAGCTAACGGACATGAGAAGGAGTGGTTAGCAAAAGTAACAGGACCAGGGAGAGTATGTCAAGGAAGCCAGGGAGACAACTAAGTAAAGGGACAGGGAGTGACTGACCAATAGAAAGGTCAAAAATAATGAGGACTGAAAAAGGCTATTGGATATACTGATTAAGAGGTTAAAACATCAAGTGTTTATGCTAAATAAATAAGTGGTGGGGGAAAAAAAAAAGTGGTGGGAACACTTACCAGTGGCCAAGTGAGAGACTTGAGTGGTTTGTTCTTCCTCTTCCTTGTCAATCTCTGATGTACTAGAATCTTCCATCACTGCAACTAAGGTGAAAGTAAGACATGAGATATGCATATGACTATGTATGTGCTGTGTAGTGTGTATATATGCACAGAGTCATCCCAAAGCATCTTTGGAAACCAAATTAAGTGATCCTCATTAAAAAAACAACAATGAGGTCATCAGTTCATACTGACTTCTTCCAAAAATAGTTGCAAATGGTCAGGATCAGCTTGCCTTTTTTTTTTTTTTTTTTTTTTTTTTGCGGTACGCGGGCCTCTCACTGCTGTGGCCTCTCCCGTTGCGGAGCACAGGCTCCGGACGCGCAGGCTCAGCGGCCACGGCTCACGGGCTTAGCTGCTCCGCGGCATGTGGGATCTTCCCGGACCAGGGCACGAACCCGTGTCTCCTGCATCGGCAGGCGGATTCTCAACCACTGCGCCACCAGGGAAGCCCTTGCCTTTTTTTTTTAGGTAAATGTTTATTGAACACTACTCTGTCCCAGGCCTTAAACTGACCATTTGGTATATATTCCTTCTCACTACAGCTCTGAGCAAACAGAGGTTTTGAAGACTTAAGTAAATTGTCTAAAGTCCTACAGCAAATAAGTGGCAGAGCCAATATTGAGACTCAGAACCCCAAGTTTCAACCAGTATTTTATACTTCCTTCCTGAATCAGGCCTATCAGTTGAGACAGTTTTAGGGGGCTTCAGGATAGCGACTGAACACTGAAGAATGGCATCCCAAGCCTGATGGGTAGAAAATCCATAGCCTGAAATGCACAAAGCAATGATTTTTCTGTTGAAAATCAGCTCGGTTGTCATTCAAACCTATGCTTGCTTCCCCCTTAGAAGTGGGATGTACTATGATGATTTTTGCTAGGCAAGAGAAATTACAAAAATGAGATCTTTTTTTCTGATTTTGTTGTTTATCTTCCCTTTTCTTTTTTTTTCCCTCTGCCGTCTCCTGGTTTTTAGCCCATTGCACAGCGCCACGATGTGGACCCCAAGGGGAATGAAACCACCCCTTCTATTGAAAATGGGTATTATTACCAGTAATAAAGTTGTAGAAATTGAAAGCTGAAAGGAATTTTAGAAGCCATATTTCTTAAATCTTATATATGAAAAAGCAGAGGAGAAAATTGAGTTATTCAGTAGTGGTGTAAACCAATTTAAAGACAACTAGATTCTAAACACGTTTAAAAATATTGGATTATTAAAGCAAGTGAGGTGGAGGTTCCACTTCTTAATATTTTCGGTTTCCATCGCCCTGCAGAAAAAGTATGTATGTATGTATGGTACATATATACTTATCAGTGTTTAAAGAACCTAAACATTTACTTTTCAGAATTATTCACGATAAACATTTTTAAAATGTGATCTCGGGCTTCCCTGGTGGCGCAGTGGTTGAGAGTCCGCCTGCCGATGCAGGGGACATGGGCTCGTGCCCCGGTCCAGGAAGACCCCACATGCCGCGGAGCAGCTGGGCCCATGAGCCGTGGCCGCTGAGCCTGCGCGTCCGGAGCCTGTGCTCCGCAACGGGAGAGGCCACAGCAGTGAGAGGCCCGCGTACCGCAAAAAATTAAAAAAAAAAAAAAAAAAATGTGATCTCACATTCAGAACTATGAACATGATAGTGATATGAAAGCACTTCTCCCACCACATGACATTTTTATAGAGACACTATTTGAAACAGAAAGAGGACATATAGGAATTTATGCCTTTCTGGATGAGGCTTGTCTTGCTCAAAGCAACATGACAATGGCATGCATGCATTCATTCATTCATCCATTCATTCATTCACACTGCATTTTGTATCTGCTATTGCCAGCTACTATGCTAGGTAAAATACAAAGATAAGTTAAATATATGATCATTGCCCAGACCTAACCATCTAGTGCTTTACTGTCTAAAAAAGCTGGTATTATAATCCAGGTTTTCTAAATTCTTCTCCATTTCTAGTTCAATCCTGTTATCAAAAACTATCTGAGTTCTTGACAACCAAGTGAGTGATGAGCCTTCAAGGGTGGTTTTGTTATTCAATGACAACACCAAAACTCTAGATTCTGCTTTTTGCTCTTCGTTGTTACCACGTCTTTATTATCTGTTTGGTCTGTTCTAGATGGAAAAACAAGTCTCCTGTAAATGAATTCAGCATTGCCTTTTACCACAGAGGAATCCAAATGTCACAATTGTGTGTGTGTGTATGTGTGTGAGAGAGAGAGAGAGAGAACTTACAAGGTGTTAGTTACTCTGAAGCCCATCCCACTAACTGATAGGGTGCTTCTCCAGGTCACCATAAAGCTGGAGTCAGTTGCAAGGGGTCCTATATGGTCTTATTACAAATTAAAAGAAAAAAATGTTCTTAAAACTTAGAATTGGAAAAGTGACCTTCCCAAAGAGGCATGATTTTTTTTTTTTAAGTTTTAATGTTTTTCAGTACTTACCGATACTAGTGGACTGCTGAGGGTCTTGAGAGGATGGAGAGCTTGTCCCCAGGGCAGCTGAAGCTGTCTCTTGATCAGTAACTAGGAAAGGGGAAAAACAAAATTCTGCAACTACAGAGAGCAATTTTACCCACATTGTGCTCAGTACAATAGGTTGGAGAATGTATTTGGCTGCTACCTGTTTGTGGAGCTCCGGCAGCAACCTCAGAATTATGTGTTCTGCAGTTCTTGCTCTGGTGTTTGAATCTGTGTCCCGCTGACTGTCCATCTGCTAAGCTGCCTGGCTTAGAAGTGCAGCAGGCTGGACCTCCGTGGAGTGGCGCCTTCGGCAGTGGTGGGCAAAGACTATTCGCCGCCTTATCTGTATCCACCTACCTTCAATCCCTCTGTCTGTCTGCCTGTCTATCCAATCACATATCTACCTGCTTATTTATCAGGTGGCTTTGGAGTCAGTCTCAAACTGACTTGAATTCCAGTGCTGCTCCTTGCCTGCTGCTGAGTGAGTTTGGACAAGATTCCTAATTTCTCAGATGCTCAGTTTTCTCTTACCTGTAAAATGGAGATACTAACACATGTACCTCTTGGAGTTTTTTGGTGAGAATAAATGATTTCATTTGTAGAACATGTTTAGCACAACACCTGGCTATTTATTAAGCACAATGCTTACTAAATGCTATTGTATGATATGAAACAATGTTTAGGAATGTTTCCAGAGGTTCAGCTTAGCATAGATTTGGCCAGTCAATGAACAGGCCTGTAACCACGGAGCTTATAAAAATGGTGCCTATTAATTTACAGATATTGATACTGATATGTAATATCTCTATGGAATCTACAAGTGTTTCTCAGCCTTTTATTTAATCAAAGAATTTTCTCTGGTTTTGAAGATTATTTTCTTAATCAAACATTAAAATTTTTTGAAAACTATAAAAATGCCTGAATCACGTGCCAAGGGCTCTGAGAAAAGAAGAACCACTTAGGAAACACTAGAGAAATAGTAATACAGATGATAAGTAAGCTCTGTGGCCACAAGGAAGCCAGAGAAAACTGAAGAAAGAGTAGAGCTGCTGGCAATGAAAAGAAGGAAAAGCTTGAAGGGAAGTCAAATAGAAGTGCTGGAAGCAAATTATAAGACAAGCATAATATGACAACTACCGGGGACATGTGGAATAAAATTTGTCAATCATGACTAAGATCTAGAATAATGTGTATTATGTGAATTCAGATAACCATATAGTTATGTACAAAACAGGTTATATATATTATATGTACTATATATACTATGCACATTGTATATATTGTGTATATGCCATAGTGTATATATACAATTGTGCATATATGTACAATAGTCTGTGTATATGTGTGCATATATATATATATATATATATATACACACACACACACATATACATACACACACACTGGAGTTTGTATTTACTTTGATTTATCCTCTATTTAGCAAAACTGCTAAATAGATTCATTTAGACTGAATATTGTTTTGATTAAGTGGATACTGGTACATGGTGATTTATCTCCCTGGTTGGTTAGAATGTTATAGACCTCTGCTATCCAATATGGTATCCACCAGCTATACTGATTATTTAAATTTAAATTAATAACAAATAATATTAAAAATTTACTTCCTCGGTTGCAGTAGCCACATTTCAAGTTAGAGCTTTGGAAAACCTGTATCCACCACTGTGAACTTGACAGGTTCCAAATATTTAGCCTTCTGATGAGATTAGTGATGATATTAATGAATGTCATTTTGTTACTGAAATGTGCCAACATTTGAAAGATTTGTATCAATCAGTGAATCAATATTCTCCAAATGACCAAGGCATGATGTTAGGAATAGTGCCTGGATCATTTAAATAGCAAATTTGTTCGATGGATTTTAATGTAACAAGAGTATGAAAAGTTCATTGACATGGTTCTAGAGTCCACAGAGCAGCTAACCTTTAAGAAACTACCTCTTGTCGAGTTTTAGTGTGGCATTGAAGAAGAGTATCCACAATTACCTGAAAAGGCTATTCAAATACTCTTCCCTTTTCCAACTTTGCGTGAGGCTTAATATTTTTATGTAGTTTAAGCAAAACAACATATTGCAAGAGCTTGAATGCAGAAGTTATGAGAACCTATTTCTATTAAACCAGATAGTAAACAGATTTTTTAAATGTAAAACTTGCGGCTTCCCTGGCGGCACAGTGGTTGAGAGTCCGCCTGCCGATGCAGGGGACGCGGGTTCGTGCCCCGGTCCGGGAAGATCCCACATGCCGCGCAGCGGCTGGGCCCGTGAGCCACGGCCGCTGAGCCTGCGCGTCCGGAGCCTGTGCTCCGCAACGGGAGAGGCCACGGCAGTGAGAGGCCCGCGTACCGCAAAAAACCAAAAAATTAAGATAAAAAAATAAAATGTAAAACAATACAATTTTTCTATTTTTTGGCATTGCAAAATATAGTTTTTTTCCATAAAAATATTCCATTTCTCTTTATATGAAGTAGGTTAATTCTTTTAAAAATAAATAAGTAAACATTGTTCCTACCATGCAGAGTGTGGAGATGAGAGGGTCAGAATCCTTACTGTAAATATGTTCCTGAGCATCCTCAGCTAGCAAACTTTTACTGATCGGATTTCTATCATCTGTTGGTCAATGTAGGAGAAAAATGTAGGAGAAAAATTCATAGACAGTTGGAAGCACCAACAGGTGATCCTGGTGTTCTGTGAACACTTACTGGGGATCTGGCAGTGGTGCTAAATAATAGACAATCAGATCATAAAGAAAAGTCACGTTTTAGCCTGCTATTATTATTAGAAACATTTTATGGCTATGATTTTTAGTCCTATAGAACTATGGCCATCAAGGAGGAGAAACTGTGATTTCCCCTTCAGCAGTAATTTTTGTAGGTGGCTTGAACAATTGCTGACAAGTAAAAATATACTTTTTTGATATTGTTCGTTCTTTTATTTAAAATCCGAAAGTCTTTCAGAAGCATTTAGATCAATAAAGCCTCATTTTCTCTTTGGCGACCCTCTCACGATCCCCACGTGCTCCCTTCCACTGAGGGGGGTGGAGGCTGGGGACTGGAATTAACGACAAAGAGGAAGGAGGGACTTCCCTGGCGGTCCAGTGGTTAAGACTCCGCCTTCCAGTGCAGGGGGTGCAGGTTCAATCGCTGGTCCGGGAGCTAAGATCCCACACGCCTCACAGCCAGAAAACCAAAACATAAAACAGAAGCAATATTGTAACAAATTCAATAAAGACTAAAAATGGTCCACATAAAAAAAAAAAAAAAATCTTAAAAAAACCCCCCAAAGCAAAGAGGTAGGAATATTTGCGTCAGGTTAGAACAGCCCGGTCTGTGGGTACTTGAGTCTTCTAAACCCAGCTTCCTCAAGACCTGCTTTTGGTTTGATGAGAAAGTGAACGGTGGCGAGCACGGGGTAGTGAACGGGGAGCTGTTAGCCACAGCGCCAGCGCCCACAGGGCAGCATGACAGTTTTCCCACAGAGAGGTTCTTGTTAACAAGTGCCTTTTCTCATTGGTTAGTCCATTTGATAAAGAGCTTTTTCAACAAATGCACTGTCACCCAACAGCTTCCTCCTCCACTAGTGTGAGTGAATTCTTATCCTCCAGGAATCTCTATTCTCACTGAGAAGAACTTTTATAAAGTAATGAAGGTCAGACTCTTATTAATGATAGATGTGTAATTCATGCTTCTTTTCTTTTTTTTTTTTTAAGATTTTTTTGATGTGGACCATTTTTAAAGTCTTTATTGAATTTGCTTCTGTTTTATGTTTTGGTTTTTTTGGCCGTGAGGCATGTGGGATTTCAGCTCCCTGACCAGGAATGGAGCCCGTACCCCCTGCGTTGGAAGGCGAAGTCTTAACCACGGGACCGCCAGGGAAGTTCCCATGCTGCTTCTTATAGGATACTTCTTGGCTCAAAAAGTTTTATACAGTTTTTAAATTACTTCTTAAACTTTTGGTGAAGGTGTAAGAGAAGAGTGATTCTGAAAATGGAGGCAACTCCTCTTCACATTTAATGTTTGATTTTTTTTTTCTTTTAGTTTTTATTATTCTTATTTTTTGGTGTTCTGCTCAGAATATTAACATGGGTAAACTAAAATCTCCAAAACGGTTGTCACAAAATAAATCTAAAGCATAATCATGACTTAACGTGACTACATGAGTGTTATATTAACATAAAATGATATTGACAAGTTTAGATTTATTTCAGTTAATATTGTCTCCTTTTGGGTTAAGTCCAGGAGGTAGTTACGCTTCACATGATCTCTCCAAACACATGACTGCAATACAACTATTTAAGGTCAAGTTATGGTCAAAAAGTGACCATGACACTTTGCATATGGCACTCTGCTAGGCTTTCTGCACAACGGGGGTTCCTCTCAGTGCTGGAACAGTTGCAACCCTGTTGGCTAGTGGGAGACATGTCAATCATTAAAGGAATTTGCTATTAAAGAAAGCTTTGTTGACCTGAGCTCACTCTGAAGGACTTTTCCTAATCCACTTAATTTTGTTTGATAGTGTAATATTAAGGTAAATTTAAAATAATTAAAGACAGTCATTGGTGGTTCTTACCTAAACCTTCAAACCGGAAAGGGGCTACCAGTTTTCTTCCTTGCAGGCCTTTGTGTCGGATAATGCAGCTCGCTGTTGAGTTTTTGCCATGTGTGTGGACTCTGAGTGTGCTGGTGCTATTACACTTCTTCCCATCAGTTTCATATTCGTGGTGGGTTTCACCTATGGAGCAGTTTAAAGAGGCATGTGAGGTTGTGGCTGTTTAATGCTGTTGGACGTGTTTGGGTCTCTGAGAGACCAATGGCCTTGACATCTTGGCAAACCTGTTAGACTTCTAACCTCACTCGAACTTCCCCCAGCTGCCTGGGACATGCTTGGCCCTGGTCCCAAAGAGAAGCAGATGAACAAGAGTGGATGTTTCTATAAACCCTACACTACTGGAAAAAAAAAAAATTCAAAGCTTATCATGTTTACACGGGAAAGATAGCCTAATGTTGTGAAACACAAAGACCCAAGACCTTACTCAAGTTGAATGAATAAGGCAAATTAAAGAAGAGGTCCAGAATTGGCACTGGACTGAATCTATGGTTACATAAAATCGAATGGAATGTCTGTTGAAATGTAAACAAACTAGAAATAGTTCCCAAGCACCACAGTTGGTTTTCCGGCTTCAGTTAAAAGGCTCAAAGCTTAGATTCTTTGTTACCAAAATATTTTTGTCTGTCGTGGGCTGTATGACATAGTACTCCACGGTATAAGCAAGTTCATATATGTTCCAATTACATGTATTATGTGAAATGTTTTTCTGTTTGGTTTTTTGTTGTTGTTTGTTTTGTGGTATGCGGGCCTCTCACTGTTGTGGCCTCTCCCGTTGCGGAGCACAGGCTCCGGACGCGCAGGCTCAGCGGCCATGGCTCACGGGCCCAGCCGCCCTGCGGCACGTGGGATCTTTCCAGACCGGGGCACGAACCCACGTCCCCTGCATTGGCAGGCGGACTCTCAATCACTGCGCCACCAGGGAAGCCCCAAATGTATTTTAAAAAAATAAATTTATTTATTTATTTTTGTTTGCGTTGGGTCTTCGTTGCTGCCCGCGGGCTTTCTCTAGATGCGGCGAGCGGGGGCTACTCTTGGCTACGGTGCGTGTGCTTCTCATTGCGGTGGCTTCTCTTGTTGCAGAGTACGGGCTCTAGGGCGTGCGGGCTTCAGTAGCTGTGGCACGCGGGCTCAGCACTTGTGGCTCGCCAGCTCTAGAGTGCGGGCTCGGTAGTTGTGGCGCACGGGCTTAGTTGCTCTGCGGCATGTGGGATCTTCCCCTTCCCAGGGCTCAAACCCATGTCCCCAGCATTGGCAGGTGGATTCTTAACCACTGCGCCACCAGGGAAGTCCCCGTTAAACATATTTTTAACTTCATGCCTGCTACAAAGTTGATGCTCAGAGGTAATAGCTATATTGTACTTTTTATTTTATGAAATGTTATGAAGCCATAATAAATATTCCATTTTAGTTTTCTACCTCGTTTTAAACAAAAACAGGTAACCATGTTATTTGTGTAGAGGCTTTCAAGAGTAAGGCATGGTATTGATTGGTTAGTAAGGATAATTTGTCTTGAAACAACTGATGAAATATTGAATGGTGTTTTCTAGCCCCTTTTGCCACCAGAGGGTGCCAGAACATTGAAAAATTCCTTAGGCATATAAATAGGAAGGAGAACAACGGAGGAAAGAACCATTTCTTCACTTACCTTGGAGCTCCATGTCATCCCCTAAGAGCCAGGTTATCCGTGGAGGAGGCTTACTTCTCACGGTGGAGCATTTCAGTAGGACATGTTCTTCTCCATTTTCCTTTCCAATGGAAACTTCCAAGGTGGGCGTGACAGGAGTTGCTAGAAGAAAATTGATTTTTCTTTGCTTAATTAGCTGGTCTATAGATATCAGCAAAGCACAGAGCCTAATAATCTGCAGGGATCATTGTAGGGGGTGGTCTAAATAATGGGCGTATTTTTTTACTTGACCTTTCTCAGAATATAGTTAAAGGGCTTTTCGGTGCTTGTAAAGCTAATCTGGCTGTAATCAGAATGTTTGTCGCCCAGTGTGTGATCAGTCTCTAGAAATGCCCAGGCAGGCTTCGTTACAACAGGAATTATTAAACGTTATATATGAATATATTTGGCTGGTAGAACACTAAGTGAGGAATAGAGGCTTGAATTCTAGTCCTGGCTCTGTCACCAACTATTGTAAGCGCTTGGGTAAATCCCACAGCTTCTTGGTCTATCAGTTTCCTTGTCTGTGACACGAAGGAGCTGGTTTATGGTCTCGCTGTTTCAGGTCTAAACTTTCATGAGTCTAGGACTCACCTCAACGTACGTTACCTCTGTCCCCTCCTAACATCAAAGATGCATTTCTCTTATAAAGGGCCCACCAGCCCTTTTGCTTTCTACTCCTGTCTTGGAAAAATCCTTTTCACTTAGGCTTACTTCTTCCTCTTCCCTATTCAGCCTCACGCTGTGGTCCAGAACTGCACTCTTTCATGTTGCTTTACTCATCCTGCTGCCATTGAGACGTTATGAGGCCGGTTCCAAGTATGCCCTAGATGCCTTAGATGCTGGCGATACAAATAAGGAAAAGATAAGGCCCTCCAAGGAGCTATAGTCTGGTGATAGACTCAGCCCCTAAACTGTTAATTGAAAGGCCAAGCGTTAAGTGCAATGATAGCGGTAGGCATGGGGTGTTATGAGAGCTCGGTAGGGCACACAGTCAGTCTGAGCCCGAGTGGTATTTGGGGTGGCCAGTAAGGTGGGGAGAGCGTGATCCCTAAGCTGAGTCACACTGGTTCTCAAAACCCCTCGGGAGCCACTCCTTCCTAGAGACTTAGTCACCATGCCTTTACTTTATTATGGCAGGTACCACACTCTAATAATTCAAGAAGAGAAGTCTAAGAAATTCTTTGTGTGATATGTGGATTTATGTTATTGAGAGAGCAATAAAAAGCAATGTTTTTAATTGATCTGTTCTGCCACGGAAAGCACAAAGGTAAAGATAGTAAGACTTACACTGAGCACAGCTGACCATCTGCAGAACTGAGCAAGTTCCAACCGACCGGGAGCTGTCCCTTCCTATCCGTGCCTCCCAACCCCACGCCCACCCACCCGCAACAGAAGAGAGGAACTTGTTTTGTAGAGAATGTGAGCTGATCGTCCAGTGCAGTTACATCTGAATTCGTGCCATCTTAGGATATGCTGTCAGAAGTTTCTGCTTGATGTCCGTATGTGTCTTGCGCCTTCCTAAACTAGTGTGCAAACTCCTTGTGGGCAGACGTTGTGCCTGATTCATCTTTTTTTTTTTTTTTTGTGTGTGTGTGTGTTACGCGGGCCTCTCACTGTTGTGGCCTCTCCCGTTGCGGGGCACAGGCTCCGGACGCGCAGGCTCAGCGGCCATGGCTCACGGGCCCAGCCGCTCCGCGGCATGTGGGATCTTCCCGTACCGGGGCACGAACCCGTATCCCCTGCATCGGCAGGCGGATTCTCAACCACTGCGCCACCAGGGAAGCCCCTGATTCATCTTTGATTCTCTGCAGCCTAGCGCACAGCGACTGACACAGAGTCGCGGTTCATCCAGTACTAGTTTTCTTTCCTTTTAGTTCCCTGCAGAGGAAATTTAGTTGATGCCCAAGACAAATTTCACAAATTCACATTTTAGTCTGGGGCTTGCCACTCAAAATGCTGTTTTCCTTTCAACAAAAGATGGCGAAGGTGCCCAGGATATGCCTTGCTCTAGGCAACGTTTTTCAGCTAAAATATTAAGTTTTAAAATGATGTGTCACGTTCCTAAGTATATTGTTCCCAGGCTGGGTTTACTGGCATTCGGGCACCTACCTAACACGATCACTTTCACTTCCTTTATTCTCACGGAGTTGCCGTAATGCAGACACTTGTACACACCTTCATCTTGCTGTGTTGTATTCAGCACTCTGATGGAGAGCTGATTGGAGGAGTAATGAAGAAGCTGGTATTTGGAATTTTTTAAAGCTGTACAAGAGGGGAAAAGAGCTGTTATGAGGAGAGATATCAGATGAATGCAGACTCTCAGTGGATTGATTATTCACAGAAATAGCTTTTGATTTTCACACTTTAAAGGAACAAATGTCCCATCTTCAACTGAGCTGCTTTCCAAATTCTGGTGTTGCCAGCTGGAGGCCTTGAATAGTTCGAAGTTAGTTTAAGAAATGAAATATTTTGATTCTAGGATCTGTGAAATAAGCAATTTGCTTTATTGGTGCTTGTAGGAAATTCAGAGCCCTATGCTGGCAAAGGGTTCAGGTTGCAGGAGGACATTAAATAATTTTTTTTTTTTACATTATGGAAAACGCCCCACTAGGATTTACATCTTTGAAATCTGATTCATTTGTGACTGTCTTGTCACAGTGTACGTGAAGAATGGAAAATAAATGCACTGATATTCATTGCTCCAGCTAGGTCCTTGTTATTTTTAATTTTTAAAAGTTCATTATTATTTGAAGTTTCCCACAGATGAAGACTTAGTCCTTCCAAATGTTTAAGGAACGGCCAAAACAAACAAACAAACAAACAAACCCCAACATAAAATCCCCCACAGCTCCAGAAAGTTCTAGCCAATAGCAAGTGTTCCTTTTGATTCTATCTTGACCTGGGATTTCCATCTCAGGTCAAAGGTCGCTTAGCAAATCAGAGGCTCCTTAAATGAGTGGTTTTATTTGATTCTTTTTTTCTAATGTTAAGATTTATAATGTGAACAAACCTAAAATAGTTCAATTGTGAATGGCTGACCAAGGAAGGTTGTTTCTCATCTGGAATAACTGTTGTGTGTCCTGGTACACTGATGTTACCTGAGCTGGAATCCAGGTGTTCTCAATCTCAGCACTACACACATTTGAGCCCGTAATTCTTTGCCGGGAGGGGAGAATACACTGTGCATTATGAGATGTTTAGCAGCATCCCTACTCACTAGAGTCCAGATCCCCTGGCCTCTCCCCAGTTATAACAACCCAAGCTATCTCCAGACATTGCCAAATGTCCCCGGGAGGGCAAAAAGTACCCTTAGTCGAGAACCATCAAGCTAGATCAAGGCATCCTGTGGCAGAAATTTGAGAACGTCCATCTTCTCCCAGTTTACCCAAAACAAAGCAACAGAAAGCATTATTTCACAGAATTCTCTCTACTTAAATTTTCCTCTCAGAACTTTTAACAATGCATATCTACTTTTTCTATCGGAATCTAGTTGATTTAGGTTAAAATAATATAGTTATTTTACATCGAACCTGTCAATATTTAATAACATTGTCAAAGCACATCAAATTGTTTTAGAGGCTCTGCTTTTGTAAAGCAGAATGAAATTTGCTGTGTTGGAGACTTTTCCAAACATTTGACAGTTAGGAGTATTAAATGGAGATATAAAATGGTCTCATAAAGGGGAGGGTTTCATAAAATCCTGCCCAAAGAGATGAATAAATAGACTTTTAAAAATCCTTTCCCACAAGAAAAAAAAAAAAAGTAACGACATGAGGTGACAGATCCTAGCTAAACTTGTTGTGGTATCATTTTCCAATGTATACATATATCAAATCATTATGTCGTACACATTAAACTAATACAATGTTGTATGTCGATTACACCTTAAAAAATTAGGGAAAAAAAGAGTCCCCTTCCATCTCAGGCATCGAAGACCCAACGTGTATTTCTGAGAGAGGAAAGTTGCCCTCCTTTTCAAAGTAATACCTCCTGTCAATTCCTATCGCCTAGTGATCTAAAGGTTTTGTTAAGACCAACAAGAGAAGGGGAGCCATCTGGAAGAGGCTTTGAGATGTGGCTTTAGGATTGCTCAGATGGAAAACAAAGCAGCCGGCTCCAGATGTGGGGTGACGTGTTGGCTGCCTGAGGACCAAAGGGCCCCCGGTCTGTCAGTCTGCTACCCATCTGTCCTCGTGCTCTTGGTGGTTTTCATGGTCGCTGAGAGTCAAAAAGTGACATGGGGGTGAGGTGGGATTATGGAAACGTACTTTGTCATCTGAGCCCCCTTTACCAACCATTTTGGTGGGGTTTCCATTTCAGACTTCCTGTCAAAAAAAAGCAGCCGCGTGTGAAATAACAGGCCTCTGGGTGCTATTTACATGTCACAGGGAGCGGAGCCAAGGCCACCGTTTGGGTGACTCATGCCTGCTTTCTGTCCCACCAAGCTGTCTGTCTGGAAAATCCCTCAGGTTGAGGTCTGGCGGTGATTTCCTTTTCCTCCACTTACCGGGATGCTCACTGAAGAAAATGGTGAAACCCGACGGGGCCAGCCACTGCAGGGGGGTGGTCTCCGCCTGAGAAATGACACACTTTAGAGTGAGCGTCTGGCCTTCCTCCACGGCGACGGTTTCCGTGTGGTTGGTCCGAAAGGCGTCTGCAGAGGAAGAGAATTGGCGACAGTCAGGCTGGCAGGGGCCACACCACTGCCGAGCTGAGGCAGGGGTTTAGACTCAATGCAACCTCTTTCATCGTGTGGTCATTTGCTGCACATTTCTTAGAGAAACAAAACCTAAGTCAACATCAAAAAACGTGAGGAAGGGAGGGAACGCAGTGTGCAGGGGCAGTACAGACGTCTCTCGAAGGAGGTCGGAAGGAAGGGGTGGGTTTTGATGGGAAGAAAGTTGAACGTCTATTAGGCATTCGCCCTGCCGTGTGCTGGGAATTGTGTCTTCCGTGTTACCAATATTTAATGTAACTTTCAAACTAACCCTCTAGAGGAAGAATTATTTTGCTCACTTGACGATGAGGGAGTGGAGGCTCAAGGTCATAGAGGTCCTGGGGCTGGCATCTGTGCCCACATGTGCAGGCTTGCAAGCCCATGCTCACGTGACGAGGTCAGACGACCTAAGTGATGAGATCCCGGAAAACTCAGCCTTTCTGGACTCTGTTTATACAACAGGCGACTTGTGTCTTCAAGCACAAATTAGGGGTCTTGGATTCTAAGAAAGGATGTTATTTCCCATCAGGCTCTTGTGAACCATGGAGCCGCCCATCGCTGTGAGTAGGTCCGCCCCACCCACACAGGAGCTTCTCCACCAGGAGGGAAGATGTTCTCCGATCTCTTCCGATTTAATATCTCACGGCGGCGCTTTCCCCAGGCAAACCTGATAGAAACATAAATTGGCTTTGCTGCCAATTTGGCACATCTATTGCCATTTGTTATTTCTTCAAGTTTTAAATTAAAAAAATTTTTTTTCCTGAGGACGAGGCAATTCTTATCAGTGAAAGTACCAAACACTTCCATAAACAGAAGAATACCGTGGGGTTATAAAATATGGACAGCAAATGCAATGAGTTTTACTGCATCATCTTAAACCTTAAAAAAAAAGAAGAAATAAAAAAAGAGAAGCAAGAAGGGAGTTTATTTCCTTGTGATAAATTTCAGACATTAGGAAAAGCGCTTTGGAGAGCTCTGGGAATTAATTGGTGCAGGCTTTTTAGTTTGTTCCATTCCTAGGTCATTAATTTAAACCTAGCCTCCAGCAATAAGAACCCAGAATTACTGTATTGTGTTCATATTGACTTTCATGGGAAAACAGTTTGTTTGAGTCCTAATGGAAAAACACTCATATCATCAGCCAATACTATGATGAACAACAAGGAATCAATAAAAAGAGATTATTTTCAAAAAAGCATTGAGTCATAGGCCAGAATTCTGCTTAGGCAGGTCATTTGGAAATATTCTCATCTATTTGGAAATATTCTCATCTATAAAATCAACCTATAATCGAGTAATAAGGCTAATATTAGTAGAGATGCTTTGAAATGACAATGGAATTTCTTCCAAGGTTAAGCAACTTTTGAACCAAGAATTTGAATCTAGACCTAAATTGCATTGCTTCGTTCCATTATGATTCTTGCTTTACTCTCTAGTTCTCGTGCATTATCTGCTTCCCACAAACAGACTGAAGTTTCAAGAGGGCAATAACTATGTTTTCTATTTCTCTAAAATCCATTCCTTACAGAAACTATCACAGTGTGAGCTTGGAAAGTAATGGTTTAATGCCAGCTTTCATGATATATGAAATGTATGTTCATGACACTATAATGCAGGCAATGGATAGATATCTATGCTCTCCTATTGTTAGTAAGAATACTGAGGCAGGAGGGAAGTTACTACATAAATAAATGATAGAATAAAAACTAGTGTTAAGCAACATCCCCTGATTTCAATCCTTCGGGCCAGAAATTGACACTTAGAAGTTTTGCCAATGTTCTCACCTTTGGTAAAACGATTGTCTAGACAGGAAGCCCACATTCGGGGAGAAGGGAGTGGCGAGATTTGTCTGCTGCCTGTTTGTGAATTAACGTTTCCCATTTTAAAGGTGTATATCATCATTGTCTTTTTCTTGGGATGCATGCTTATGAATTAAATAATGTCATTTGATTCACACAGTGTCTTAAAAATTGTACTGAAAGGTAGTATGGCTTTTTAGCATACGCTAAAGAATTTTATCTCCCAAGATGAGTGTTTGCTCTTGCCTTTGAGAATTCAGGATCAGACCACAAGAACTGGTGCCTGAGCTCCAGATGGAAAGGGCTGTGTCTGAGGCATAGAATACTAGTCGTTTCCTCTACTCTTGGCTCCTAGCCTTGCTTTTGGCTTTATAAGCCTACTTATCTTGCAGTGCTGTCATGTAGACCGCGTGTTTGATTCAGAGACAGGAAATCATTGTAGAAGGGAAGACTAGCCCAGTGAGAAGCCACTGAGCCACACTGCTTCGGTGGTAGTGCTTAAAAATATTGTCTAATGTGTCTAAGTCACGTCAAAGGGTAGAGGAGGAGCACAGTGGGTACCTAAGTTTTGATGGCACATCTTCTAAGAAAAAAGTTCCCCGTGATCCTCTTGTTGCCATTGAAAACTACAGTGGAACTCGGCTTTAAAACCTTTTTTCACCTAAGTTGAGAGTCAAACTTTCACCTTCTTTGTCAGAGGGATGGGGTGAGGGGTATCTTCTTTGCTCACCACTTCCTCCCCTACGGGTTCTAAAGACATGTCTATCCTTATGCACCCTTAGGCTTTCTAGTGTAGACCCTGAGCGCCCTGTGCCTACTTGCTAATTCTCCCTGTCTGGGCCTCAGACTTCTCACCCACAAACGAGCCCGACGCGACTCCCAAATTCTGGACATACAGAGCTTGACAATGAATCGCTGTGATGTCTCTCCTGGAAGGTCACCACTCAGTGCTGGTAGGTCATGTTTACTGAGTGGATTATTGACTGCTGGGCGTGGTCGTTATGGCCACGACTGGGTTTATCCATCCATGCACAGCCATGTGTTCCGAGGCCACTGGTTAAGTCTGGAGCTATAGATTGTGACTGTGTGACTGGT
Source organism: Kogia breviceps (assembly GCF_026419965.1). NCBI lineage: Eukaryota > Metazoa > Chordata > Mammalia > Artiodactyla > Physeteridae > Kogia > Kogia breviceps. The sequence continues at coordinate 110,954,505 of NC_081316.1, read as the reverse complement.
TTATACGTGAAAGGGGAACCCGTGACCTTTACCATCATCTCCAACCCCCACCGCGGGAACCAATTGTCCTATGAGTGGAATGGCTTCGCGCCAAAGTACGCGTGGCCGACCCTCAGCAGCCACAGCTACCTACCGAAGCACCCGTGGATAAAACCTGTGCAGTTCCTAAGAGTCCTTGGTTTTTCCGAAGGTTTGGGGAGTTGCGGTGTGTCCACCCTACTCTAGGTCATCATGGCAGACTGAAGAAAGAGTAAGATATTCTTTCTTTTGCTTAGTAGCTCAATTATTGCATGCAATAACTTTTAAAACTCCAGCAGAGAGCCAGCCTGTCCTGCAAGGACCCCGAATTCAACATGTCCAGCTGGAATTCATCATTTGTACTGTCCCTTGTACTCCACACACACCAAACACAGACACACCCCCTGCTCCGTTCTGGTAGTTCCCTGTCATCAGTGTCACCCCAAGCCACTGCATGCTGGGTATCTGAAAGGCACCCCAGCCTCTTCCCTCTCCAAAACATCCCTTTAATCAATTCATTCCTCTTTTTTTCACTACTATCACTGCCTCCATTGTTTCTTTCTTGGGCCATTGCAATAACCTCCTTCTAGCCTCCACTCCCTCTCATTTATCATCCTCGTCTGCTTCAGAATTACAGTTAAAATGTATAAATTTGGTCGTTTGATTCCTTCATAAGACTATTTGCTATGGCTCCCTGTAAGAATGAGGCCCAAATTCCAGATAAGTTGACTCCCATCTTTTCTTCCAGTATCGTCCCTTCCAGATGCTCCGTGCAAATAGCTACTTGCTGTTTCCAGAAAGTTCCAGGCTCAAGAAGATACTTTGCCTTTGTCCGTGCTGTTCTCAGCCTAGAATGCCTTTCTTAGCTCCTTCAAGGCGTTAAATCAAATTACGCCACTTTTGTCAAAGCTGCCCAACCAGCCTTTAGCCTCTCCCTCCACTCAGGAACCTCCTCTCTCCTCCAGATCCCCAAAGGCTTCGAATAAACTTCTCTTATAGCACTTCACGCATTACTTTTTTGGTTACAAGTGTGTCTCTGGATAGATTACAGACTCCTCATACAAAAGTTGTTTGCTAGGCATTCATTTTAAGTAACATTTTAAGTATTTGTTCAATCAATGGCTAATCATAAGTAAATGTATATACTCAGTAATAAATATTTTCATAGGGTGCTCATTTTGTTATGTTAAATAATAAAGATGAGCTAGGTTAAAACCAGAGACACACAGTGAGTTAATTCTCAAACCAGAGCTGTATTTGCTTGGTTCTTATGAGGTTAGCTGGCAAAATATGCTTTGGTTCAGATCATTACAAAAAGGCATTATTATTATTCTTTAGATAGATTTGATAGAGAAAATTTACGAGTGTGAAAATGAATTAGACTTTCTCAAAATCAAATCATTTCCAGTATAGCTTTAAAGAATCTGTCTCAACAACATGTCAGTAAATGGATGACTCTTTCCTGGTCAAAGGAAGTATCAGGAGGACCCTATTCAATTTGCAGCTGTTCTTTGTTTCCTGCATCCTACTCTCCACTAAACAACCAGAATAGAGGGTGCAAATTGGTAGATTTTCATCATCTACAATATAGGTAAATGGGAAGAATTTGAAAAATTCTCCATTCTTACTGTGTTTTACCCACCCTAGGGGCTGCCAGTAGGAGCCTTGAAAAGAGAGCAGGCTCCAAGATTATAGGACTTTTTTTTGGGGGGGGGGGCTATAAGTTTTTGGCACCCATAGAAGTTGTGCAGTGGAAGAAGGTGTAGTGCTCTTCTTGTAATTCAATTAGCTAAAAGCAGCTGGCAATTTATGTTGCCCAAACTGCTGATTTGTTGCCTTTTTGCTGCTAAGAAAGCAACATGGTCAGCTCCTTTCCTGTTTGGGACTCTGACGGTCATGAGTAGGATAGAGTGGGCAGTTGGTTCCCAAATACCATTGAGCCTAGATGCTCTCTGGCTGGCCCTTTGGATGAGGTTTCAGTTTGGGATTTTTCAAGAATGAATCTTCCAAATTGTGTAAATTGTAGCTTTCAAATTTTTGATCCGCATTAAGAAACACATTTTCTATCACAACCCAATACGCACACACTCACTGAAAACTTTCATGAGATAATACTTTTACTATGTGCTTTGCTGATATTTACATTGTCATTTACTAGCTGTGAAAACTTGGGCAGGTTATCTAATTTCTTATAACCTCAATTTTATCATATGTAAATTAGGGATATGAATACCTCCCTCAGTATTTTTGCTAGGATAAATGAAATAACATAAAGTACTCAGCACTGTGCATAATACAATAAATATACTTCTCCCCTTTCTTTATAAATAGTATTTGAATAATTTATATCCTAAAAGATTTATTTTAGGTTTGCCTTAGGACATGGTTATTGCAGTTTTTTACTTAAAACATTATTTCTGTGAGGTATTTTTATAAGGGAATAACTCGAGTCCTGAAAAAGTGAAGGTCATTTAAAGGCTTTAAACTTTGGAATAATTGAAAGCATTCTAATTTTAGTCATCTAAATGTACTTTTTCTGAAGGTATTAGCTCTTCTTCAAGACACTTATTGAAGAAACTATTATTTATTACAAAAATTGAATCTTTATTAAGTGCCTCAGGATGCAGGGACCAAATAAGAGGGCACTAATTGAAGTGTATAAGATAGGAAATTGAAGTACTATGTAAAATAGGACATCTAGTTTTTTAAAATATTATTCTTCAGATGCAGTTCTATGGTGAATGAAGATTTAGAAGGACAGCGGCTTTACTTAGAACACAACAATACATTCAATTTTGGAAACAAACATTCAACAAGCAAGCAACACTGTATATGTGTAATTTCCTTTGCAAGAAAATGATACAAGTTGCAATCAGAGATTCAGGAACAATACAGCCTGCCCCCACTTTGGGGTAGGAATAATTTGACCTGTGCTAAAAAGGTAACTGTGTCTTTCTTTAATGTTCAAAGCACTACATTAGAATTAAGCATCAGAAAATCACATTTGAAAATTATGATGAAATGTAAAGTATAACTGACTCAAAAAATAAGCACAAACTTTTCACTGGGATCATTATGATCTGAACGAATTAAGAGTTATATAGCACTTTGCCACTTTCAAAGTACTTTCACATTTGAAATTTGATCCTTATAACAATTAGAGTTTGGTAGATCAAACATTGTTATCATCTTCGTTTCAAGATGTGGAAACTGTTTGAGAGAAATTAACTTACTTGGCTAAGGCTTATACAACAAGGAAGTTTTTAATCCCAAACAGGTGCCCTTTCAACTGGTATACCCTTAAAAGACAGAGCCAATAAGCTTGTTACACTTTGCCATAACAACACAGATTCCACAGAGACACACACTACAATGACCCTTTCTAGACCCTGTAGCCACTGAACAAGAGATTCAGTAAATCCAGTAACACCCCTCAGATATGTGACTTCGGTGTGGCGTGGAAAGGGGCAGATTTCCCTGAGCTGTTTCTGCAGTTGGTCCTCCGTGAGAGCAGTTGACTGACAGGTAGATAATGTGCCCAAACATTAGGTCAACTGAACATCAAAAAACATTAGCTCTAAGTCCTTACCTTGTAAGGGGAACCAAGCCAGCAAGCTGCAAAGCCTCCACCACATATTGTGCTGTGCTGCTGTCACACTTTGTCAACTTCCTCTGGATTCTGAAATAAATAGAGCAGACTGGTTTCTTTTGAAAGGGGGAGGCAGTGGCTCCGTGACCTCATGTGTCTCACCTCCTCCATCAGCTCTGGAAGCCCCCTCTTAGTTAGCTGCCCCCAAAATACCTCCCGGTGGAACATTTAGGGGACCATATGTGTCACCTCGATTGTGGAGAGGGGTGAGTGATGTGTTGGTGGCACAAATCTTTCTATAGCACGTGGGTAGTCCTGGTAAGTCAACTAGTTGCAGGGCTTTTGGGGAGAGGAGGGAGTGCAAGAGATATTAAAATGTTCCTGTGTAGTGACGTCACCTTGTTTTCACTTTTCTAGTTTATTAAACAATTAAAATTAGACAATTTTTGCTGAACCCTTGTGAATATATTTCTAACCCTGGAAATAATTTCTAATGGTTATCAGGGGACAGAGTTCACTAAATCATGGATTTACTCATTTTAAAAATCTGTGGGGCTTCCCTGGTGGCGCAGTGGTTGAGAGTCCGCCTGCCGATGCAGGGGACATGGGTTCGTGCCCCGGTCCGGGAAGGTCCCACGTGCCGCGGAGCGGCTGGGCCCATGAGCCATGGCCGCTGAGCCTGCGCGTCCGGAGCCTGTGCTCCGCAACGGGAGAAGCCACGACAGTGAGAGGCCCGCGTACCAAAAAAAAAATAAAAATAAAAAAATAAATAAATAATCTGTGTATCCATCCACCCACCCATCCACCCACCTGTCATTCATCCAGCATCCATTTCTTTATTTATCTAGCCATCTAGTATGCACCGCTCTAAGATATGATCAGATATGAAAGATAAAGGCTTGTGTTTAAGGAGAATATGATCTTCGTGGGGGTGAGAGTATACAAATGAACAATTTTTGGTACTTAATTCTCATTTACTGGACAAATTGAGATAGACTTTATTTCATTTTTCTGGGCACACACACAAAATACAGGTAGACTTATGTTTAGAAAATAGAGGTTAGTCTGAAATGTTTAGAAAATTGTAAAGGAAATAATATTTACTGGTTCTAATTGAAATTAGTGTTAGTACTCTTAAATGTGTTGATAGTTTGGGTAGGGAACATTATATCCATCAAAAATGTCTTTCAAGTATTTTACCTATTTTAACAGGTAGAAAGAGAGTAAAAAACTGAGAGAAATATTGTTTCCTTGTAGAGTTTAGCAGGATATAATGTCTTCTTTCTCAAATTGAGCTTATAAATGCCTTGGGCCCCCAGCTAAAAAAAAGCAGATGGGTAGGGTCCACTCCAGATTGATTAAATGAGAATTTCACTGGAATGAGGAGCTACTGGTATGTCTAACAAGGTCTCCAGGTATCAGAAGGCAAATGTGAGCAGCGCTGATGGTGAGGGGTTTCTGGAACTGAAACGGTGAGATGTGAGAGGTAGCCCTGTCTCTGCTACCGGCTGGTGTGGCTATAGGGCCATAGAAGGTTCTCCATAAATGCTTGTTGAATATATTGATAGGTATGGGAGCAGGGCATCAGTAGGTTGCAACGTACCATTTCTCAAAATAGAGAATTGAGGGCTTCCCTGGTGGCACAGTGGTTGAGAATCCGCCTGCCGAAGCAGGGGACGCGGGTTCGTGCCGCGGTCCGGGAGGATCCCACATGCCGCGGAGCGGCTGGGCTCGTGAGCCATGGCCGCTGAGCCTGCGCGTCCGGAGCCTGTGCTCCACAACGGGAGAGGCCACGACAGTGAGAGGCCTGCGTACCGCAAAAAAAAAAAAAAAAAAAAAAAAAAAAAGAGGGAATTGAGGAGTTTGGCTAAGATGACACAGTGAGTTAGTGGCAGAACTGAGAATACAAACCAAGACTTCTGAGTATTTGGTCTGATTTCTCTTTTTCCCGCATAAGATTCCCTCCAGGGACTTCAAGTTTTTATATTTAAGTCTCCAGGGCTGTCTAAGCATTTGATTTTCCTGCTAACGTCTTGTCCTTGCTTTAGAATGACACTTGATCTGTCTGTACCCCCTTAAGAAAGCCCAAGGAAAGTGCATATAAGGTGTCTCTGGGCCTCCCTTGGAAGGTGTGAACTAGCCTATGGCTAGTTAATAGTTTCCCCACGTTTGTTTTCACCTAGACGAATACTGTTCCGTATAGAATTTTCTAACACTTCCTGTCGAAGCACATGAGGAAAAGGCTGTATTTTTCCTCTTGACACAGTGGTGTCAGATGTGCCCTCATAAAGCCAGAAACATGTCTGGACTTAATTACTGGTTGATTTTTCAGATCTTGAGCTTATCATCTAAGTTGAATGTAGGAGGAGGTTAAAAAAAAAAAATCACTTTGACAAGAAACAAAGGTAGAAGTGTCATCTTGGGAGTTCTCATTTTAAGCCAGTGGGAAAAAAATCTTGGACCAGGTCTGAACTAAATTCAGGTAGGGCCTGGAGAAGGGTCCCTTTGCTTCTCTCTTTTCCAATAGTGGTTTTCTGTAATTTTCTATTTGGTAAAAATGTGGAGAAACAGGTGGAAGTAACAGAATGAATACAAGACTCAGGTGACCAGAGAATAAAACGTTCTGAGAATGACCTAAATTTACAGTGTAGTTTGTCCCAGATCTACTGATTTAATGTGGTTTTAGTGCAATATCTGTTAATCAAATGGTCTTTTTTTTCTTTTTTCTTTTTTTTTGCGGTGCGCGGGCCTCTCGCTGCTGTGGCCTCTCCCGTTGCGGAGCACAGGCTCCAGAAGCGCAGGCTCAGCGGCCATGGCTCACGGGCCCAGCCGCTCCGCAGCATGTGGAATCTTCCCGGACCGGGGCACGAACCCGCGTCCCCTGCATCGGCAGGCGGACTCTCCACCACTGCGCCACCAGGGAAGGGAAGCCCTCAAGTGGTCTTTTGAAAATGGACTCGCATGAAATTTGCCGAGTGCTCGTTTCACTGTAGGCAGGTAGTCCTTTGCATTCTCTTTAGAAAACACAAATCTGATATGTTATTCTTCTGCTCAAAAACCTTTAGTGGTTCCCTTTTGCCTGAAGGTTATAGTGCAAACTCTTTTAACAGATCATTCAAGGCCAGTCACACCCTGGACCCCATTTCAGCCTCCTTTCTCTCCATTCCCCATACTCATAGAAAATTCTTGTCCTATTTCAAGCATCCAGTACATCTATATCATCATGGTTCACACTGGGTTGTAGTTTGTACTGCCCTCTCTGCCTAAAATGGCTTTCTCTTTCTGGGGTGATTCTGTTTGTCTTCTGAGGCCCAGATTGATTTGGCACTTCTCAGAGAGGAATAGTAACTAGAGATTAAGAATGTGGACTCTGGAACCAGTCTCTCTGGAATCAAAGCCTCAGTTTTCTCACCTGTGAAATGGGTAGAATGACAGCACCCACTCACATGGTTGATGTGGGAATTAAAGGACAAAGGATGCATAGTAAATACTATATGAGTTAGCTGTTGCTATCCTCTAGTCTCCCAGAAAAAAATTCAGTTCTCCACTGTTCTTTGCCCCCATGATAATTTCTCTGTTTTTATCATACTAGCTGTTATTCTGATTTCTATGATATTTAGTTGAGTATCCATGTATCTCCCTTGCTAGCCTCTGAGCCTCCGAAAGAAGAGTTTGTTTTTTACTTTAGTGTTCCTGAAGCCTGGCACAGACCATTTCATAGTATAGTTTATTTTTTAGTCTTCTTTTAAAAATTGAAATATGGTTGATTTACAATGTTGTGTTAGTTTCTGGTGTACAGCAAAGATATATATATATATATATATATATATATATATGGTACACATATGTATATGTGTATACCTTTTTCAGATTCTTTTCCATTATAGTTTGTTATAAGATATTGAGCAGAGTTCCCTGTGCTATACAGTAGGTCCTTGTTGGTTATCTGTTTTATATATAGTAGTGTATATATAATCCCAAACTCCTAATTTATCCCTCCCCTCCCTTTCCCCTTTGGTAGCCATAAGTTGATTTTCTATGTCTGTGAGTCTATTTCTGTTTTGTAAATAAGTTCATTTGTATCATTCGCTTAGATTCCATATATAAGTGACATCATGTGATATTTGTCTTTCTCTGACTTACTTCAGTTTGTATGATAATCTCTAGGTTATCTGCTGCAAGTGGTATTATTTCTTTTTTAATCACTGAGTAATATTCCATTGTATGGATATATCACATCTTCTTTATCCATTCATCTGTTGATGAACATTTAGGTCAATTACATGTCTTGGCTATTGTAAATAGTGCTGCAATGAACACTGGGTGCATGTATCTTTTTGAATTACGGTTTTCTCTGGATATATGCTCAGGAGTAGGATGGCAGGATAATGTGGTAGCTCTATTTTTAGTTTTTTAAGGAATATCCATACTGTTCTCCATAGTGGCTGTATCAATTTACATTCCCACCAACAGTGCAAGAGGGTTCCCTTTTCTCCACACCCTCTCCAGCATTTATTGTTTGTAGAATTTTTGATGATGGCCAATCTAACTAGTGTGAGGTTATACCTCATCATAGTTTTGATGTGAGTTTCCCTAATAATTAGCAATCTTTTTTAAATTTACTGTTTATTTTTAAAATTAATTAACTATTTATTTATTTGGCTGCATTTGGGTCTTCATTTTGTGCGTGGGCTTTCTCTAGTTGTGGCGAGCGGGGGCTTCTCATTGTGGTGGCTTCTCATTGTGGAGCACGGGCTCTAGGTGTGCGGGCTTCAGTGGTCGTAGCACATGGGCTTCAGTAGTTGTGGCTTGCACGCTCTAGAGTGTAGACTCAGTAGTTGTGGCACATGAGCTTAGTTGCTCTGCAGCATGTGGGATCTTCCCAGACCAGGGCTCGAACCTGTGTCTCCTGCATTGGCAGGTGGATTCGTAATCACTGCACCACCAGGGAAGCCCCATAATTAGTGATCTTGAGCATCTTTTCATGTGCCTGTTGTCCATCTGTATGTCTTCTTTAAAGAAATGTTTATTTAGGTCTTCTGCCCATGTTTTGACTGGGTTGTTTGTTTTTTTGATATTGAACTATATGAGCTATTTGTATATTTTGGAAAATAATCCCTTGTCAGTTGCACTGTTTGCAGATATTTTCTCCCATTCCATAGGTTGTCTTTCTTTTGGTTTCCTTTGCTATGCAAAGGAAAAAATTAAGTTTAATTAGGTCCCACTTTTTTTAAAAATTGGGGTATAGTTGTCTTACAATGTTGTGTAAGTTTCTACTGTACAGCGAAATGGAGTCCCTGTGCTATACAGCAGGTTCTCATTAGTTATCTATCTTATACATATTAGTGTATATATGTGTATATGTCAATCCCAATCTCCCAATTCATCCCCCTTGTTTATTTTTGCTTGTATTTCCATTACTCTAGGAGATGGATCCAAAAAATATAGCTGTGATTATGTCAAAGAGTGTTTTGCCTATGTTTTCCTCTAAGATTTTTATAGTATCTGGTCTTACGTTTAGGTATTTAACCCATTTTGAGTTGATTTTTGTATATGGTATTAAAGAATATTCTAGTTTCATTCTTTTACATGTGGCTGTCCAGTTTTCTCAGCACCACTTACTGAAGAGACTGTCTTTTCTCCATTGTATATTCTTGCCTTCTTTGTCATAGATTAATTGACCATAAGTGTGTGGGTTTATTTCTGGGCTTTCTATCCTGTTTCATTGATCCATGCATCTGTTTTTTGTGCCAGTACCATACTGTTTTGATTACTATAGCTTTGTTGTTTAGTCTGAAGATCATCGTTATTTTAAAAATAGCTTTATTTAGATATAATTGACATAATGAATTGTACATATTTAACATGTACAATTTGATAAATGTTGACATATGTATACACCCATGAAATCATCATTACAATCAAAATGGTGAACTATCCATTGCCCCCTAAAGTTTCCTCCTGCCCACTGTAAACCTCTCCTTCCCTCTTTACCTTCCCTCTTCAGGCAACCACTGATCTACTTTCTGTCACTGTTCTTCCATTTGGCATGATTATTTCGAGGTTCATCTCAAAATAATTTGTCGAGGGTTTATTCCTTTCTATGGCTGGGTAGTAGCACATGATATGAATTTACCACAGTTTGTTTGCCCATTCATCTGTAGATGGACTTCTGGTTGTTTACCATAGGATAGGGTTAAATAATTGTTTATTAAATTGAATCAGCTGTAGCGAAACTTTAAATAAGGGGAACCTGGTGTGTTTCCACATCTGCTTTTTGTGATAATCTCCTAATTCAGAGAAAAAGCTCAAGGTTAGCAAGAGATGTTAAAGTAAATGCCGGTCCCTAGTTGGCACCTGGAGTGTACACTCAGGTGTGCTACCCAGATTCTCTGTCCATCCCCCAGAGGCTGGGAGGCTGGGACGTGTCAGCTGGCTCCTTCTCTGAGAATTGCCTTCAGTGAGGAGAATCATTTTGCCCAATTCACACCTCCTCCATGGGGCCCTTGAGAGGGGCTGAAAGGTCCTGTGCCCTTGCCTCCAGGTGGAGCAGCTCTAAAGGGAAATGGTCCAGCTTCAGAGCTCCCCTTGGGATCAGGATTAGCTGAGACCTTTGTTGCCACAGCACCCCATTTCAGCATCTCTCTCCACCCCATCTTGCTTCCTTCACAAGTATTGTCCTGATAGTGTGGCTATAAACTCCCGCACATAAATCTCCATCTCAGCATCTGTTTTCCAGGGAACCTGACCCACAACAGCACCTGAAATAGGTTGTCAAGTGAGTGAATGAGTGAAAGAATGAATGAATTCTCCATCTGAGATAGAAACACTGCTCTTTTTCTCTGAGCCTAGAAGGATGCTTGTCTTACAATTTTTTTCAGAGCATTAAAGATCTTACTTTAAATTGCCCTCTGGGAGATGATGAGTATATCTTATTCACCCATGGATGTGCTATCAACTGGTCGCCAAGCTTGAGAAATGTCACAGTAGTCCACTGGACTCAGAAAGGACAAATGGTCCGTGGGGGAAATGCTGCAAGGCAGGCTCTGAGTGACACGCCCTTGTGGTTTTCATGGTCTTTCCCCCTCTCAACACCCCCACTTCAGCCTGCAGCCCACAGGGGGCTCAGCAGGGGAAGAGAGCAGTTTGTGCCTGCTTAGCAAGTGGAGGGAAAAGGTGAGGTCAGAGCATAGTGGTCAAGGAGTGACCTTCTACCTATTTTCTCATGGAAGAGTGTCTACTGACCACGTTGTATGTGGGAGGTCTCATAGCTGATAGCCCATTTGTCACTTTGATCTGCGTTTCATGAAATCCCCATGGTATATTTTCATACTCATAGGAAGTAGCATTTGATGGGGTCCTGGTGTTGGGACAGATTTGAGAGAAATAAACAAACATCATCACCCTGATCAACCTAGGTTGTCAGGAAGAAAAAAAATTCTGAAAAGGAGATTTATCAAGTAGATGAAAGATGGACTATTTTAAGGGTCAGAAAGGATAGGGGATTTCCCCATGCGCAGAAAGAAGCCCCTGGGGGTTTTGTTGCAATTACAAGAGGGGCCTAAACTTTCTTCTTGACCTTTCATGGCTCCTGTGAAGAATCTGTGACCTTTCCCAAAGCCAGGGCCAGAGGTGGCCTGGCCTGCATTTCCCAGCAGATGCAGGATGCCCAGTTCATACCTTGTCGGGATTCTCCGAGCACTGTTTTCGACTTACACAGAGTGGTTGGGGAGTTTGCAAACCGGAGCAGCAGCCTCTGTAACTAGTTATTGATTAAGAAAAGGGCTTCCTAGGAGCAGCAAAGCTTAGTGGGATGAATAAGGGGTGGTGGGACAGACAGACCCGGACTTGGCCACTGGGCCCTCACTAGCAGCCCTGTGGTCTTGAGAAGACTACTTGTCTCTTGGTATCAGTGTCCTCATCTGTAAAATGGGAAGAATAATGACAGCATAAGGTGACTGGGAGGTATGAATCAAACACATTATCCATCGTGCCCAGCACGGCAGCACATCCAAGATCCTCCATGAATCTGCAGACCTCAGGGAGGTGGGGCTGCAAGTTGTCCCTACAGGAACCACAGCAGTTGAGACGTTCCTGGAAAACGAAAGGGCCGGCTCAGCTTTTGTTCTTAAGGCTTCTGCCTACAACCTAATCAAATAGATCATTCTGAAAACAGAACTCAAGTAAGAGCTGATTTCAGAAGGAAATTGTGGTTTGAGGGAAGGTACCGCAGAAAAGCGAGCTCCAGCTTCAGATCTTAGCTCACAGATCTCCCAGGACAAGTGACTTCCCTTGGTGTCTTCATGTGCAAATGAGGGCAATTGTTTTCCAACTGTGTTCTGAAGAACCCATGTATCCCCCAGGTGCCTCAGGGTTCTTCAATATTTTCCTTAAAATTTCTTTCAAAAATATTTCAAACTATCTGACCAGGCTGACATGGCTGGGATCTTAGCTCCAACTAATCCAGCCGTGTGACTTTGGGCAGGTTGTAGAATCTAAGACTCAGCTTCCTCTTTTGTAAATTGGGAACAATAATAGTAGCTTGAAAATAGGGTTGTTGAGAAGATTAAAGAGGTTTACGAGATAAGCCCTCACTAAATGCTGGCTGTCATTTTGCCGCCTACTGGACATCACCAATCTCTTCATTTGTTATGCAGTAGGAATGGTTTCTGTGCTGGACTCTGGGCTTAGAACAAAATCCAAATGCTTCACCATGGTCCACAACAGAGGCCGGCAAACATTTTCGGTAAAGTGCCAAGAAGGAAATATTTCAGGCTTTTAGGGTCTTGTGTCCTCTTGTACTCACCTCTGCCCTTGTATCCAGGAAGCAGCTGTAAGCAATATGTCAATGAATGAGCACGGCCATGTGCCAATAAAACTTTATTATAATTATAAAACTAAACTTAAAAAAAACTCAAAAAACAAAAAAACTTTATAAGAGAGACTGGAATTTGGATTTCCTATAATTATTGAGTTATGTCCTGACATAATATTCTTTTTTAAAAATTGAATTATAGCTGATTTACAGTGCTGTGACAAGCTCTGCTGTACAGCAGTGACTCAGTTTTACACATATATACACATTCTTTTTCTAATACTCTTTTCCATTATGGTTTATCCCAGGAGACTGGATATAGTTCCCTGTGCTATACAGTAGGACCTTATTGTTTATCCATTCTAAATGTAATAGTTTGCATCTACCAACCCCCAATTCCCAGTCCGTCCCTCTCCCTCCCCTCCTCCCCCTTGGCGACCACAAGTCTGACCTCTATGTCTGTGAGTCTGTTTCTGTTTTGTAGATAGGTTCATTTGTGCCATAGTTTAGATTCCATATATAAGTGATAGCATATGGTGTTAGTCTTTCTCTGAGTGACTTCACTTAGTATGATCATCTCTAGTTGCATCCGGTTGCTGCAAGGGGCATTATATTTTTATGGCTGAGTAGTATTCCATTGTATATAGATATGTACACCACATCTTCTTTATCCATTCATCTGTCGATGGACATTTAGGTTGTTTCCATGTTTTGGCTGTTGCGAATAGTGCTGGTATGAACATAGGGGTGCTTGTATCTTTTTGCACAATATTCTTCTTTTGATGTTTTTCGACCATTTAAAATTGTAAAAATGTTCTTAGCTTGTGGGCTGGACCAACACAGGGCTGTAGGCCAGATTCTGCAGAGCCCTGGTGTACAGGGCCCTGTGTTTCTGGGTGTGCCTTCCTCTCCAGCCTCATTTCCCCCCACTTCCTGCCATGCCCGTGAAGGTTTAGCCCACTGACCCCCTTTGCTCTAACCCTTAGCTCCTGCCCACGTGGGGGCTTTTGCACTCATTCTGTCTCTCCGGGCTCCTCCCTCATTTAGTTCTTCACCACAACCAGTTTCCACTCAAGCCTCCACTGCTGGCTCCATTGCCACTCCTCAGGTATGCCAAAGCTGGCCACCCCATCTCAAGTAGCATCCCCTGCCCCACCTCCCTTCCAAATGTCCTGTCTATCATATAACCCATTTTTCTCCTAAACAACATGGATCAACACCTGTAATAATCTTGTTTATTTGTGGATTCATTGTCTATCTCCCAAATTCATGAAAGCGGGGACCTTGCTTTTTGATTTGCCGCTGTACCTCCACCTGCCACCTGCTAGGAACGTAGCATTCGATCAGTGTTGTGGAATGAAGGATAAGTCCACAACCTCAGGATCTTAGTATCTTAATTTCTCTCATACAGGTTAATAATACCTGATCTCCTTACCTTGAAAAATTGTTTTGAGGATCAAATGAGAATGTGCTTTCAAAACTATAAACAATTATACTCGAGGAAGGTGGTAAAATCATTAGGGCAGCCTCTTAGACAAGTCGCAGGATTCAACAAACACCCCAACTTTTACCATTCTCCTCTTACTACAGAAGCTAAATTATGGGGCAGATAGTAAAGTGACACGAGTATGATGAGGCTGTTTTCTTCCTTGTCCCTGATATTCCCCATAGACAAGAGGAATGGCTAGATGAGTGATTTTTATCTTGGCCTTAGCCAAAGCGATTTAGTTATTAGCATGTAGTATCTTTTTATTATTAGCATGTAGTATTAGGTATTTTATATTATCCTATTTGATACTCATAAGCATGCTATAAAAAAGTCATGTGGGCTTCCCTGGTGGCGCGGTGGTTGGGAGCCCGCCTGCCGATGCAGGGACAGGGGTTCATGGTCAGGAGCAAGCCATCTGGGTTTTACATGTTTATTTTGGGCAAAATGATACATTCTCTTCCTTCTGAAGCAAAACTGCTTTTTGGTCCTCAAACAACTTTCAAAAAAAAAATTTTTTTTTGATTTAAGCTTAAACAGATCCCAAGCACAATGATTCGCTTTCTTTGGACGTGCAGGCGGCCTGTACATATATCACAAAAGGGCAAAATGAGCTTGGAAAACTGTCAAGCAGAGAACAGCCGAGAACCAGCCACAAGGCTAACCATAGCTTGGTCTTTTGTCAGATCTGAGCATTAGCTGTTACGTTTTCTCAGTAAGTAAACCCTGCGAGGCTAGTAGCCAGTTGTGCCAATGAAAATCTGTGTGCAGGTTCTCGGTATACATTTGCATACATGGCTTATTTTTTTTTTTTTTTTTTTTTTTTGCGGTATGCGGGCCTCTCACCGTTGTGGCCTCTCCTGTTGCGGGGCACAGGCTCCGGACGCGCAGGCCCAGCGGCCACGGCTCACGGGCCCAGCCGCTCCGCGGCATGTGGGATCCTCCCGGACCAGGGCACGAACCCGTGTCTCCTGCATCGGCAGGCGGATTCCCAACCACTGCGCCACCAGGGAAGCCCCATGGCTTATTTTTAAAACCTATTAGCTTAACGTATCATTACTTCAGCAATGGGGTCTATGGCTTTTAGTAGTGTGGAACCCAGTTTGAACTGGAATTGTCCTCTCTCTGACCCAAATTCTTTCTCTATGCATCATTCCTGGTACACGTCCTCCGGGTGGGTAGTGGTGAGGCACGGAGCCTCGCACGTGGGGCAGAGGAAGCGTTTGGGAGCTCGCGCTTTCACTCCTGGGTGGGTTTTCACCTCTCCAGCCAGGATGGCTCAGAGAGATGCCCAACCAGAAGGGACCAGAGGCCCCCGGTGCTGCCGGAGCCTCCTCTCGTTTCCTTCAGCAGCAAGTGTTCCTCTGAGGGAGGGATCCCATTCTTAATGGACATTTATGAAATAATAATGACCACAGCAACGTCTGAGGACAGGATAGGAGTCGAGACCACTCAGTGTAATACGAGATCGCTCTGGATTGACTGAGGACACAGTTTCTCTTTATTAAATCATCTAGGAACCACTTAAATGGAGATGCTCATGGAACGGAATGAACGAATTACAATGGTGCCAGAGCTGTATGGAGAAGAGCACGCAGCCAGGAAAGCACAGAGGCCACAGGTACTTTACAAGGAATTTGGCAATACAATTAGGTGTGGTTTCCCCTTTTTTCAAATTACAAACCCTTTTCACCAAATAAATATGCCTGAATCACATAGAAAAATAATGATACAATAGCCTTATAAATGAGAAAGAAACCAATACACCTCCCCAAACAGCAGGTTTAAAACGGTCTATTTGTAACCAAAATGCTTCAGGATGGTGTTCCCATCTTGCGTGGCACTCAAAGAAAGAACCAGTACATATTTCTCATCATACATACATATGTATCCTGTACAGAGTCCAAGAATAGTTGAGCAGCTGCAAAATTCCGATTTCTGTGTGGGTAATGGCAGCTAAATGGTGCAGTGTAAAACATTTGTAAGAACTGATGGTATATTAAGTTTGACTATTCATCATCATAATTTTAAGCTTACATACACTGAACAAAATAGTATATGTATTTAAAAATCAAGTGATTTCCTCTGCATGTAGAGGTGATTTTTCCCCCTTCCCTTGAATTTTTGTTACAGCTAGTCACTTCCCTAGGAAAATGCAATATGTTGTGGTATGAAAGAGAAGCAAATCCAAAGTGAATCCTATGTTTAAACATGAAAAGCATCTGCCATCACCTAACAAAATATCCCCCCATCACCTTAGTAAAGTGAATATTAACCTAAAATAGATATTAAATTGCTCTTTTCCCTACCCTCCTCCGCCCGATCTCATCTCTCATGGCGAGGCAGCCAGACTGGCGTCTCTGAGTTCTCACACGTGTGCAGGACTACAATTTAAATGCAAATAACCCTGCGCCTCATTATCTGAGAAGCTGGTGCAGACGGGACAGTTGTGACTGTGCCTGCGAAAGTTAAAGGAGGCTCATCTGTATTCCAGCACACGCGTGACTGAGAGTAAATTCAAAAGAGCAATTCATCACTGCTTTCAAATTAGACACTGGAGCAGCAGAGTGCCTAGGTTACGAGGAATACCTCCCTTACCACCCAGGGACGCCCTTCCACAAAGGCAACGAGATAGGAACCTCTCTGCAGTTCTTCAGTCAGTCCCCAGTGACACTAGGTAATTGAAATAAGAGACTTGATTTAATACGAACACAGCTAGTCGAGTGGAAAAGATACATTTCTGGTAATGCTAAGCACAACTGGATGACAATCTATAGGCATTCCAAATTCCACTGACAGGAAAATGACCACAGCAGCCTAAAATGCAAAAAAAGTATCAACAATGATTTACCAAACTGACATCACTCCAGAAGATATTTTTTATTTTTTATTATTTTCATTTTTTGCAAAATTGTCTTTCAAATATAAGGTTACTTTAAAAGAATTCTTTGGTTAAAGTATAATTAAAATAAAAACTAGAGACTCCCCCAAGCCTTTCAATACAGGGTGAAAAATACCCCCCTCTTTCAGCCATCAGATGGCCATTTAATCAGCCATTCAGATTCTATGAATCTAAATGTAATGGAAAACACTGTATTCTGAACTCCTTGCTGGGGTGAAGCAATAAGCTCCTAGCTACCATTGCAGTGATGGAGAGGGAGCCTGGGAAAAGGAAACCCCCAGCTTGTGCATTAAAATGTGCCAATTATTCTAGTCCACAAAGGAATAGACGTGGCATTTAAAAATCACTGAAACCAAAGTCTATCTGTGAATAATACTGAGCCATTAGCGGGTTGATGTAGCGCACTTGTGCAGGCAGCAGACTGTTTTGGACTTTCAATCCCAGATTAAATCCTTGAGTTAATTTTATCTCAGTTTATTTCAGATAACTTTCAACATTAAAAAAAAAAAAATTTCCTCTCTACAGGAAACCATTTGCTTCTTCCAATCTGACATTTCCTTCCTTTCTCCCTTGCTTCCTTCCCCCCTCCCTCCCTTCTACCTTCCTTCTTTCTCCTAGCCCCCCCAAACATTTGTTAACAAGCATCAGCCTCAGTTCAAAGAAAACCAGCCTGAACTTCGAGTTGTAATAGCAATTTAGAATTTTTAAATGGATACGAAATCATGTAATACAGTTGTCTCTTCCTTTTATTACACATAGATTCAACACAATTTCCAAAGAATTTCTCAACTGGAGTCCAAGTTTAGTTTTTTAATTAGGTAAATGTGAAAAGAGAATTTCATGAGAATTCAGATCATTCAGGCCGTTCTGAGCAACAATCTGGATAAAGCAGAGGAGTAAACTCTTTGACTCAAGGTTTTCCACCTAAATTATTCAGAAAATTATTTCAGATCTTTGCCTTCCTTTGCT
Organism: Kogia breviceps; assembly: GCF_026419965.1. Taxonomy (NCBI): domain Eukaryota; kingdom Metazoa; phylum Chordata; class Mammalia; order Artiodactyla; family Physeteridae; genus Kogia; species Kogia breviceps. The sequence goes on along the minus strand of NC_081316.1, from coordinate 110,936,726 downwards.
CACACAGATGATGGCCTAAGGCTTTGTCCATATTGGACTGAGGACACTGGACCGTAGTCCAGCTAAACCAGCCTATCAAGTCATCAAAAGGCTTAAGATCATGGAGGGGGAGAGAGGGATAACCTGTTCTGAACTTTGTTCTATACAAGGACAGACCCTGTCCAGAACACACTGCTACAATTTTCAAGGAAACTGAATATGAGATGTTCGAGCATTATTCTGAGCATTGAAAGTCCATGAAAATTTGTGGAGAATCTAATAAACATTATAGATCTGATTACAGTGGCTTCACCTAATTACAGATAAAAGAATGACTGGCAGAGACATTCCATTGGCCATACTGTGACTTTTCTCTTAAAACCTTTAATATGAGTATTTCCCCCAGTTTAAGATGCAAACATTTATATTAATCGATCATGTCAGCACAGAGTTATTTCTAGACCCAGAAGCTGGATCAGTGTTTGTGCAATGCTGGAAGAAATCAAGATTTGTTTCTTAAAATATAAAATTCATGACATATTTCTCTAAGTGACTTAAAAAAAAAACTCAACAATAATCCTCTTGCAGATTAACATACATAGCCAGCATCCTTTCACTTCCACTTCAAGGATCATCAAATTCTAGTTTCAAATAGGAGCACAGATCTATTTTTATATCCCATATGTTTTCTCCTTTGGGATTTGAAGCTTGTTTAATGCTACAACATATACTGACTTGTTTTACATGAATGTTCTCTTTAAATGGCTGCGATTTCATTTTGCACATATATTCTACAGAGTGAACTATACCATATGCCAGACCACGGTCTGCTGCTGTCAACAGTCAGCTAGCCACACGGTTAACTAGACATTGATAACTGATGTTTTGGTTTGACTGTCATTTGTTTTTCTTTTAAATAAACTCCCTCTAAATTCAGGAAGCAAGTGTGACGAGATACCACAGGATGTGGTTCTCCCAACTTTCCTTAAGTAGCCCTACCTACCTCTTTAAATTACCATAGCAAAACAAACAAACAAAAACAGTGCAGTCGAGACTGTCATCGTTTAAGTTAGTTCCCTGACTTCATAACACATCTCTGGATGTAACTGATGCATTTGTGGGTGTTCTGTTATGGCTGACATGTACTGTAAGCGTACAGTGACCTGACCCTTGGTATGGTCTGTAACGAAGTCCATATTGCACAAGAATGAGCTTCTTGCTGACTCAAAGGATGTATTTCACATACATCTGAAAATGTCAACATCCTTAACCAGTCAACATGGTCTAGACTCTCGGGGCAAAGACAAGCAAATCACTGGGATTCAGAAGTCCTGTGGCTCGTTAGGCTGTGACTCGAGTAACTCCTTTGATATATTTGGCAAGTTCGTTGCTCCTACAATTGAATACGTCACACGTTTATCTTATCTTCCTCCTGAGTATCCGAAAGTGCTTTGGAGAGCAAAAATGCTCTGTCTCCCCATTTCACAGATAGATAGAAGTAAGGGGGTAGGACGGTAGCAAAAAGCTGTAGTCAGCTTTTCTCTAGAGAAAATGTGATGTGGCAGTACCAGGGTGAAGGTTAAGAGTCCTCCAGCAGATGGCCTGAGCCAGCAGCACTGGTGTGTGGGTCATACCGAGGGTAGAAATTGATGGGAAACCGCATGTTTTCTAATCACCTTAAAAGAATTCTGCAGCTTGGTTTTAACTGGAACATGGGAGTTAAAAAGAAAAGAAAATCCGATCACCGGACTGGCAGCTTGGTGTCCCTCCAGCTGGATTTTCCTGCATCCTTCCTCAGAGTAGGCTGGCAGCTCTCTTTGGGAGGACCCAGGCTCCTTAGCACAGATGGAAGGGAGGAAACATCCTCTGCTGTAGCAGGTGCCCCTGTATAGGAAGACAATTCTTGAAAGCCTTGTTAGCGAGGCAAGAGTCCAGGGAGAATGAATTTTTTTCCCTGAATCGAGTCTTTCTCTCCTTGACATGGTCTCATCCTAAGAACGTTAAAGCCTGAAAGGAAATATGCTAAATTATTCTGAGCTGTCCACTTAGGATGTGGTGCAGACTTTCCCACTGTTACTAAGTACACAAAGAGACACTTCTCCCAAAGCCTTCCTCAAGTCTTTTCTTCTTGTTCGCTCATGCGTTTATTCTTGCAGCAGGGTCTCTCTCCAGTTGAAGCCCCCAGTTGGTCCATGGGTAAGAGGGAGGACTGGTGGGTCTGTCAGCTGCCAGATTCCAGTTTCTCCTAATTCTTCACAGGAACAAAACCCCAAGTAGGGGATCTGAAGTAAGACAGTAAAGAAAGGGAAAATAGAAAACAGAGGTTGAGTGCTTTAACTTTTACCTAGACAAAGGAAAATTCAAAGGAATGAATAAGGGATTTGTAGGCAGGCATCCCCTCCAAAATATTGAAAGTGAAATGGATAGAACTGATAAATTAGAAGGAAGAGTATTTACAACACAAGAGGATTCTTCGGAAGGATTCATTAAGGAGTGAGCTCTTCTAGTGCAATTATTTATGGATGGTTTCTATACAGCACGGGAGGAAAAAAAGGAACTCATGTATAAAGCTAAGGTGCTAGGATTTCATTCCTAATTGCAAGTCCAGCTGAAAACGCAGCTCAAACATTTCTGAAATTATACTTGGACAAAGGGAAAGATTATTCAAGTTTTAAGAATCTGTTTTTCCCTGCTTTTTCTTTCATTTTTTGGCACGTGTATCTAACATTCAGAGCTGAAGCTGTGCCCTCCCTAACTTCAGTAGGCATGGCATTTCAAAACTTATTTGTGTGTGTGTGTCCAGAGTTGCATTTATGAACAAAGACAGAAATCTCTGCCCTCAAGCAGCTTACAGACTAATGGGAAGGACAGACACATAAGTAAGTTTTTAAAAAAATGAGAAAAGAATTGCAATCGAGTTTGAACCAGGTTCTCTGGGGACAGTTACAGGAAGCATATAACTCAGCCTGGAGGGAAGTGTACGTGGGAGGGTGGCCGACAGGAAAACCTCTTCCACAGGCATGAGAAGGAAGAATCCAGATGTGTTGGTCAGCCTGGTGGGTTTTCTGTCTCGCTGCCTTGTTCCTGGGTTTGCCTTCAGCCTGATCATTTTGAATCACTGCTTCCTGTGGCCTATCCGCCAGGACCTCTCTTCCAGCTGAGCTGTCAGATGCTGTCTTTTGGCCCACATACCTCCTCCTTATCTGTTCTGTGGTCCCCACAGGGAAATCCAGACAATTTGCTTATGATTCTTAGCTACTTCTTAAATTTTAGCTCTTAGAAGCTAGAACTAGCTGAGACACATTTTTCTCTTACCCAAGGCCTGATAAAGTGCCTTAAACAGAGCCCCATTCAATACATCTTGGTTGAATAAACCAATAAATGTACCGTCCCAGCTCCAAAGAACTTCGCTATCAGCCAGCACTGAACCATTCTGAGACTCCAAGGCCCCACAGGCCCCTGAAACGCAAGCAGGAATTACCTTTCGGACCATTTGTACAAAGTCCTTGGAGTTCTGAGGTGACAGGCCCTGAAGTTGGCAGGTACACGCTTCAAGGGAAGATGCATGGGCCACAATCAGGATGTTATTTCCTGGGGGCAAAAAAGCGAGGACTGAAGAGACTGTTTCTATAAAGACATATGTAAACCTTGTAAGTACTGAAGCCAAGTGTTCCAGGGAGAGGCAAACATTTTCAAGAAAGAGACAATTCGGCCAAGCAATATTTTGAAAATGCTTTGTGTTGTTAAGGCAGCCTAATGTCATTAAAAACAAACAAAAACAACAAAAAAACCCAACAACAAACCTACTTTTAATTTTAAGGTAATTAGACTCACAGGAGGTAACAAATACATATTTTACATATTAAATATACATGTGTATATTTTATATATACATATTATATAATATGTATATACATATACATACATATATATACAATATGTATCTTGCATATATACTATACACACACACACACACACAAGGTAGGTCCCATGCACCCTTCACACAGCCTCTCTGATAGTAACATCTTGCCCAAGGTACACTATCAAAACTAGGAAACGAGGACTGCTGTAATCCACATAGCCTATTCAGATTTCACCAGCTCTAGCCAAAGTCTATCACACGTGGAGCTTTTGGGAACCATCACCTCAATCAAGATACAAAACTGTCCTATGTCTACAGGGCTCTCTGCTATTACTTCTAATATAGTATAGTTTTTGATGTTGCCATTGTACAGCTGTGAGCACTTGAGACTTTCTGGTTGATAGAACATGCTGAGTTTCTTTGCAGTGGGGATGGGTGGTACCACAGGTGTGGTCATGAAGTGAGTGGCTTACAAGCAGTAACTGAAAGGTGGGAACCACCCACAATACTGTTGACCAGGGCTGCCCACTGTTAACAGTCTGGTGTATGTAAATCCAGACTTTGCTCTATGAAGATAAACATTTTAACTTTTAGTGGGGGATGGGAATGTGCAGACTCTTTTGTAATCTGCCCTTTTTACTACAAATATTAGAGTCCTACATATCATTAAACACTTGAGTTCAATGATTATAAAATTCAGCGGCAGACTTGAGTGGTTATAGCACACTGCTCTTGGTTGGTGGTAGTAGTGACGGTAGGTGTTATTTGTGTCAGTGTGTTTGTGTGTAGGTGTCCATGCTCCTGGATCAAATTATAGGCAAAACAGTATTATGGTAAAGAATTTCTGGAAACTGTAATAGGGAACCTTCTTCAGAGAGTGGAAGATTAATAGCTGAAATGCAGAATTCTGTTACTTCATAGAGTAACTAAGTCTGATGTATTTCCATGGAATATCTACCGTTTGAGGTACTCAAGAGAATAGTACAAATTTAACATGAAAGTATCTATAAGAGAGTCTGGAAGTATTTTTCTTTCCTACTAAGCAAGTTTGTCAAAGCCCGTTGAACCGTGTTGAATAGCCGATTGACCATGGTGGAAAAATGATCACAGATTTAACTGTGGAGTCCAAAATAATACCTACCTTTACTTTTACATTCACTTATTATTTCCTTTGTTACTTGGAAACTTCTACTGATATAGGTGTCATAGGATTCTGAAACCACTAATTTGCTGACTGGAATGTGAGGTCTGCAATAGAAAAATGAACAAAGGCATTGAAAACATTTTGATCCCAAGACAAAGCAACTGACATTACTCTAAGTTTTATTTCAAGACCTTTCTAAAGTTCCCATATTTCTGTTTATCCATTTCCCTAGAAAGGATGGAGGCATAGGGAAGAGTATTTCAACTATGTAGAAGTGGGGTCCCAATATGCAGAATGTACAGAAATAAAGGCCATGTGTGCAGGGTGTCAAAGTGACCAGCTGAAAAACGAAACATTCAGTTCAGGTTTCCCTTGCAGGATAACTCATAGCAGTTTGACTAATTTTACTGACAGTCAGTCCCAGGTCACATAAATAAGAGGAAGCAAAGCAGAGGTTAGATCTTTTTATCTATTTAAATCACCAGAGATTTCCCACGCCTCTAGTAGGCTGGCACATGATAAGCAGTAAGGATAAGTTTTACTTAATCTTTTTCCAGTTTTATTGGGATTTCATTGATGTATAACATGGTGTAAGTTTAAGGGTATACAGTGTATTGATTTGATACATTTATACATTGCAAAATGATGACCACCATAGTCTTAGCTAACACCTCCATTATGTCACATAATTACCGTTTTCTTTTTGGTGGTGAGAACATTTAAGCTTTACTCTCTCGGCAACTTTCAAGAATCTAATACAGTATTGTTAACTATTATCACAATGCTGTACATTAGATGCCCAGAATGTATTCAGCTTTTAACTGTAAGTTTGTACCCCTTTGACCAGTTTCTCCCTATTTCCCCCTCCCCACGGTCCCATGGGTGTCCATGCCACTCTACTGTCTGTTTCTCTGAGCTTGGCTTTTTTAGATTCCACATATAAGTGATATTATATGGAGATATCTCTGTGAGATCTTGTTTTCATTTCCTTTGGATATACCCCAGAAGTGGGATTGCTGGATCATATGGTAGTTCTATTTTTAATTTTCTGTGGACCCTCCATAGTGTTTCCATAGTGGTTGTACCAGTTTACATTCCCACCAACAGTGCACAAGGATCCCTTTTCTCAATAGAACTACCACATGACCCAGCAATCCCACTACTGGGCCTATACTCTGAGAAAACCATAATTCAAAAAGAGACATGCGGGCTTCCCTGGTGGTGCAGTGGTTAAGAATCTGCCTGCTAATGCAGGGGACATGGGTTCGAGCCCTGGTCCAGGAAGATCCCACATGCCATGGAGCAACTAAGCCCATGTGCCACAACTACTGAGCCTGTGCTCTAGAGCTTGTGAGACACAACTACTGGGCCTGCATGCTGCAACTACTGAGCCCGCATGCTGAAACTACTGAAGCCCGTGTGCCTAGAGCCTGTGCTCTGCAACAAGAGAAGCTACCGCAATGAGAAGCCTGTGCACCGTAACCAAGAGTAGCGCACACTCGCCGCAACTAGAGAAAGCCTGCACGCAGCAATGAAGACCCAACACAGCCAAAAATAAATAAATTAAATAAATTTTTTAAAAAAACAGATCTTGCTGTGATTTATGTCAAAGAGTGTTCTGCCTATGTTCTTCTCTGAGTTTTATAGTGTCCGGCCTTACATTTAGGTCTTTGATCCATTTTGAGTTTATTTTTGTGCACAATTGACTTCTGTATGTTGATTTTGTATCCTGCAACTTTGCTGAATTGGTTGATTAGTTCTGACAGTTCTAGGATTTTCTGAGTCTTTAGGATTTCCTATATATAAGATCATGTCATCTGCAAACAAAGAGAGTTTCACTTCTTCTTTTCCAATGTGGATGCCTTTTATTTATTTATCTTGCCTTATTGCTCTGGCTAGAACTTCCAGAATTATGTTGAATAGCAGTGGTGACAGTGGCCATGCTTGTCTTGTTCCTGAGGTAAAGCTTTCAACCTTTCACCATTGAGTATGATGTTAGCTGTAGGCTTGCCATAAATTGCCTTTACTATGTTTAGATATGTTCCTTCTATACCCAAACTGTTGAACAATTTTTATCATGAAGAGGATGGTGTATATTGTCAAATGATTTTTCTGCATCTACTGAAATGATCATATAATTTTTATCATCTTTTTTCTACTAATGTGGTGTATCCCATTTATTGATTTTTGCATGTTGCACCATCCTTGCAACCCAGGGATAAATCCCACTTGATCATGGTATATGATCCTTTTGATGTGCTGTTGGATTTGGTTTGCTAATATTTTGTTGAGAATATTGGCCTGTAGTTCTCTTTTCTTGTAGTATTCTTATCTGGTTTTGGTATCAGGGTAATGCTGGTCTCATAAAATGAAATGGGGAGTTGTAAGGATAGGGTTTTTTTTTTTTTTAGTTTTTTTTTTGTGTGTGTGTGGTATGCGGGCCTCTCACTGTTGTGGCCTCTCCCGTTGCGGAGCACAGGCTCCAGACGCGCAGGCTCAGCGGCCATGGCTCATGGGCCCAGCCGCTCCGCGGCATGTGGGATCTTCCCGGACCGGGGCACGAACCCGTGTCCCCTGCATCGGCAGGCGGATTCTCAACCCCTGTGCCACCAGGGAAGCCCCTAGATAGGTTTTTAAAGGAAATATTAGGTCCACTGGATTTGTGAGCTAATAACACTTCACCAGCCTTTCCTTTTCTTTCTTAGTTTGAACACAGACCGCATACCTGGCAGTTGGAGAAGTCCAGGGAACATAAAGATGAAGAAAACCCAATTTCTATGTTTGAGGAGCTCTCTGTGTGTAGTTGGGGTGAGTAAGCTATTGATGTAAATGATAATTATGACACAATGTACAAACGCATATAAGAGGATGGTCAAAGCAGGGCCCTCCGATCCTGGTGACCCTGAATGTCTTCAATCTCAGTCACTTCTGTCTGCTTCCACCTTCCTTTGCTATTTAGTTGTCTAGTCTATGAGGTGTTTACCTTGTTTTTGAGTACAACTATGTCACATTTTCTATTTTCTTATTTTGTCTTTCATTGTTGGTATTTAGTACATGGAGGTGCTAGTGAGCTCTCCAAGTGGATTCTCATGGCACCTGCATCAGAATACATGGCTGCTGCTGCTGCTACGAAGGTTTACTGAGAGGTTCCCATGTGTCAGGCTCTGCGCAAAGCGCCCTACTTGCGTTCTTTGAACATAGCCCACCTAGCAACCCTTTTGCAAATTCTGAGTTTACGGATGACAGAACTAAGGCTTAGAAAGGCTACAGCTGACTTGCCTTTGCTTACGTCATTAGCAAGTCTTAGAGCCCGGATTCGAACCTGTGTCTGAGATTAATACCTATAAAGTTATCCTTCACCCTGGATGGCTTCTGACAGTGCCCTCCTCAAAGCTGCCCTTCTGTGCACTTGGGTTTACTGTCTGGAGAGGAAGGGTGCTGTTCCACTTGAAGGTAACTTGCCTTCATCTAAATAACATTCTCTCTGCAAGCATACTATTTCTCCTAGAAAACAACCTTCTGAATCTTACCACACCCCGGGTGATAGGGAGAAACACGAATCCCCACTCATCAGGGATGTGCCTCGTTGTTCATTGTTCCGGAGCAAACCCTTTCTTCCCATCCCTACTTCTCATTCAGTTCCATTACCATTTGCATCACCTGGTTTCCCAGGACTCCTCCCCCCCCAACACACACACTGTGACAAAAGGCCTCTTTGGTTCAGGGAGTCACTGCCAAGGGTGCAACCACACTGTAATGTACAAGATTTCTATAAGTGAAGAGTTGGTAGATGCTAGAATCCAGTTCCTCCTGGTCAGTTCTTGCCTTGAAGTTGAACCATGAATGGCTTCCATGTTTGAACGAGCCCTGAAGGGGATGGGACAGTCAAAGGTTTCTCACTCCTGTCAGCAGCATCCTGCTTCTAGCCGCACCTGCAGGACCCCTGTAGTATTCTGGGACTCAGGTGGGCCTCCAACAACCAACTAGACCTGGAACCCAGAGCTCTGGGTACACAGGTAGTACCCTTGGAATAGTATTCTCCTGTGTATACTCTCCTCTCCCCAGCCTACTTTGGTCCAGACTATAGAGCAGGCTTCTGCCCTGAGTCCCACCACACCAAAGTTTGATTTGTTGTCTCTCTAATACTCCAGACCCATGGGCCCCCCCCATCCCCTTTTCCCAGCCTCCCCCAGTCAGGGTCCTGAAGCCTCACCCAACTGGTGTGTATTTTGCTTTTCCTGCCTTGCTCCTTCCGGCCTAGCTCCACTGGGGCTGCTTTCTACACCCAGCCCCCAGGATGGGTCTTGCTGCCCGTGGCTGATGCTTGGCTATTGGTCACCAGCTTAAATCCACCTTCCAGCCCCTCCTCCCTCCTGTTCAAGGCACAGGGAGGGATCTCTGAGCAGTGCTTGCCTGACTTATGATACCCTGCCTATGGGTTCTTGCCCCTCTGCACATCACCGTGTTTCTTCAATCATTCGGGCACCACTACCTGCTTCAGAAGCCCTGCTCACTTGACATAATTAATTTCAGAGCGAATTTGACTCTAGGGGCTGTGCCTCTCACATGCTTGATGGGTGAATTTCACGACTGATTTATACAATTAGACGCTTCATCTCACCACCACCCCACCCCCCAACGCAAAATGGTTAAATAGCACTTTGATTTTTTTTGTAGAGGAAGAGGAAATCTGGAATATGAACCGTGTCCTGACCCCCAGGTTCCTGGCATGCATCCTGCTTTTCATACTACTGGTGGGCTGTGTGTCTGTGTGTGCACCGAAGGGCTCAGGTAGCATGACTCCGGGGACCTCTGTAACCAGCTTGGGAAGAATTGCAGGGTGCACTTAAAGGGGAATCTGAAGGCATAGTTGGCCTGGGTGGGGCTGGGTGGTAGGTGAGGAAAGTCATTTAACCAATGTTGTCAGTAGCTTGTTCTCTTTCCAGGGCAGAACAATGATGGCTGTTGGCATGGGGACAGTAATTTACTGCTGCTTCCCAAGGGACAGAAAAACAGTGGCCATAGAGTAGATAGGACAGAATGTGAATTATTTCAGTAGGGGATCTGATCGACTGATTTAATCTTATTTTTGAGGAATGCTCATTCCTTTAAGGCAAGAAGTAGCACACCTTAATTAATTAATGGGGTTATCTGAGGTCTTATTTGCAGAGCCAAAAATTAGCATGGAAGAAAAGACATTCTCTCCTACCTTAGCCAGAAACTCACATTGCTTCATTTGAGGTCTGGGTAGGTATTCGAAATGAAAGGTCAAGGGATAGCCCAAGGAAGGAAGTTTTGCTTATATTGGTCACTTGTTCCAAACTCTGTTTTAAGAAATGCATTTAATTCCCCACTGTAACGGTTGTGAGTATCTGTCCTTCTTCAAAGACATTTGACAAATGTCTGGATGGATTTTTTTTTTTAACGCTCAACCTAAAACTTCATTGCACACCGACAAGATAAACAGATATATTTTAAACACTTAATAAGAACAACTAACAAAAATATTTAAACCAAATACAGGGTTTAGAGAGAAAAATATCACTGCTTACTAAAAATATTTAAAATAAATATTGCTATAAAGAACACAAAAAGCATTTTTTAAATCACGTCACTAAGGAGCTCTGAGTGGATTTTTGATGGTTCATGTAACTATGTTACCATCTACAAACACTTCTTTCTAATAATAGTCTAATGGAAAAAGCAAAGGACTACTATAAAGCAGATTACCCAGGGTTTGGCACACAGAAAATGATCAACAAAGGTTAGTTATTATTATTGTCACATGTGTCCACTACATGTATAACTTTCGGCAGGCCACAGAACTCTCTCATATATGAAAGTGGCCTGCCTCCATCCTGGAGTTATAGCAATAATGAATGAAGATAATCAAAAATGCTTTGAAAAATCGAAAGCAACAATCCAAGGCAAGAGACCATCATTTCCCTTATTCCCTAACAGGCTTCTGAACTGCTTTATCATTAGCTGGTGTGTGCTCCTGACATGCGAAGTGGTTTTATTATTCACTGAAATCAATGTAGTAAAGTCAGAAAACCCTAGTGCATGTGTGACGGGAGACATACTCCACACCAATGCCAAATACAAGGGAATGCTGGCTTTCTCCATTTTTTTTTTTTTTTTTTTTTTAATCATAGCTTGACTTCCACCAATATGGACAACTGGCTGTGGGCTACATGTGGTCCTTCATCTCCTTAATTAGCCTGGCCTGGTGGAGAAGAGTACTTCCACGTTGGCCTTAGGAAACAGCGGTTTCAGAGGGTTACCTGTAGGTTGTATCAATACTCAGGTTGGCTGCAGCTAACTCTGATGGCGGTATCCACGCAGGTAATGTGTTCCCAGCGACCCACTTTGTCCACTCAAATAAACCAGGCTCTACGCGGATCTTCAAGTGATTTTCTTGTTGTAAACCTTAGAGGGAAAATAAAATGAAGATGAAGGAGGTATTACTATGTCCTCAGTGGAAAAGTAAATTAGAGGCCAAGTTGTTACAAAAATGCTCATAAATCTTCTATTCTCTTTCCTATCAGATGCTATATATAGCTTAAGGAAGGTAAAAGCATGCAGGTTTCGACAAGGTTTTTTCATTTTTGTGTTATAAACACATGAGTTTAATATTCTGGCCACATCACCAGGATGTATGCTGGCTTTAAATGGTATCTGATTAAAGAAAAAGTCATTATCCACATAATTTATTACAGTTCTGTGACTACTATAATTCCTCTTTCTAAAGTAAGTTCCAAGATGTTCTTACCAAGAAACTTCAGAAATTCTTAGTCCACTATTCTACAATAGCTTACATTATATTTGCGTATCATATAGATTGTTCATTTTCTCTACTAGAAAATCCAGTGTTGAATATTTACCAAGGACAGTGCACAAGTCCTGTGTTTTGTGATTGTGTAATTGTCCTCAGAGTGGGAACTGTCCCTGTTTAACTCTTTGTATTGCATTTAGCCCAGTTTTTCCTTGCAAATGTGATAGATAATGCGTTTGAATACATAGATGCATTCTGGCTTACTAGCAGTCTCAGGTGTAGTGTAATTTCTTTGTTGGCTCAGCTTTTTCTGGCTTGTTTGTTTGGTATAAGTAAACAGTCAACCCTGTTTCTTCTAGTTTTCCTTCCAGTGAAATGAGAATGGAGATTCCTGTACCACAAGCTTCCACAGATTTTAGGGTAAAAGCTGAATATCTCTATAACAATGGTACTTTTGAATTTATTCCAATTAACTAAAGAAACAAGGGTGATTAAGATTTACAGACACGTAGGAGCACCGTTCCCTGTTGTAAAGAGGCAAACAGAGCAAAGTGGGAGGAAACAGAGAAAAAAGAACAAAAGAGGATCACGCTCTGTAAGCTCTAAATTACTGCCAGAGAACAATATTTTACAAGCCTCTAATTTATCCAAGAGCGCTTTACACTTTCAGGAAAAACATTATCTGTATAGTCTGTTGATCTCACTTCTGCTGCCAGAGTATGATTTGGGGACTTTTGCAAAGTCATCTCCCCAAAGAATCATGGCTAAACATTTCAAATGCAAAGCTTTCAACTGGCTCGTGTCCCCTGAGTAGGATAATTTGCATCGGGTTGCCTGGAGACGGAGGGATGGACTAGCTGACCTTTATCAAGTCTCACCTTTCAGGATGTTGTATGCAGTCTGGACACAGCGCAGGGACGGAGAGCAGTAGACATGGTCAATGATGGTGTTACTCTCTAACAAGGCTTCACCTGCAGAGGAAACCGGAGAAGAATCAATCCGATGACGTACGAAGCCTCAACCTGACTCTCAGTGTTGGGGAGGGTGCCGGACAGACCCTGCAAACCTCTCTTTCCAGGTGGGCGCTCACATAGGGCCAGCAGTTTCAGTCTCATTTGCAACAACTCTCCTGACCAGTGTTTCTGTGAAAGACCAAGGGACACACCCTTCTTGTCTATTTTCTCTCTGTCTCTCTGGTCCTAACAAGCAGTGAGATGCCCGTTTCTCTCTCAGGGGTAAAGTCTGAATGCCTTAACAGGGGGTCAAGGTCTTCCATGAACTTGTCTGTCTCCATCCCGCCGGCTTTGTCTCTCACCCTCCACACAGTCGATGCTCTAGAAACAAGACGGATTGTTTCCTCTGTACTCTGGATGCTGCTTCTCATGTCTATGACTTGATGTTGATCTTCCCACTGAGATGCTGTCCCACCTTCCTGCTAACTTCTCCTCTAATGTCTTCTTTTGTGCTCCCGTGATACCTTGTACATAGTTCTATTCTCGAGTAACAAGAATACCCTATATGGGCTTCCCTGGTGGCGCAGCGGTTGCGAGTCCGCCTGCCGATGCAGGGGACACGGGTTCGTGCCCCGGTCCGGGAGGATCACACGTGCCACGGAGCGGCTGGTCCCGTGAGCCGTGGCCGCTGGGCCTGTGCGCCCGGCAGAGGCCACAACAGTGAGAGGCCCGCGTACCACCAATAAAATAAAAAGAATATATTATTTATCCACTTACAAGCTTCACTGAGGGTGGGGACTCACGCTTAGGTCCCCAATACCCAGCATGGTGCCTTGCACAAGGCAAGTGATCAATTGACGTGTGTTACATGATTGAACGGGACAAGGCTGCTGGCTCTGTGGGGCAGGTAGAGACTAGACCTGCAAAGAACTGAGCATCTTGGAGACTGGTTGGCCTCTCTATTTTCAGCCACTCCTGGGTTGCCTTCTCCTCATCCCTGCGCTAGAAGCTGACCTGTCTGCCACACCAAGCCTGACCTTGCCCCGTCACTGGACCACCTGCCCCTTGATAGGGCTCACACCTTGTTCACTTTGGCAAACCAACCCAGTGCCCTGAACCTAATGGTTACATAATAAATCCCTTTAGAACTGAGGAAATATAGTACTTGTAGGAAAGCCCTAGGCAGCATTCTGGCATACCCACTGGAGCCAGTCTTTGGAAGAAGTAGCCAGGAAAGGCTGTGTGATCACTCCAGGACACTTACCCACGAGTCTTGCTTGCATACATCCGAACACGGTGATTGGAGCATCTTTCTCGTAATCTCGGAAACCACCACTCCGCTGAGGTAAGCTATGAGGCATGTTCAGGTTAGTGCGTATGTAGCGACCTGGAAAGAAACGTCAGGCCAAAGCGACATGAGTTTATTTCCTTAGGGCTTCCATTGCTGGTCCTGCCAGCCCCTCCACTTCCATTCCTTTTTGGTCACAGAGACTGAACTGAGCTCTCTAGAAAATATTGAAGCTGACCTCCTCCCTTATAGCGTGTCTTGGAATCCACGCTTCCATTCTGCTGACGAAAGTGACAAGAGATAGTTTTTAAGTGAAAGTAACAATCAGACCCTCTAAAGCAGGTAGGATTCTCTGACGTGCAAGCCTCCCTATCTTAAACATGCCACCCAAATGAAAATGGAACCAAAATGATCTAAGGTGACTTACTAGAGGGAGGTCTGGTCATGGAATCAAGACACCTGTCTCTGCCTCTGACTTTGCCATGTGGCTGTGGGGCAAGACATCTGCTTTTTTTGGTCCATGGTGTCCCAGTTTATAGAATGGGGGGCAAGAACACTTCTCTCTCCCCTAACACTCCAGACAATCAGGAAGGACTTAACCATGTAACAGATGACAGGCATTTTCTACAGCACAAGTAACCATAAGTGACTCCATCTAGATAAAAGTAGCTTGACTCTGCCCCCTAGAGGCCGTGATAGGTATGCCAGTGCTGAACAGGCCCACCAATTACTGACCTTTGGCGTCGAAGCACTGGGATAGCCAGTACTTCCCAAAAACAACATCCATCCTCTCACCGTGCCGACACACGAAGAGGCATCTCTTTTGAGGGCCAGGCTGGCTGCCGATCCTCAGAGGCTGCAGAGAAAGAAAGGCTATAAGTGGGGAAGCACACGAGAAAGTAGACCTGTCTCAGAGCGGGGTGCCAGGTGAGCTGGGCTCTAGAACAAGTTTTGCTAATGTTTGATTGGGATAAGCCCCTTAACTGCCTCGGATTTAGGCTGGCCTATCTATAAGACGGGGCTGGTAAGCCTCATCAACTGACCTCGCAAGTTATTTTGAGGCTCAGATGAGATGCATCACAAGTGCTTTGCAAAATAAGAAGGGCTATGAAAATGGTTTTATTGTTACTGCTGCTGCTGTGGGTAGGATTAGTATCTGGCCAATACCGAAACACGAAGACCACCTGAGTTACGGCTCAAGAGGCAAAACTAGCCAGTATGGAGAGACAGCCATCTAGCGGAACAAGCTTCTTCCCCTAACGAGATGCTTCATCAACTTCTTCAGGGAGTGAGGACTTTTATTACCACAAATACATCTGCCTCATCTCCATGTGTGGTGGTCCGAAGTCTACTCCGGCCAGGAGGTCCCGCTTTGCCCATTCTAATCACATGTTAGGCTCTGTTGTCTGGCTGCACGCAAGACGGTGTTTCCCAGAAGTGGCTGGGGGAGGGCAGTTGCTACCTCTGGGTGATGAAATCGGCAAGTCTAGTCAAAGACTTGTCCAAATGGCTCTGGTTTCTATAACTACTGCGTGGATCCTTACAGATGTTTCTATGTTCCTTCTTTCTGATGGAGTCAGCTGTTCCCAGCTTCCTCAGTGCTGCCAGCTCCCGTTGGCTTCACATTTGCCAATACAGTACCTACACTTTACAAATTCCTCCATTCTGTAACCTTTCTGGCATATATCGGACATACACTGAGCATTCACTATGTGCCAGGAACCGTGCTAAGACCCGTATCCTTATTTCCTTTAATCTTCACAATGGCCTGTAAAATAGATTAGATACAGTTGACCCTTGAACAACTTGGGTTTGAACCATGCAGGTCCAACTAATACACAGATTTTTTCCCCAAAGTAAGTACTACAATAAAATCTGCATTGTGCTGGATCTGAGGATGCAGACCCGTGGATATGTAGGAACCAAACTGGGTAGGCGGAAGGCCAGCTGTAAGCTGCAAGTGGATTTTCCGCTGTGTGGAGCAGGGAGGGTCGGCATTCCCAACCCCTCGTTGTTCAAGGCTCGCCTGTGTTACTACTTTACAGATAACGTATCATCCTCCCTGCAGAGCAGCCTTCCTTAGCAGCCGAGGCCCAGAGGCTGGCAGTCATTGTCAGCACCACCCATCTGACTCTTCCCAGCCTTAAACTGTTATGTATCTTTTAGGCTCTCGTGCCTTGAGAGATATGTAACCCTTTGGCGGCAGCAAAGGCAAGGCCTCATCCTTACTAAAAAGGTGCTCAGTGAATCCTGAGCAGAGCTGAGGAGGTGGCCCTGACAGTCAGCTTTACCTGGGTGGGCTGGCAGATGATGGTCAGGGGCGCCGTGTCCCCCAGGCCCTGGTCCTCATACTGTCGCCTCTCCAGGATGCCATCCCCAAATGAGAGCGCATTGGAAGATGGCGTATTTAAGATCGAGTAAGAACTGCGGAGGAAGACAAGGAAGATGTTAACTGCTTTGGCCAGAAGTTACCAGCACTTCATCCCTGGGCTCCATGGGACTGTGGGAATGTGGGAAACACTCCCTGGGGCAGTGCAGTAGGTGGGAAAGCTGAGCAGGGGGCATCCCATGCCTGCAGAGGAACATCTTTTTAAAAAATTGTTTATTGAAGTATAATTAACTGACGATATTATATTAGTTTCAAGTGTACAACACAGTGATTTGATATTTTTATAAGGAACATCCTGTTTTATACTGAAGGCTTGCAGTTAATAAATTAGTGGTAGATGGATTTCAGTACTTGGAACAGATGCGTTCATCTCTCTGGGCAGGGATGGGGCCTGTGATTCTGTGCTTATTAGGATGCCACAGGCATGGCTGGCACCCAAAGCATGCTGCAGAATAATGAGGTATCAATTTTGTACCATTGTTTCCAGCTCTTTTTCCGGCTCAAAGAAATAAACAATTCCTGTTGCCTTTAATCTTTTCCATGGTGATTTCCATCTGAACTGACAAATAAGAGGGAGGATTTTGACCATCTCTACCACTTTGCCTGTGGCTCCTAATGGTCAAGGAAACCTTTGCCCATTACACCCCCCCTACTCTACCTCCTTCAGTTTCCAAACCCCTCCCCCCATCTCAATCATACCACCAACAAGATGATTAAATACAGCATTTTTCCAGAGGAGACCATTCTCACCAGATGTGTAGAGCTTTGAGCCAAGAGCTCTCATTTCTGGATGTAACACTGTAACTACAGAAGCCCCAAAAGAGGTCTTGCTGAAAGACAGGCAGCAAATCATGCTGTGTTTAAATTATTTTGATTAGTAAGGCCTCCAGAAAGCTTTATCTAATAAACACTGCAATTCAAATATGGCTGTTAGGCAAATCCAACAGACAGCTCCTCCTGCATCACTGGGCAGCGTCAAGGGAGAGCATTTAAATTTTAGATTTCTTGCCTCTTTACAACTAGGGTGAAGTTCCATATGTATAAAACAGCACTGAATCTAAAATAGCCATTACTTTATGGTTATTTTTTTATTTTTTAATATTTTTGGGTTATTTCTAAGGAAATCTTGTGCATCCACACAGTGGCTGGTCGTTTTCCTTTATTTTAAACTGAGACCCTCCCAAACATCACACAGTTAAAAAGAAAATTCAGTTTCACTGTCTGATTCATCAAAGCTTCAGGGCCTGAGATGTCTGGATATATGGAATCATCCTGACATCTCGCTTGTACATGTTCCCTAATTTCTTTATTACAGCTGTGAAGACACTGATAGAATCCCTTCTGTCTCTCCTTCAGCTCAGCCGGCAGCGAGACTGCCAGCCTCCTTCTCTTCTCAACTGTCACTGTAATCAAAGGCCCCGAGTCACTGAGGCAGTTTGGGGCTGTCAGTTCCAGTCAGACAATAGTCAGATGCTTCATGTTGAGTGCAGAGTAGGGAGAAAGCTGCACCTGACACCCAGAACATCTTCTCAAGCATCGGGGAGACACTGGCACCTCCCTAGGACACATCAGGGCTGTGTGTCCGCCGGGAAGGACCGGCCAGCCTACCCCAATTCAGAGGACACGGTGGGGCTTTCACCAATTGATACATATCTGGAGATACTCAGAACCAGGCAGGGTGCTCTAATAAGGGTGGTAGGAAAATACTTCCTTAGGAGGGACTCGGAAAACTGAGGACAGGGGAGAAAGAGTTGTGAAGGGCTGCTGACCCCAGGTCCCTACTTGTTGCTTGAATCCCCTCCGCAACTTGCCATCAAGTCAGTCACACGTCATGCTTGAGGACCCTGTGGCTCTCCCTCCCCCGGGCTACCTGTCATTAGGGGTGAAACAAGGCTGTCTTAGAGCAGCTGGGCTCTGCCTCGCTGAGTCATTTCCACTTCTGGGGTTAATTAGGAAAGTACAGTTCTTCTATAGGACCGCTTTTGTGGCAGAGACATTTGATTTGACAAGCATGTAAGAGAGGACTAGAAAAGACAAGTTAGAAAAAAAGAAAAACCGTAAAGCTAATGGCTCTTGTAGATTCAGTGCTGTTTTATACATGGCACTGATCTACATAAAGCTAAGTCCTTTACAGCAGTGTTCACACACGCCTATAAGGGAAATGCAGTTATTATCTCCATTTCATAGATTAGCAAACTGAGGCTCAGAGACGTCATGTTAGTTGGCCAAGGTCACACAGCTGGTGAGTGGGAGAGTCAGGATTTGAATCTAAGACTACTGGAATAAAAACTCAAATTCTTAATTACAGTGTCCTAACACCTAGCATAATAGTATTTCCCCCCACTCTCAGCCGGGTTGGCTGTGGCAGCTGATAGTGAAATTTCAGACATGGTTCCCAGGGAAATAACATCACTAGTAATCTCTCAACATAAAGGGAGATGACACACAGACCTCCCTGGGATCTATGGACTGAGGTCACCTAGGATCCCCCCCGTTTCAGCTGAGCTCTAACTTGGGCAAGAGTGGGTTTACATGCAGAGATCTGAACCGGGTCAGCAGAACTTCTCCCACATACTTTTCCCACAGGGAGCCCTACTTTTAAGAATGTGATCTGGGAGCTGTATATCATCAAATAATCTTTTGATTCTCCGTTTCTTCACGTATATTATGCTTTGCTTTTTTTTTTTTACAGGGATAAAACGGTGACTTTGGAAACCCAACTTAGAAACATTTCTGAAAAAGCAAAGGTCTGGGGGGACTTTCCTGGTGGTCCAGTGGCTAAGACTTCATGCTCCCAATGCAGGGGGGCCCGGGTTCAATCCCCGGTCAGGGAGCTAGATCCCACGTGTCATAAATAAAACCTGGCACAGCCAAATAAATACATAAATATTAAAAAAAAAAAAAAAAAAAAGCAAAGGTCTCGGGAACATGCGGCAGCTTTGACCTTCCAATTTGTGCACCCAAATGCCGGATGTTCACTGGGTGGGGATGGGGTAGGAAGAGGAAGGGTTGCTGGGGAGGCAGTTATTAAGGAAGAAGATATTCCTTCCCATCTCTGGGTTTGTGGTTTATCTGCTTGCTGCTAACCAGGGTAGGGGACCGTCTTTTCTTTTCTTCCTCCAGGCAAAACACTCACTGAAATTGCTGTCTCTGTTATTACCGTCATAAAAGAGAAGCAGTGTTACACACCATGCAGCTGGTGCTCAGAGCTTCCGGCTCTCAGCCACGTTGGCACATGGCAAGAACAAGAGGGAGGAAAAACAAACCAGCACGCACACCCTGGCCAGACGCCCGAGTGCACCAGGGAAGGGCTGGCTTTGAACTTCTCCGATTAAGAAACGTAAAATAGTAACAAAAGGCACCTCTCTCTCAGGACAAAGCTGGTCATACAGCACAGGTCACTGTCAACAGGGGACCAGCTTGGTGTGCGGGCAAAGCAGGAGTGAGGGATGGGTGGAACGCTACCGCTGTACAGAAAACTTGGGTGGGGAAGGGACTGCTTGCCTTCCTAAGGCTCCGGCAGCCGCCCATTGCCACAGAAATGGTCCCTGTCATCTAGGCATTCACATGCCAAGTCTCAGGACTTGCTCAGGGTCGCCTCACGGTGAGGGGCACTTAGGTTTCCTGACCCTTGCAAATCCTTTCACTACTGGTCTGGATGGCATAGTGGGAATCTGTCCTGCTTCTCTGGGGAGTCAGACCCCACTGTGCAATGACCCAAGAAAGAGTGGACAGAAGCCCCGAAGCCATAAAGACTCAGTGCTGGGATGGCCCACACTGAGGCCCGGAAGAGACGGTCCCCCAAGCAGCCTCGGTTGAGTCTCAGGAACTCAGACAGATGTTACGTCCGATGGGGGCAGGCAGGGTGAAGCAGGGCAAGCCATCTCCCATTTTTCTCATGCCCCAGCTCAGCCCTTCCCTGAAAGTCTGGAACCAAGAGGGCTTTCTTCCCCCCCGGAATTCGTTTACTGGTACTGCTGCCCTGCCTGTCCAGGATCAAGTCCGTTTCCCCGCCACCTCCTCAAACTCGGCAATGTTCTTTGAAAAGCGGCGGGCAAAGGGACTTAGCATCTGCTCACCCATGAAATATCCAGGTGCTGCACTCGTCAGCCTTGGTGATGTAGTTCTCAGGCAGGAGTCCAGAGCAGCCTGTGGTCAGGGACGTGCCGTAGATCCAGCCCTCACTGGTGCTGGTCTGCTCCATGGGCGACATGAAGATGAAGTCCCCAGGGACCAGCTCCAGCTCATCGTCGTTCTGCGGGGTGTAGGGGTAGATCACCTGTAACGTCTGAAAAAGGAGGAGAGGGATGCGTGAGGCCCACGTCTCACCCATTCTTCTGAGCGCCTCCAGGGCCGGTCTGTGTGCTCTGCTCTATCTAGCAGGGCACACGTCCAGAAGCTGACACTGACGGGAGCCCCTGGGGTCTGCAGCTCTGAGGGGGTCTGGATTCAGATCAGAAGGCGTTTCTTCTCTTTTCAGGGTACTGTGAGTACGTGCTGGTGCTCCTGGCTATTTCCAGACTTTCCTTCAGGCATGTCTTTGCTTCAAAAGATACGGTTTTTAGAAATTCGTCTGAAAACCCGTAGGCTCTCCAGTAAACTTCTATACAAACGGGGTTGGACCTAGTTTTCTCTGCTCCATCTGCCGGGGTAGGTGCCATAATAGACCCTAGAAATGCAACTCGTGGGAAGGGAGTCTTCCATGCAGATGTCACCGATGCCCAGATGGAGACTCCCCTAGGAAGGCTTTGGGAATGAAGTGTTCTCCTTTCCATGTAACTGAGCGGCTTAAACAAGACATGGTCCCTGCCTTCAAGAAGCTTTCTTTAGGGCTTCCCTGGTGGTGCAGTGGTTAAGAATCCTCCTGGCAATGCAGGGGGCACGAGTTCGAGCCCTGGTCCGGGAAGATCCCACCTGCCGCGGAGCAACTAAGCCCCTGCGCCACAACTACTGAGCCCGCGTGCCACAACTACTGAAGCCCATGCGCCTAGAGCCTGTATTCTGCAAGAGAAGCTACCGCAATGAGAAGCCCGTGCACCACAACGAAGACCCAACGCAGCCAAAAATAAAATAAAATAAATAAATTAAAAAAAAAAAAAAGCTTTCTTTAAACCTCCATTTTTAACAAAGGCCTGGAAAGAAAAATGTCTTTCGCAGCCATCAGTGTGTCATGTCTGTAACCAGCTTTTGTCAGTGAACAGATGGAGACCACGTGTTCCTTCTTTGGGCTCAGAAAAAGCCCCCAGGGCCAACCTCAGGCTATGCCACTTGGCTGATTTATTCCACTTTTTGCCTCCTTTTCTGGTATATAGAAACATCACAGGCATAGGCATGAAGATACTTTGGAAAACATTTACTTTACTACATTTTTGTTAACAGCAGGAGACCTCAAGAGTAAGGAAAATATTTTCTGTGTTTCACACAAGGGCTAAGAGGGGCCGTTTTATCAGTTTTTCCTTTGATCTTGAAGCGACTAGTGGCAGGCAAAATATTCTGGTTCCCATGTACAGGTTTTTAACTTTGGCCTCTGTTTTCTCATCTGTCAAATGATACCTGGACTATATAAAAGTTAAATGAGACAACCTAAGAAAACTCCTGAGGCCTCTGGTACACAGAAGGAGCCTAAGTATTTCTATTGACCCATGATGGCTGGCTCTCAAGGGGTTATCTTTCCATCTAGCTGATGCTGACCCCTGAATCCTGGGCTGGGTAGGCTTTGTTATCTAATCAGCTCACTGGGGTCAAGGTGATACATCAGAGCATGTCATAAAGAATTTCTTTCTGGAAGTTGCTAATGAGAGGAGTCAGTAAAAATATGATTTTTTCCCCCCAGAGAATGAACATGATAATGCACAGAACTTGACTACCTGCTCCCCTGGATTTCTGACGTCCCCTTCAGCTCTAGATCTTCTTCCATCCCATCGCCTTCGCACTCCTGCCACGTACTTACTCAAACCATGTTTCCACACTAACCAAGAAGGTTTTTTTGCTGGGTTGTTCAAATAGCTTAGAGAAAAAAAATATTCACAAGCAATCTCTTAACTCTATAGGCTATATAGGTATGTGTTGAGACACCAAAAGGAACATTCCTTTTCCTGCAACAGGGTGGAGGGAGGCACCAAGTCACGGGGAACAAGTCTAAACTCAGCTCAGTTTCCTTAGACCCTCAAGTGCAGCACAGTCCTGGCTAACGATGCCTTGGACTCAGCAGAAGTGTCTTTTCTTTGAGAACCTCAAAAATGACTTGGGAGAAGAACTCATTCCTCCTTTCACTTGGGGACGCTGGGGTAAGTATTCTAGCTCTAGGTGATCTCCAGGGAGCTCGAGGCACAGAAAGGAGCAGAGGGGACACTGTGTCCTAGGCAGAGAGTAGTTGGACAATAAGGAGCTTTGATTTATCGAATAATCAATAGAAAACATCGAGGTATTGCAGCAAATCTCAAATTATAACTGGTGCCCAGGTCCCCCAGAGCCCTTTCCCACTTACCAAAAGCGTGTGCAAAAGTCGGCCCAAGTTTGGGGGATCTCAGCTCACGTGCCTAGTTTTGTCCTATGTGGTACTCTTTTATGTTTAGCGTCTACTTGTAAGCACTGTCTCAAGTATGTTTTCCCTCCCTTCCGACTTGGGGACTAAGCTCAAAGTTTGCTGACTGACATCTTGGGAAGGGCAGGTACAGCCCCATGTGATGACAGGAACTGACCCTCTTTGCCTTTGAAGCCCTTTTTACTCTCAGTAACAATAACAGCTGTGGCAGTTTTGTCATTGTCGCTATGTGCCCACTCTGTGCTGGCTCTTATGGTAGGACCTTTCCATATGTCCTCTAGTTCACGCGACAGTCCAGCAAAATATCGTCGGCACTCTGCACACGAGAGAACTAAGGACTGGACTGTTTTCTAGCAGTTGTAAAAGTGAATCTAACCCCCGCTAAAGTGAGGGAGCCAGGATTTGAAGCCATATGTGCCCAACTCCAAAATGTATGCTTTTTCTGTAACTCTGTCCTTCCTCTAGATGTCTAGTGCCTGATACATAAAACTGGCAAGGCACACTGGGATCACTAACGTGGAAGAGATGGTGTGAAGTACAAGCAAGCACTTGCAAGCCCACATCAAGTGAGCATCTGAACAGAAGAGGGGTGAGACCCCAGAGGGTTCCGAAGCATCACTTGCTGAGTGTCCCTGCCTAAACCACTGGCCTTCTCCGGACATCTGTCACCTCACTGGACCAGTTAATCAATCCTGCCTCCTGGGCACAGGAGGAGGAGGAGGAAGGCAAGTAGAGGTCTACATATGCAGGAGGGCACAGCTAAAGCCAAATGACCTCGGACGGACAGCTTTATCAGGAGGAACAGTAATAAATGAGCTTTTACAAATAAGAGATAAAAAGAGGCCATGTTATTTTTAGAAAATAATTCATGTGGGCGCTAGCTGCCTCTTTCCCTCCGTGCCAGATGAGCAGAATGTAGGCCACGCAGAAAAGCAATTACCCTCCGAGTTAACTGGAGGGCAGTGTTGATTAGAAGATATTCCTTGGAAAATTCCATCGCCACCTTCCTTCTCTTAAAAAGGTGACTTCTCATGGTCCATTGGCATGCCACCCTTGACTTTTTTTCTCTGCCCTCGGAAGGAATCCAATCAGCCACACCTCTCTTGTTCTATTTAGGGCTCATGCTAAGCAAGTCCAGGAGATGTCAGAATTCTGAAGTAAGATTAAGCCCAGTCTCCTTGCTGTGTCTTTACAGAAACTTGCATCAAATGACTTGGAAGGAGGACATGACATTCCCACCAGCAGAGCCAGACAAATCTGCACGTCCCTGACACTCTCGGGCCCCGCGCCCAGTCCTGGACCTCTGTCATAGGTTGGCTCTTCCAAACACTTCCAAAACAACGATGAGGTCGCCTGGCCTAGACCCTGAATTTCTAACTCTTTTTCATATTTTTTAAAAAAACATCTAAAACAGATGTTAAAAGGCTATGTAAACTAACAAAATATCAGTTCTTTTGCTGCTGAAGAACTAGGAAACAAGTTATACGTATGTTTTGTAAATGTCGTTAAACTGGATGACGATTTTTGCACACTCTGTGGTCTCGGGCTGCCCATCTTTATTGGTCAGAACCCCTGGCTTCTGGCTTCAGTTCTGGTCCTAAATTGCTCTTTAGCTTTGGACCAGCCACTGAATCCCTATGTCTCAGCTTCTCCTTCAGGAAAAAAAGGACAATTAAGACTCTTCAGAGATGGCACGTGCTTGTCCTAGAAAGCAATGTCAATGTCTTCAAAAGAAGGGTGCCAGGACCATGCCAATCTTTCTGGCTGTCCTGGAATTTAGTTGTCCCTCTCAGGTCTCCCATGTGACGCACACAAACTCTCACAATATTTGGTCTGTGCTTTCATCTCCTATGTGTCTGTTCTCTCTTCCCTGCTGGACTCAAACACCTTGAGGATAGGACCACATTTTAAAATTCTAAGGAATTCCCTGGTGGTGCAGCGATTAAGAATCCGCCTGCCAATGCAGGGGACGTGGGTTTAAGCCCTGCTCCAGGAAGACCCCACATGCTGCAGAGCAACTAAGCCTGTGCGCCACAACTACTGAGCCTGTACTCTACAGCCCGCAAGCCACAACTACCGAGCCCACACACCACAACTACTGAAGCCCGCGTGCTCTAGGGCCCATATGCCACAACTACTGAGCCCGTGTGCCGCAACTACTGAAGCCTGCGTGCTGCAACAAGAGAAGCCACCGCGATGAGAAGCCCACGCACCGCGACGAAGAGTAAACCCTGCTCGCCGCAACTAGAGAAAAGTCCACGTGCAGCAACGAAGACCCAACAAAGCCAAAAATAAAATAAAAAATAAATAAATAAAATAAAGTTTTAGTATGTTCCATGGTAACTTGCATGCCACAGATACTCAGCAAATATCCGTTAGCTATGTGTTCAGGGCTTGTTTGGCTTTTTTTTTTTTTTTTTTTTGTATTTAGGTGTTCTCCTCACCTAAGATCAAGACGGTATCTTCTACCTGTTAATACTGTGAACTGATAGAATATTTAAAAATTTATCAACATGCTTTTCTATCTATTCTCCTATTTCATTTCTATATCATTCCAGTAAGGTTGGCAGGGCACACAGAACAATGGGGATATTACACAGCTCAGCCACTTGGGACCCAGAGACAAGAGATGCAAGCTCAAAGCTTCCCAGTGAGCCGACCAGTGCTTGGATGAAATTCCAGGCCAGGTGGCTCCTGGGCATTACTTCCCTTTAGTGTCCATCTCCCCACAGCAGCAACTGCTACTGGCGCTGATGGCACCCCAGCACTCCTGGCAGAGTCAGGAGCCCCAGTGAGACATTACCTACCTCGTGGTTAGCAAATCGGATATCCCGGGAGAATATGGTAGCCACCCAGTCGCACCCGAGTTTGACATCAATGTTCTGGGCGAGTTTCTCTAGCGTGGGCAGGTGGCTGGCTTGGAAGTGGTAAGCCAGGGTCACGTGCAGCTGCTTCTTATGAGGCTCCACGTGCACTTCTGGAAGAAGGAAGGAAAGAGGCAGCTGTTGCATCTCGATGGTGAAGACAAGGAAAAACACAGAACGGTGCCCTGATAAATCTGTTTCCCAAATAGCAGAGGACAGAGTCCCTCGGTCAGACAAAACCTGTTTCTCTCCTTCACAGCAGCAGAATAAGAGCGGGGCAGGGGGTAAAAACCCACAGTCCTAGAGATTAAGAGCCACACGTCTGGCTTTTCTGGACCAGCTGAGAGACAATCGTTTTGATGGGTGGCTGCTCACTACAAGTCCAGATGAGTGTCACTGGCCCCACCGTTCAGATGAGGAAACCGAGACCTAAAGGGATGAGCTAATTTATGTGGAAATAAGGAGCAAATTTCGTCATCATGGGACTCCCAAAGTTATCTTGCCTTCGTTTTGAAATCAAGCCTCTTAGCTTCTGGGTGACTCTGATGGAGAAATGAGGGGAAAAAATGGATTATTTTCAAAGTTTAAAACAGGGTTTCTCAACATCATTTTCGATCAGATAATTCTTTGTTATGGGGGCTGTCCTGTGCATTACTGGGTGTTTAGCTGCAACCCTGGCCCCTACCCACTAGAGGCCAGCAGCACCCCCAAGTTGTAACAACCAAAAAAAAAAATGACTCCAGACCTTGCCAAATGACCTCTGGGGGGGAGATGGAGCAAAAATCACTCGGATAGAAAACCACAGGTTTAAAGTATGCAGACTATTTTTCTAAGACACCCTAAAAAGCAAAACAAAAGAAACCAGCCTACCTACACAAGGCAAGAGCTTGTAATTTGTCTTTTGTCCGTCTTTCAGTGAGGGAGATTCATCTACTGTCCAAGCTCAAACACCAAAGAAGATGAAACTAGAGGGAATTTAGGGAATTCCAGAAATTAAGGGGCTTGCTCAAGTCGCACAGAGGTAGAAAAATTATAGAAGTTGGGGCTGTGGTTTTGAGTACTTTTCTGTTATACTGCATGCGTCTCTTTGGTGTAAGCCCCCCGAGGCGAGGGCTCTGTGTCCTGTTCATGGATTATAACCCCCCTACCCCCCAACCTGTGCTCAGCACCCCCACGGGCTTCCAGTATTTCTTAAATGAATGAAGACACACGAATGAGTCTCCTTAAACCATCAAGGATGGAGGATGACACTTCATCTACTCGCTGACGGAATGTGGGTCTGCCACACCTCTGAATACCATGACACAAGTTCTAGGGCAAAGACCTGATGGCCCGCTTTCCACACGGGGCCACCCAGTTCTCTGAGTCACCAGCAGGGGGCCGCACCGGGGGCCGAGAAGCCAGCCAAGCCCACCGGTTCTTGCAGAAAGGACTCTCAAATGGCTGGGGGGGAGCTGGCTCGGCCCCTTCCTGGCAGGAAAGCCAGCAAGGGCCCGCCTGCCTCTCGCTCAATATGCGCTTTATGAACTGGCCGCATCCCGGCTGAGACCTGCTTTACTCACTTGTGAATGATTTGGGTTTTGTGGCTACAACATTAGATTTGGTTCTTGTGGGAGTTTTAGTGGTTTTGACAACAGCTACTGTGGGATGAAAAGAGCCATTTCCCTGACGTGGTGGGATGGGAACAGGAAATCATCTGCCTATGAGGCCATTTCTCTGAAATTTTATGCCCCTATGAAGGGGGCAGGCTCCACCGAAGCCAGAGAGCAGAGACAAGTCCCTGGGGACGAAGGGGTGGAGGTGGGGCGTCTAAGGAGACCAATGCACAGAGGTGACCTAAGGGCCCGGGTTCCTCTGAGCGTAGAGACCTCGCTGTGATCCTGTTCAGTGATGCTGGACTCTCACCACACTCTTCCTAGAGTCCTGATCCCTATTGGGGGATTTTCTGGTAGAAAAGGCCACTGAGAAAAAGGCCCCGAGCTGGGGATGAAAAGAGCAGAGTGGGACACACAGGCAGGTGAGGTGGAGGCCAAAGGTCAGGAGCCCAGGGAGCAAAGGGCGGGGCTGGCCAGCCGGGGCCTCTGCCAGCACTGTGTTCAACACTCAGGACCCGGGTGGGCAGCTCACGCCCTCCGCTCTGGTCAGGGCGATGGCCGACTGGCCCCAGCACCCTGCTCCCTCCTGCCTGCGCTCATGCCGCCTGCCCTCCTGCAGGGCCCTATTCCCATCCGATGGATCAGCGTCTTCCCGGGGTGACTGTCCTTTCTTCTGTGAAGGGGGCCCCACTCCATCATCCCATGGCGGGATGATGGCCTCTCTTCTCACAGGCTCTTATGACGTGGTGCCTGGAGAAACCACCTCTTCTTCCTTGTTGCGTTTCTCATGGATAAACACAGAGTAGGTGCCCAGTAAATACCTGCTGATCGTGATTTCATTCTAAAGGGACCAAAAAGACTCCCCCACCCACTGTCGGTCTGCCCACGGCAGGCGAGGCCCTTGCGGAGTTTAGGGAACTGTCTGCATCTGCAGTCACACAGGAAGGCTTTGCAAACCTCTGCCTCTTGTCCCGTCTCTCCGCCGCCCGCCTTCAAGTCAGCACACATCCTGGGCGTCCCTCCAAACTGATTCCTTTGACAGTAAACCTCAGTTGTTAGCTTGAACTGAGACCTCCCATGCAAAGAGCAGGTGACCTTGTAAAGGGGTGGATAAGGGCCCTTCTGAGGCTTAAGGGCCTGTCCACTGGGCTTCAGCAAGCCCAAAGGTGTTGGCTCAGTGGATTTGATTATTGCTGGATGCTAAGTGGTTCCACTCTGCTCTCTGTGCCGTGTGATCCCCTGAGCAAAGACCTCGGTCCACACGGAGGGGACGGGGAGACCCAGATTAACACCTGCCTGGGATGGGGGTTTGGAGGAGGAAAAGAAGGTTCCTTGGGAATTCCCTGGTGGTCCAGTGGTAAGGACTCTGCGCTTTCACTGCCAAGGGCCCAGGGTTCGATCCCTGGTCGGGGAACTAAGATCCTGCAAGCCAGGCAGCGTGGCAAAAAAAAAAAAAAAAAAACCACCACACACAGAAAAGTTCCTTATTTCTGAACAGGGAGGAGATGGTGGGACTGCAAAGGAACACACTTATAGTTCAATGGGAACAGTCATTGATGTACCTTCAACGTGCGTGTCGGGGAGTAGGTACTGGACCTGCTCTCAAGGAGGTCAGCAGAACTGTAGCTGAATATTTTTTAAAGGGGCAAGAGGTGTGGGGTCCTGCAGGAAACGGCTGTGTTCTTGGGCACGTTCTGCCCATTCCTGCAGGACCCACTACCTCCCGACTCCACCCTCCTCCTCCACAATCATTTCCTGTCCCTTTCCTTCCCGACTTTCCAATTCCCAGGGCCCAGGGCAGGCCTGGCAGCTGGCAGCTCACCGGTTTTGGAGGCAGCCTCTGCAGCAAAGTCGGCGGCAAACTTCTTGAGGACCTCTGCGCTGTCTTCCTTCACGAAGAGGCCGATGAAGTTGGAGGAGATATAGAGCTCCAGGGGCAGCGGCGCTGAGAACTTACATTTCCAGCGACTGACGGTGGTCTGCAGGGCTTCCCCCAGGGCGTCCACCTTGCTGTCCTCACACTGGCAGGGTAACAAGAGGCTTCGTTAAGGGACATGGGGAGATGTCTGCGGCTACCTACCTTTGGCATCCTCTGCCCAGAGCTGGAGGCTGCTAACGGAACCATCGTTCCTGTCTGTGAGCAGGGAGAAGACCTGCAGCCTCCCAATTCTCTGGAAATGGATTATCCAACCAGTCAATTGAACTGGGGCGATGGACAACCTCTCCCCTCCCTCTCTCCCTGCTCCGACGTGCTCCTCTGAGCCCCACCAGAATGCAGTGGGGCTGGTCCAGCAGAAAGCAAGCATGAGGGACATGCCAAGAGAGTGTACGGCACCGCACGACAAGTTGTTGTGTGTTTTCTACAGTTTTGCATCATTTGTGCCGTTCCTATTGCACTTAACATGATCCAAAGTTGACTCCATCTCCACCCCCATGATACTTGGGATGAATGAGGCTCCAAGAGCTGCAATATCCTCCTCCTCCCCCCACCTCCCCAGAGCACTAGAAGAAAGAATGAGAGTGTCTAAAACTCTGAATGCTTTTGAGAAAGATCCTGGATGACTAAGAGGAAATGATCATCATTTTAATTTTCAGCATGAATGGTAAAAGAGAAGGTGTTAGGAACATATTTTCACCTCTAAAAGGTGGAGATGGGGGAGAATATGAATGAGATTCTGGAAAAACAACCCCCGGTATTAGAAAAACATATTGTCTTAAAATGCTACCATTCTGCTTCATTGTGACTATAGCTGGACACATCAATTCTTCTCCATCTCTGCAGAGAAACAAACTAGATGAAATCTGTTTACGTTTATTGGAACGAGAGGGATTTGATTCAGTCTCTGCATAAGCTTCGTGACAGCTAGAATTATGGGCTAGGTAACTATGGCAGGGGAAACGTATCCTAGCCATCTCTAGAAAGATCTAGCACGGCAAAACCTGTGGATGGTGTGCAGGAGGCTAAAGTCACTCCCCCCACCTGCAGACTACGTTTTTCATCCCCAGCTCTCTAATGTCCGCTCTTTCCTCGTGAGAGGGGAGGGAGGTGATAGACAGGAGAAGCTAGGTTAGAGAATCCATTCCCCTTGTGGCTACCAAAGCAGGTGTCACCCAGTGGGTCAGGCGTGTCCCCTGGGTCCTGAAGAGCACACGGTCATCACGATGCTACACCAGACCCGGGATGCTCCTAGGCCTCGTCAGGTAAGGACCAGGGCGAGCAGCCGTGGACCTCGCTGATTCCTCAAAGGCTCACCGAACTCTAGAGCCCGTGACTGTTTCTACCAACATCCTCAGAGGCTCCCAGCTTTGACTCCAGTGCCCCGGGGTGGGGGGCTGCGGCTCACCATGAAGAACTGGCAGAGGGTGATGTGAGGGAAGATGTTGTGCGCCTTGTTCTTGCCGCAGATCTGCTTCGACTGCTGCCAGAAGTCGGAGAGCTTCTGCGCTAAGGGGCCGGTGGGGCGGAGGTAGAGGACGTACTCCCGGGGCAGGGGGTCATCCAGGAAGGGGTCGCCGACGTGGGAGAACAACCTGCCAGAGAGAGGGGGGCCGAGCACGCCTCACTTGAGAACCGTGGAAGCAAAGGGAGGACTGACATCAAGGTCCATCCTGGGCAGCCTCCACCCCGCCAAGCGCCGCGAGCGGGAGAGTTTTCAGTTTTGTACTTGAAAAACCCATCCCTCGAAGCTCGCACTTTGTAACCGACTCTCAGATGCACCAACTTCTCTACTCCTGCCTGTCCTATCGCGTGGGCATCCCACGACTCCCTAAAAAATCCTAAGGCCGCTCTCCAGGAGGCGTTTCGGATCAACCCCATATCCTTTCCCAGGCCACCAGTACTGTTCCAGGCCGGCCTGTCCCTCCAGCTCCGTCTGTGATTAAACGCATGTGCCGCCAAAATAAGGGAAGCCCGGAGGGTCACCTTGTGGGGTCAGCCCTGGGTAGCGATATCCTGGAAGTTAAGTAAGTCGGATATTTCTCAATCCATTTGCCCGATATCTAGGATGGATCTTTAAGCAAGTGGAGGAGGGGCGGATATCGTGACAGAGGCGCTGTCTTGGAAATGCTCTGAATTTCTTTCGACAGCTCTGAGGAGAGCACGCTCTGGGGCCAGGATGCGGGGGGAGGCGAATGGCTTGATACACAGGCTGGTCACGTGGTCTTTGGGATCCTCCCCCTCCCCCCACCCCCACCCCGAAGGGTCCATTAGAGACAGGCTGCGCATCCCTGCTCATCCACATTCACTTAGAGTTAATTACATGCTATTTTCTCAATTTATTTATCTCATACCAACCAGTCACATGCTGCCTGAACACTTCTTCCTCCTGTGGATGCCAAGGCTTTTTGTCTGGAAGAAGAAATCAGATTTCTATTGTTAGTATTTTTAGCCTCCTATCAGCTCTTCCCACTGCAGTGGCAAGAGTTGGGTGTGAAGCAGGCATTGTTAAGCCTCCTCAAGGGTGTAGGGGAGACACCTGCAGCAGGGCATCCCCCCAGGGGTCACAGCAAGGCACAGACAGGGACCTCAGGACTTGTGATTAATTTCCATGTAATTAGCATTGGATTTGCACTGCAGCCTAACAGCCCATGCCGTCTATTTTTAGCCATTTCCACATTAGACTTTTCTTTTTGCTTCCCTAAAGGTTGCCATGTCTTGCTTTTCCCTCCTTCCCTTTCACCCACTCACTCTTCCTGACCCAGATCCCCTACAGAGCATTTTCTCATTCGCAGCCTCCTGGCAAAGTGTGCTAGAAAATGCTGCTTTTATTTTTTTAATTTTTAAATTGAATTTAATGAATTTATTTTTTATACAGCAGGCTCTTATTAGTTATCTATTTTATACAGATTCGTGTATATATGTCAATCCCCATCTCCCAGTTCATCCCACCACCACCCCGCCCTCGCCGCTTTCTATTAAGGCCATTGAGACTTGAGGCTAAATGCCCACAAGGACAATTGGTCTGGTTTAAATCCAGTGCCTCCTCCCACTTTCCTCCAGCTACCACCAGCAGCCTCAGACTGGATCCAGCGTCTCCAACAATTTTGCAGACGTCTTTGGGGACCAGTAGCACCGGGTAAAAGGGGCTGGCTGGAGAGGGCAGCTATCACTCCCGCTGCGGGAGAAACGCTCAAAGTTCTGTGCATGGTGGGGCAGGATCACAGGGTGGCCCCGGCAGCGAGTCACAGCCCTGCACACGAGCGTACGAGGAGAGCGCTTCTGAAACATCAGACAGGTCTCCAAAAGCCAGATAGCTCTGGGTTTGTATCCAGCTTTGCTACTTGTCCGTCCGTTCAGGCATTCAAGTTTATGTTTGCTCAGTACATACCTGCTGAATTGCTATGACTCTGTCAGCACTGTGCTAGGCTCTAGGAATACACTGAAAAACAAGACTTATATGGTCCCTGGCCTCATGGAGTTTTCGGTTGAGCAGGCGTGAAAATGTCAATTGCACAAATAATTATTTAATTACATGGATGGTCAGCGCAAGGAGGGGAGAGCACAGAGAACCTGGTAGGATTGGGACACATGATCTGGGCTGAGCCGAGGGGGAGGGCGGGGTGGGCTGGGTGTGAGGGGCTGTGGTGATGCAATTCACCGAGTACCTCTCCTCTACGGTGAGGAGCCTTGAACAGTGCCTGACTCACTGGAGGCGATCAATAATTGGTTATTCCTGTCCCTTTATACTACCCCAATTCAGGGTCCTTGGGAGAGAGAAGAGAGGGCAGGAATTTCTAGTTTAAACTGATGCTCTTCCCAAGCATCCTTCTCCTGACTGGCTGCTGAACCCAACTCCTCCTGCCTTTTCCTGGTACCTCTCTGGAGCAGTGAGAACCAATGATGCTGTGACAGTCACAGGGGGTCAGATTGGAAGGGACCTAAGACATCAACTGGGGCCCCAGTTTCTTCACTTGACACAGGGGGAAATTCAGGTCAAGGAAGTCAAGTCACGTGCTCAGGGCAGCCTGGCTACGGTGAGTGCTGAGTGAAGGGCAGATTCCAGCCTAATTCAAGGCCAGCCTCAGTTGCTCTTTTCCACAGTCCACAGAGAATACCTTCTTTTCCCCCACGGAACTCAAATACCGAAATACCCACAAATACCGAATGATCAGAATAGAAAAATCTGTACAGCTAAGTAGAACGGCATTCTAGAAGACAAGCCTACTTACAGTAAGATGAGGTTATGAAGAAGGAAGACAGACTCCTCAGAACCCCTTAGAAGAGAAGCTGGTGCCGAAAAAGCTGGAAACACAGGAAACCCCCTCCTTCCCACACCTGCATAAGGTGCTTAATTGTTGCCAAGCTGCAAGCCCCGTTTCCTTTACCACTTACTAGACAATCAGAGGTCACCTGTTTTGCTTTTTTCAAATCCTCAAGCCATGTACCCACAAAAGAACACAAAACATGGTCTTTTAGAGGTTAGAATCTTTGAGGGATTAAGTTCACCAAAAAAAGACCCATTGTTTCAAAAACAATTGGGAAAAGGAAAAGCTCACTTGCGGTATGGTGTGCTATTTATATAAAGAATCCAATTTTTTTTTTCCTAGGCTCTTCCCCCAAAGAAATATATTTTATCTGAAGTTTAATTTATTTTTCCTTCAGCACTAGGAATGTCCTCTGGAAATGAAAGATCTCATTAAGTTATGGTCCCTGTAACTCAAAAGCCAAGTTTTGGAGAGGATTCAAACATACAATTGAGAAAGATAATGAACGGTTTGGGCGACAAGGCTGTGGTGAAAGGCTAAGGAAACACCAATTCTACTTTCTGAAGAAGACAAGTCTGAGAGGTCTTCAGTGTTATGGAAGGTTATCATATCTGTTGTAGCTTTCCTAGTGTGAGGGTCAGCCAAAGTAAAAGAAGCTTTGGCAATAGCACAAGGGGCTCAAGTCAGATTCCAGAAAGAACGTCCTGGCAGTAATGTGCTTTAAAGTGGCTTTTTGGTTTGGTTTGGTTTTGGGGAAGTTTCTAGAAAGCAGTCTGTTCCCAGAATTCTGCCCACAAAACAGACTGAACACAGGCAGAGAGTGACAGAACATCTCCCTGCTCCATCCCACTGAAGAAAGCCTGTTGCTATAGAGTTGCCACCTCCATGGTCCACCGGTGGGGTAAATGCCAAGAACAGTGGGGTGTGTGGAGTAGACCCCAAACACCAGGCTGAGCTTGAACAGCTGCTACCCTCAGAGTGACTCAGAAGTCGGCAGAGCCCGCTGGGCAGATAAAGGGGAAATAGCCCTTTAAACTCCAAGGAGAGTATTCTAGTCATTGGACCATAGCAGGCATTGAGTTGGGACTTCCATGGTAAGAATCAGAGGCACATGTGAACTACTGAGGTTCTGCTATGACATGAGAGCACAAATTTGACTTCGGACCCTGGTCCTAACCTTCCCAATTACGTCCAGGGTTCATTCTTAGCAGAGTGTGGAAAAAAAAAAAAAAAAGATGCAAACGCTAATGCATGCTAACGATGGGGAAGGACAACAGCAAAGCAGATAAAAGCAACGGCTCATCAAAAAACTCAGGCGCGCAGCTGTGAGGAAATTAGCCAGATGGAGAGGAACGGGTAGCGCACACTGATAATCTTGCTTCACTGCGGCTGCGAGCCCTGGGATTCCTGCTACTGTCTGCCCACAGCTCGGCTGAATTTTGGGTCGGTGGTGGCTCTGGCCCCAGAACCATGGCTCTACCCAACCATCAGGGTCACAGTTTGTGGGAGGCAAAGCAGCATCCTTCCTCCCTCCCTCCCACCCTTTCTTCCTTCCTTTCTCTTTATGTCCTTCTCCTCCCAAGGAACTCTTACCAGGAAACCAAATGTACCAATAAACCAACAATAAAACCAAGAGTTTACTGGGTGTCGCTGTCTCAGCTAAAGTTTGACTGGTTGGAGCCCTTTCAGAGACCATGGTCTGTGGTACCCTCGGCTGGATCCGGGCCTGATGAGTGGATTCGGGCTGGTCCCACGTCCGGGTCCGGCAGGATCCTCACTCCCTCTTCAACACACAGGTTCTGAGCCCGACTGGAATTTCCTGCTTAATTTGTCACCCAGGCTGACTTCCTCTGCAGCCACCCTGGTGCTCTGGGTTCCACCGAGGTCTCTGACGCTCTCAGTAGTTCAGGTCTTCTCAGCCGAGCACCAGCTGTGTGCTAAGCACTGTGTTATCACCAGCAAGCAAGGAAGAGGGAAGGACGATCCCGGACCTCAAAGAGTTCAGAACGTAGATATACAAGCAGCTTCTCACAAGGCGATACGTTAATGGCCATAAGAGATGGGCCGAGTGTGCTAGGGCTGCTCAGGATAGGGTTGCTAACTCAGTAGGGGGGCCATTTTGGGGGGCGGAGGTTCTCAAATTGTCCACAAAGCTACCCTAGGTCAGGGTACCACAGCAAACTCGGAGGTGCCATGGGAAATTGCTAATTTTGGAAGGAAACAAAGCCACCTTCATCATCTGTTGGGCATCCCATAAGCTACTCGTTTGAAGCAGTTACAGTTTCTTTTTTTAAAAGCTTTTTATTTTATATTGGAGTATAGTTGATTAACAATGTTGTGACAGTTTCAGGGGTACAGCAAGGTGATTCAGTTATACATACACACGTGTCATTAGTAAGTAGCTGCAATTTTTTTTTTGTTTTTTTTTTTTTTTTTTTGCGGTACGCGGGCCTCTCACTGTTGCGGCCTCTCCCGTTGCGGAGCACAGGCTCCGGACGCGCAGGCTCAGCGGCCATGGCTCACGGGCCCAGCCGCTCCGCGGCATGTGGGATCTTCCCGGACCGGGGCACGAACCTGTATCCCCTGCATCGGCAGGCGGACTCTCAACCACTGTGCCACCAGGGAAGCCCAATTCTTTAAGAATGAAATAAAACTATTATTTTTCTTTCAATTGTGTGTATTAGTTTTTCACACGGTCCTTAAATTGTTAGGAACAGCTTACTGAGTTGTTTGGATCTAGCTACTAAATGCATAGAACCATTAGGTATTTATGTTGGCCTACAAGCTCCATGTAAAAATTACTCAGACTCTAAGGGTGCTATGAACTGAGAAAGTTGGGAATCCGTCCGAGAAGCAACAATGATTGATCTGGATCCTAAAAGCAGAGTCAGAGCTGGCGAGAGAAATCCACAAGGAGAGAAGGGCATTTGAAGTGAAGACCACGTCAAGAGCTAATATACAAAGGTGAGGGACAGCATTGTATGGGCGGGGAAGTTAGAATTTGGTGATTCTAGAGCAAAAACGGCAAGGCTTGAAGAAGGTAAAGATGAAGCTGGAAAGGGGACAGCTCACAAAGGTCCTTGTGCTATTTTAGAGCTTGGAGCTGATTGTTTTATGCAGCGGGGAACAATGAAGCCATGATCAGATTTGCACGTGAGGGTCAGATTTAAGGGAGATAAACCGTATGCTGGAGACTATTGAAAAGACCTTGACAATCGATCAGAAGAGGACACTTGAGTCTTGAAGTATAACGAGGACGGGGATGTTGAGAAAGATGTTTGGGTTGTTGATTGAATGAAGCTTGGAGACAGGTTAGCACTTGTAGCTTGAAGGCCTACGTGGATGGCACAGACACCCCTGAGTGAGAATGCAGGGTAGAAACAAGTTTGGGCTGGGGTGGTAATGGATGATGAGTTCAGTTACTGTCCCCTGGAGAATCTGGGGGTCTGGACTAACTACATCTAGACCAAGTATCATTAACAGACTCTGGGTCTGGTTTAGGGTGCCATATCCCCAAAGCTTTCTCTGTTAGCTTGACTATGATTCCTTGTCTCTGTTTGGAAGCCAGACACTTCTTTTAGGCTACCCACTGAATTTCCTGTCTAAGGAATACCTTCAGCTCCAAACTTGTTCAATACTGAGGTCATTAAATACTCAAGCCATCCTTGGCTTAAGCAGACAGGTTACCCAGACCCCCAGGTTCTCCAGGCTGACTCATCTCTCACTCATAGAGGGGAGTTAATCCCTTACTTTATTGCACTTGACAAAACTCAAATATCTGACACCTGTAGTGAAA
This sequence comes from Kogia breviceps, assembly GCF_026419965.1. Classification (NCBI taxonomy): domain Eukaryota; kingdom Metazoa; phylum Chordata; class Mammalia; order Artiodactyla; family Physeteridae; genus Kogia; species Kogia breviceps. Next base: position 110,899,333 of record NC_081316.1, on the reverse strand, counting down.
GACAACAGGCAGCACATATACTAATGTAAATAGTAATAAATTTCCTCAAAAGAGTAAGACCTTGATTCAATTAAGTAGAAAACGAATTTGTTGAACTTTCCAGTTACTTGAAGTTGTTCAGTCCTTGGCGTTGGTTTGCTGGTAGATGCATGCTCATGGCCTTGGCCTCCCATCTGCTCTGTGCACTGGTTCTCTGTGACTAAGGACTTATTGTGCAGGAAAAGAGATAAGGGGTCAAGTAGGTAATCCTCCAAGAGGGTAAAGCTCCCTGTGCAACCAAAGTTAAATTATCTTTATTTTGTGTAGCTAAGACAATCTCAACTTTTAGAAACATTTGAAGCTAATATAGGATTTTTAAAAAATGTTCTCAACATGCAGGATACCAATTGTTAAGTTTGCAACATCTAATACTGTGAATTCAATTAAAAGATGACCTAATTAATCAGATATCTCATTTCTTTTCCAGGATCTGCCCTAGACCAGGGCAAACAGATAGAATCTAACTTCTATTTTTCTTAGTTGGAGATTCTAGTCATATAAAGAGGCCACTGGTGCCACTAAGCCAAATTGAGGAATTCTTTTAGGGTGTATCTGCAAAGCAGACAGTTCTTTGTAATGTGGTTTTAGGTGGAAACACAGAGGCTTTTATTGTGCTCCATGAAGAGTTACCTGCTCAGTGCCAGCTTTTTAAAATAATTAAATTATTTATTTATTTATCTTTGCTGCTGTGCGTGGGCTTTCTCTAGTTGCAGTGAGCGGGGGCTACTCATTGCGGTGGCTTCTCTTTTGCAGAGTAGGGCCTCTAGGCACGCGGGCTTCAGTAGTTGTGGCACGTGGGCTCAGTAGTTGTGGCTCACGGGCTTTGTTGCTCCGCAGCATGTGGGATAGCTTCCCGGACCAGGGCTCAAACCTGTGTCCCCTGCACTGGCAGGCGGATTCTTAACCACTGCGCCACCAGGGAAGTCCCAGTGCCAGCTTCTTTATGATTTGAGGCAGCTTGAGCCTGCCTGCAGCTGACAGCTATCCTGAGAACAAAGTGTACAGGTAACTCTGCATCTTTGTTCTCTAGCAGGAGAAAACTAAGGATAAGGAAGTCCACAATTGAAGGCCTTCTGTGTATCAGGCACTTAGACGTTAAGCGTCATGACAAATGGTGAAGCCGGTATTGTTAGGAGCCTCCCTGGATCTGGGTGGCTCTACCCTGACAGGCCAGCTGTCCAGTCACCTCTGTGGTGGTCCCAATCCAGGGGCTGGTTCTGCAGGCAGTGATCAAAGTCTGCACCACTCAAAGGAATATACTGAGTAGTCAAAGCATGAGCCTAGAACCCTGGGCAGCGTCTCAGCCAAAGGCCTCCGAACTCCATCCTCTCCAGAAACCCAGGGAGAAGTGGCCCCTAAACCTCTCACTGGATGTGATCCTGGAGATCTGGGGTGCCTTCCAGGTTGTAATGGGACTTCATGGCAAGAGAGAGTATCCCCCATGAGAGCCCCCCAGCAGGAGCAGTAGGGTATGAGGATGGGGTGGATGAACACAAAATACAGAGCAGACGGGAGTCCAGGTTCCCCAGTGGCCAGCGATGGGAGACGCTTCTAGAGTAACCAGCGTAACCCCCTGAATTCGCATCCTGCAGCCCCCTCACCCACTACTGCCTATTAATCGAGACTTCAGTTTCTGATATGGTTACCCTCTTGGCTACCAGCGGCCAATAAGATCCTTACAGATTTAATCTCACTGTTATTTGATGATCAGAGGCCAAATGAATGTGGGGGAGCGTTTGGAGCAGCTAAGAGCTACGCAAGCCAAGAAGGGGGCAGTGGTGGTATTTTAGTAAAAGTTAAATAAAAATAAAGGACAGGCCGAATACTGTTGCCCCAGTGGGTCCTTGCAGCTAGAACATGGGCCCTGGTTTGCAGCTGCCATTTCCCCGAAGGAAGTCATTTCCAAATTTGGAGCTTTAGTTTTTTTCATCTCCAAAGAGCAGGTGATGAAAGTGCACACAAGGGGGTTGAGAAAGAGAGATGGGACATTTATAAAGTGTTTTGAGGTCCTCAGAAGCAACTAAAAGTGATAATCAGTGTCTATGGCGACAAAGGATCTTGAGACCATCCTGTCTGTTCCTCCTTAGGACCAGACAAGGTTGTACTTCCTTCAAGGTTGTGTCTTTGAACAAATCTTTCCTGTTCTTACAGACTTAAGAAAAGGGGATTCAACAATGTTTCTTTTTTGCTTAATAGCCCTTGGGCCCGGAAAGTACTTCCAACTGTGCCCAAACTTATGCCATGTTTTCTGTACCTGGTAGAGTTGGTCACTCTTTCCTATATAAGAAAATCATTTATTCTGTCCCTTTCACACATGGGATTCTGGCTACTTTTGGTCACCAAGGCCAGTAAGACAGGCTTGCAAAGAGCCTGGGCAGTTCAGTCTAGCTAGTACGTCTCTGAAGTCTTTGCTGGCTCTGGTCTCCTCCCTGTGAAGCTGAAGTGGGGGCAGTGAGAGGCCCATCGATACACAGAAACCCTAATGGCCCGACCCATTTCCATCAGAGGAAATGAAGCTAATGGAGGAAGACATATTGATCATAAAGACCCAATTTCACAGTCAGTCTCCTGGTGGTGAACCCTTTCAGTTGGCCAGGGCTAATGGCCTGAGAGCCGTGCATCTAACAATCAATGGGATAGAGCACGCCTGCCAGGGGGCCGGGGGTGCTACCACCAAAAGGCCGACCAACCGGGAAGAAAAAAGCCATGGGCTTTTACATGAAGCTAATTAGAGATGGAAAAAAAATAATGCTGAGCTATCTGGGGGCTTAAGAAGGCCTTCCAGTGGAAGAACGTCAACCTGCGGTGAAGCCCTTCTTTCTCTCCTATCGACAGGGCTCTACTTCCCAGCCCATAAAGAGCCTATTAGGCCGCTCTCCGCAGGGGGTGCTTAGCAGGGAAAATGCTGCTTAGGTCCCCTGGTGTTTTTATGTGGTGGGCCCAGCGGCCCGTGTGGAGAGGCCTTGTTTTGTTCCTGCTAAGAAGGGGCTGGGGCTCTGGCCTCTGCTGTTAAGGAGCAAGCCGTTTGTAATGGGGAAACCAGCCATTAGACCATGGGTGGTGACATAAGAAAATACATTTCTCTTTGCCTCTAGGTCTCCCTGGGACCTAGACCAGTCCTTTCCTCCCCCTCAGATCAATGAGTTTTTGCACGGAGGCCCACGGGAGTGTTTGCCGTGTGAGAGGAGCACATTCTTGGGAGCCCACCTCTGACTAATTGTGGGACTGCGGACGAGTTAATTAATCTGAGGATTCATTTTTCCCAGCCTCTTCCATGGGGCTAACGATACCTACACCCTGCAGGATACAATGGTGACCAATATCAATAACAGATCATGTATTTGAAGAGCTTGGCACAGCATCTGGCATATTCTAGGTACTTAAAAATAACATCGGTACAGATGCCTATGCATGTTACCTAACCATCTTTGCAATTTTCCCAGAATAAATGTCCGTAAGTTCCATGCTAATAGGAATATTTCAAGACTGGGTACCAGAAGACCCAGCTCCCCTCTCTGCTAAAACAATCTCCAATCATCTGGGAAGGTCTTGAGGAGTACATGAGATTTGGGGGAAGAGAGAAAAGCTTTCCAGATAAGGCAGTAACACAAGAAAAGGCACAAAGGGAAACCCAGCCCGTGATGTGTGGCTGTCTGGAGAGCTTCCACTGAGGGGGTACACAGCCCAGAGTGTGGGGAGGCAGGGGAGTTCAGATTCCGTCAGGAAGGAAGCTGGGAGTCACTGAGTGGCCCTAAGCAAGGGAGGAACGGAGTTTCCGCTCACTGAAGGAATCCAAGGGGAGGGGGGACAGCCAGCCCCGATCTGGGTGTCTGTGGTTATCAGGCACTGGGGAGAGACTGGCCAGGGCTCCCCTCCTCCTCTGAGATCCTCTTACTGGCGCTGCCTATGCGGTCTTTATTCCCCACCCCGCCCGCACACGGAGAAACGGTACCTGAACCACCTCCCAAGGGAATGGGATACAAGCGTTAAAAGTTCAATCCACTATACGGGCTGAGCTATTATTATTCCCTGAGAAACAGAGCATCAGAAGCTGCCTCTGTTTTGCCCAGGGACACACACGGCAAAGGGGGACCCAAGGATCCCAGAATCAGACGAAAGGAAATCACGAATGTGCTAGTGACACTTGGTCCAGTCTCCTGCCTATAAATCCTGCTCAGTAAAAATGGCCACGATTTACATTTTGATGACTATCTCCTCTCTCCTCTCTCCTCTCTGGGACTTTACCATTTCTGCATACTTTCATACACTCTTCCTCCTCTACGAGAGACCTGAGGATGGAATGCAGGTCTGGGCTCTAACTAGCCGCTCGGTTCTGTTTCACGTTAAGGCTTCGGTCTCTGACTCTCTGTCAGTCCAGAAGATTCTGTTTCTAGGTTATGGGTTCTATAGAAAACCATGGAAATCAGGCACCCCTGGAAGGGCAGTGTCTGTTGTGCAGAGTCTCCGCATCCCTGCAGAGGAAAGTCCAGCTGGTTTGGGGGCAAAGGTGTCCCACTGCATCAAAGAGCAGCACCGTGGAGGGCAGGAAGGTTAATACAGAGCCACAGGGAGCCCCCGGACGCCTTTCAGGCCGGCGGCCCGACGCGGAAGTGCTCCGAGGTGTGCGGAAGGCAGGAAAGCTCCTGCCGGAAGACACAGGAAGCCGAGAAGTGACTGTTCTCAGGGAGGTAGGACGTGCCCGGGGAGAAGGATGGAGCTCACCGATAAACACGACAGTAGCGCTGAAACTTTGCTTAAGACTTTTATATGATCACTGCTGGGTCCTCCTAACAGCCCTGAGAGGTAGGCAGAGAGAGCGTCCTTGTTCCTTTCATGTCACAGATGAGAAAGGGGGAACAGAGAGGTTCAAATTCTTGTTCAGCTCACACAGCAGCGTATGGCAGACGGGTGACTGGAACTCTGACCCGCTTTTTCTTGCCCAGAGCTCTGAGGTACCACTGGGCCCATGAGGTTAATTTCGGCCGCAATGATTGGCAGGTGGGATTTAACGCGTATGGAGGGAAGAGCTCCACCCACACCCCACTGCAAAGGATCTGGGAGAAACAGATGAAAAGGAGGAATCATTCCAGGTTGCAGAGATTAATTTTTTTTTTCCTTCTCCCATTTCCACCTCCTCCCTCTCCAAGCCACTAGAATCAGCTAAAAATACTTAAACACGGATGATTTTTAGTCCTTCTGAAATGGTTTCAGCCCAAATCTTCATAAGAGGCTCTGACTCACAGCATTTGTGGGTCAGAGAAAAGTACAGAGCCATTGTCGCCGTACCCCGTCACCACGTACCTCCGTCACACAAGTGATTTCTTAGCTAAGATGCAGTGAGTGTTTACTAGAAGCCGGGCAATGTACTAACATTTTAAATAGAAATGATCTCATTCAATCCCTAGCTCTTTTGGGGTAGAGGTGCCATTGTTCCCCGCACTGAACAGGTGGGAAAAGTGAGGCTTAGAGAGGCTGTAGAATGTGGCGGGGAAGAAGGTGTGGCATTCAAGTGTGTGCTCAGCCGCCAGGCCACATGTCCTCAGAGGAGATGGACGTCGGGACCAGCGCGGCCGCTGTTTCTGGACCACAGCGAGGCGAAGTGCAGTGACCATCTTCCATGGGAACTAGCTACAAAACACAACGGCCCTGCTTTCTCAGTCCGACACATGACAGTTCAACTTGTTCGTTCATTCACTCAAACATTCCTTCACCAGCACGTGTCGTGTCCCCATCTGTTCCCGGACACTATGCTGAGGGCTGTGAATATACAGATAGGAAACCATGGCCCCTGCCCCTAAGGAAAGTCACCCCATGACCACTTCAATGAGCAGATATCAGAAAGAGAAGGAAGCCCACCTTAATGGAACACCTGGTATGTACTGTGCATTTCCAGGTATCAGCTTATGTGATCCTTAAGCCAATTTGGTGGGGTGGGTATTTACTGCCTGCATCTTAATACATGATGGAACTGTGGTGTAGAAAGATTAAGAACACTGTTCAAGACAGTCCTGGGGTCAAAACGGGTCTTATTTTCCAACTCGTTTCAAACTCATGTTCTTGGCCGGCAGCCCTCTTTCCCACCCCACCCCCACGCCTCTCCCTCCACTGAAGGATGGAGGTCAGTTTCCAAAGGAATATATGGATAAACAAAAATAAGCCCTGGATTTGAAGAATTAAGCTGAAGATCTTCTACCAGGAGGATGGGTCATTATCATGGGATTCTTGGGTGGACCTTTGAAAAAGGATATAAGGCAGAGGGACACCACTGAGTCGTGTTTTTGTTTTTTTTTTTGCGCAGTATGTGGGCCTCTCACTGCTGTGGCCTCTCCCGTTGCGGAGCACAGGCTCCGGACGCGCAGGCTCAGCGGCCATGGCTCACAGGCCCAGCCGCTCCACGGCATGTGGGATCTTCCCGGACCGGGGCACGAACCCGTGCCCCCTGCATCGACAGGCGGACTCTCAACCACTGCGCCACCAGGGAAGCCCTACACCACTGAGTCTTATGTGTGGCCCTAACTCTACCAGAGCCAATCCCATTCTGCTGCCACTTATTTCAAGAGGTATTTGTAGCTGGAGCGGGTGTGGAATAAAGTGAACGCTCCTACACTGTTGGTGGGAATGTAAGTTGGTGCAGCCACTGTGGAAAACAATATAGAGGCTCCTCAGAAAACTAAAAATATGACCTAGCAATCCCACTCCTGGGCCTATATCCAGACAAAACTGTAATCCAAAAAGATACGTGCACCCCTATGTTCATAGCAGCACTATTCACATAGCCAAGACATGGAAACAACTTAAATGTCCATCGACAGATGAATGGATAAAGGAGATGCGGTACATATATACAATGGAATACTACTCAGCCATCAAAAAGAATGAAATAATGCCATTTGCAGCAACATGGATGCAGCTAGAGATTATCATACTAACTGAAGTAAGTCAGAAAGAGAAAGACAAATACCATATGATATCACTTATATGTGGAATCTAAAATAGGACACAAATGAACCTATCTATGAAACAGAAACAGAATCACGGACATAGGGAACAGACAGGTGGTTGCCAAGGGGGAGGGGGCTGAGGGAGGGATGGAGTGGGAAGGTGGGATTAGCAGATGTAAGCTTTTATATCCAGAATGGATAAACAACAAGGTCCTACTGTATAGCACAGAGAACTCTATCCAATATCCTGATAAACTATAATGGAAAAGAATGTAAAAAAAAATGTATATAGATGTATAACTGAATCACTGCGGTACAGCGGTAATTAACACAACATTGTAAATCAACTGTGCTTTAATAAGAAAAATAAGAATAGGAGATTTAAACAAAGACATTGAAGTTGTATTAGGGTGATGGATTATGAGTAATCTTTTCAAGTAGTTTTTCTTTATTGTTACATTGTTGGTTTAATTTTAAAAGTTAAAGCATAGAATATGAGAAATGCATATAAAATCAATTTTATTTTCTCAAAAAAAAAAAAAGGAGTAATTTGAAATAGGAAAAAAAAAGAGGTATTTGTAGAGACCAAAATCCAAGCTGGCAAAAGAACTCGGCAGTCTTGGAGTCCACTGTGTGAGTGACAACCACTGTAGTTGCACCCGTGATAGGAAGGGGCAAAAAGAGGTGTCAGTAAGGGCCGCGGGGATTCAGAGCAAAGCGGGCTGGCTAGTTTAGACACCTGCTGCCACTCAGGGCTCAGTATAAAGCTTGCCCATCCTATTATTACAGACCGTCACCTCTAAGGACATGTACAAACTCTTTATCGTGTACCCCGCACCTTCCATGGCCTCAGTCCTGTCTTCTCTTCAGCTTCACCCTCAAGCATGCTGTTCCCTGGATCTTGTCTCACACTCCACACCTTCCTCCTGCGTGTTCCTGTTTCTGCAAGGTCAACCCAACCCTTGGTTACCTGGCTGCTTCCTACCTGTGCTTTAACACTCCACATGGAAGTGGAGTGTTTGTCTCCTCTGGAAACTATCCCTGACTGGTCTGGGCACCTGGAACATCCTGTACGTGGCTGTACCCCAGCGCCTTCTGCATTATATTTAAATGATCTGTCTTGTGCAATAGACTGTGACCTACATGAAGCTGAGACCATTTCTTACATTCTTTGCAGTCCTAATAGATGGTATAGTATTTGGCACAGAGTAAGTGTTAAATAATTTTTTTAAAAAGTGAACTTGGGCTTCCCCGGTGGCGCAGTGGTTGAGAGTCCGCCTGCCGATGCAGGGGACACGGGTTCGTGCCCCGGTCCGGGAAGATCCCACATGCCGCGGAGCGGCTGGGCCTGTGAGCCATGGCCGCTGAGCCTGCGGGTCTGGAGCCTGTGCTCCGCAACGGGAGAGGCCACAACAGTGAGAGGCCCGCGTACTGCAAAAAAATTAAAAAAAAAAAAGTGAACTTCATGAAGATGTTAAAGGTCTAGATATGTGGCAGACAGAGTCTATGGTGACACCCTAGTAATCTCTGCCTTCTGGTATCCACTCCGCTGTATAATCCTCTCCCATAGAGCGTAGGTGAGACCCAACAGAATATGGCGAAGGTGCTGGATGTCACTTCTGTGATTCCACTGTGATACACATATAAGACTCTAAGTGACTCACTGCCCTGCTGGCCTTGAAGAAGCAGCATGTTGTGAACTGGCTATGGGGAGAGTCACATGTCAGGGAAATGTCGGTGGCCTCTAAGACCAGAGAGTGGCTCCGAGCCAACATCCAGCAGAAAACCGGGGCCCTCAGTCCTACACCAAAAGGAAATGAATTCTGCCAGCAACCTGAATGAGGTTGGAGGTGGATCCTAGTTGAGCCGCCAGATAACAACAAGGCCCGGTCAACAGCTTAATTGCAACCAGACTCTGAGCAAAGAACCCAGCTAAGCCCGGACTCCTGGCCTACAGAAACTGGGAGATAATAAATGCGTGTGTTTTAAGTCACTAAGTTTCTAGTGTGGTGTAAATAGAAAACGAATGGATGTCTAGCTTTTCAGGAAAGGGAAGACAGGCAGGAAAGTAACATCGGTTGAGCACTGGCTGGTATAAGCTAGTGAGACCAACCTCAGCATTAAGGAGGCACCTCAGTATTTAATGCAGGAGATGGGAGGCCTCCATCCCAGAACCAGCTGAACCTGGCTAATCTGAGTCCTTTGTCATGAATACATCCCATCTCATTCCTGCCACCATTTAAATCTGATTTAGGCTGTTACTTGGCCAAGAGTCATAGGTTGGTACTTAAGGGAAGAGGTAAATGGAGTGGCCAGAACACAGAGTCAGAGTCAGACAGAGCGGGGCTGGAATCTGTGGCTGCTCCACTCAAGATGCGAGACCCCGGGTAAATGACCTAACCTCTCTGAGCTCAGTCCCCTGGGTAACCGAGGCTGATTTCAGGGCTCTGTTACAGTTACGTGAAATGGCAAGAAGTGGCAAGTTCAAGGTCTACGTTCCCTTCCCAACCCCACCGCCCGCTGCCCTCCCCCACTTTCCCTGGCTCCAAGGTTAAGGCTGCTATGGGATTCTCCTGGACCGAACAGTTCTTGGCTGATGCCTGGGAGATTTATGCTGCAGCTGACATCCCAGGAAATTCTACCTTGCCTGTTCCAACGCCGTGAGGCTGCTGAGAGATCAGGCCAATTTCCTGAAATGACTTACTGCTTCCCCTTTCATAGGCACTTTCTATATCATAAATGGGACTTGACCAAACAGGTCGGGAAGCAAGGGCTGTGCTAACTCCCGTCCTCCAGACCATCACCCCTTTGCCACGTCGTCCAGTCCCCTGGGCCTCTGCCCCCAGAGCTCAGGGAATCAGGCGACGTCCCCTCAGACGGGTAGAAAGCACACTGCCACTCTGGGTGGCCTGGGGGCCCTGAGGAAGCCTCACGCAAAGGAGAGGCTGTTTTTTTTTTTTTTTTTTTTTTAAAAATAAATAAGCTCTTGTTTTCCTATTAGGCTTCTGAGAGCTTTGAGCTCTTCTACCTCAATGCCTTAGGAGGGAAGAAAACAGGGACCAGAAGGCAATTACTAACTTTATTTTATGGATAGAGAAATACAGCCCACTTGTCCAGTATCCCACAGCCTGGAATATCTAGATTTATCAGATGTCTACTAATACCCAGGACTGCATTGGGCACCCCTGAGGCATGACAGCGCGCGCACACGCGTGTGTGTGTGTGTGTGTCTGTGATTTCAGATTCTGCTAACAGTGTATGTATTAAGGTATGATGTTGAGGATGCTCATGGAATATCACACCTTTCAGATCAATCCTCTCGTGTTACAGATGAAGAACTAAGACCCGCCGAGGCAAATGACAGGCACAGGAAGCCAGGTTTCCTAAGTCCCCAAACTGTGCTCTTGGCATATCTCTAGGCTGTGGCTCTGCCTTTTTTGCTTAGACCGTGCTGCTCGATTTCCTTTTGATCTAGTGCCACTTCTTCAGCCCCTGGGCAGGTGCTACTTTGCTGAGAGGCCTTGGGACCCCCTTCTTAGGGAGTAGCACCAGAGGGGACCCCTTGGTGTGCCTCAGGCCTTTCAGTTGTGGTCTTGGCAGGGCAGCCCTCCCGCCCAGGGTCCTGCTTCCTTCTTTGACCTCCTGCCCCCGGCCGCCCCCCGGCTCTACTCCAGCCCTCCACACCGGGGCACTACAGCCTTCGAGAAGAGCTAGAACCGCCCTTGGTGTGAAGGGAGCACAGTCTGCAGAGCCAGCCGTGCGCCCTTCCCTGAGATGTGGGAACTCGACACTGGAAATGAGCAGGGTGCGGCGCGGGGAGAGGGCCAGGGGAGAGGGCAGGGAAAGGAGGAAGCGTCCCGGAACAAGCTTATTTAATCCTCAGGGCACTCTCTGAGGTGTTTTACAAGATGAGGAAGCTGAGGCTTAGAGAGGGAGGCAGTGTTAGTTACTGGGCTTAGGCTTACAAACCTGCGAGCTTAAGAATCCAATCCAGTTTCTTAAGGTAGGCTTGCATTGCTATAAACTTCCCTCTTAGAACTGCTTTTGCTGTATCCCATAGGTTCCGGGTTGCCGTGTCTCCATTGTCATTTGTTTCTAGGTATTTTTTGATTTCCTCTTTGATTTCTTCAGTGATCACTTCGTTATTAAGTAGTGTATTGTTCAGCCTCCATGTGTCTGTATTTTTTACAGATCTTTTCCTATAATTGATATCTAGTCTCATAGCGTTGTGGTCGGAAAAGATACTTGATATGATTTCAATTTTCTTAAATTTACCAAGGCTTGATTTGTGACCCAAGATATGATCTATCCTGGAGAATGTTCCATCCTGGAGAATGTTCCATGAGCACTTGAGAAAAATGTGTATTCTGTTGTTTTTGGATGGAATGTCCTATAAATATCAATTAAGGCCATCTTGTTTAATGTATCATTTAAAGCTTGTGTTTCTTTATTTATTTTCATTTTGGATGATCTGTCCATTGATGAAAGTGGGGTGTTAAAGTCCGTACAGGAAACATCTCAAATAAACAATCTAACCTTGCACCTAAAGCAATTAGAGAAAGAAGAACAAAAAAACCCCAAAGTTAGCAGAAGGAAAGAAATCATAAAGATCAGATCAGAAATAAATGAAAAAGAAATGAAGGAAACGATAGCAAAGATCAATAAAACTAAAAGCTGGTCCTTTGAGAAGATAAACAAAATTGATAAACCATTAGCCAGACTCATCAAGAAAAAAAAGGAAGACGACTCAAATCAAAAGAATTAGAAATGAAAAAGGAGAAGTAACAACTGACACTGCAGAAATACAAAAGATCATGAGAGATTACTACAAGCAACTCTATGCCAATAAAATGGACAACCTGGAAGAAATAGACAAGTTCTTATAAATGCACAACATGCCAAGACTGAACCGGAAAGAAATAGAAAATATGAACAGACCAATCACAAGCACTGAAATTGAGACTGTGATTAAAAATCTTCCAACAAACAAAAGCCCAGGACCAGATGGCTTCACAGGCGAATTCTATCAAACATTTAGAGAAGAGCTAACACCTATCCTTCTCAAACTCTTCCAAAGATAGCAGAGGGAGGAACACTCCCAAACTCATCCTACGAGGCCACCATCACCCTGATACCAAAACCAGACAAAGATGTAACAAAGAAAGAAAACTACAGGCCAATATCACTGATGAACATAGATGTAAAAATCCTCAACAAAATAACTAGCAAAGAGAATCCAACAGCACATTAAAAGGATCATACACCACAATCAAGTGGGGTTTATTCCAGGAATGCAAAGATTCTTCAATACGCGCAAATCAATCAATGTGATATACCATATTAATAAGTTGAAGGATAAAAACCATATGATCATCTCAATAGATACAGAAAAAGCTTTTGACAAAATTCAACATCCATTTATGATAAAAAGCCTGTAGAAAGTAGGCACAGAGGGAACTTTCCTCAACATAATAAAGGCCATATATGACAAACCCACAGCCAACATAGTCCTCAATGGTGAAAAACTGAAACCATTTCCACTAAGATCAGGAAAAAGACAAGGTTGCTCACCCTCACCACTCTTATTCAACATAGTTTTGGAAGTTTTAGCCACAGCAGTCAGAGAAGAAAAAGAAATAAAAGGAATCCAAATTGGATAAGAAGAAGTAAAGCTGTCACTGTTTGCAGATGACATGATACTATTCACAGAGAATCCCAAAGATGCTACCAGAAAACTATTAGAGCTAATGAATGAATTTGGTAAAGTAGCAGGATACAAAATTAATGCACAGAAATCTCTGGCATTCCTATACACTAATGATGAAAAATCTGAAAATGAAATTAAGAAAATACTCCCATTTACCATTGCAACAAAAAGAATAAAATATCTAGTAATAAACCTACCTAAGGAGACAAAAGACCTGTATGCAGAAAATGATAAGACACTGATGAAAGAAATTAAAGATAATACAAACAGATGGAGACATATACCATGTTCTTGGATTGGAAGAATCAACATTGTGAAAATGACTCTACTACCCAAAGCAATCTACAGATTCAATGCAATCCCTATCAAACTACCACTGGCATTTTTCACAGAACGAGAACAAAAAATTTCACAATTTGTATGGAAACACAAAAGACCCCGAATAGCCAAAGCAATCTTGAGAATAAAAAATGGAGCTGGAGGAATCAGGCTCCCTGACTTCAGACTATACTACAAAGCATCAGTAATCAAGACAGTATGGTACTGGCACAAAACAGAAATATAGATCAATGGACTAGGATAGAAAGCCCAGAGATAAACCCACACACATATGGTCACCTTATCTTTGATAAAGGAGGCAAGAATATACAGCGGAGAAAAGACAGACTCTTCAATAAGCGGTGCTGGGAAAACTGGACAGGTACATGTAAAAGTATGAGATTAGAACACTCCCTAACACCGTACACAAAAATAAGCTCAAAATGGATTAAAGATCTAAATGTCAGGCCAGAAACTACCAAACTCTTAGAGGAAAACATAGGCAGAACACTCTATGACATAAATCACAGCAAGATCCTTTTTGACCCACCTCCTAGAGAAATGGAAATAAAAATAAACAAATGGGACCTAATGAAACTTAAAAGCTTTTTGCACAGCAAAGGAAACCATAACAAGACAAAAAGACAGCCCTCAGAATGGGAAAAAATATTTGCAAATGAAGCAACTGACAAAGGATTAATCTCCAAAATTTACAAGCAGCTCATGCAGCTCAATAACAAAAAAACAAACAACCCAATCCAAAAATGGGCAGAAGACCTAAATAGACATTTCTCCAAAGAAGATAGATACACAGATTGCCAACAAACACATGAAAGGATGCTCAGCATCATTAATCATTAGAGAAATGCAAATCAAAACTACAATGTGGGCTTCCCTGGTGGCGCAGTGGTTGAGAATCTGCCTGCCGATGCAGGGAACACGGGTTCGTGCCCCGGTCCGGGAAGATCCCACATGCCGCAGAGCGGCTGGGCCTGTGAGCCATGGCCACTGAGCCTGTGCTTCCGGAGCCTGTGCTCCACAACGGGAGAGGTCACAACAGTGAGAGGCCCGTGTACCAAAAAAAAAAAAAAATACAATGAGATATAATCTCACACCGGTCAGTATGGCCATCATCAAAAAATCTACAAACAATAAATGCTGGAGAGGGTGTGGAGAAAAGGGAACACTCTTGCACTGCTGGTGGGAATGTAAACTGATACAGCCACTATGGAGAACAGTATGGAGCTTCCTTAAAAAACTACAAACAGAGGGCTTCCCTGGTGGTGCAGTGGTTGAGAGTCCTCCTGCCGATGCAGGAGACACAGGTTCGTGCCCCGGTCCAGGAGGATCCCACGTGCCGGGGAGCAGCTGGGCCCGTGAGCCATGGCTGCTGAGCCTGTGCATCCGGATCCTGTGCTCCGCAACGGGAGAGGCCACAACAGTGAGAGGCCCGCGTACCGCAAAAAAAAAAAAAAACCAAAAAAACAACAACCCTACAAAGAGAACTACCATACGACCCAACAATCCCACTACCAGGCATATACCCTGAGAAAACCATAATTCAAAAAGAGTCATGTACCAAAATGTTCACTGCAGCTCTATTTACAATAGCCAGGACATGGAAGCAACCTACGTGTCCATCAACAGGTGAATGGATAAAGAACATGTGGCACATATATACAGTGGAATATTACTCAGCCATAAAAAGAAACGAAATTGAGGTATCTGTAGTGAGGTGGATGGACCTAGAGTCTGTCATACAGAGTGAAGTAAGTCAGTAAGAGAAAAACAAATACTGTATGCTAACACATATATATATGGAATCTAAGAAAAAAAAAAGGTCACGAAGAACCTAGGGGTAAGACGGGAATAAAGACACAGACCTACTAGAGAATGGACTTGAGGATATGGGGAGGGGGAAGGGTAAGATGTGACAAAGTCAGAGAGTGGCATGGACATATACACACTACCAAACGTAAAATAGCTAGCTAGTGGGAAGCAGCCGCATAGCACAGGGAGATCAGCTAGGTGCTTTGTGACCACCTAGAGGGGTGGGATAGGGAGGGTGGGAGGGAGACGCAAGAGGGAGGGAATATGGGGATATATGTATACATATAGCTGATTTGCTTTGTTATAAAGCAGAAACTGAGACACCATTGTAAAGCAATTATACTCCAATGAAGACGTTAAAAAAAAAAAAAAATCCAGTTGCTGGCTCCAGCGAGAGTGGTCCTACATTTCCTAGGCTCCAAGAGGATCTGACTCAGCTCAAGGTAGCTCTGCGTGACTTTCAAGGCCAAAAGCGCTTAAGAATTTTTCAAGCAGTTTATTTTTACTGCCTCATTCAAATGTCACCCCCAACTGCAGTGGGCCTCGCTTGATTCCTCTCAGGCCACCGCAAGGTAATTGTAGGCGGAAATGCGGGGCTTGATTCCTTCCGTCCTGATTAACTGACCCTCTTCCTTAACCAGCCCCCGAGTTGCCCAGCAACACCTGTGTTGTGTGTAACCGGGACAGGGGCGCTGCGCTGTTTGGATACAAACGGTTTCCCAGATTAGCTCCGAACCCCAGGAAACAAGACAAATTAATCAGTGAGTAAGAAAACCAAAGCAGATTATAATTAATTACCTACTTTGGGACCAGGTTTCTCTTTAGCCACGAGGTTTATACATAAGTGCATTCTGCTCTGTTCTCTTTTTTCTAAATATAAATCCAGTTTTAGAATCTTAGGACCTTGAGCCTCAGTTGACAAAGGCTAAATTGACTCTGTCCCCAGCTCAGAAGAGGGTCCTGAGTGAGTCACTTCCCCCTGCCTGCTTCCCCCTGGGTTGATAAGCCTCCGCCTCGGGGTGGGGAGGGGAAGATAAGAGCTGAGGGCGTTATTCTGGAGCAGAGAGCATGCCCTGCTCTGCAGACCCATTTTCATTGACATGGGAGGCTTTTCTGAAGCTGGCTGGGCAAAGCCCCTTCGATGGTGCCAGACCATCACTCTGAGTGGATAACATTCTCTAGCCGAGCTACCTCCCCGACCCACAACCTGATCCTCACTTTTCTTAAAAAAAAAAAAAAAAAAAAAAAAAAGGTATAAAATGTTCAGGCCCTTTTCACAGAAGGCTACAAGTCAAAAAGTCAACTGCTACCTGCGTCTTTTTTATGGACGAGGTGGGAAATTGAAAAGCTGAGTGGGGCAGGGGGCTGCACGTTCCTTGGGCTTGTGTATTCAATTGCATTCGCGGTGCTCTGCAGCATGAGGTGACAGGGGGTATTAACTTCAATAAATGTGCTTCAGAGCTCTGGGGCTTCACTGAAACTCCTATTCACCATTGGACTGTGGAGGCGGAGGCTAACTTCTCCATTTCATAGAGCAGGGAACTGAGGCTTAGAGAGGAAAAACAACTTCCCTAAGGTCACGGTGTGTTGGTGCAGAGCCAACTTGGAACCCAGGACTCACAAATCCTTGTCACGTACCCAATCCACTGCTCCAGTCCATGTCTTCTTTCCGCCCCTTTGACTGTCCATCGTGCCTCCCTGGGAAAAGGACTGAGCTGGTGGGACAGCCAGTTCTGGTCCTGGCTCTGTCACTGTGTGACCCTGGACACGTCCCTGACCTTCCTGGGATGGTAGAAAATGGAAAGGGCTTAGATGGGTCTCAAAGGCCCCTTCCAGTTCTGATAGCCTGTGAGTTATGTGTCCTGTGGATTCTCTTCCCTTGCATACACCGGGGGGTGGGGGGTGGGGGGGTGGGGGGTGGAGTTGGGCTGTTTCTTCCCCCTTAGTTGACAATGATGGGTAAAACAGAAGTGCCAGGTGTGGGCTGACCATGAAGAGGGGCCTGCAGGGGAGGGAGGGAGGGAAGGAGGGAGAGAGGGAGGGAAGGGTCATGGAGAATCCTCAGTGGGAACTGACAACCGATACCAAAGCAGGAGTCATGCTTACAAAGACCCAAAGCAACGGAAAGTGGCCACTTCAAACTGCAGCCCTCTCTACAGGTGACAGCCTCAAGCCTCACTGTGCTTCATCCCAGCGGGAAAGGACCATATTCTCTCTCTCTAAGCCATTCCTGCTCTGTCTACCCCCTTCAGCTGCTCTCCCAGATGCAATACAAGTTGGGTTCCTCCCGCTATTGTTCTGTGTTCAGTAGATAAGACACAAAGAGAAGGATGCTTCAGGAAAATGAGATGCCATTTTTAGCTTGTCAGGAAGACAATTTCCTTGAGGGGAAGAGAGAAGGCGAAAAAGGCCCATCTCCATTTCTGGAGTGGCAGCCGCATGCTAGAAAAGCAGCCTCCATTATGCCGAGGAAAAGACGTATTTCACCCTGCAGTTTGCCTTTCTTAGCAATTGAGTGGAAATTTGGAATTCCTCTCACTATTGTCCATAAAAATATTCCATGGGAACTGTGCTGGCCAATATGCTAGCCACTAGCCACGTGGAAAAATAAAACTAAAAATTCAGGTCCTCATCACGCTGGCTGCATTTAAGGTGCTGGTGGCTACCATGTTGGCCGCACAGATCTGAATATTCTCATCGCCACAGAGTATTCGAGTGGACAGTGATGCACTAGAATGTAAGCTCCCCAAGGGCAGGGACTTGGCCTTGTTCATTCCTAGATCTCACGTACCCAGTGAAGTGCCTGACACATACTTGGCACTGCATTTATTGAATGAATTTATTGAATTCATGGTTAGGCAAGTCAGATAGGGCAGAGAATATGGTAGTGCCAATACAAAGATGCTAGTGGTCCAAAATTACACGGTATACTTACTCCAAGAAACTCTGATTTCCTCTAGTGTTCATTCTCTAAGAGGTGGCTGAGCCCCCCCGCTGGTGCTTCCCTAGCCTGGGTACTAAGAAGGATATGAAAAACAACAACAAGGGAATTCTCTGGTGGTCCAGTGGTTAGGATTTCGGGTTTTCACACGGCCAGGGGCTCAGGTTTGATCCCTGGTCAGGGAACTAAGATCCTGCAAGCCATGCGGTGTGGCCGGAAAAAAACAAAAACAAAAAAACACCACCACCACCAAGAGTAGGTCGGTAAATGTATTGGAAGGAGCAGAGCAGAGGACTGGGAAAGAGAAGACCCAGGCTCTAGTCCATATTTCAATCACAGGGGCAAGTGGAGCCCCTTTGAATCTCTCTTGTAAGCTGTAAAATGAGAGTAATAATACTCTCCCCAAGGAGTTGTTTATATGACCCAAGTGGGATAACATAACAGAAAGTACTTTGGAAGCTATAAGGAGTTTGCATCATTGACCTTGCTCTCAAGTTGCCTTTTTTTTTTTTTTCTTTTTTTTTGCGGTACGCGGGCCTCTCACTGTTGCGGCCTCTCGCGTTGCGGAGCACAGGCTCCGGACGCGCAGCCTCAGCGGCCATGGCTCACGGGCCCAGCCGCTCTGCGGCATGTGGGATCCTCCTGGACCGGGGCACGAACCCGCGTCCCCTGCCTGCACCGGCAGGCAGACTCTCAACCACTGCACCACCAGGGAAGCCCTCAAGTTGCTTTTGAGTCCCGCTGCCATGATCCTTAAGAATATTTTGCCTTATCCAAAGGCTCTCCCTGCCTTGAGATCATTATACTTCAATCCATCGTGTACACGTCCAAGGAAATATTTCTGCTGAAATACCACTATCATCACGTCCTGGTGCTCCAAAGACTAAAATGGCTCCTTACTGCCTGTAAGACCAAGACCAATCTCCACCTTCTAAGACTTGGTAGTATTACGTGCCCCATTTGCTTAGGAAGCTCCTATTTCATGATTATCAGATAGGACATTCCTCAGATGAGAACCATTATTCCTGTTATACCCGTGCCCCTGCCCCACCTGTGTCTTTGCTTCTCCCACCTCTTCAAACTGCCCCTGCTCCCCTAGTTCACCCTGCCTGTAACTCCAGCCCCCAAACCCAGGCATTCTTAGTGCCTCTCCTGTCCTGTACGTGATAAGTCCTCCCGCATGGGCTTGTTCTGATGGTTTCCTTTGTCTTTGCTCCTCTACCACACTGGTCCACGCTCAAAGAAGGGAGTTGCTCTCAGGCAGCACTTGGTTCCTTGGGGGAACCTAGGGACGGGGATGGCGTGGTCGGCCCTGTAGGCCTGGGCTCCAGTCGGGTCAGATAGATAGGGAACAGGGTAAGCCAAGAAGATTAGCCTTGAAAAGACAGTCCGACCAGCTTTGTACAGGTGGACTATGCCTTTCCTTCAATGGACTCCATGTTTTAGTGTACACATTTCAAATACCTTATGTTTATTATGTAATGATAATAAAAATTTCATTTCCCCATTTTGTTATACTTTAGGTTGGTATCATTTCAGCCCAAAGGAACAGAATTTTACTTAAATGAGGCTTTCCTCCAGAGAGCTGACTCCTTTTGGTTTCAGTAAATGGTCTCACCCTGTGCATCAAAACCTCTATGACTCCCATTATTCATCTAGAGGCTTCTCACACTGATCTCGGAGGAGGTACAGCAATGACGGATGTGACGTGCAGCCCAGTGACTTTAAGTGGCATTCTAGGGGAAAGTGGAGCTCTGCGATTAGCCAAGATCATCCCGGAAGGCGAGCCCAGGCTCCCGACCCACTGCACAAGGCCAGGGTGTGCGGCTCCAGACTTCATCCTCTTTATAGTAAACACCACCTTCCCTGGGGAGAGCAGGGTTACAGCCGGGCAGATATTGTTTGTGTGAGGCCTAAGCCAGCGCCAACAGTTCTGGCCGAGTATAAACAGAGCACCCAATTAAAACACCTAATTATAGGGCAGGCTAGAACCAGGAGGAGGAGTTTGTTGGTGGCCCTGAAGCCAGCTGCCAGCCAGGTCTGCCAGCTTCTCCCAAATCAGCCACAACTGGTCTCAGACCGGAGTGAACCTCCAAGTGGACACATACACTGGAGGGTTGGGAGGGCAGAGGGGAGCCCTCCAAGAGGGGAGGAGGCACGCCTCGTTGCCTCTAAGCTCCTAGGGCTGTGGGAGCCTTCGCCCAAGGAGCATCCAGGCAGCTTTCTGGAAGACTCTACAGGGGGAGATGCTCCTTAGCACAGGAGAATTGGGATTTCACTTTTTGGGGACCCAGTTACCTCATTTAAGGAAAGGGGAACCTAATTCACAGGATAACTATGAAATAAATGTAGCCGGGTGTAACTTAAAAGCCCTTTGCTCTTGGTGGAGCGCTGCAACAGACCACGCGCTTTCCCAAAAAGCCGGAGGCAGGGACGTGCTCTGAACAGCAGTGGCCCAAAGCCTGGGCGCAAAACAGAGTTCTCCCTGCTGACCTGCAGGCGTTCATCCGTCCCGCCAGGCACCGAAATATTGATGGTCACCCGACTCTACCTCAATCATCACACTGTCGGCGCTTAATATACCATTTTCAGTGACACTGATGATAAAATAAGTTTCTACGATGCCTTTCCTCCTAGCATTTCAAAGCATGGTTCACAGGTGTCTATGACTCCAACCTTCCTTAGAGGTTGATAACAGGGGTGAACATTTGAATCTTACTGGTGGAGAGTGAGGGCTCTGTGTTCCAGGAACTTGCCCCCAGCTCCCCTGGGATGACAGAGGAAGAGCTTGGACTAGGACCTCGAAATGCAAGCATCAAGGTCATCAACTTGAAGCCCGTCAGGTTAGCCTTCAAAGCACTGCTAGAAGGGGACACTACCAAGTGGAACTGAGGCAGAGTCTAGGTTTCAGCTTTTCTGGGGTCATTTCCCTAGCCTCCTTTGGGGAGAAGCCTTCTTCTGTTTCTTTTACATAATAAAAGGATGGTATGTGGCCCCTCACCTCAGGGAGGGTGATATTGTTAGTCAAGTGTTCTTAGCTCACATAGCACTGGCTGAGAGGAGGCCTCTGCAGCCTTGGGGGTTTAGGTCAAAAGCACACCACCACATTATGTGGGTGTAACTAAGGGCATATTGTGTCCTCAAGGGGAGAAAACACCTTGCTCCTCCCAACCAGCCTGAGCAATATGCCAGAACAGGGGTCCTGCTACTGAACCCCATCAGCAATGGGCATCGGGGCTGGCAAGCCTGTTCCCTTAGCAGCCCAGACGTTCTTTGACAGAGGGATGGGAGTTGCGCTAATAAACACACTGGATACGGGGTCAGAGGATCTGGCTGTGAGCTGGGCTCTGCTATTTATTAACTGCGATTTAGGGAAGACCCCTCTGGGCATTGGTATCTCATCTGTAGAAGTGGACCGATAACCATTAACTTCACAAAGCTCTTGTTAGAGGTAAAGGACAGTGTAGCATAGTGGTCGAACCCATGGCCTCCAGAGACAGAGCTGGATTTGGATGCTGTTCCACCACCCACTAGTTATAGGACTCTTGAGTTAATATACTGACTATAGGGAACCCCTAGTTTTCTCACCTGACACTAGAGAATGGCAATCGTACTTAGAGTGTTGTTTGGAGGTTTTCATTGACACAGTGCCTGGTGCACAGTGAGCACTCAATAAACTTTCCGAGTTAGTATTACAGAGAAAAAGGTGTAACGCACAATGCAACTGCAATCAATTGTGGTTATTTTCTAGGCTTTGGGCAAGTGTTGTCAGTATATGCAGAGCTTTGCATAGAGTAAACGCATGATAAGTATCTGCTCCATGTAATTATGGCATCCGTATAGCAGCAGCTTCACTCTGGAATTCAGCTCAGAGATTAGTATCATTTGCAGTAAGGACGACTTTCCAGGCTGCCAACCCTACAAAGCAGACCAACTAAAGATAGGCAGTGTGATTCAGCTGCCTCTCTCGGGGGGAGGGTTTCTGGTGATAGCGAAAGCCACAAGAGATTCGACCTGAGTAATTTCTATGTGTCAGCACAAGGCTCTTCCTCTCCCAGGGAAGGTAAACCTAGTGCCACGTGTAGCTTGGGGCACGCACTGTGCGGGGATCACTCCGGGACCTGGACACCGCACAGCTGTCCCGGGGCTGTCTCGGCAGCAAAGACTTTCTCCGCGCCTAAGAGCAGCCAAAGCTGAGGGCTCTCCCCACCCCCTTTCTCCCACGTGCTCCGTCCCTCACTGACAGCCAAGAGGCTCGTGAGGTAGCAAATCAGTATCAAGCAGTGGTGTGTGCAAGTGACCCAGGGAATACGACAGGGTACGGGGCTGCTGTTCCTCACCTCCTAACTGTCCTCAACTGCCAACTTGCAAGGCGGGAGCCCAGAGCTGCCCACACTGTTTTTTCAGTCTGATGAATTTCATCACTTTCCATCCACTGTGGGAGAGCCCTCTCCCTTTCCTTACTTGCGACAACTTTGTTTCTTCAAGCACAAGGGAGGTATTCTGCTTTGCAGGACCCGGGGACTAACTGCACAGACACCCCCTTCCCAGTTCCCGTTAATGGCTAACACGTGCCACTCCCTGTACTAAGCTCTTTACCTGCATCGGGTCACAGTTAGGTTATTCTTATGCCATCTAATCACAACAATCAGCTCAGGATCCTCATCCGCCACCCCCACCCCCCCCACGTAAGATAAGGGAGGAAACTAAGGCTTAAAGAAGCTAAGGAGCTTGCCCAAGGCCCTAGGAGGATCTCCAATTGTAGAGTCAGGATTTTTTTTCCCTGGCCACGCTGCAAGGCATGCGGGATCCTGGTTCCCCAACCAGGGATCCAACGCGTGCCCCCTGCAGTGAAAGCATGGGGTCTCAACCGCTGGACAGGCAGGGAAGTCCCTAGGGTCAGGATTTGCACACAGTCTGCCTGCCTGCCTCCCTCTTCACTCCTGGGCTGTGAAGCCCAAGCTTTGGCAGACTCCCTTCATTCTTTCCAGATGGAGTAGCTCTAATATTTTCATTGTGTCTCTATAAAGAAAACTTTGCAACCCCTTAATCACCTCAGTGCCCACGTCTGGAGCTTCTCCAGCCATTAAGAGGTTTTTACCTCTTAATGTGCAAGAGCCCAAACTACCCAGCATCACTCCAGGTGCTGACCCTGTAGTTTACAAAGAACTTAACAATGTTATCTCATTGTATTCTTGCAGCAGTGCCAGTGCGGACACTTGTCCAAGGTCACGGAGCTACGGCTCAACCCAGGACCCACGCCTCCGGTGCGGTGTTCCTTCCCCCCTCCTGTCTAGCGTTGCTTCTGGGTGTTGGTCTCAGCCTTGTTCCCACAGGACACCCTGTATGTGTGGCGAGACTATGACATTTCCCAGGTCTTACTGGCTGATGTCACCAGGGCAACCCCACTCCCTAGGTCATCGTGGGTCCATTCATTCATTCTATTCTCCACGCATAAGCTCCTGTTGGGTGATTTCAGAGGTTCTCTTGGCTCCTGGTTTTGCCTTCCCTTCTCCTCCCCAGTTCCCAGTCCATCCTCCACTGAGGCCAGAATAATCTTCCTAAAATACTAACCTGGATCAGGCCACTGTCTTAGGATCCTTCAGAGCCCTCCCCATATCCCTGGCCACAGCCCGTGGCGGCTCCCGTCATCCTGGCTGCCTCTCCTGCAGTTACCCTCCCCCCACCATGCTGTCCCGCCCTGCCCCACGAAGCCTTGGCTTCAGCCACAGGAGCCCTGCAGTTGCCCCCAATACCGTGACGCTCTCTCTGCTGAAGCCTTGCCCACTCTGCTTTTTCCAGTAGGATTACCTATTCCTCCTCTCTTTTCTGTCTAACGAACTCAGAGGATGACTTTAAGTCTAAGCCAAGATTTCGTATCTCTTGAGTGGAATCCTACTAGAACTTCCTTTCTGAATCACACGTCTCCCCTCATGGCCCCTCCCACTCTTCATTTCTCCATATCCGCCACTGGACTGGAAACTCCTTGAAACAAGGCTCCCTATCTGTTTAACTTTGTGCCTTCAGGATATGGCGCACGGTGAATCCTCGGAATGTGCATTAAATAAGGGAGGAGTGAATGAATGAATCCTCCCTCGCCCACGCCCACCCCGACCCCAGCTGAGCGGCTGTCTTCTGAGGTCTTTCAGCACTTGAGAATATCTTTCTATGAGTACTGCTAGCCTCTATTTCTGTTTCCTCGTATGTCTATCTCTATTTCCTTCCATGTCTATTTTCACCACTACATTGGAAATATAATATATTCTGCTTCCTCAGACTCTGAGATATTTCAAGGGTAGGAGGTGCATTTCTGAGCACAAAGCCCAGCACATAGTAGGAGCTTAACTGAGTGAACTGAGGACCCAGCAGGTCCTCGCTCTTTCCTGCCAACGCTAATCACGGAGAAGCACCATCTCATACCTCAGGTAACTTCTACCTAAACGCAGTGGCTTGATTTGCTCACACCCAAGCCAGGTGTACTTATCCGCCAGCTCACATCTCGGGGCTCCTCACTACCCAACAGCTCTGTGCCCTCCACAGATGTGTGAGCTTTACTCTGAACTTCCTTTTCCGGGTCATTTCTAAAAATGTGAAAGAAGCCCAGACTCAGCAAGAGCCACGGTTAAAACTCCATCTCTTGCATGAGCCTTGGGTCTTGGGCTGCACTCCTCATCCTCGGCTGACATCTCTTTAGTGTCTATTTTTCATGACATAAAGGTTGGTGAGAAAATATTCATCTAACCACCTGGCTGCCCACCCACCCATCCATGCATCCATCCCACTTGTGTTGAACACCTGAGAGGGACCAGGCCTTGTGCCAGACTCTGGGAAATTCACTGATAGACAAAACAGAGTTCCTGGCCTCAAGGAGCTCAGTTGGGGCAGAAGACAAACAGGGAACAAATAATCATAACGCCTTGTGATACACATGCTCCTGAGGTCATTTAAAGCATGCAGGTGGGGGGACCTTCCCTTGTGGCGCAGCGGTTAAGAATCCATCCGCCAATGCAGGGCACATGGGTTCGAGCCCTGGTCCGGGAACATCCCACATGCCACAACTACTAAGGCTGTGCTCTAGAGCCCGTGAGCCACAACTACTGAGCCCACGTGCCACAACTAATGAAGCCCGTGCACATAGAGCCCGTGCTCTGCAACAAGAGAAGCCACCACAATGAGAAACCCACACACTGCGACTAAGAGTAACCCCTGCTTGCTGCAACTGGAGAAAGCCTGCATGCAGCAACGAAGACCCAATGTAGCCAAAAATAAATAAAATTAATAAAATTAAAGAATCTCACCAAGAGGGTGAGATTAATTCTGCTGACATAGTGGGCAGGATTTGAGTGGAGTCTTGATGGATGAGAGGACTTTTGCCATCCAGACGAGAAGGAACAGCAGGTGTGATGTGGGAAGCAGGGAAGGTACTAGAAGCTCTAAGGAGGCCAACAATGGGGTGGAGGAGGGGCATGTCAGGAAGGAGAAACCTTGCCCATTTATCTATTCTCACTGGGGGAAAATTTTTGTTTCCAAAAGACCGTGGGTCAATTATATTATCTTAGTAAATGAAGAAAAGCATACTGATTATATGGCCTTTGGTCTGCAGAACTCAGCAAAAGCCAGAGCCTCCTCTAAAAAGCCAAGGAAAGAGCTTTAAAATGAATCCATTCTTTCATCCAACACTACCAGCACCTACCATATTTAATATTTGTATTCGTGGGATGGCAATCGTCTCCCCCCAATGTCTATAAGCTACCTGAGAGCAGAGATTTTGTTATGATCTGCGTTGAATCCCAAGAGCCTCCAGCAATCCCTGGTACATAGTAAACACCCCATACATACTTGCTTAATGAATTCACTGGACTCCAGCTACCTGCCAGGAACTGAATTAGGTCCTGGAGATAAAGGCATGGACTAGACACACTGCCTGCCCTTTAAGCAAGGTCAATTACATGAGCTAGTTCCTTAGAAAGCCATTTTTGGGTTGGTAAGAAATCATTTCTGTTTTAAAGCTTGAAAAATGAAAAAGACCTTTCTACAAGCTGTGAGATGACCTTCTGAGAGTTAACAGGAAGGGTCTTGGCCACCGTCCCCTGCATGCTGGCAGACACTAATTCTACAGCGCTCCTCCCTTCTGTCGCGGGGGTAGACAGGTGTGCTGGGAGCACGACAGCGCCTAGGAGACCCCTCCCCACAGGTGCCCGGGCACTAGCAAGCCCTGGGCCTCAGCTGCCTTTTCTAGGCCGTGTGGTACACTCGTGCTCACAGACACACACACACACACACTCACAACTCATGCTCCTACAGCCCCACAAACACACGGTCACATACGATCACACTCTCACACACGTGCTCGAACAGACACAGGATCACATACAACACACGCTCACACCCACGTACTTGCCCACACACACATACACCCACTCACACAACACAGCTCCCGTATTCACACAGCACACACACTCACACACCCAGTTCTCTCTCTTACATGTATACACACACACACACACACACACACGCAAACACAGCCTGAGCCGTTAAAGTGACAGCACTCACATTTTCCATCTCTTGGTGGTTTCAAAACAGGAAGCCTGAGCGCGGAGGGGAGGTGTGGGTGAGGTGAGCGCTGTGTGAAGGACCCAGGTGCTGGGGCTGGATTCAAAAGAGACGCCTTGTGGGTGCCCGTCCCCTTCACAGGCGCGAGGCCCGGGCTTAGCCAAGACCCTAGGCAACACCAGCCCTGGCGCCCGGCTGCGGACCGTTCGGTCCACTGCCAGGGCGGCAACGATGCAGTCACCCAGATCATATGGCATCTCCCCCTCGGCCAGGGGTTTTCTGTGAGGAAGAAGGGAACACCCTCTGCCTGCCTGCCTGCAGACATGGAGCCCCCTCTCTTTTGGAAGCCACCTCTTCCCAGAGTCCTCTGGGACTAATTCCTGTGAGCCATTCTACCTCACCCCTTAGGTCCTCTGCTACCTACTCGGCCGGGCTCCTTTACAAGGGAAATATTCAGTTTTGTGACCTGTCCCCGCCCCTCCCCTCTCCCCCACTCCAAGATGAAATAGACCAGGGACCTGTTTTCTAAGATGAACTCCTTGCAGCACCTTGTATTTTACAGTTTTTCTCTTTTTTTTTTTGCCGGGGTGGGGGGGGGGGTGGGGGGGGGGTGGGGTGGGGGGGTTGGGTGTTATGAGCACACGCAGGGTCTTAGTTCCCTGACGGGGAATCGAACCTGTGCCCCCTGCAGTGGAAGCAGGGAGTCTTAACCACTGGACCTCCAGGGAAATCCCTACAGTTTTTCATAACCAGCATCTCCTCCAGTCTTCAAGATGGCTTCATGAAGTGGTGAATACTATACCCATTTTACAGATGAGGAAGCTGAGAGCAAAGAGATTAAGTCACTTGTCCCAGGGGGCCCAGAAGCAGCCTTTCTGATCTCAATTCTCCATTTTCAGGAGTGTCACTACTCCACCTGTCACCCTGGCTCTGAACACAGGTGTGTCTGAGACGGACAGTGTGTCAGAACAGCCAGAGCAACGCCTGATGGTGAGCAGGGAGAGATGATGAAGGAGAGGAGGAGTGAAGCTCTGCCACAGGCTGGCGAACATCATGCCCCACCTTTGGCCCTGAAGGCACTCCCTTCCCCGGCCTTTTTCATAAACATACCAAACCACATGCACAGAAATAGATTCTAGCTGGCCTGGTGCCAGGAGCTTGGATCGGTCCATGTATAGACTTCAATTGCCTGAGGCAGTTGGGACTGATTTCCACAATTTACAGAGCAAGATGGAGGGGAAGCTGTAGCGAGATGACATTTCTGAGGATGAATGACATTTCTGGAACTTCCCTTTCTCTCTCTGAGAGAAGTGATTAAAAAACCTTTTTCCCTTCAGCAATGACCTTGCAAAGGAAATTGGCTTTCAGTGCTTTGAAGCTTAGAGGGAGGCCGCACACACAGCCCTTTGTGCTGTATTCCTGCCAAAGGATGCTCCGGAGGGTAGAGCGGGGTGCCGGCAGCAGGCTGTCCTCCCAAACCAGCCTAAGAGACTCAGATCGAGTGATGATAGCGTGTGTGTGGCTGGAAGGAGACAAGAGGGGACGAAAACCGAGACCCGGCTGGATTTTTTCCACCAGGCTAGCAGTTCTGTCCGACTGTGCCCTCTGTTTCACAGACCCCTGCATTGTAGGTTTCATATATTTAACAGCCGGGACCTATAAAACGGGACATCAGATGTCACAGGAAAAGGATGGGTCAGGCTCAGGGGAAGCCCTGGAATTTCCTTTCCTGGAGATCTCCAGGACTGAAATGAGAGACGCCCATGCTGGGATAATGTATTGCTCTTCCCTCCTGTCTAGACCACTGTCCAAACCTCTCTCTCTTTCTCCAAGTCCCACCCTTTTCTTAAAAGCCTCTCCTGACCCTTCCAGGCATTCATGCTCCCTGAGGTCAGAGACTCTGACCAACGGAGTCTCACCGACGAAAGCAGATGATGCCTGAGATGACCTTGGATGGCACCCAACTCCGTGTCTGCTGTCCCTGGGCTGTTTTGTGGGGAGTGGTCAGGGTTGTACACTCCACTGTCAGACCCCAGAGGCTAAACTCCAGCTTGTGTGGGTGGTGGATGCAGCCCGTGTTCCAGGAGAGACCTGGCAGGAGGAGGAGAGGAGAGTCATCCGGGGAGCTGGACTTTGCGCAAGGCTGGTCTCGTTGGTCAGCAGTAGAGGATCCGGGACGCAGAACCCACGGGCCATGGGAGGGAAACGGGGCTGCTCGCTCCCGGACAGGCTCCGAAGCAGCCTGGCCACCCAAGTCCAGCAAGTTCATGTTCGTGGGGCCCGGCAGTCATGAGGGCCTCGCGGGAGGGAAGGGGAGCGGCTGGGCTCCTTGCTAGGGGTTTGTGTTCTCCAGGCAGAGACCCTCGGGCCTCAGGATCCAAAGAGGTCAGCACTCCTCCCCGGAGACTGGCAAAGACTGTAAATCTGGAATACTGGATTCCTAATGCAGCTCCTGCCAAGCGGGAAGCTGAGTGACCACGACATGGACTGACTTAGACCTTAAACTGAGGGACCTGGAATGAAGCGGATAGGATCTGGAGTTGTGCTCCTTCAGCGGAATTCTGAGCCCAGATGTTCATTTATTTACTCATTTATTTACAAGCAACACAAGTGCGCTATTTCTGTGGTTGATTCCTATTTTTGCTTGTTTGGGTTTAGTTTTGCTTTTGGAAACACTTCGTGAATATACTGGTACTAGTTTCAAATCGATAATTTTTAATATTCACTGTAGGGGGTGGGAGGAAACCCAGAACATGAACGTGTTCTATGAACTGAAAGTAAATTGAACAGATATTTTTTTCTGGGTAAGTTCCTATAGAAGTCTGAATCACATTACAATGTTAGTGCTTATGAGAGCTGGAGGTTAAAGCCAATCTACATTCCTTAATTTTTCATGGAAAATAAATTTCATCATTTTTCAAGTGAAAAGAGTGAATAACTTAGAAGTACTTTTACATTATTGGGGTTTACTTTGATGACTGAAAGTGAATCTATGTATCAGTAAGCATTTTTCAAGTAAGTAATAATCAAAATCCCTAAGAACAGTTGGTTTTTAAGTTAGACTTCCTACACTAATCCTCTTGTCTCATTTATACAATTATTATCTCCCACTAAAGCAGGACTTCTGCTAAAAAAAAAAAAAGTGTCGGGCTTCCCTGGTGGCGGAGTGGTTAAGAATCCGCCTGACAATGCGGGAGACACGGGTTCGAGCCCTAGTCCAGGAAGACCCCACATGTGGCGGAGCAACTAAGCCCGTGTTTCACAACTACTGAGCCTGCACTCTAGAGCCTGAGAGCCACAACTACTGAGCCCACGTGCTGCAACTACTGAAGCCCGTGCGCCTAGAGCCCGTGCTCCGCAACAAGAGAAGCCCCCTCAATGAGAAGCCCGCACACCGCAACAGAGTAGCCCCTACTCGCCGCAAGTAGAGAAAGCCTGTGTGCAGCAACAAAGACCCAACACAGCCAAAAATAAATAAATTAAATAAAATAAATTTTTAAAAAGAGAAATGCCTTAAAAATAAATTAAAAAGTGTCTAAATAATGGGTCCTATTTCACTTTAAAAGTAATATAATTACACCTTTTTTTTTTTTTTTTGCGGTACGCGAGCCTCTCACTGCTGTGGCCTCTCCCGTTGCGGAGCACAGGCTCCGGACGCGCAGGCTCAGCGGCCATGGCCCATGGGCCCAGCCGCTCTGCAGCATGTGGGATCTTCCCGGATCGGGGCACAAACCCATGTCCCCTGCATCGGCAGGTGGACTCTCAACCACTGCGCCACCAGGGAAGCCCTATAATTACACTTTTATAAGAAATAAACATGCAGAGATATATCTACCAGCCCCACCTTAGTGTTCAGTCCCTTGAAGCTGGTCTCCATCCACTCTTCTTCCTTCCACCCATCTGCTCACCCCCTTGGCCCGCACACAGCTCGTGCAGTGGTGGTTCACAACATCCACAGACTCTGGAGTGGAAGAGCTTATGTTCAATCATAGCCGTGTCACTGTGTGACCGTGGGCAATTTACTCAACCTCTCTGAGCATCAGTTGCCTCCTGTGTAAAATGGGAATACTCATAGGATCTGCCTCATATGGTTCTGTGAATCAGGTGAAGTAAAACACGAGGCACTTAGCACCTTACGTGGCATATACTGAGCTCTCAGTGAACATTGGCTGGCATCCTCGTCCTGGGACAATGAATGAGTCACCCTTTTCAGGGTCAGCCATCCTCTTTCAAATCACATGCCATTTCATCAGGAAACATGTCAGGAAAGCCAATCCCTTTTTCTTCACCTGGGAAAACTGAGCTCACTCTTCGAGACTCAGTTCAAATGCCAGCTTCCTAAAGCTTTTTCTCGCAACCCCTTCGTCCCCCCTCCCCCGACTTGAAAGTTGGACGGCACCTCTTACTTAACACCTAGCCACGGTCTACTGAAATTATGTCTTTAGGTCTTGCTTTTCCACAAAATATGGGAGTATTTAGAGTGCAGAACTGAATATTCTTCCTCTTTGCCCTGTAGATGCCAAGACACCAAGCAGACACTTGATAAATATTTATTGAGGGCCTTCCCTGGTGGCACAGTGGTTATGAATCCTCCTGTCAATGCAGGGGATACGGATTTGAGCCCTGGCCGGGAAGATCCCACATGCCATGGAGCGACTAAGCCCGCGAGCCACAACTACTGAGCCCACGTGCCACAACTACTGAAGCCCGCGTGCCTAGAGCCCATGCTTCACAACAAGAGAAGCCACCACAGTGAGAAGCCGGTGCACCGCAACGAAGAGTAGCCCCCGCTCGCCACAACTAGAGAGAAACCCCGCACCCAGCAACGAAGACCCAATGCAGCCACAAATAAATATTTAAAATCAAAAGATATATATTTATTGAATGAATAAAACCAAATGGAATCAAACGGCATCTATGCAGATGCCAGGATTTATGGGGCATATGGCTTTAGAGAAATATAATCCATATTATATCTTTTCAAGAAACCAGTTATTTCTGTGTGGAAATGAATTTTACAAATCGGATGTCACAGAAGGTGGGATAAAAGCAGAAATCAGAGGAGAAATTAAGGGAACAACTTCAGGGTTTTGCCATCTGTCAAGGAAGGATTCCATCTTGTAGGTAAGTGCCTTAAAAGCTTAATGAAAAATACTCCTGAGCCACTGCCCAGCCCCAAACACAGAAACTCTTGCGTCAAGACAATCTGGTGCAATGCAAATAACTTACGTCGATTTGCCAAATCAGGGACTGAGCAGTAGTAGGTAGTCACAGTGTAATCCCACTCTTGAAAGGAACCTTTTTGGAAGATAAGATTGTCGTTTTATTTTAGTACGGCCCAGAAAGGGGGGAAGCAAAGATACTTCTCCTGAGAGTCAGGTGCCAGTAAGACATTCAGGTAGCTACCAAAAATGGTGGGGGAGGCGGAGTGACGGGGAGTGGAAGGATGTTCACTGGATGCCAGGCACCATCCTAGGTCCTGGACATGAAACATAATGCTCAAAAGAACCTCAGACATAAACACTATCGTCCCCATTTTATTGATGGGGAAGTGGAGTCTAGATAAGGTTAAGCAAGCAAGTCAAGATCAAACACTCACAGGTGGCCTTTTGCTCTGTATTAAAATTCCACCACCAGCAACCACAGCGTCTCCACTATAATCTATCCTTCTCACTACTGTTAGAGTAATTTCCCTAAAGCTAGTCGAGTTCAACTTTCCACTCCTTTAAAACTCTCCATGGTTCTTTCACATTCACACAATAAAAATTCAAATACTCAAACTCAACGAATGTCACACTCTTGACAGGTTCGGTTCCCGCTCATCGGTCTTCCATTTCCCATCCTCCATCCTTCCATCATACTGGACCTTGCTCCTTTATCATACTCTGTATTGACAATAGCACACACCTCAGGTCCTTGGCTCCTGCCTCTCCTTCTCGGTGGTTTTGCTGTGTACTCACTGAAAGCCAGTTCACCCTTTTCCTGGATCTTCTGCTTTTCCTTCCCTGTGGGCTCCTCCTCTACATTTCAACAATCCCTTCCAAATCTTCAACCTCACTTTCCCCTCGGGCTCAAAGCGACTCTGATCAGGCACCTCGCCACTAAAATTGCTCCCCCACAAGCCCCCAAGAGTCCTCCACGTCCAAAATCATGTGAGAAATAATGGCTAATATTGACTAAACCTTCAGATGCTGAATATTGTACCATCACTCCAGTTTATAGATGGGAGCTCAGAGTGAAATTAACTAGCTTGTCTCAGGTCACTAGGGAAGCAGCAGTAAGAATCTGAACCATTAAAGTCCATCCAGTGGGCTTTTTGAATTTCAGTCTCTCGTGGCCTCTCAACAGCATTTCACGTTATTTTTATTTATTTATTTTTTTTTGCGGTACGCAGGCCTCTCACTGCTGTGGCCTCTCCCGTTGCGGAGCACAGGCTCCGGACGCGCAGGCTCAGCGGCCATGGCTCACGGGCCCGGCCGCTCCGCGGCCCGTGGGATCTTCCCGGACCGGGGCACGAACCCGTGTCCCCTGCATCGGCAGGCGGATTCTCAACCACTGCGCCACCAGGGAAGCCAGCATTTCACGTTACTGATGCTCCCTTTGCTCTCTACTTTTTACCTTGCTGACACTATACCCTTTGGGTTTTCTGCTGTTTTCTCTAGCTGTTCCTTCTCAGCTTTCTTTGTTATCTCCGACTCTTCTGCAGGCCTTTTAATTGCTCATCTCCTCAGGCACCTGTCCAGTCTTTCTTCTCCTATTCTGCTCTCTCTCTCTCTAGGAGATCCCAGCCACTCCCATGGCTGCGACTCCCACCTGCACACACTGATGCTCTGTGTACCATCCATTTCTCCCTCTTAACCTTTGTGCTTCCACAACACGTTCCTTACTGTTAATCTCTGCTTGAACACCTTGCTTGTACTAAACCTCACGTGTTCAAACACCAAACTCACCTTCTCCCCCTGCAAACCTGTTTCTCTCCAGATCCATCCCATTTCCCAAATGAGAAGCTTAAGATCAACTCCTAACTTCTTCCTCTCTTCCCTTTCATGCCCAAGTCTGCTCCTGAATTTATTCCACCCCTGGTCTCTTCCATCTGTCATCTCCTCTCTAAGCCACCACTACCGCTCACTCTACCGCAGCAGCTTCCAGTTTTGCCGTTTCCAATTTATTCTCCAAATATGCAGCCATCACACCCCTCTTCTGCTTAAAACATCCACAGCTCCCTATTTCCTTTAGGATAAATTTCCAGGACCTCACCATGGCTAACAGGCCTGTCTGACGGATTTTCTGGCCCCTCCTAGCCTTTCTTAAGGCCACTCCGCCTTCTCTATATGCTCTTGTCACATTAGATTTCTTTCCATTCTTTGAACACATCTTCTCACAACAGAGCAAGGGAACACGGACTTCTCTCTCCCTCTCCTACACAGTATCTCGGCTCATTTTTCACATCCCAGCTTCCATCTTCTGGGTTGCTTTCCCTGATTCCTTTAGACTAAGCTCTCACTTACTTACCCTCATGACATTCTGCATTTCTCTTGCCCAGTATTCATGGTGCTTGTAACGACTTATGTAGTGTTTTTCTTTCTCCTTACTGTGTATATATATATATATATTTGACTGTTATTCTCAGTGCTGAGGGAAGTACAGGGCATGTGGTAGATACTCAGCAAAAACGAACAGCCTGGCCCCAACACCACCTGGTATAGGAAACCCTCCTGCATCCTCCTAGGCTTCTCTCTGTGCTCCCACAGCCCTTAGGAAGTTTTCATTCTGCCTTGGTTAATATTTAATGTTGTACCTGTCTTTCTCCTCCATAAGCGTACGAGCTCATGGAGGAAAAGGACCAGGTCTTCACTCGACATGCCTTACATTCTAGCATGATGCCAAAGGTGTTTATTAAATAAGAGGAAAAAAAGCTAAAAGCCTGAACCTTGTATGTTATCAGTCCTCTGCATTCCTCAGAGTCAGGCATGCAGAATGAGGCTGTGTCCCCCTCAAAATTCTAGGGATGAGTTACCCGTTTCTGAAAGGAGCTGGAGAAACACCAAGAAGCACCAGACCTTTTTAATCTGTGCATTTCGAAAATGGCCCATAGCACTGAAATAAGGAGAAATTATGAACCGTTCTCAACTTGCCCGTCTTCCTCATTTCCCTTTCTCTATCGGCTACCAAAGCATCCTAACTGTGGCAGCTGTACCGCCTGTGCTCCATCTACAGCTCCTCTGTCTTGGGCCGGGACAGCTTCATCTCTCACCTGGCAAGTCTGCTCTGGTGTCCCCTAGTCCCTTCTCCTCTTTTATACACTGTCTGCATTGCTGTCAGAGTTATTATTCTAGAATTGAGACTGGACCATATTACCTCTGCATAAGTCTTTAGAGAGTCGCTGTTACGTACAGGATAAAACCACCTTTTCCATTTGGCATGCATGGTGTTTCATGATGGTGCCCAAATCTACTTTTCTATGCTCAACCCTGCCATTTCCCTCCCACACATCTCAACAACCCTGAACTCTGTCCTTTAATACATTGTTTCCTTCCTTTTCTTTGTACGTGCCGGGGCCCTCTGCCCGGAACACTGTTTCCCTGTTTCCACACATACCTGCCCTTCAACTCCACACATACCTGCCCTTCAACGTACTTTTCTATATTTGTAACAGGGAAGAGCCAAATCTGACTACATGTTGCATCCGTTTCTTTTACTTTTAACCTTTGCTCTCCGCTGCTTTTGTTCACCAAAAGGATACTCTCTCTACATAATGGCCTGCCTCAGGGAACCCTGCCCCTCTGCCTGAATGTTAAACCGAAGTGCCTTTGTTCAGGCAAACATCCGGACCCTGTCCACCTGGGGATGGCTGCAAGAAAGAAGAAATTAACACATCCCCTCCCCGAGGCTGGCCATTCCAGGGGATATTTGCAAAACTCATGGCCTTTTTACCTTTCTTCCTCATCTCCTCCCATTCTCTGTGCTATCAAAGAAACTGGCATCCAATCCCCGATAAGATTATTATTTTGAGACTTTCGTCTGCCATCTTCTCTACCAGCTTTCTGAATAAAGTCCTATTCCTCCTCTCAACACCTCGTCTCCAATTCACTGGCCTGGCCTGTGGCGAGCAGAGCAAGCTTGGAGTCGGTAACAAATACACTCTGGACAGTACAGTGGAGTTAACTGTTCCTACCAGGGACTCATCTGTTTGGCTTCTGTCAATCTGTGTTTGCCTTTACCGACCCAAAGAAGATAGGGAAATGTCTTTTGCTTCTTTAAATCTCGGGCATCTGGGACTTCCCTGGTGGTCCAGTGGGTAAGACTGCACGCCCCCAATGCAGGGGGCCTGCTATTGATCCCTGGTCAGGGACCTAGATACCACATGCATGCCACAGCTAAGAGTTCGCATGCCACAACTAAGAAGTCCTCGTGCCATAATTAAGTCCGCATGCCGCAACGAAGACCCGGTGCATCCAAAATAAATAAAATTTTTTTTTAAATGCTTTAAAAATCAATCAATCAATCAATCTCTGGCATCTATCATATACTAGGTGCTCAGTAAATGCTGAATAAATAAAGGAATGAAGCCTAGGTCTTTGTGAGTCAGGCTGGTGTCTGTCTAGGCTTTCATTTCTTTCCTTAACTAGAAGATTATCTGGCCTCTCTTTATGATGAGTTACTCCTGGTAGAGAAGAGTTACATTACTCCAGCTTTCTGTTACCCACATGCCGATGGGTTGGTTCTCCACTGTAAATTTTGTTGCCCATCTACTCTATGCATAAGAATTGCAGATGAAACAGTTTAGTGTGTTAAACACAAGATCTTAAGTACATTCCAAGGGCAAATAAACACATGGGGAGAACTTGTCACTGGGTATCATCTACGTCATGCTCTAATGTCATTCTGCTGGTAATTTATTCAGCGCCCCTTTTCTACTCAAATCCTTAAGTGCAAATAATTGAAGATTGTCAAAACATTTGAAACAAGCATGACCTTCGAGTGTACAGTGAAAAAGAAGTTGCTGAAAAAGCACTGGCCTGCAAAAAGGGGAAAAGTTCACTCCTGAATGGCTGAAGACAAAATGAGTTTATACAAAGCTAGATAGGAAACAGGAAGTTTAAAAAAAAAAAAAAGAAAAAACCAACTGTGATAAGGAAAGCTTTAAAGAGAAATGCTGACCCAGAAAAGACGGATCTGAAAACACAGAGGGAAACTTTTTAACACAGATGCAGGATCATTTCTCTGAGGGCTTCTTTTTTTTTTCCTTTTTTAGAAGATGGGACTAAAAAAAGTGAGAATTGAACTCATCATAATTCTGTAAGACAAGCATGTCTGATGAAGGGGGATAAATGACTATTCACTCTACTGGAATTGCTTTAATGGAAGCTTCTTGATGAAAGCTGCATCTTAAAATACTCAACCAGTGATGAGGAGTTATCTCAAGATGGGAATCAAGGCTGTGGCTGCAGTGAGGTTTGTATGTGAAGCATATGCCAAATCTTCAGATGAGCAGAGCTGACAACTATCCCCACTGGCCTTTCGGGACTGCTGGTTCCCACCTAGTGGCATACTGGAGGCATCAACAACTAGTAAATCTATGACTGACACCTAAGCAAAGGGGTGGGGCCAGCCCCTGAGCCCCTTCCTTCCTCCTTGGTAAGTCCCCTGTGCCCCGGCAGAGTCCTTCCCTCTGGGCTCAGCATCCGAAGCTCTTTTCCATTCTCTGTCTCCTCACGACCGCTGTAGACAAGGTCCCCAGTGAATCATCAGGCCTCCAGCCCTCTTTCTGTGCTCATGAAAACCAAAAGCTTTCAAAGCGTTAAGTCTCAAGAGAGGAGAATGTAAATTTCAATGGCCCTATTCAGCCATCCCTGTTCCTGTGCATCATTCAAGGTCCACGTCAGGTGTCCCCTCCTCTGATACCTCAACCAGTTCCTCCAGACAGACACTACTTCTCCTGCATTCATACATTTCTGTACATACCTCTATTATCCCACGCTCTTCTCATCACTATGATAATTTGCTTATAGCTTGGCTGCCTTTAAGGCAAGGCCTGCATTGCGGATCAGTCTCCCTTCCCCCAAGCCTCACGCAGGGCTCCTCAATACACGTTTGGGGAATAAAGGTTATGAATGAATGCACTTCCGAATGAAGGAGTGTAGATTTTGTCCGTCGACACCCATTGAGAGACAAGAGCCGAACACGTCGAATGGCGGAGATTGCCAATGTGAAACTTGGATTTGGGCCGAGCTTGGGTGCAAGGCGGCCGAGCCACATAAACAAGCAAACTGGATGGCTGGGATTTGTTTCCAGGGACTGATCACTGACATACTCGAGCATGTTCAGACATAATGTTAAGACTCCTCTTTCCAAAGTCAATACCTGCATCCAGTGCCTGCCAGACATCTTTCCCTGAAGCATGTATTAAATTGGACACCTGGGAGCTCCACAAAGTAATGGAGCTTGAAGAAAACACTTTGCATTTGTGATGATTTGGATTAAACTTTAATTGGGGTTTGAGATGCAGTGAGGGGGGAGGAAGCCAAGGTTTGTAGGGGTGTAGAGGGGAGCACTTCTTTTGTATATGTGAAGCCTCCTACTTGCTTCCTTGACCTCAACACTCCCTCCCCAAATCCACAGTCCTTTCTTATTTCCTATTTATTTTTTTAATTTTTTAATTGAAGTTTAGTTGATTTACAATGTTGTGACAATCTCTGCTGTATAGCAAAGTGACTCAGTTTTACACATATAGACACTGATTTTTTTTCGTATTCTTATTTGCTATTTAACACGAGGGCTTAACGTCTCTAAAGAGAGACGGGCCAACTACACAGCCAATATGGGTGGGAGACGTTTGCTCTGACATTCCCAAAGGCCTTCAAAACCTTTATGTTTGATATTATGTAGGTATAGTTGAGACAAGCTGGAACCTGGGAGCTGGGACCCTTGGCTGCAATGCTTATACCGGGATAAACGTCTCCTTGAGTAACAAAATACAAAGAAATTGTAAGGGACTAAAAATAACTGCGTGCAAGCGCCACTTCTGAAGAACCGGGAGCAAAGGCAGGGTACCGCTCATGCCCCTGCACACAGCACCACCAAAGAAGTGGGCAGATCACCTACGTCCCCCCTCTGGCCAGACACCTGGACACACCCCTCCCCTCACTCCATATAAGGAACCAGCCTGCACTCCCTCAGGCAGCAAGCAAGGGAACCAGTTACTTGTTTTTGCTCCCCCCTGCTGTAGCAGGGGACCCAATAAAGCCTTGCCTAAATTTCTTGTCTGGCCTCTTATCAATTTCTGTTGATTAAGGAGGCCACGAACCCCGATGGGTAACATAGTGATGGGTGTACCGTAAGAAGTCAGGCATTTCAATAGAACTCACTGATTGCTGTACACCTGAAACTAACAACACTGTAAATCAACTATACTCCAATAAAAGTTAAAAAAAAAAAAAAGAACTCACTGAGAGAGATGAAAATGTTTCACTAGAGGGAGA
Source organism: Kogia breviceps (assembly GCF_026419965.1). Classification (NCBI taxonomy): domain Eukaryota; kingdom Metazoa; phylum Chordata; class Mammalia; order Artiodactyla; family Physeteridae; genus Kogia; species Kogia breviceps. The sequence continues at coordinate 110,860,522 of NC_081316.1, read as the reverse complement.
AAGGGAGGGAAGGTGGAATTCCAGCACCTATTTGAAGAGGAGGAGCCACTTTGGGAAACTATACTTTAAAAAACAGCTCAACTTTTTAGGTCTTATGGCTAATACCCATTGAACAGAGGCCAGAACGCTACCAGTCCCTTTGAACGAGCATAGGAAATTACAGGGGAAGACTTTTACGATAAAGTTGTTGGCACACATAAGTGACCCTCACTTTAAGGTTATTTTAGATGAGCTTGTTAGCTTATGTAACTCAGGCTTGCTTGTTTGGGAGTGGGAAGCGGGGTGGTGGAAAGACAAACCATGATTTCACCTCCCTTATAAACACAGGAAGTAACTGGTGCTACAACAGGACTTCACAAGTTGTATTTTACAAGCTGCAGGAAATACTGTGGGAGAACATAAGCTTATCTTAAGATGAGATGAAGTCGAGCCACGAGCAAACTTCCCCGTGTCTCAATTAGGATACAGATACCTAAAATGTGCAGAGCCAGGGCAAGAATATAAAGGGAGACCCACATATCCAATGTCTAATGCTTAGAAGTAAAAAATCAAGCAAACAAACTGGCAAATAAAATAGGTCCTAGCCTCCTACTTGACACACAGGCCTCCATAAAGGCCTGGTTGGATTTCCCAGACTCCTTGGCATTTTGTGCCAAAACACGGCTGTCCCTGATCCCTTTATGTGTGCTCTGCCCCCACCCGCTTTTACGCCCTCCCCCCGGCTCCTTTGGGTACCAGGAGAGGCCTCACATGCATGTGTATGGACACCTCAGGAGCATGTCAAAACTCTGTCCACACCACAAACAGCTGCTCCTGGGTCCTGCTCAGGGCTAGGGGTGTCTGTCCTCAAGAGGCTGGACACAGGGAAGAAACTCAGGAAGCAGCCTCCTAGTCCTCTGGGTCCTTAATACCCAGAGTGTGTGATGTGTGTTTGTTGGGGGCAGGGGGAGGGGGAGGGACATAGGCTCTAGGTTAGCGCGTCCCTGTGGACCTAGGGAATCTGCACTCTGTCCCAAAGGGCACAGCCGTAGAAGACCAGAAGGAAACCCTTCTGGTCTAAGATCAAGATTGGGTACAGAAAGTTCATGTATGAGTAAGACGAGAGAAAAAAGTGAAACCAACTAATCATAGTGAAATGTCTCCATTGTAAAGGCTGTAGGTGACTGCAGATCCTTCTTCAGACCACCAGCAGGGAGATAGAATGATGGTCCCTGTATCAGGGAGGGAGAGGAGATGGACAGACACGGACTGAGGGTGAATAAGGATTCAGACAGCCGCATCGCAGGGTGTTGGGAGAGAAACTGTCCCGCCCCGACGTGCAGTGTGTTCCCTGCTCGGCAGAGTCTGCCTTAGGTGGGCCTCTCTGGGTGAGTCTGACGAGGCTGGCCTGACGGGCAGACAGACTAGGCAGGGAATGGAAAACACCAAGGACGGCACTGAGCTCCCCGCGCTGAGGGGGAGCGGCTTCCAAAGACACAACAGGGACGAGATGGGCTTTTAGGCTGACATGGTACCAGGGGCTTCAGAGGAGCATCCAGCCCTTCAGCGCAACTCTAAATTAGCCAGGGGCCCGGCCAACTACTACAGGGCCCCTGCAGTAGCCTCCTCGTGTGGTCTGTCATTGCAGTGCCAACCTCCACCCTGACTGGAAGGGCTTCACCAGTGGGCATGGAGGGCAAGGAGAGAGATCTCGGCCCTATTTCTCTAACTTTTTATTCTGGACTTTTCCGAACACATACAGAAGTAGAGAGAATCGTATGACAAACTGCCTTGCATTTATCACCCAGTTTCAGTAATTACAATGATCAATGTTTGGCCAAACTGTTCATCTATTCCCCAACTTTTTTTCCCCCCCTCTGGAATATTTTAAAGCAAATCTCATACATATCACCTTACCCCAAACTCTTATGAAGACTGAACTTTTTTCCCTAGAGTATTACAAAACAACCTACTATGCCTCTCTAAGTGATGACTGGTTTTCCTGTAACACAGTCCCTGTGCCATGATCCTCTCTACCATTTGTGAGCATGTCTTAATATCATCAAATATCAAATCCACATTCTTTTCTCCCTGATTATCTCAACATCTTTTTACAGTTACTTTGTTTGAATCAGGGTTCAAACAAGGTCCCGGCCTTATTTTAGCAGGATGGAAAGCCCTTCTATGTGGTTTAAGAACCAGAACCTCTCACACACCTTATCCTGAACACCATTCGGCACCCCAGCTCAAAGAGCCACAAGGTCAAAACTGATGACTCTCCAGCTTGGGACCTCTGGCCTCCCAAGAATGGCATCTCAGTGGGAACTGAAGGCAGCTGGGCCCCTGCTGCCTCTGAGTAACTCTGCAGCCCACGTCTGAAAACCAGTGTCCGGAATTTCCAAGTACTTACAGGATTCAGGTCACCGAGAAGCGGCAGGTGTGCAGTGCCAAGCGGGTTCCTACGCTTTTTGGTACTGCCTTTACTTTCCAGAATTTGACCTTTCTAGTTAAGCGCCAAAAGCAAGCTGAGTGGGGTGCTACAAAGAGCCAAAAGCGAGGACCATAGACCGAGTTCTCTCTCTACCCCTGTCTGGGTGGCCTTGAATGCGAGTCCCTCACCAATCAGTGTCTTCATTTCTGAAGTGAGATGGAGGGACGCTGCGATCCCTAAGACCCTCCAGTTTCATCATTCTATAACTTCAAGCTCAAAAGCTATCAAGTGACCCCCATGTGTCTGGCAATGTGTCAGATGCTGGGAGTACACTGGTGCCTCTCCTTCTAGATTATGAACTCTTTGTGGGCAGGGGCTCTATCTTATTTTGGCACTGCCAGATTCTAGCACAACACCAAGCACATAGTAGGTGCTCAAGCAACGTTGTTGAGTGCAGTACCCAATCCAACAACCAATGACTGAGTGTTCACAGTAAGCCAGACACTGTGCTGGGCTAGGGGTCACCAGTGTCTCCCTGGAGAGTCTAATGTTTAAATACAGAGCTGTTCAATGGAGAAGGAAAGTTCTCTAATTATAATTAAACAGAAGTGCTTGTGGATCTTATCAGCTCAGACCTATGACACAGACACTGGGCTGGTGGCCCCAATCCATGGGGTTTCCTGCTCCTCAAGCTGAACCCCACCTGCTCCAACAGAAATACCATAGAGAGTGGTCCTGGTGAAAAGAACGTGCAGAAAGCTGTCTGTGCCAATTTATAATGGGGAACGTCTCCCAAGCAGCACCCAGAGTCCTTTCAAACATCCGTCTTCCTGAAGGGAGGCCCCCGGGAACAATGCAGACGGCTAAACCTTCCATAAGGGAACTCAGTGATTCTCGAATCCTCCTAAAGAGTGTACACATCCACCCGGGACAACGGCCTAGCTTATCTTCAACGTGGGCGAAGACTACAGAGTGAAAGGGTCCCTAAGGTGTGAAGTTCCTATAGGTGAGGGCCGTTAGCCCTCAGGATAGAGAATATGCCCCTGGCTGCTGCCCTGCCTGGCTGGGCAGGGAGGGTGAAGGGACTGTTCAAAATTCTTCTGGTTCCTTGGGTGGGACCTGAATTTCTCAAATTCTCAAAGCTGGCACCAGCAAGGTTTTGAACCACGGCCCAGAATTAAGCTCCCCATGACTCAGTCCACATCTGAGAGACAACGGCCTTATGCTCTACCTAAGACCTAACATAAGCTCTCTGCCTCAAGAAAAGACTTCCAGAAGCTTGCCAGTAAAACAAAACCAAATCCCTTTCAAAACATTCACCAGGTTCTGTGGTCTCCAGACAATAGCATCACTGTCCGTGCTCTCGTGGCGCGCGTCTCGGAGGCCTCCGCTCCCACCGTCTCCTAAACCTACAGAGTGCATCACGGTTACCTCCTGATGTTGGGACAGGCAGCCCCGAAAGACGTCATTGAAGTGTACCCTGAGAACTGCAGAGACCTTAGAGAGTGGGCCCCTCCCCCCTTTCACAGACAACTTCCTTCCTCTGAGGCCTCTCCAGCGAACCTAGAGAATGCAGGAAATTCTCCACAGTGAAGGAAAAGGCGAAGATATGATGTCTTTCTGACCAGGAGGAATGTGCAATTCTAGCTAATTACAGCCAGCACTGGCTTACTGCTGTCCTGTGATGTGAAGTCTTGAAGCTTCTGTGCGGCTCAGCACATGCGGTAGAAAAAAAGAAAGGACTTTGCACCAGACACCGGGAGAAGCCCTGGGAGCCACATGTGTGTAGGCAGGAGTCTCTGGCAGGATGCGGCTTAAAATCAGACCCACATGGCCCTGGCGGAGACACGGGCTGCCCATTAAGGCTCAGTGGTTTTAAGAGGAAAAGCTGGAGGGGAGGAAAAAAACCTCAACAATTAGCAGTCTAAATTAAAAAAAAAAAAAAAATCCTGGAACCAGTGAACAAAGCAGGGCTATTTCACTGAGGAATCATCAGAACGGTCCCACTGTGAGACTCCCTTCCACCAGAAGTCTCCAAGTAATTTACGAGTGTGAAATGACTTATAACTTTCCCCCATGGGAGTCAGGGTAGACAGAAGGTTGTCCCTATTTTACAGAGCAGGGAGACAATGTCACAGCAGAGCTCTCCTTTATTCCCTTTTGGAAGAAATAACTGGACTACTCAGAAAGCCCTTGACAAGCACAACTTTTATTTTTCAAAGAGCTTGTTGATATATGGCCTGAAGAAGAAAATGATGCATATTCTAAAAGTGTCTGCACTTATATAAGAAAGGGGGTACAGTAAGCATCTCAATTTGTATTTACTATAATTTGTATAAGTAAATGCTAGAAGGGCACCCAAGGAACTAGTAAGGGTGGCTTCTTGTGGAGGGATGGGGGCAAGAGGGTGGGTGCGTAGGAGCAAGACTTGCGATGGGTAACTTTTTCTATCACGTTGCTTTTTGCATCATGAGAATGCTCCCTATTAGATAATAAGATTAAGTGCAAATACACTCTATAGAAAGATAGAACAAGCACTAGACCCCCAGTTTTCCTTCGGAGGGGGCTACGTTTTGCAGGAATAAGAGTACAGCACCCTGCTCCTATGAGGTAGGGAGACCGCGTACGCAAACCCCATTGAACTACAGAGCAACTGGGAGCCCAGACACCTGAAGGGCCCTTCTCAAGGTCACCTTGAAAGTCACAGGCAGAATCAGCACCAAGTTCTCCATGCCCTGTCTGTTGGCCACAGTTGGAGTCGGGTGTTCTCTGAACGAGGAAGATGACCTACACTCACCTTTAAGGAGGGTGAGAGGCTCAAGTCAGCCAGTTAGTTTGTTTCCTTTTTTTTTTTTTTTGCGGTACGCGGGCCTCTCACTGTCGTGGCCTCGCCCGTTGCGGAGCACAGGCTCCGGACGCGCAGGCTCAGCGGCCATGGCTCACGGGCCCAGCCGCTCCGCGGCACGTGGCATCTTCCCGGACCGGGGCACGAACCCGCGTCCCCTGCATCGGCAGGCGGACTCTCAACCCCTGCGCCACCAGGGAAGCCCAGTTTGTTTCCTTTTTTACTGTTCTCCTCCCCTCCCAACAACCGGACTGATTTCATGAAAATACAAACTTGAGCACACTTCTCCAACGGCCCCAGCGACCCCCAAGTGCACTTCCTTCGGGTGAAGCCCAAATCCCTCGGCATTTATGGTCCCTGCACTCACTGACCCTCTGCCTCGGCTCCCACCTCCTTTGGATGCATCACATTCTCCACCTGACATAATTCCCTGCACGTGTCAGAGTTTACGGGCCTCTGCGGCCCTACTCATGCTGCTGCCTCTGTCTGGAATGCTGGTCCCTCTTTCTCCATCAGGCGGACATCTAGTGACCGTTTAAGATCCAATGCTGCCATCTCCACTAGGAAGCCGCCTCCAGTTCAGGCCCAGCCCCAGCCCCTCACGGCACACGGCCGGCCCCTTGTCTGTGCCCCCATGACACTCTCAATGTTCCTCCATTACAGGACTTCCCATTTGATGTCGCGGTGATCTGCTTCTCTGTCTGCCTCCCGGTAAACTGCGAACTCCTGCAAGGCGGGGTCCATGGCTGTTCTCCTTTATGCCACGGGGCTGGGGGTGGGGTGGGGCACGGAGCTGGATGTTTGGCAAGCAGTAGGGTGGCACCTCCTGTGGACCTGCCACATGTTGTCTAACCCTCACCACGACCCTAGGAAGCGGGTACGGATGAGGAAACAGGCACCGCGACAGAATTACAAGGCTAGTATGTGGCACAGCCAGATTGGGCCCATGCTTTGAACCATGATATATAATGATGCCTATACTAAATGAATAAACGCAAGAACTAGAAATCAAGCCCCCATTCCTAAAGCAAAGTTCCTCCAGATTCTAACTTCTGAAATCCCAAGGACAGCAGGCACACTGGAAGTCGGGGCCGAGGAGGGCACCCTCCAAAGTCAATGCAAGACTTTCAGCCGCAGGACGGTGTGCCCGATGGTATGGGGCGGCTGGAACAAAGGAGCCCTGCCCTCCCGTGACCCTGACACGTTGGCACCTCCCCATCCACAGACACCAGAAAATCTATTCAAAGTTTCCCCTACTCACCCCCAGCGCCACCCTGCATTCTTCCCATTACAATGAAGCCTGAGATTTTGAGGTTTCTCCATAATGAGCTAGCTCCAAACACAATGCACATGGAAAAAGGAAAGATTTACTTTACCACCGACTCTCCATGACAGCGGTCAGTGGTTTCAGCCTGTGCTCGCCAGCATTCTTTCTTGCAACTGGGCTGAAAGTTCTACTTGGTCATGAAAGCCGCTCTGGGGCCCCTGCAACACTCAATAGCGGTGGCCGCCCATCCTCCAGGATGGGGCTGGGCCCCGCCACCACTGTTGCCTGATATTCCCGGACACCTGACATGGAAGCATGGCCGGAAAAGCTTCCCCCAGGGCCTGGATGTCTACTGTCTTCCCCAAACCTGCTCAGAGCTGCTCTCAGGGGTGAACAGTTGGACCTGGTGAGTGAGATTGTTGGCTCACAATCAGGGTATGAGGGAAAACCATTACCCCAGAACCACCGAGAGAAGGAAGGAGTCTCTTAAGGGAGAACGGAGTGGAAAGAGAACCAGGTTTGGAGACAAAGACCTGAGGCTGGAGGCTTGGCTCTGCCATTCCGTAACTGAGGAATTTGGAATAAGTCATTTACCATATTTGAGCCTCATCTGCAAAAGAGGTTAACAGCTTCCTCATGTGCTCTGAGGAACAAATGAAATATGATAAACAAAAGGGCTTTGTAATCTAAACAGTGATTTCAGAGCCAGGTTAATTGCCAAGGAATTCCTTTTTTTTTTTTTTTTTAATTACAGATTTCTGGATCCTTCTTAATCCTACTGAATTAGAATGTCCAGGGGAGGAGTCCAGGAACCTGTATTTTAAAAGACTCTCTGGGTGCTTCTGAAGCATGGTCGTAACGCTTAAAGCACTATACAAAGGTGGCCATTGCTATAATTCTGTGGTCAAAGAAATACCCAGTCTGAGTATTATGCTTCAAGGTTACCCCCTGGGGCTGCCTGACTTACAAGTGGAAGATGTCTAAAGGATGTGACTTCCCAATGGATGTCCAGAGAGGAAGCCCAACTCTAGACCAGGTTGGAGCTTGGGTACCCATGAACACGGGACGGGCAGCCAGCCATGGAGCCTATGGTTCATTCATGACGGTTCCTTCTTCCACCGAGCATCCTTCTAGGGAAAGAAAAGTCCCCGGACACAGACATTCCCCACCCCGTCCCCTCAGAACCTGGCAGGGCCAATAGTAGGATGCTGTAAGCTAGAAATGGACTCCCACAGGAAAAGGCAATCATTGGGGCTTCCCTGGTGGCGCAGTGGTTGAGAGTCCGCCTGCCGATGCAGGGGACGCGGGTTCGTGCCCCGGTCCGGGAAGATCCCACGTGCCGCGGAGCGGCTGGGCCCGTGAGCCATGGCCGCTGAGCCTGAGCGTCCGGAGCCTGTGCTCCGCAACGGGAGAGGCCACAACAGTGAGAGGCCCGCGTACCGCAAAAAAAAAAAAAAGAAAAGGCAATGATCAAGTGTTCGAGACAGGGACTTGAGCTCCAGGAGTGCAGGGGAGAACCAGAGGGACACCTATCAATATTGAGGGGAGGCCAAACGCTGAAGGTCAGGAAGTAGGAGCACGAAAGACCTGAGATGGACTGGGCCATCAATCGAGGGTGGTCCTAAGTGAGTCACTAGGACCCAGCAACGCTTCTGTTTTCATCTGTAAAATTGGATACAACTTGTCTATTACAGGAAGCTTCATGAGAGTCAAATGAAATAACAGATGTGAAGGGCTGCAGAGCACAATGGAAAACCACACAAATACAACGCAATGTTTTTATTCTTTAAAAGTATTATGACTAATGCGCTGTACCACGAATATGGAACATTCTCCAAGGAATTAAAAGTCTGTGCAATTGGTTCATTCAATAAAAAGTATCTTCTATGAATATCATTCTCTGCCTCCCCAAGGAAAAGAAGTCTCACTCTCCTAAGAGACATCCCAGAAGAAGAGAGTGGCATGTTTCTCCATTTCACCCACTAAGAGTTGGAGGTACAGATGAAATGCACGAACAGATTTGCTGATGAGCTATGTATGGAAGTCTACGAGGTTATGTTAGGTGACAGTAGAGAAGGGTTAAGAGTGAGCAAATTCTTTGGGGTAATAAGGAAAGAGATCCCGGAAGCCTTTTGAAACCACTAAGTAACAAAAGTAGCTCACACCTCCCGCCCCCGCACGACTGGAAATATTTGAGATGATGCATCTGAGATTGTTAACAGGCAGTCTGAATTCAGGACGTTTAAACGGGTGGCGTTCCACAAGTATCTTTTCAGGGAAACCATCTTGAGAACCACTGAATTCTTAGTCCAGTTCATCCTGACAAATATCCGAAGGCAAGTCTGGCGCTAGAGCTGAAATCTTGGGATGGCAAATAACCATCAGATGGAAAAAGACTTGATGGCAGAAAAGGTCCAGTGGCCCTCCCAAACACCGTGCCCCGACGCCTACCCTCAAGAGTGTGGGAGATTTACTCACTCTGAGTGAACAGAATTCCACAAAGAGCTGGGCTGGTCATTCGGAATCGGTTGTAGAAACTGACCTAGAGTCATGTTTACTCATTAGTAAACATGAATGGGACATCTACCACGTGCCAGCCATTGTTCTGGCCCTGGGGATACAGCAGGGAATGAAACATACAAAAATCTTCACCCTCATGCGGTTAATATTCTCAGGGAGAGGACAGATATTATAACGAATAACTAAATACATGCATCTTACGGTAAGTATTTTGGAAAAGAATAAAGCAAGGAAGGATGGGAAGGGATTTCTGTTTTATACAGGGTGGTCCAATACGATCATAAATGAACCAGTGAGGGAGGCAACCATGTGGACACGTCTATGTGAAGAGCATTCCTGACAGAGGGCCCAGCAAGTACAAAAGGCCTGAGGCAGGAGCATGCTTCGTGTATTCAAGGAACACTAGATCAATCAGTGGCTTGGTTCATCAAAGAGCAAGGAGGGTGAAAGGAGATAAAACTCAGAGAGGTGACAAGGAAGGAAACACACCAGATAGGGACTTGAAGGCTTTAGATTTTACTTTGACTGTGACGGGGAAAACACTAGGGGGTTCTGGGCAGCGGAGTGATATGATCCATCCTACCTTGTAAAAGGGTCTCTGGTTATGCTGATGAGGAGAAACTGTAGGAGAGCAAATGTGAAAACAGAGATCCATTTGGAGGCAACCGCAATAATAAAAATGAGAGAGGAAAGTGATCTGATGAGTATGAAGCAGTGACGCTGACAGGTTTGCTGATCAGTTGAACGTGAGAAAAAGTGAGGCACTGAGGATGACTCCAAGGTGCTGGGCTTGAACTTCTGGAAGAATGAAGCTACCATACCTGAAGAGGGGAAAACTCTGTAGGAGGAGGCATGGTTGAGATGCCCGTTTGACATCCTAAGGAGATGGTGAATATGGAGTTGGAAAACAGGAGGGGAGGCTGGGCTGGGAATATAAGTATACAGGTTGTCAGCATTTGGATGGAATTGAAAGCCAGGAGTCTGATGAGACAGAGAAGTAAAGTGGTCGGTGTTTCAGTCTGGGGGGCTTCAACATTTAGAGGCGAGGGGATGAGGAGTCCAAGCAGAAGCAGCTATTGAGGTAGGAGGACCAAGAGAAGAGACTCCTGGCAGCCAGGTGTCATCAAGGAAGGAAGAAGGGGTCACCTGGATCAAATGCCACTCATGGATGGACACAAGGAGGATGGAGAACTGACCGAATGTGGTGATGCTGAGGCCACTGCTGACCTCAGTTTGGGCAGGAGGTGGGACCAAAAGCCTGCGTGAAATCAGTTTATGAGAGAAGAGGAGGAAAGGAAGTAGAAACAGCCAGTGCAGATGACTCTTCGAGAAGTTTTATTCTTAAAGAGTCTGTTTTTTAATGCTTTAGGCTTTGCAAGAAGAGAAACAGCTGCAATGATCTCTCAAGATGCTAAGCTGGACTGTTACAACCTCTGATCAGAGGTTCTTTTTTTTCTTTCAGTTTTATTGTGATATAAAATAAGCAGCTCTGTATACGTTTAAGGTATGCAGCATAATGATTTGACTTACGTACATAATGAAATGATGACCACAATAGGTTTAGTGAACATCCATCACCTCATATAGACACAATATTAAATAAAAAGGAAAAAATATATATAATTTATATATTTTTATATATATATATATTTTTCCTCCTTGTGATGAGAACTCATAGTATTGGCTTTCTTAACAATCTCAAATATACTCCTTGACTTATATAATAGGATAGGAGCTTGGTTCTCATGAGCTAATGATGTATATATACCATGTATATATACCATTATATACCACAGAGACTCATTTTAAGGAAGAGGAAAGACAAGAAAAGAGAAGTGAAAAAGGAGGCAAGTGAATATGTAATACTTTTAAAGAGTTTCAGGTCATTGAAAGCTTCCTAAATGGTTTCTTTTTCCATCACTAACATCACTAAAGTTACTCTCAAATTTCCACATACTCCAGAAAGTTCCCCAGGTAAATTTAGGATAGACAGAGAATTTTGGATGTTACGAATCTCTAAACTGCCCCCTTCTCAGGAGAAAAATGAAGCTCAGAGAGGGATTTGACTCTCTGGCTCCTCCAATTCTTAGTTGTATGGTCTTGGGCAGTTACTTTTAACCTCAGTGCATCAGCTAATCCATCTGTAAAATGGCCAATTATAATACCCACCACCTTGGGTTGTAATGAGGATTAAGACAATCATTACATGTGAGATTCTTAGAACAATGGTACATGGTAAATGCTCAGAAAGTATTATTTTTAACTGCAATCGTGCAAGTCCATCAGAGGATCTGTACCATACCGGAGGAGCAAGATAAGGCTGAATCATCCTCTTTCTACTCCAAAGTGACTCAAATCCTAACAAAGAACATTATCCTTCTCTCCGCAAAAGACACACACTCAATGAGTTAGCTTTTAATCTCTGCCCCTCTTTATCAGCTCCAATCACAAAGATTCTTTAATCTGTGCTATTAATACAAAAACTACCATTATTCAGTGTCTGAGGAATGCAATGCTCTGTTATTTGCTTTGTTTTTGTTTTTTTGCCATACAAGGGCCTCTCACTGTTGTGGCCTCTCCCGTCGCGCAGGCTCCGCAGCATGTAGGATCTTCCCGGACCGGGGCACGAACCCGTGTCCCCTGCATCGGCAGGCGGACTCTCAACCACTGCGCCACCAGGGAAGCCCTGTTATTTGCTTTTATATATATCATACTTAATCCTCAGACAATCCTATGAGGCAAGTCACTATCCCATTTTACAGACCAGGAAGCTGTTACTCAAAGTTTAAATAACTTGCCCAAGGTCATACGGCTGAAGGTAGCAGAGCTGAGGTTCAAACCCGAGGCCACCAGACTTCATACGCTCGTTCCTTCCACGAGCCCGCCCAGCTCTAAACGTTGATGCCATGTACTAATGTCTCAGGGATCTGCCAGGAACCCAAGGCTCTAGGGCTTTCTGACAGGTTATTTTAGAACAGGAAAAGCAGTTCTGTCTGACTTGTATTTTACACATCTGAGTAGATACGTATGCATCTGCTTTCTTGGAGTTGTTTAAAATTTGGGTGAGAAATCCACTTACAGTTGAATTCATTCTCGCCAAGCAAGTGCTGGCCCGGTGTCATGGGGGCTGGGCCATTGTGGGGTAGCAGGGGGAGGGGACAGGAAATCATTTGCTGGTGGTTGACCAGGCCCCCTGGGACTTCTCAGAGTTACAAAACTGCCACCAACAGGCACGGCAGTTCCTGGAGAATGAGAAGCTTGGGGCCAGCCAGAAGGCACCTGTGGTGACATCATGGGGTACAGCAGTGGAAAATATACAATCTCCAAGGACTTGTTTCCCCCTCCGTGAACACAGAGTGCTAGAGCAGCTAATTATAGCCACCGTGCCCCCGGCCCCCACAGAGGACAATGGACATTCACAAGTGCCTTTGCTGTTTGTCATGCTTCTCCCTCTATTGATCTGTAGCCACAGCCACACCTAATGCATGTGGTGGAGCCCACAGATCCAGGTGGCCTGGGGTGGGTGGGGAGAGGATATCCCACGCTCACCCCGTCTCAGCTCCTGCCAGAACATGACTCCCTCTGTGATCCACAAGTTAGGAGGGTGGCACAGCCTTTGCCCGAAGGCTTCCACTGGGAGGAAAGGGGAAGATTTTCCTTTGATCTCCCCTTCCCCAACCATTCTAGGACACCCCCTCTTCAGCCTGGTCTGACAGCCAAGATTTGGAAATCTGGACCTCGAAGACAAGAATTTTATCTCATCGGCCCGGTTGCGTTATCTGCCCAGTGGAGAGATTACGTGTCTCTAACCCAGGCCTCTCTACGGAGCAGCCAAGACTGGAAAGTACGAGCTCCTAGGCAAGGGCCGCAGAAGATGAAAGGGCCTCTTACTGGCCCAAGCCTCAGAACGGACAGAGATTCCTTGTGTGGTTCAGCACGGCTCCTACTCATGTCTCAAAAGTCCTCTTCCTCTTGGGGTTCT